>NC_088910.1:49450530-50075530 GCF_963576675.1 Euphorbia lathyris
CGAGGCCTGAACAACTCTCCCATCTAGGGTGATTGTCCCTGCCTCCCTACTCCTATGGTCGCTAAACTTACACTCCAAATATTTTGTCTTACTTCAGCTCAACTTAAAGCCTCTAGATTCTAGAGTTTGTCTCCATAGTTCCAACTTCCTCTCCACTCCTTCTTTCGTCTCATCAACCAACACAATATCATCTGCAAACAGCATGCACCATGGTATACCATCTTGAAGTGAACTTGTTAGTTCATCCATAACGATGGCAAAAAGAAATGGGCTTAGTGCGGAACCTTGATGCACTCCAATCGTAATAGGAAACTCTTCAGCCTTCCCAACACTAGTACGTACACTTGTGCATGCTCCCTCATACATGTCCTTTATGATGTCAATATATTTCCGCGAAATGTCTTTCCTTATCAAGGCCTACCAAAGTGCTTCCCTTGGTACCTTATCATATGCTTTCTCCAGGTCAATGAAAACCATATGCAAGTCTTTCTTCTTATTTCGATAGTGCTCGTCTCATTAGATGGATGGCTTCCATAGTTGATCTTCCCGGCATAAAGCCAAACTGGTTTTCCGAGATCTTTACCGTCCTCCTTAGCCTTTGTTCGATCACTCGCTCCCAAAGTTTCATAGTGTGACTTATTAATTTGATTCCCCGATAGTTGGCACAATCTTGGACATCGCCTTTGTTCTTATACAAAGGGATTAAGATACTTTTCCTCCATTCTGATGGCATCTTATTGTTTCTCCAAATTTTGTTGAAGAACGTCGTCAACCATTCGATTCCTCTTTCTCCCAAACATCTTCAAATCTCAATAGGGATGCCATCAGGTCCCACTGCTTTCTTCAACTTCATCTTACTTAATGTCATTTTGACTTCACCCTTTTGAATTCTCCGCAGGCATTCATGATTTATCATATCGTGATGGATACTTATATCTCCAACATCTTGTCTGCGATCTCCATTAAATAAGTCATCAAAATAGGACCTCCATCGTTCCTTGATATCCTTATCTCCAACTAGGACTTTCTGGTCCACATCCTTCACACATTTAACTTTTCCGAGATCTCGCGTCTTCCTATCTCTCATCCGAGCAATTCTATATATGTCTCTTTCCCCTTCTTTCGTATCCAATCTGGTATACAGATCCCGATTCCCCTTTACTCTAGCATCTCGTATGACCTTCTTTACTTCCGTTTTAGCCTCTTTGTATTTTTCGTAGTTCTCATCACTCCTACATTTCCCCAATATTTTATAGGATTCTCGCTTACTCTTTACTGCTTGTCGTACTTCTTCTGTCCACCAAGATGTGTCCTTACCCGGTGGCATGCTACCTTTAGATTCCCCTAGAACTTCCTTCGCTACTTTCCTTATACTATGCTCCATCTTAGTCCATATGGAATCTATATCTAAATCCATATTACAAGTCCAAACATCTTTTTTGGTCATCTCATCCACAAATTTTTGTTGATTCTCTCCTTGCAATTTCCACCACTTAATCTTAGTCTCTGCTTGTGGTGTTTGTTTTCTTATACATTTCCTACTTCGAAAATCAAGCACCACTACTTTATGTTGGGTTGTCGTACTCTCACCAGGGATCACCTTACAATCAATATAACTCTTTCTCCAAGCACTCCTTACTAAGAAGAAGTCAATTTGGCTCGCATTACCGCCACTCCGATAAGTCACTAAGTGGGATGTTCTCTTCATAAACCATGTGTTCATGATACTCAAGTCATAGACTGATGCGAATTCCAAAATATCATTTCCTGCTTCATTCTTATCTCCAAAACCATACCCTCCATGAACACTCTCAAACCCATCTCGCCTAGAACCCACGTGTCCATTGAGATCACCCCTCAGTACCATTTTTTCATCCCTAGGAACCTATTGCACCACTTCCTCTAAGTCCTCCCAAAAAGCTTGTCTTAAGACATCTAATTCTATTTGTGGTGCATATGCACTAATGACATTCACAACCTCATCCCTTATCACTAGCTTGACACTCATAATTCTATCGCTCTTCCTAGAGACCGCTACTACATCATCAATATACTCCCTATCAATAAGAATACCTACTCCATTTCTACTCTTATCCTTTCCTGAGTACCAAAGCTTATAATCCCAAGGAGCTATCTCTCTAGCCTTGGCTCTAACCCACTTGGTTTCTTGTAGGCACATTATATTTATTCTCCTCCTCTTCATAACATCTACAATTTCAGCTAATCTTCCTGTCAAAGAACCTATGTTCCATGTCCCAAAGCGTAACCTACTACCTTACCCCTACCCCTACTCCTACCCCTACCATTACCGTGGACTAGCTTATTTACCGCAACCCTTGCATATTTGACACCACCCCCGGGTCCTGGGGTGGCGCGCCGCTTCGGGGCGACGACCTAGCAACCCTTGCACATTTATCACTACACCCGGGTCTAGGAAGTGCAGCGCGTCGCTGAGTAAGGAACGCCCCAACGGTATTTATAGTTTGGTTCATGTCATAAGATGTGGCTAAGTTTTACGCTGGCCGCCACAAACCTAACGCAACCCTCCTCCTTTGTCCGGACTTGGGACCGGCTGTAAAGGCCACCAAGTGACCCTCACAGACGGAGTTCGCCACTGTAACTGTCATTTTGTAAAATTTAGTGTTTCTTTAAACAAAATTAAGTTCAAGGATTTTTTAAAACGGATCACAAATGTTAGTAGCTATTGATGCAATTTATCCATTAAATGTGGCTATTGATGCAATTTATCCATTAAATCCCAACATAACATCGATTACATTTGGAAATGAAAATACACCAGTGTTTAAATGGACTGATTTTTATTTTTTTATTTATTTTTTAAATAAAAATTAAAATTATGTTAAGGCTTGAACAATACTTTGAAAATGAATCAATAAAGTATAAGTTGAAGTCTTTTGTCAAAATGAAACATTCTTAATTCTTATATCACAACATAAAAAAAAAAGTTATTGGAATTCAATCCCCAAAAACCCAAATCTCAGGAATGCTTCCAACATTTTTTTTAATTTCATCGCTGCATTTCAACAATCACAAAAACAGTAGCTGAATGAAGAGACTTCTATAAAAGAACTGAAAACCCAAATAACAACAAAATTAATATACATACACAATTTTCAAACATCCCAAAAAATAAAAGTGAGTCAATGCAATTTGAGATCGAATTTATCAAGAAGACTCTGCATCTTAGCACTTATAGCCAAGCTATTACTCAAAAACTCATTAGATTTCTCTAATTGCCCCTTCATTGCCTCAGGAACCCTCGATCCCATCTCCTCCAAACCATCCAAGCAAGTCTGTTCATATGTCATGGCGGCGCTGATCCATGTCTGGATATCGTTCATCTTCTTCCCAGTCAACGCTTTCTCTCCAGATCCAACGCCCATCATCGCCAGTGAATCATTCAATTTACTCAACGCGTCATCGAACTGACTCAAGCAATCGTCTACAGCAGGCTGATGATTCAGACTCCTGAATTGAGAAGAAACGTTCTTCAGCTCATTAATTGAAACCTGTATAGAGATCTTAAAGATTGCTTCTGGATCGGGTTTTACAGAGGGATTTACAGAGGAAATGCTTGCGAAACAGGAATCTGGATATCGAGTGACGTTGCAGACACTTCTGATTGACTGAGCCGAGTCAAGCTCATCGGAATCGGTGCCGAAATCGAAATCGAAGATTGCGGCGGCAAGGATTAGAGAGACGATTAGGGTTAAGAGGAGGACGGCGGAGATGGCGACTTTGACGATGAAGGGTTTACGGTTGGTGGGGGTATGAGTATGGGTCTGTCTTTCGAGATTGGAGTTTACCTTTCCATAACCTTTGAGGACATTAATGGATTCCATGTTGAAGATGAGTTAGTTGTGTTTGCTTTGTAGAGTTGGATTGTATTTGTTGAAAATGGAGACGACTGATTCTAAGATCTCGACGTTGGTTGAAGAAGACGCGTTTTCATCCGTCACGCCAAGGTTTTATGTAATCTAATAAACAATGCTCTTGATAAAAATGTTAATTTTGGAGATAAATTATTCAATCTTGTCTGGTAAAAAATTTAAAAAATCCAGAACTAGTTGCCGTTGAACATGTTAGAAATATTGCAAAATCTAGAGCTTCTTAATTAAATAAGGTGGGATTAATTAACACAGATTCTCATACCATTCTCCATAAATTAATGTGGGATAAGTACCTAAAGTTTTGAAAGAATACCAATTTAGGCTCAGTGTTCAAAATAACACTAATATAGACTTAACGTTTATAACCTAATATCAATTTAGGCTTAACGTTTACAATATAACATCAATTTAGACCTCGCGTACAAAATAGCACCAATATAAGCTTAACGTTTACAAAATAATACGAATTTAAGCTTAACGTATACAAAATATATCCAGTTTAACCATATTGTATTCTTTTCTTATTAACTTTATATGTTATCTTTTTATTTAGTTCTATTTTCTTATTTATTATAATACAATTAATTAGTATTCTTATCCATTAAAACCTTATATTTGTTTTTCATCAACCATTCTATTGACTCATAAATTTCATAGCTTATGTAATATATGCAAACTAAAAGTAATTGAATATCCACAATATTTCGAACACTAGTTAAAATAATATTGATATATGTCAGTGCTCGAAATATTATCGATATTCAATTACTTTTAGTTTGCATATATTACATGAGCAATGAAATTTAGTAGTCATGAAATCATTGATGAAAAACAAATATAAAATCTTAATGGACAAGAATACTAATTAATTGTATTATAATAAATAAGAATATAGAACTAAATAAAAAGATAACATATAAAGTTAATTGGGAAAGAATATAATATGATTAATTTAATTATGACGTTTAGCTTAAATTTTATATATTTTGTAAACGTTAAGTTTAAATTCGTATTATTTTGTAAACGTGAAGCCTATATTGGTGCTATTTTGTACGTGAGGCCTAAATTGCTGCTATATTGTAAACGTTAAGCCTAAATTGATATTATATTGTAAACGTTAAGCCTATATTGGTGCTATTTTGAACGTTGAACCTAAATTGGTACTTCTCCAAAAACCTTAAACCTATTTTGATACCTTATCCCTAAATTAATATTAGCAAGAAACTTCACATCTAATCATGGCTGGCTACTTATCCCAAAAATATTTGGCAAGAGAGGAGTTGTCTTCTCTCGCATATTTCAGGAGCCAATGTGAGATATCTATCGATACTAAAGTGCTCCAAATAGCTAAAGCACTGCTCTCTATACATATAAAGCCCACTTGCGGGAGTACCCAGTTCTCGACCACCCTTCTGTCACCTCTGTGTTTCCTTCCTTACTCAACTCATGCGCAGAACTCCAGGAACTCAAAAAACCCGCAGCACGTGTTGCCATCAGTTCTGGTTCCAGCGCATTTCGGTTCAGACCCACTGATTTCTCCAGTACCAAATATACCATAACAACATCGTCGATGTACCTGCCACCTCCAGGGAGCTATCGATTAAAGCCGCACCCCACCATTGGTCGAACTCTATGAATGCGCGATTCTAAACCCTGCTATTGTCGAAACGTTCCAACCCTGCATCGTTACGGAGCAACGAAGTAGGAGTGTGGGATTGATTCATCATAATGTAAACATAATGGACAGCATACATCAACATCTACACAACGAGTATGGAGAGATACTTTTGTTGGTATTATATTCCAGGTTGCACCCCAAAGGAACTTTTCTTTTCGGGACAATGCCTTTGTCAAAGCTTATTCCAGGGCGTGCTACGAACCGCCTCCGTAGAACTTGGATGAGCCTCCATCAAAGTATAATAAGCTGTTTTAACACTATAAATTCATTTCTTCTACCTCTGCCAACATAATTGATCATCACTTCCACGAGAGGAAATCGGGACTTGCAAAATGAGTTGTCGATCCTCAAATGAAAAGAAAACATCAAGCCTCCCGGTATTCCATTGTCTGTCTCGGATGAATCTGTCTATTGTCCAGTCTCTCCTACTCGGCTCATGCGGTTCCATCAGTGTACCACTACCCAAATTAAGCCATTTATCAATCCACACTCGGGTTCTCTTCCCATTACCAATATGCATGCCCACCTCCAGCTTAATGATCTTCTGCGCCTGAAAAATATTATACCACACCACGGTCAAGTTAAATCCCAATGCCTCCCTCTGAAATCCATCTTGCTTTAAACATCCGAGGTATCAGATAGTGCGAGTTAATTAAAAGCTTCCATGCCTATTTTCCTAGAAACACGATATTGAACTCGTGAAATTGGTGAAAGTTCCTACCACCCCATTCCTGGTGCAGGCAGAGGGACTTCCACGCCTTCCACTTAATTCCCCGCCCCCATCAGAAAGAATTTAAGATAGTTCCGAGCTTGGTGCAAATATATTTAGGAAGTAGAAAATTCTGCATAATATATGATGGTAACGACTGAGCCACAGCATTGATCAGAACCTCCTTGCCCCCTTGTGAAATATGTCTCCCTTGCCATCCTCGTACCTTCTGCTACAAATGATCCAAAATGCACCAGAGTGTTTCCGTTTTGTTACGACCAACAACTGACGGAAGTCCCAAATAGGTGTCCTAGTGATCAAGTTGTTGTGCCCTCATATAATCATGAGTGTTGTCATTCTCTCTAGGGGGAACCTTGGAGCTGAAAGAGTTTTTTGATTTAGTGAAATTTATTTTCTAACTTGAGGCACACTCATACTTTTGAAATATCTCCTTTAACTGCCTCACATTCCTTCATTGAGGCTCGGAAGAAGAAGTGGCTAGCGTCAGCAAATAGTAGGTGTGACACAGTAGGAGCCCCCTACTAATCTGACACCCATGAATCTTCCCGGCCTCCTCCTCTTGCTGTAGCAATGTTGTTAGACCTTTTCTGCAAAGGATAAATAAATATGGAGATAGCGAGTCCCCCTGAAGAGACACAATGCATTATTAAATCAATAAACTATCCCAAAAAAACCCATACGTACCATAATAGCTCTCAAGAAGTCCCATTATATTCTATCATAGGGTTTTGACCTATCCACCTTCAAAGCAACATATCCTTTACGACCCCCTTTACCCAACCGAATTGCATGGCCTACCTCATGAGCGATCATAATGTTATCCCTGATTAAGCGTTTTGGTATAAAAGCGCTTTGAGATGAAGCGATGATGGACTCTAGCACTCGTTTCAATCGGTTTGCTATAGCCTTAGTCGTCATTTTAATCATAACATTGCAAAACACTATAGGTCAAAGATCATCTATATGTGGTGTTTTTTTTGGAATAAGTACTAAATTCGTACGAATCAAAAGTGAAGGAATATGACCTGAATTAAGGTACGAGACACAATAAGCCGAGACGTCATTTGCCAATGTTGCTGAAAAAAATCCTGGGTTTAGACCATTTGGGACTAAAGCCTTACCTGGATGCATTGAGAACATTGCTTCCTTAATCTCCTCAGTTGTGTATGATCTGACCAGTTGATGACTCTATCGTGCTGAAATCCGAGCATGTAACACATCGAGAAACCTAAGACCCTCTGTTTGGCTCTTTCGTGGGAATTGCGGGCGTGCCAGAGAATTATAGTATTCTCGAACTATGGAATGAAATTGAGTGCGCTTTCTAACTTCTAACTATCAAAACGATTGTATGGAATAAAAGAGACCGTAAAATTCCTAAAGATTCGATTATCAAAACGATACCGACCTTACAGAAACGATTGAACAACAAATAAAAATAAAATGTACTGGGAAAGGAATGAACTTTAGATCTGAAAATTGAAACTAGGGGAACAACTAAGAAATCTAAAGATGCTGAAGTCTAAGGATAATTTGCTAGAGTTTTTGCTTGGGCTTGTTGAGTTGTTGAGTTCGTTGATTGGGCTGTTGTCATCGTAATTTCTTCCTTTTATAGACGTTGGAGGTAACTTCCTGCTTCTTTCCACTAATCCACGTTCTCCACCACATTGATTAACCGCTCCACTTTGACTTCCACGATGAAATTGATTATGCCGCTTTCTAACTTTCCTGCATTCTAATTGGCTCAAAAATACACGTTAAAATATTATCTGACCTTCTGATGTCCCTTTGATTTACCTTAAGTTCCTCTTGAGATTCACCCTAGAAAATAGTTTTCCCCCCAGTATCCACTATTGGAAAATCTATTTAGATGTAAGTTGGGCCAATTAATATATTAAAAATAATTAAAAGCCAAAAATTAAATTATGGTGCAAACAATTGCCCCCCACAAGCATGAATTTGAGAGACAAAAATTTGTGCTTGGATCCCGCAAAAATCTTTTAAACTTCAGAAAATTCAAAATTTAAAATGCACAAAATAAAAATAAATTTAAAAGAATTAAACAATTACAATTTTAATAAGGGTTAGGCTATGGTTACTTTGTTTTTTATAAAGTAAGCCTTACTTTGTTTTTTCCACCATTGGATGGTGATGAACTTTGATAAAATAATCTCATCCAATGATAGAAAAAACAAAGTAAAGCTTACTTTGTCAAAAAACAAAGTAAGTATAGAAGTCACCTTTTAATTAAACCAACAAAGAAGACTAAAAAGAAATTAAAAGGTTAGACTACTTATCATATAAAACAAATGCAAATGGTAATCCTAGTTTTAACAAACAAACCAAAAAAAACGGAAATTAAGTACTGAAATTTCAGTAGTTTTTTTTTTAATAAAATAAAACCAATAGGAATTGGAATTGGAAATAGTAAAATAATAATAAAAACGAAAAGAAAAAGTGATTCAATTTAAATAAACTATGAATAAGACCTACAAATTGAAAGAAATTGGAATACTGCAATTAATAACAATATAATAGTACTTAAATAGAAGTTTAAATGGAGTAAAGAACGGGAAAGTAAATCCTAACAAAAACAAACCACTGTTTAAACTCTATATATATATATATATATATATATATATATATATATATATATATATATATATATATATATATATCGCTTAGCAGCTGCTGGGCATGGGAGAATGTTAGGTGTTTCTACCCTCTCTGTTCCTCCTTCTTTTCTTTTGCCTTCTCTCCTAGAGGATAGGATTGGGGTCAGCCTTCCTAGACTGATCCCGGTGTAGGTTTTTTGTTGGTTTTGTTTTTTTTCCTTTCCTTTCTTACCAAAAAAAAAACAAAAAAAAAAACAAAAATCGAAGTTCTTTGCAGCAGGAAAGAAAACGGTGCACAAAGGGTTGGGATACTTACATATTAACTCACCTGCAACTGAAGAAAATTCCACAACTCCATAAATGGTGAAGCAATCAGAATATTCACCGAACTGATGCCACTGAAGTGTTTCATCTGAACATCAACATCAATATCATCATCGCCGTGCGGAAGGATATGGAAGTGGCTAGTTCTGTTTCTATACACCTGTTCGATCGCTAAAAGGATCAGATTCCTTTGATAATGATATTTTTTTTACAGATTCTTGTGACTCTTCCCAATCGTTCATCAGGGTTTTGTATTTCACATATCCTCCAAATCGTTAACTCTCTTCTCAAATCCACCTGCATCACTCTTGTTGCTGCTACTGTATTCTTCTTTCCGTCTTCAAATTAAGCCTGCAATTGTCGCCTTATTGTTGATACTGAAGCTTTAAACATGCTCATGGAAGTAAGGATCAGATCCCAGAAGCTTGTAGAAGCAACTGAAACCGTTTGATCAAACTGGAGCCGAATGAGGATGATGGCCATTGTTTAAAACCTCAAATGTTCAGCTACAACCGAGATTGTGAACCTGCCAGAAAGATTTTTGAGCGATATTGTTTTTTTTTTGTTTTTCCTTTTTTAGAAATATCCTTTTGGTGCTGAAGGCTATCATGGACTGACGGGTTCTGAATTAGAGGATTCATTGAATGATGTGATGAAAAGAATAGAATCAGCAATGGATAAATGTAAGGAAGAGAAGGAGTCTGATGGAGGAGAAATATTTCGATGCTTTGAGGTTTGTGAAGAATTGATGAAGGAAGAGCCAAGGGATTTTAGGCCTTACACTTTGATGAGATAGAAAAGGCTTGAGCAGTTCAAGAAGCTTGTCTCGAAGAATCATCCATACCGACTGCTGAAATTTCAATCATCAACAATATTGTTGTTTTTTTTTTAAATTGCAGGTTGTTCCCTCTCAATTGCATACTGCTGGTTTTTGATGAAGTCGTCCTTGGGGCTGCTGTGTATATTATTACATGTACAGTCCCTATTGTGACGGGAAAGCTTGCTAGTATCCGAAATTAGAGGACGGATCAATCATTGATCGGGTTCCTTTAATCACGGTGCTACCAAGTTGTACGTGCATCACCAACTCTTGTTGATAAAGTTTCCATCATTTGGCTTGCTTGTACGTGGGATTAGAGCTCTTGAACATAAGTCCATAACCAGTCCCTGTTCTGACGAAGGTTTTGCGGTGTCAAGAAGTATAGGCCTCTGAACATAAGTGCACAACCAGTAGCTATTCTGACAAAAAGTTTCCCGGTGAGAAGGATTAGAGGCTGGATCAATCATTGATCGGTTTCCTTTAATCATGGTGCCAACAAGTTGCTTGTGATTGCACTACCAAGTATTGTTGATGAAGATTCCATTATTCAGGCTACTTGCACGTTGGATTGGAGTATGAACAAAGTTGTCAATGAGGTTGCTGTTGTGGACATTGGTGCACTACCAATCCCTATTCTGACGACGGGTTTGCCGGTGCCAAAGAGTAGAGGCTGAATCAATCAATTCAATGGATAAATAGAACTTGTCGATGAAGCTGTTGTAGACATCAGTGCACTACCAATCCCTATGATGACGATGGGTTTGCCGTTGCCAAGGAGTAGAGGCTGAATCAATCAATTCTATGGAGAAAATCAACATGATGGGTTTGCCGTTGCCAAGGAGTAGAGGCTGAATCAATCAATTCAATGGAGAAAATCAACATGATTCCATCAAGGGAAAGGTAAATTCTCCTCAGAGAGATCTCTTTGTTAGATAGACTTGATAGACATTGTTTGATGAATAAATTGCGGCCTTGAGGCCTGCTATTATTTTATTGCCTGTGGCACTCCTTTTGGATGTTTTGTATGCCCATAAAGTTTCTGAAAGTAAGACGTGTCATTCCCTAGGGTTATCTTCGATCATCTTTTCAAAGATGTTGATGAGAACTTTGTTGGAGGCCTCATCTTGACCATTAGCTTGTGGATAATGAGGAGTAGAGTGCAACAACTTGATTCCATAATCTTCCATGAAGTCCTTTATGTCATCTCCGGTGAACATGGTTCCTTGGTCTGTGGTAATTAACTGAGGGATCTCGTACCTGTGAATGATGTTCTCCTTGATGAACTTCACAACATCTCTTTGGTCCACTTTCTTCATTGGTAAGGCTTCCGCCCATTTTGTGAAGTAGTCTGTTGCCACGATCATAAAGTTGTGCCCTTTTGATGATGCAGGATAAATTTTCCCTATCAAATCAATTATGAGCCACTTCATCTTGATGCCTGCCTGACGAGCTCCACATACTCCTTCGTGGACTTGTTTCATAACTTCCATGCTCTCTGGAAATCCTAAGCATTCCAGCAAAAGTCCATCTACATTTTTGCGGTACAAGTCACCTTCCATCAATAAGAAGTTCAATGCTCTAATCTTGAGGGAATAAGGTACTCGTCTTCCTGGGTTCGACAAATACTCCTTGATGGGACTCCTCCAGTCACTAGCTAGATTGACATTTGTATTGAATGTCTCCACTTGAATTCCCCTCTCCATGATGGAAGGATGTCTGAGCTTCTTGATCATTATCAACTTATGGGTGAGTTCTTCTGACATTTTCAAACCAGAGGCTATTTGAGCTAGCTCATTAGCCTCCTAGTTCATCTCCGTTGGAACATGAAGAAAGGAGAAGTCATTGAATTCCTGCAGTAGTTGAACAGCGGCTGTATAATATGGAGCCAAGCTGAGACTATTGCATTTGTATTCTCCTGATAGTTGTCGCAGCACGAGTTGGGAATCCCCTTGTTTCAAGACATCATCTGCTCCTAACTCCCTCAAGATCTCCAGGCCAATGACCGCAACTTCATATTCAGCCTGATTGTTCATACATTTGAAATCCATGTTGAAAGACATTGTTGTTTTGGTTCCCATAGGGGATATAATGACTACTCCTGCTCATGTAGATGTCTCGGTGCTAGATCCATCAAATTTCAAAATCCAGCGTGATTTTTCAACACTGAAGATTGGTAGATCTTGGTCTATTTCATCATTCACATCAAGACAAGGGTGATCTGTAAGGAAATCTGCAAGTGCTTGCCCCTTCACTGATTTTTGAGGATAGTACACCAGAGTAAACTCTGCCAAAGCCAACGACCACTTTCCAATCCTTCCAGTTATGAGCGGCTTATTCAACATGTACTTAATCAAGTCAGTCTGAGACACCACCAACACCCTTGCCCCAATCATATAATGCCGCAGTTTGGTACAAGCAAAATACAATGTAAGACAGAGTTTCTCAATTGGTGAATATTTTACCTCAGTTGCATTCAAGAATCTACTCAGATAATATATTGCCTGCTCATATCCTTTGGAATTGTTTTGTGCTAACAAGCATCCAATGGAATCATGAGCGGCAGATAGATAAAGTTTCAAAGGTACCTGGCCTTGGCGGCATAAGTACAGGAGGTTTGCATAGATACCTTTGATACTCTGGAAGGCTTGCTGATGGTGTTCCTCCCATTTGAATTCATCTTCCTTCTTTAACCGCAGCAAATCAGAAAATGTCTTAGATTTTCCAGCCAAGTTGGAGATGAACCTCCTGAGATAATTCACTTGCCCCAAAAACCGCTGAAGCTCCTTTTTTGTTTGAGGGGATTTGGACTCCATGATCGCCTTGGCTTGTTCTGATCTATCTCCACGCCTCTGTGGTGCACCAGGAGCCCAAGGAAGTTTCCAGCTTTCACCCCAAAAACACACTTGAGGGGATTGAGTTTTAGTTGATGCTCCCTCATCCTTTGAAAACCACATCTCAAGTGATCTATGTGCTCCATTTCTTTTTTGGACTTTATGACGATGTCATCAATGTAAACCTCAAGATTTTTTTTCAATCATATCATGGAAAATGGCATTCATGGCTCTTTGATAGGTAGCACCTGCATTCTTCAAGCCAAAAGGCATGACTAGCCACTCAAATGTCCCAATAGCACTTGGACATCAAAAGGCAGTCTTTGAAGTATCTTCTTCAGCAATGGTAATTTGATTGTATCCTGCCACACGATCTAAAAAAGATAAAAGCTCATTGTTAGCTACTGCATCCACCAACATGTCTGCCATGAGCATCACATACACATCCTTCGGAGGAGTTGTATTAAGGTCTCTGAAGTCCACACAAACTCGTAGCTTTCCATTCTTCTTTACCACCGGTACAACATTAGATAACCATTGAGCATACCTGATAGGTCTTATTAATCCAGCTTTCAGCAACTTTTCAATTTCTTCCTTCACCTTCAATTCTACCTCTTTGGACATTCTTCTGGGAGGTTGTTTATAAGGTTTGAATTCTAGCTTCATTGGCAGACCATGCTCCACCAACTTTCTACTAAGTCCAGGCATCTCATGATACTCCCATGCAAAGCAATCCTTGTACACCTACAACAATGCAATGAGTCTCTCTTTGATGTGTGGATCCAAAAGACCACTGATGTATGTACATCTTGGGTTCTCAGAAGTTCCCAAGTTCACTTCCTCCAATGGATCTCTGGCTAATAATCTTTCATCCTCTAGTGGTGAAGAAGCTGGTTTCAATTCATCTATCTGGATGACGTTTTCACTTTCTTCTTTCAGAGGCTCTTCTTCATAGATTACTTCAGCACCCAGAGCCTCCAGACCTTCTTCCTTCTGCAATTCCTCCAAAACATGGTGCACTTGGGCTTTTTCTATGGCAGCGGCAGCTACTGCCATTTCTTTCTCATTATGCTTACTAATCATCGATTTCTTCGATGATCGGTTCTCCCAACGCTCCCCAAGATTTGGATGGAACGATGGCTGATGGTTGGAAGATAACTTTCCCTTTGTTCTGACATTGCTTCTTCCAGGTGATACTTTTGGGTCCTCCTCTCTTGCTTTCACCTCTGAACTCTATTGGACCCACAGCTCCATCATAATACCTTGCCTCCACGGAATCAGCTTGAGTTGTAAATGGTTTCTCATCTGCCCAGACAACTTCTACTTCATTTCCTTTCCAAAAAAGCAAGAATTGATGGAGTGAGGACGGCACACACCAATTGGCATGAATCCAGTCTCTCCCTAGCAAGATTCGATAGCTTGCTGTTGAATCAACAACGAAGAATGCTGCAATAGATGTGTTGCTTCCCACAGTAATATCTACTGGCAGAACTCCTAAGGATTTGGTGGTTTCCCCTGTGAAAGCTGACACCATAACCTCTGTGGCAATTAGATCTTCTATTGACTTCCCCAAGGTCTTCATCATCCTAAATGGCATGATATTCACTGCAGAGCCATTATCGATCAGCACCTTTGATACTGGCTTGCCATTTAGATGTGCCTTGATGTAAAGAGGCCTGATATGTTTGGTCATGCTATCTGCAGGTTTCTCAAAAACCACTCTTTTTGGTTCTCTTGGGCCACTCGATTGAATTGTGACCCCACTGGTGAATGAATCTCTCTTCTCAGGAACATGTGAACTATTCTCCTCTTCAGCATGATGATCCCTTGAATTTCCTAGGAAATCAGCTGGCAATGTCATTGATGCTGTTGCAAACCTGATAGGTATCACCATGTCACCTATTCACACATTTTGAATGATTTCCTCTAGCTCCTCCTCTGAAACTATTGGCTCTGGCTCACCAGCTTTCACTTCTTCTTTTTCCACCGATTCCCCTACTTCATCTTTCTCATCATGATGTCTTTCAGCAACTGCTCTCTTACGCTGCATCCTTCTCTTCTGTGTTCTAGTAAGAGGTTGGGGGAACTTTTTATGGCGTACCACGCGCCACTTACTAGAAGTTTCTGCTTGAGGCACCACAAAACGAGGTCTCCTCTGATTGGCAGTTGGGGAATACTTCTCTCAGTGAAATTTACTTCTTAGAGGTTTTTTATTCCTCACAGTCTGAACTCTTCTTTCATAATGATTCCCTCCGATGCTCTTCACTTCTACTCGAATTTTTGACTTCTGCCCCCTTGCTCCTTGATGTTAGCCTGAACTTCATCGGGACCTCTAAGATACCCCTTAGGGATCCAAGTATGGTAACTTCTGCCTTCTTAGACTCTCTAAGTTTCAAACGAAGGTCTCCCTTCTTCCTATTGAGGACATCATGCATATCCACTGCCACCATGTTCATAGTCACCACCGGTGGAAAAGGATCTTCATCAACCAACATTGCTTCTTTCTTCTCTGGGAACTTAAGAATTCCCTTGTTGATCCTTTCCTGAACTGCATTCTTGAAGCCCCAATAATTGTTGGTTGCATGATTCCAGGAATCGTGATACTTGCAATATGTCTTCCCTTTGGTTTCCTCTTTTGTTGTAAATTTATGACCTGCAGTCAAAGTAATAAACTTCTCCTTTAAGAGAAAGTCAAAGAGAGCATCACTGTTGGACACATCAAAGCTAAATTGCGGAGGTTTATCATTGAAAGATTTCTTTGCTGCATCATGTCCTCCGGTGGACTGGAGTAAGGGGCAAACGTGAGTCCCTATACTTTTAAGATCTGCCACTGCAACCTCGTGGTATATTTCTTGACAATAAGTTCCCATGGCACTCTTCTTTCTGTGACTCTCTTCCCTCAACAGATCTTCGTACTCTGTCACCTTGGCAACTAACTCATAAAACTCTCTGAACTCCATTCCTTGGAACTTCTTCCTCAGCTCGATGTCAAGTCCCCTTTGGGCCATCTTCACGTACTCCACCTCTGGGAGATACACATTGCATCTGTTCCTCATCTTTTTGAAACGAGAAATGAACTGGTCTGCTCTTTCATCTCCCTTCTGAGTAAGCCTAGAAAGTTCTACAACACATAACTTCTGGCTCTGCTCGGAAGAATTGAGTGTAAAATTGCCTCTCCATATCTTGCCAACCATGGATGGAGTCCCTAGGGAGAGTAACATACCAAGTGAAGGCTGGTCCCGTCAGAGAATTTGGGAAGAGCCTCAACTTGAGATGGTTGAAGTTAGGGTAGTTGGAAAGTTCTCCACACTGGATCGTGAACCTTGCTACGTGCTCCAAAGTTGACAAACCATCTTCCCCAGAGAATAGGGAAAAGTCAGGTACTCTGTATCCCCTTGGGTAAGGATTCTCCATGTCAATCGCATGAGGGTAAGGCTTGTGGAACTCAGGGTGGCCAACTTGACGAAGGCCATGCCCATACAGCTCTTGAACAACTTCTCTCACAGCCTCCATATTGAATGTTGGAACTTATTGAGGCATGCCATTCTGATGGTGACCGTAAGGCATATGAAGAAATCCAGTGTTCCTTCCATTGCCTCTATAGTTTCCCCCCATGTCCCCAGTGATATGGTGGCCTCTTGCCTCCTCATGATACGAAGCTATATGGGAGGTAGGATTAGTATTTCCAAAATATTGAGAGACGGGTGACTTACCAGTATTTTCCTGGCCTGCTGAACTAGCGACCTTCTGTAAGACAACTTCGTCCCTCAAATGTGGGATTTGATACTTCTCAGCGCCGGACACCCTACGTCCCCCATTGGAATCTGGGGAACCTTGAGGAACATAGTTTTCTCCATTCTTGATTACCCCTGGTTCTGACAGCTTCTGGAGTATTTTATCCATCTTCAAATCTATGTCACTCCGCAGAGCTTCCATATTCTTCTCGATGGAACTGAAACGCCTCTCCAAGAATGGTGAATTTTGGATCTCTGTAGAGATCCATGATTCTCCTCTGGGGCTAGCAACCTTTTCCCCTTCAATTCGCTCCACCATCTGTGGAACATTGCCTGTTGCCATGACCTCCTCTTCTTCAGAACTTGCAACTACAGGATCTTTGTTGCTCTTATCGCTTTTCTTCGGCGGCATTGTGATTGTGTCCCACCGAGCGTGCCAATTTTTGTTTGGCTCTTTCGTGGGAATTGCGGGCGTGCCAGAGAATTATAGTATTCTCGAACTATGGAATGAAATTGAGTGCGCTTTCTAACTTCTAATTATCAAAACGATTGTATGGAATAAAAGAGACTGTAAAATTCCTAAAGATTCGATTATCAAAACGATACCGACCTTACAGAAACGATTGAACAACAAATAAAAATAAAATGTACTGGGAAATGAATGAACTTTAGATCTGAAAATTGAAACTAAGGGAACAACTGAGAAATCTAAAGATGCTGAAGTCTAAGGATAATTTGCTAGAGTTTTTGCTTGGGTTTGTTGAGTTGTTGAGTTCGTTGATTGGGCTGTTGTCATCGTAATTTCTTCTTTTTATAAACGTTAGAGGTAACTTCCTGCTTCTTTCCACTAATCCACGTTCTCCACCACATTGATTAACAGCTCCACTTTGACTTCCACGATGAAATTGATTATGCCGCTTTCTAACTTTCCTACATTCTAATTGGATCAAAAATACACGTTAAAATATTATCTGACCTTCTGATGTCCCTTTGATTTACCTTAAGTTCCTCTTGAGATTCACCCTAGAAAATAGTTTTCCCCCCAGTATCCACTATTGGAAAATCTATTTAGATGTAAGTTAGGCCAATTAATATATTAAAAATAATTAAAGCCAAAAATTAAATTATGTGCAAACACCCTCACATCCATGTGATAGGAACAATGCTTGGAAATGGTTCTATATAACCACTGCCAGTCCCGTAGTCCATGTACAGTGAACCCCGGCTTCACTTACTAAACCCCCAAAATCATTCTTTCTCCATCTAGATATGACTGAAGAATGAAAAAAATAGGAATTCATGTCCCCTGCTCGCAGCCATTAGATCTTCGATCGCTGCTTCTAATAGAGTTATTGCTCCAGTCGCACCTTATTCAAATCTGCAGTCACCCGTGTTATTTCTTCCACATCCGACATTCCTCGCAGAGCCTCCAGAGGACCATGCAATCCCTTTGACTGGCCCCGAAATCAAAGCTAGAAATCCATCCCTCATTCCCATACCTGCCCTCGACAACTCGTCAACCGGTCTTTAAATCGTAGATTACGGCTCCCGCCTTAATCATCTGCAATCGCCTGACTGCATCCCTCCTTAAGGCCCCACACATTCTCGTAACAGAATTGATGTGATGAAGTACGAGGCAGAGCGCTCGTGTTCAGAATTAGTGCCGAATGATAAGATTGTGTGTAACGATATTGTGAATAGTAGCCGTTGGAAATAGGCCATGCCATGACTGATTAGCCACCCCTCAGCCCAGTTTTTCCTCAATGACCATCTGCCCCTGTCGATTCATGATCCCTGTAAATTGATACCCGCTCTTATGAACTTCAAAGAGTTCGCAGAAATCCAAAATCTCATCAAAACCTGCCAATAACGGATCTAGGTGTCCTCTTCCTCCTTGTTTTTCAAACAAAAATAACATGTCATTAAAGTCTCCAACCACTAACCATGGCAGGTTAGAGATTCTATACAAGTCTTTCGGACATCGCCATGATAATGCATGCCTACCCCGTTTCGAAAAACCATAAAATTCGGTGAGCCGCCAATCCTCTGCTTGCCGTGTTTGTATTTTTACATCAATAAAGTTGTTGTCATATTTCAATAAACAAATGATGACCTCCAGCTTCCATAACATGGCAACACTGCCACCTCCCCGTACATTATCCACAACAAAGCACCTGTCAAAAATAGGAACTTCCTTCAAATTCAAAATAGCACTATTACCCACCATCGTTTCCATCAAGAAAACATTGACAGGCTTTTGGGTCTGAATGAGCTCTTTGAGCTCCCGAACTGTCTTGAGGTTGCCCACACCTCAGTAGTTCCAACTTAGGCAAGTCTGCTCCGCGGATTCCGCTGGTATCTCTATTTCATTTACCACACCTTCCATAAATGAACCCAGCTCGGTAGCTCCTTCACTTATTTTCCGTTTCGAATCTGCTATTACATATACTTCCTCCTCAGTTCGCACTATCTCCTCAACTCGCTCATGAGCTTGCCGACATAACGTGTCTGTGCCCTGTTCCTTCTTTGTTGTCCCTAATTTCATTCGATGTTTCAATGGCTGCCTTACATCCATTTGTATAGGAACTCGTGAGTCAGTTTGCAGAACATCTCCCACGTACGTCCACATGCCACTACTATTTTCTCCGAGCGGAATCCCACTGAAAGATCATGTAACTATACCCAGAAGGCTACTTCATTCAGTTGCACTATATAGAAATCCTCTTGCCTCGATACTCGTTTAAGCACAAGTAACTTGTTGTCAAAGGACCAAGGGCCTCCATTCAGAGCTGCATTAACATCAAAAATGTGATTGAACTGCAATAAGTATTGATTCCCCTCTAGGTCCACGATAGACATTCCTCCTGACAACTTCCATAGCTTTGATAGGGTAACCTTCATCTCTTCAGAATTGATTGGTTTATCTGAGACAAACCGTCCCACACAGCTCCATCATAGTTCATATGCCTATGCAACCCCCCCCCCCCCCCCCCCCCCGATCCGAAATGATTATCGAGTTGATAGGTTGAGACAATTCTGGGCCAGTGCTTCCATAATCCACCCTCCACCACTTCTTCTAGCCACCGTACACGAGCAAAAGGGTAGAGACTCAAAATATAGAATGTGTTTGCGTAGAAATCGTAGCAAGATAGAAACCTTCAACCCCAAGTTAAGGTAGACACATCAAACCCTAAACGCATGGTATGGGAGCTTATAAATATATTCATTTGTATCGTTTAGTTTAATTTGTGGTATCTTCTATTCTCATCCAATGATGAAAACACAAAAAGTAAAAGTAATGCTTATTTTGTTGGTGTCTTCTATGTTTACTTTGTTTTTGACAAAATAAGCCTAGTTATCTATTTAGCTATTATATCTATAAATATATAACAAAATAAAAGATAATTAGCTTCATTTATTAGTTGAACACCTTTTTAAGTTTTATATGTGACACTCTAAATCTCAAGAACTGTTCTAGTTACTCCATATAGAGAAATTCTATATATTCCTAAGAGATCATGTGAATCAATGTGTCATTTGTACCTTTTTATTCTTAAAACTAATCCTGTTGTTTATCCCTCTTTTAGTAGGTTAAATCTGTAAGGGAAAAAAATGTAAACATTATCTTACTGAGCGGTTTTTGAAACATTGACTTGAGAGATTATGTGAAAATCTATCCAAACCATCCAAGCAGAATCTTTATTGACTATGGCCCTGCCATGCATGGGCCATAGTCCCTTTTCAATTCGGAATCTCGGCAGATGTAGAGATTCCAAATGTCCTCCAACTAATCCCAAACCTCTAAAAAATACCCATACCACCATTTTCACAAGTCCACCTTCATCCTTTCAATCCATCCTCTCTTTCTATCTTTTATTTCAATCTCTTCAGTGATTGAAGATGAATGTTAAGACCATAATTAAACCCTTTTAAGGATTTTAAGCAAACCATCTCACCTTTAGTCTTTATACACATTAAACCCTTAACTATAACAAATCCAATAGTGCAAAAATTGAACTTATCTATTATCATGATTTCACTATATCGAATTAGGATGACAAGATATTAATAGAGCCTACATGACACCTACTGTATTTTACTTATCTGGAAGATTAAAAAAAAATTATTTTATTTCGGTTGAGAATTGAGATGAAATTAGAGACGAACATATAATATAAGCTCAAAGAGAAACATAACATGTAACAAAACCACCAGGCAGTAGCATTCCATTCTAAGCAAAAAACAAATCCTCATGAAACGTCATTCCATACGCACAACTTAAACCCCAAACAAAAATCCAATTAAACGAGTACAAAATTGAACATATCAATCCGATAGTTTTTTCTAAGAAATTATACCTAAGTAGTACCACTGATCCAAAGTAGCTTTTCAGCTTTCAGATATATCCTATGCCATGGCTCACTCCTCATCCTCTTCATCACCATCTCCAGAAGCCTTCTTGCTGGCAGCCTTCTGGTTCCTTCTCTTCACTCTTCCAGGTCGTCCACCACCGAATGGACTTGTCAACGAGAAGTCAATGTGTTTTTGGGAGTCCACCCTCACCATGAAAGATGGGATGTTTACCACTTGCCTTCCAACCCTGCCAACCACAAATTATGTTTATACCGTTATGAATATGGCCATTCAGTAATATGTAATACGAACAAAGCAGCCCACATATTTCCATAACTTTTAAGTTTTTAACTGATTGCATTGAAGAAAAGAAACAAGCTACCTGTATAAGAAATTCATCTAGATACAATCGAAATGTAGCATCCACTGACAACTAAAAGTTGTTAATGGGAACATGTACCACTATATAATAAACACAGACATTCTGAACATTGTTTTAGGAATATGATACAAGCCAATGTCCTGACAAGTGAAAGTGAAGCTACACTTCCATTCATTCAAAAACTGAAAAATTACTGGAAACATGGTATCAAAAAAGATTCTCCACATAATACAAGTAGTCGAATTGCCTGATGAACAAATGTATCCTCCCAAATGGCCTAGATAAAGAGATAGATTGCATTTCATACTAATTTAAGCAACTCACTGACTAGTTAAGGGGATATAATTAGTCAACATACCTAAAAATTAAATAAGCACCACAAGGATAACAGAAATCACAAGATTTTATTTGAGAAAACCTTGATAAAAAAGTATTGAACAACAGATAAACAACTTAATGAAATTCCACAAACTTGCATTTCCCTAAAAAATTTGATTACAATAATTTACTATAAGTAATAAACATCACATAACATTTCATCTTAAAATAACATGCAGAAATAAAACATTTCTACCCAAGTCATTAAAACAAGGAATTTTTCACCCTAGAACACAGCTTCGAACCCCTTGATCGAATCAACATCAGAAATCTAATCCAAATGCCCAATACTGAGTCAACACTTGTTTGCAGTATGATTTTAAGTGACAACCAAAAATATTTCTTTTGTCATAAACATTTTCATACCTTAACTGGTAATTGCAAATGTCAGAAAAATAGTAGTAATTTATATTTCACAAGTGTGTACTTGTAAAGTAAAATTAAATTACTCATATCAGTAGTTGAGCTAACATAAATTGCCAAACTAATTGAACATAATAATGTGCTAGGAGGAAAACCAAAGGTGCAAACTAATATCAGCAGTTAACTAAAACAGCATAAAAACATTTACCTGATATGCTTCTGCCTGATGAGCACTCGAGCATGGTGGATGGACTTTGCCATACCAGACTTGAAAACTAATGTCTGTAGGCGACGCTCCAAGAAGTTCTCCACTGTCAAAGCCAGCACGTAATCAAGCTTGTTCTGACTCTCATCCAACAGACCATAACGGTTCATCCTGCGGAGAAGGGCCTCACCCTCAAAGATCCGGCGCGGATTCTTCTCATCTAGAGTCAAAAGCATTCTAGCTGCATTACGGATGCGACTCAATGCATACTGGACCCTCCACAACTCCCTCTTGCAGCGAAGACCATATTCTCCCACCAACTTCAATTCTGCATCTAAACGCTCCTTCTCATAGGGACGACGAGGCTTCTTGAATGTCTTCCCATCTATGTTCACATAATGTAGCCCAATTAAGAATAAATCATAGAATCGATTAACAATTAACAATTATAACATATATATTAGGTGCGCGCTTGGCACCAGCATGTAAGGACTAGTATTGAAGAGCTTTCTTAAGTTGAAATGAACTCTTAAATGACTAATTATCCTTCTTAATTGTTAAGTCCACTTTCAATATATACTACACAACAACACATACGAACAACAGCTCATAAACCCAAATATATACAGATTCAACACATGGTTCACTTTTCAATTACAGGCAACAGAAGCTGCTACCATTTACAATAAAGCACCAGGTCAACCCCTTCACTTAAAATGCCTAACAAGTAACAAGAAAATTATGACCCTATCCTGAATCAAAATAAAAGGACAGACATTTTTGCAGTTAATATTAGAAATAAATTAAAATTTTCATGAAACAAACAAATAGTAGAAAAATAGGTAACGTTAATCTACACCTTATAGCTTGTGGATCGGACAAAATTGTCATCGAATGGATTGACATACACGATTTTCAAAGTATATCGATTACTTATGTATGATTCTTCACTCAATTAAAACCAATACAACGATGATCCACTTAAGCGATACACCAATTTGCAATTCATACTCCATTTTCTCAGCCACAAAATACAAAAATATACTAAAATAAATTTTATTTTAACCTGCATATTAGGATCAAACATTACAAAAGCACAGCTTGACAGAAAGCAGATCGAGATAAAAGATTATTTGGGTAAGCCCTTCATTCACAAAGCAGGAGCCGTCGTGAAATTTGATACAACGCATACACACATGAAAAACATAGTTTAAACGATGTGCAACTATAGAAACGAAGGGAAAGGTGAAGAGAACAAACGCATTACAGTTGCGATAGAAGGAAACGTGCACCATGTCTCTGGTCTACCGAGGCCGTCTCTGGTCTACCGAGGCCGTCTCTTGCACAGAATCTTGAAATCTAGAAAATATTAGGTTATGAACTATTTAAAGGAATGTAACCCTAAAACCCTAATCCCATCCTGGTTTTTGATCTACTTGTTTCCAAACAAACAAGTTCACTTCGTTTTAGATTCAAGTGGGCTGCCCAGATAATCATCTCCCTAATTTCTGTATGTAGTTTGGGCTTTAGGCCTTAGACAGTGGCTTATTCTATATAGGGGAAATTACGTAATAAATAATTAATTAATTAATTACATTTAACTAAGGTTGTATTTGATATGTTTCAAAAAAAAAAAAAAAAAATTCTATTTGATACGACTTTCAGCACTTAAAATTAATAAATTAAATATTTATTAGTTTTAAGTTTAGGTACTGTTTGATAAAACTGGAAATTAAGTACTGAAAAAATAAGTGTTGAATATTATAAATGCCGAAAATATTGAGTAATATAATTATTATAAAAATATTAGTTGATAATGTTTAACTTAAAATGTTAAGTTAAATATTGGGAAAAGTACAAAAATAAACCTTGTGGTTTGGGTTATTTTCAAACGTAGACTATGTGATTTAAAAGTTTGCAAATTGGTACCTTGAGGTTAATTCCGTTAGCAAACAGGATCCAAATACACTAACGGTGTTAAAAAAGATGAGGTGGCAGTCAAAGTCAAAAAATATGAAGGGTAATTTTGACATTTTATTTATTTTATATTTTATAATTTATTATCCTTTTAAAATTGTAACCCTTCTTCAATCGCTCCATCTGTATTCTTTCTCACGCATCTCACTCTTCCTTACTCCTGCTGTAATGGTGAAAATCTCAAAACGAATCCGACATTGATAGCCATAGACAGAACCAGCAAATTTCTGAGTGAGAAAATGGGAAACATTCCCATTTTGATTGATTAAAGCAGAAAAACAAGCAAAGCAAAGAAGATGGAAAAGAGTAGCAGAATATCAATAATGGATATTAACTTGCTAGAGCTATCAATTAAGTGAATAAATATGTCGCTAACAAAGAAGAGATTATAAGCAATATGAACTTCTGAAACAGAAAAAGAAGCAGGGAATCAATCAGTTCAATTATTCCGCATTCACTCAGTTGACTAAGATGAAACCATTTTTCTTGAGAGATGCTTTGAATAACGTAGTCAAAATTAAGTATCCAAGCGCGGGATCAGCCTTTAGGGATTCGACTTTCAGGTGCGGGACTTCCTGTTGATGCAAGGTGATGCTAAGAATTTGCTTTTACTGTTCACGACTCCGATCTTCGTTACGAGAGAGTATACAACAAGACTCTTTTATTTTAAAATCTGTGAATCGTCTGGAAAATGGTCTGATGAGTTAGTGGCATCTGTTGATTTTGGATGGAGACTGAAAAAGAAAAGGAGCATGAGCTCTCCAAATCGATTCCGCTAAAGTTTTTTCCAAAAATCCACAAATCTCTTTGGGTGAAAAAAATCTGAGTTTTTTCCTGTGCTAGATCTCGAGAAGAGAAAAAAAATCCAGAAATCTCCGTTACCTTTTTATTACTAATACGAAGAGACGTGCAGATAGGTGGGAAAGAAAGAGGGGGAAGTGAGGTGTCAGTTGACAATTTGGGTAAGTTTTAATATTTTAAAAATATAACAAATTATAAAATATAAAATAAATGAAATGGCAAAATTACCCTTCATAAATTTTGACTTTGACTGCCACCTCATCTTTTTTTAACACCGTTAGTGTATTTAGACCCTGTTTAAGAACGGAATCAACCTCAAAGTACCAATTTGTAAAGTTTTAAACCACATAGTCTACGTTTGAAAATGGCCCAAAACACAAGGTTTATTTTTGTACTTTTCCCTTAAATATTTTGACTTACTAAAATAAGTGATTTTTAACTTAATTTAAGTGGTAGAGAAATAATTGTTATCAAACGAACTCAAATTAAATAAGTGCTTAATATTTTAATTTAAGTCATTAAATGAGTTATCAAACAAGACATTATTCTAACGCAACTTAAATATTTCAATTAAGTCACAAAATCACTTATCCTGATTTGGTGAAAATATTTAATTTAAAATTTCAAATCGAACATTATCAACTAATATTTTTAAATTTAGTCGGTATTTTTAGTATCCAGCACTTAAATTTCAATACTTATTTTCTCAGCACTTAAAATTAAATTTTATCAAACACCACCTAACTCTTATATTTATTTCATATTTTTTCTTTAATATATATCACAATTTAGTAATTTTATTTCCAATTTCAAATTCAATTACTAATTTTTTTTAAATGATAAATTCCGACAGTTTTAAATTAATGACATAATTAAAATATTTTTTAAAATATAAACACTTATAAATATTTAATTTATTCATATTTATTGTGTAACTAACCTTTTTTTAAAAATGGTGCAGGTCCGGCCCTTTTTCTGCCTAATGAAGCTGATCGTATTTGTAATATTTCGATCTCAATCTGTACGGATGAAGATAGAATGATATGGCACTTAATGAAGTATGACATTTATTCATCGAAATCTGGTTATCGGGTTCTTGAAACCTTGTGTTGCAATAGCCATTCAGATATTGGTTGGAAACAGTTAGGGACATCCAGCTTCCCTTCGAAATTAAAAGCTTTCGATGGCGCTTATGTTCTAAATCTCTCCCTACTAGATGGCGTCTAACTGCTCGTCACATTTCTGTCCCACAAACTGTCTGTTTTATGCTTAAGAAGTTGAACATGATTGGCATTTGTTCGCTTACTGTTAATTTTCACATCAACGCTAGGCGAAATTGAACATGGGACCGCATGATCCTAACGTGGAATTTGTGGGAGATTGGGTGCTTCAACGCTTTAAGGTAGAAAATGATGATTCCTTTCTATCAATTGTTGTTGTTTTGTAGTCGATTTGGACACAACAGAATCACTTAATTTGGCACAACACTGCTTATTCACTAGCTGATGTTGTTTCTTGGTCGATTCAATTCATTAAGGAGTGGAGGAATGCGCAACACATGTGGGGTACATACACCATTTCATCTTCTTTGACTATTGCTTGTGGTTTAGTTCGATAGGATAAGCCACCAACTAGGTTTTTAAAGTGCGATATTGACGGTGCTCAATTTAATGGGGAAGACTTTAGTGGATTAGGAGATGTTATCTGTAAACCCAATGGGTCTATATTAACCTTCAAAGTGAATTTTTAGCATGTATTTTGACCCTAAGGTGATTGAGGCTTTGACTTTGTGACATAGCCTGGTATGGTTACAGTATCTTAATATCTCTAATGACTTGGTCGAAATGGATGCGAAAAGGATTGTGGATAGCTTGTTTTCATCTCGCATAGACTTGACGGAGTATGGAAGTATTGTCCAAGATTCTAAAGGAATACTGCAACAAAGATCGGACTTTAAAGTGTTATTCGTTCTTGTATTAGGTAATGGGGTGGCGCATTGTATTGCTCGCCAAGCCTTGTTCAATGCTGGTTTATTTCTTTCTTTTATTACTCCTCTTTGGCTTGATGCTACTTTGTGTAAGGATTCAACTCTTGATTCTTAAATAAAGTTGTCCTCGCTTCCAACAAAAAAGTGTAGGTCCTTTTAAGTTTGTATATCAATAAATATAGCTCTATTGTTTATACATGCATCTTGTAGTGAGAGAATGCCATTAGGGACCCTTTCTTAAGCAACTTCCCTATCTTCTTCACTTCATCTTTGTTCTTTCTTCTATTCCTCTTACGTCTTCTTGACATTTTTTTTATTTCTAGAGGCTCAATTGGAGGATGTGTGCTTTTTGGGCACATTTTCATGTTCAACACTGGTTGAATGAAATATCCATAGGCCTTAGTATGCATGTACAATGAATTAATTTCTTGTATTTGGGTTACAATCCAACCCAACCCAACCCATTAAAAGAAATAATTCATGGGTTGGTTGTTAAAACCAACCAAACCCATTAAATATTGAACTTAAATAGATTGGGTTGGATTGGTTATTAATTCAAATAATTTCTAATATAAATTTATAGCTATTAAACATTGGACTAAATTAATGAACTAACAAATATTTGTACCAAATAGAACGTAAATGACATTAATTTTTTAGTTAATTTTGAAAAAAAAAATCATGTGCTTTCACATTTTCGTAGATCGGTACATGTGAGTTTTTTTGCTCCTAAACAAATGACTCGACACCTTTAAAATAGAACGATATTTTCGATATATTTTAAGTCTTTTTTTTTTAATTTTTAGTGACTTTTTGACCCGCTTTTTTCCGGAATTCCAGATTTCTAGATTACTAGAATTTTTTGGAATTTCAAAATTTCTGGAATTCCAGATTTCTGGACTGAATTTAGAATTTAAGATTTTTTAAATTTCAGAATTGATAGAATTCCAGAATTTTTGGAATTCCAGAATTTCTAGAATTTCCAAAATTCTAGAATATCATAATTTCTAAAATTTCTAAAATTCCAGAATTTCTGAAATTTCAGATTTTTAGATTCGAAAATTTCTAGAATTTCTAAATTTCTAAAATTCTAGAATTTAGAATTTCTAGAATTCCAGAATTTTCGAAATTCCAGAATTTCTGGAATTCTAGAAATTTCCAGAATTTTATGATTTATGAAATTTCAGAATTTTTGAAATTCTAGAAATGATTTTTTTTTGAAATTCCAAAAATCTAAAAATTCTACAAAATTTTAAAAATTTAGAATTTCTAAAATTCTAAAATATCTTTAATAAGAGGCTTAGGTTTCTCCTTTGTTATAATTAAATTTCGAATATGCTTTATAAAAGTTGATCATTTATTGGGATAAGGTTTAACATATCTGAAGATAAGACAAAAAAAAAATATCCATAACATTGATATGTATGAGCAATTTTATCCATAACCTTGACAGTTATGATCAATTTTATTCATAATGTTGATAAATTTGATCAATTTCATATATTATTAAAAAACACATATATTTTGTTTTTAATTTTCAATTTCAATTGCATATCAGTTAATTCTAATTTTCAATTTATCATGTTTTCATGTTTTTTTCATTTTACCATTTTTCTTGTTTTTTCGTTTTACCGTTTTTTCTATTTTTCTTATTTTTTCGTTTTTTTCGTTTTTCACGACTTTCACATTTTATTTCACTTTTTTCTAACTTTTTAGTTTTTCTCATCTTCTATGTTTTTAAAATAAATAAATTTTTCGTTTGCACATACTTTAAATTACAATTTGTTATTTAACACTCTTAATTTAATATATAAATGTTAAGCCCAAAATATACCTAAAATATCATCAATAATTACATAAATATTGCTACGAATTTGTGCTATTTATACCTGTTTAGAATACTTTTACGTTCGAATATGTTTCTTTCTTGCAAGGTACGTAAATATTTGGTAAAATCCAAATAGGAGCGAAAAGAGCTTAAAAACAGAATAAAAACCTTACAAAAGGAGTTAAAAACGACAAAGATCAATTACACCAAAACGAGGACAAAGACGAGGTCAGAAACAGAAGAAATGTCAAATTCTCGGTTGAGGAAACAAATTCTCGGTAGAGAATTTTATGAAAGCCGCGACCGAAACGCGTTCGTTCGGGTGGATAAAGACGTTCTTTCACAACGGACACGATCTTTCACAACCGACACGACACTTCAAACACGACTTTTCAACATCTATAAATAAAGAGTTGATGGAGAGTTGAATATATGTAAAAAAAAGAGATTAGTATAGAACTTATGCAGAAATTCCGAGTCAAGTGATTCAGAATTTAGATTTCATTTCTGTTCAAAGCAATATGATGTACACACATTGTTTATTCAATAATAACAAACACAGTAGCGTTTAGATACATTTTGGTAGTAGATAGACCAGTCTCTATTCCGAAGATTCAGCGAGAAGATTGAGTAGAGAATCCGCCCCTGAGCCTGACAAACTCTAACGAAACCCAAGGAAAGGATTGACAACCCGTTCACTTGCACGTCGTAGAATGTTTTCATGCTCCTTGTTCCCTGTAAACTTGTATCAATTTATATTTCATCTAATAAAAATCCGTTCTATTCGATAGATTTTTATGCAGCACTTTGGTAAAGGATCTGAAGTGGATTGCTGGTGTTTTCATTAAAACGTAGTTTAATTCAAAATCTTTACAAGGAAACTTTGTTGAACAACTTAGACAAATTTCTATCTCGAAAGAGTTTTAATTTGGTTAAGGTAGCGATCTAACCCGACCGTAGGAGGATTGACTATAGTTCAAAGCCTAAAAATTAGAGGTTCCGTCATTTATTTCATCGTTATAATTTATACAAAGTTTAGAGTTGTTTTCTTTGCTTAATGCAAACGAATATATTTGTTTACTTTTCTAAAAAGTACTAAACGTTCCTGTCTTGCAAATTCACTCCTAAATCAGAAATATTTTCTAACATCTTCATACTCTAATCTAATTCTCATTCTAGCAATTTCAAAACCAAATCCGATTTAACGATTTTCCTTATTATAAATTTTGAAAGTATATTTAACCAGTTCAAAATAAGTTTTTGTTAAAAAAACGTTCCCTGTGGGATCGATATCTTTTATTACTACAAGCGTATACCGTGCACTTGCGGAAATCGCTCAATAATAAATTATAATAATATTTTGTAATAAAAAAAATTTTAAATGGAAAATAATGGTAAAAAAATACATGCAAATATTTGAATAAAAATTCAACCCAACCCAATCCAATCAATCAATTCCTTACATGGGTTGGATTTCAATCCAACCAATAGATAAAACCATTCGAATGAAAATATATCGACTGTGTTGGGTTGGATTGGTTATATTTAATGGGTTGGTTAATTTTTATACACCCCTAGGCCTTAGTATATTTTTTCCTCCTATACCAATCACTCACATAATTGATGGGGTCTAGATTGGTCTTATGCATGACAGCAATGACATGGGGGTATGGAACCCTTCAATTCACAAGATTTTACATGAGCATGTCTCTTTCTTCAAATGAACTACATGTCTATATTCACCATCAACCACCTCAAACCTAGAATCCACATTCCACTCAATTTTACACCTCATTGAAGCATTTGCGTCTCTTGTCAAAAAATTTAAGGCCATTGAAGATATGCCAATTGTCCATTTCTTCTTTAGAAATGCTCTCAAGTCTATATGTCTATTCATGTATTGGATTCTAATTTCCTCCGACAATGAAATTATGGTATTATGCCTAGCACATATAATCCATCCATTGTTATCAACAACATCTATTTAGTTATCCATTAGGGAAATAAACTCTACCCCATTTCAGCTTATTGTAATTCAACAAAGCAATTACAATTGGTTTCACACCTAACTTAAAAAGTTCAGCAAGATTGTCTTTTAACGCAACCTCAAAAGTAGACTTATAAATCTTCCAAAAAAAAGACTCTCCTCTCAATTCCCATCCACTTCTTACCCTGATTGGACATTACGTGTCTAGCACACATCATACGTTCAATGTCGGGCAACATTTTATTTATTGTTGGAATCAAGCCATATTTAACATAATAAATAGTAAGTACACAATGCACAATCCAATGAAAATAGTTACTTAATATAACATAAACAATTACTCAATATAACATAAATACTTACTCACTATAACATAAACTCAAAATAACTTAAATAACTAACATTCAGAAAGGATAATGTCATACCCGACCCAAAACAGCATCGGGCATGAAAGGAAAATATGATAACAAACGCCTAACAGTCTAAAAGCCGAACCGATTTTCTAATAGATAAAAATTTATTTAGGACTACCTAAAGTTTTATTTATTATTTGGCTTGGACTTGATAATTCTATCAAGCTTCCTACGTATCCCGAACATCTTTTAGTCTTTAAACCGGGAATCAAAGCCACGTAGTTCTACCTATTTTAGGTAGTTCTCTTAACTTAGGTAGTTCTGTCAACTTCAGTAGTTCACTTAACTTATTGAGACGTTTTAACTTATTCAACATTGACACTAATGATTTAACTAAACATTTCACTTTATTACTTTATAATTTTTATATATATATAAATCGTTTTTATCAAAACAAATAGACGTTTTATCAAAACGAATCAAATCGAACAACGTTTTATCAAAACGAATCAAACCGAACAACATTTATCAAAACGAATCAAATCGAACAATGTTATATCAAAACTAATCAATCGAACAACGTTTTGTCAAAACGAATCAAATCGAATCACGTTTTATCAAAACTAATCCAATCGAACAATGTTTCGTCAAAACGAATCAAATCGAATAACGTTTTATCAAAACGAATCAAATCGAACAAACCGCTTTAACAAACCAACTCATAATAAAATAAATTGTAAAACATTATAATTCAAATCATCAAACATTATCAAAACGTAATACGAAATTTGCGTGTGTGTCCATCCTCGAATTCCACCCGTGTAGCTTATCATAACATCAATCATATCAATAATCGAGATGTCTCATTCATATCTCGCTTTGCCTAACGTTAGGACTACCAGCCGTGCACTCTGGCCATACCGCCCTTAGGTATGGTCTTACAACTTACAACTCCTACCCCGGACAATCCTAGATGGACAAAACCATTTTATCGATCTTTTAAAATATCGCAATATAAAAATCATATTTGGACTTCAATCCAAATCACAGTAATAATAACAATAATAACAATAACAACTGCAACAACTTTCTCAATCCAAAAGCAATTCCCATAAAATAGTCAAATTCATTTTCCAACCCAATTGTCAAAATACCACGATAACAAATAGTTATTCTTCAAATAATTAAAATCAAAAGTATATAAATACTTTAAACAATATATTTAAAACAATTTAATAAAATGTATTCCAAATCACTTAAATAATTTAAAACTGGAACTTATTTTTTTATCTGTCACCGGAATAGCTATTTCAGACCGAATGTACCGTTAGACTCGTTATATTATCATAAGTCTATTTGTACTAATTTTATATTCAAATTCATGTACCAATTGAATATTCAATTATATATTTTACTATACCGACTCTAATTGGCAATATCAGTATAGTCCTTATACTTATTTTAAATCGACAAATTAGAGTCACTTAATTATTATAAAATTAAATTTTAAACCAACATTTTTATCAGACTATTTGTATTCGTCACCGAAATTGTAAACTGTACATTAAATTGGTATCGTTAATTCATATCGTTAATTCTGACCAAAGATTCAATTAGACTCGTTAAGAGTATATTCGTCCTAATTTCATATTCAACTTATTCTACTACTTTTATATTCAAATTATTGTACAAATTTTATATTCGACTCTATACCAACTCTACATAGAAACTATCCATATCAGCTCTTCTATTTTCAAGATATTTTAATTCTAACTATTAAAGTTACTTAAGATATTTTATTGATATAATTTAAAATAATCGAAATATTCTTATCGGATTATTTTCGGTCACTGAGATAGTAATTTCAAACTGACATAATTATTTAGGACCGATTATACTTTTAAATTCGTGACGCTGCTAAAAGCCCATTAATACCGAGTTGAATTTCACTTTGGTAAATCTAAAGGATAACTGTATAAATTTTATATTTTTTTTTATTAATAACTCATAGGCTTGATAAATTATTAATTTTAACCCTGTTAAAATTCAATGAAACTATCGAAACCAAACTTAGACAAAATCATATCTAGAACATTTAAAAAAATGATTGAGTCAAAATACAGTTACCGAAATGTCGTCGTCAAAATGTCGTTTCCGGTCTCCGTTACCGGTTGCCGAAATATCATAAGTGTCATTACTCTTGCTCTTTTCATAAATTTGCTTGTATGAAACTCAATTTCATAAACTAGTTTTAATGAAACCATCTCTCTATATATATAATTTAAAGAAAATCAATTTCTTAAAAAAACTATTTCTTTGTAAAAATAACAAATTCATTTCCGTAAGAGAAAAAAAGAACATTTCTTTATAAATTCATTTTTTTTTATAAAACTTGAAAACATTATATTGGAATTTAAATTAAGAAGAAACCAACCTCATAAAAAGAAAGAAATATATCAATCATATATTTTTTTTTAGTTATAAACATGACCAATATATATATAAGTACATTTCTCTTTTATTCATATATTAAAATTAAATATAGGTGTCGTTTATATAAACAACAAGTAATTAATTCATCAACAAGTGTCTATTCTTTCAACAAGTGTTTTCTTACATGTTGAACAATTGTTCTTCAAAACCTCAAATCATGCCACATATGTCTTTCATTTATTATTATTATTATTATTATTATTATTATTTATAATAAATTAATATGAATAATTTGTATCATACACTTTCCGTATACATATGCTTTGGTAATTGAAAAAATATTCATTTTGATCCTTAGAGTTATAATTGTTTATAAAACTTATCCAAAACTTTTAATTTACACTTAAAAATATTAAATTAAACTCAATAGTATACTTAAATTCGTAATTAACTAATACTCTAAAATCTATATCGAAAATTTCTAGACACGGACGTGACAAATAAGATACAAGTCCATACCTTTTGCATGTCAGAAATTAGTGTGAATCATGCTCATTGCCTTCTTGAATAAGCTTGATAAACAACTTCCATGTATCTTTTATTTCACACCCATCAACAATTGCGCATGCTATAAGATACATATGAGAATTTCCATCTTTACAAACTACATATAAGAGTTGCCCTTTATAGAGACCTTTAAGAAAACAACTATCAATACATATACATCTTCTGTAGCCTTCTTTGAACCCTTCCTTAATAGCTTTGAAACATACATAAAACCCTCTAAATATGTGCCTGAGGTATATCCTTGGTATCAACATGAACCACATATGTTGAACTAGGATTAAGCCTCAATATCTCATCTCTGTAATCATATAACCTACTATATTCTTCTTTATAATCACCCATGGACTGCTCCATCACAATGTACTTAGCTCTACTGCAAAGAGTATTCCCAACATACACACCAAGTTTCCCCTTCACTAATTCTTGCAATTTTCCAAAGCCTAATGTTTGGAGTATTTTAATTTTATCATTGAAGTAATTTGATATAAACTTAGATTCACAACACTTGTTTTTATTAGTCCTACGATAAGTGTGTTAAGGATGATAAGTCTTCACTAAGAAATTCTTTGTTTTTATGTCCAAACTGACAAACAATTCCTAAGACAGTCTCCGCCATGACATTTAGCCCTAACCTTATACCAATTGACTTGTTCTAAGCTTCAATTTTCACCTCTTTTTATAGAATACTTAGTCAAAGCTTATCTAACCTCGTATACACTCTTGAATACCATCACAATCTCAAACCTAGGTTCCTCGCACTTTGGATCATAATGAACGCTTCTTCTTCTATCCTCATCTTTGCTCCATCTTTATCTTCAAATTCATCATCAAAATTATATATATTAGATGACCCAACATAATCCTTATCACCACCTATAAGACCTTCTTTGTCTTTGCTATTCAATTCCCCTCGTACACCTTTATCAATCCCTCGCTCCTACTTGAACTTCTACGCGGGGTTGGGGTTTTTTTCTATCTTTTAATCTTTGATTTGCACGTTTTTGCCTCATTTGTGTTAGTTATTCAGTAAAATCACTTCCATCCGAGTCACTATTGATGTCATCTATGTAAACTCCATCTTCATATCCTATATCATCTGAACTGGCATCTCCATCTTCATCAACCTCTAAATTTAAACTCAGCTTATTATCACCTTCAACTACTTCAATCTGCAGATCTGGAATCCCATCTTTATTTACTATTTTTCCTTGGTTATCTTCACTTAATAAGGTAGCTATTTTTTTACTGCCTCAATAGTGTTAGGTATGGTATTAACACACATATTTGTCACACTTTCCATGCTGGCACTATTGGAGTTTAGTGTCCTAAAGACAATTGTTTTAGGATATTAATATTAATGAATAAATTGTTTATTTGATCATTTGTTTAATCAGATATATAGCATTAAAATATAACTATATATAAAGGCAAGAATCTTTCATAAAGAAAATAACCCTAAGTTTATTTAAGTAGTTATAAAGTGTTCATACAAGCATGAAGTGAGACTGTACTTTATAATAGACCAATAAACTTAAAGTAAACCCAAGTCAAGTAATATGTTATAGGGGTTGGCATATTGCTATTGAGACTTGCATGTAACAGTGTTTTTTGTCGAGACAGAAAGCTGATCTCACAAGCTTTAGATATTCGGATATCTAGATAGTTACATGGATCTGGTGAAGGAGTTCATTAGGATTGGGACCCGACTTGAGATAACAGAATGGATTGATTTATCTAATGTGTCAATTGTTCATCTCATTGGTATTAGTAGGTATAACTAATACTCAGACTCAAACATTCGTTAATTAGTGATTCTGGATTATGGAGTCTGATACTTTGATTCTGTGCGAGCACGATCGAATAGGTGAGAGCCTGGGGTGTGTGAGAGCAGGGTTGGGTATCACACAAAGTAATTGCAGAATAGTTAATATCAGATTGAGCATTCGTCACTCCCGATAAGTGGGAGATATATCCAAATGGCCGCTTGTGGTGAATTGACTGAAATCCTTGCAAGGTGATACAGTTAAGAGTAGAAATGAACATTTCACTTAACTTATCTTTTCAGAGTGAATTCAATCTGTACAAGTAAAACCGGACTCTTCGTTATATGTAACCTTGACACATTCTATGGTTATAAGGAATTGACCGACAAGATATAGTTGATGAAGGATCGTATTATACTGTACCTAATACAGAAAGGTTAACGTCGGTTATCAACCTGACTTCTTAATTGCTCTAGGGGAATATCATAGGTTCTGCTAGTAATAGCTCGCGACGGTATTCCGTTATATATATGTTGGAATTAATCGTGATGAATAATTCAAAGGATATATACGGCTAGTGGCAATAAAGAACCTAATGGGTCGCATATGGGACTTGGAATCGGAGGACGAAAACGTAATTAGCGGGACATAGACACATAGGCCGAAATTTATATATTAGTTAGGGATATTAATTTGTTTAGCAATTGTAATTAGATTATGATTATAAATTAAACTAAAGAATTATCTGATAATATTAATTGGATGTTTTATGCAATTAAAACTCTAATTAATTATCCCTAACATTAAGTAATTATTAATTTGATTAATAATAATTATCTAAATATAATTAATTATTGTTTAGCCTAGTGGTTGAGAGCTTACCTATGTCTTGGGAGGTCATGGGTTCGAATCACATCCGGGTCTGGTGGGGATTTTTCTTTCTTCTTTAATGTAAGCGCATTGTGCGCAAAATTTTTTTAAAAAAAATATATTATAGTGTTTATTTAATTATCTAATTAGAAATCCTATTCAGAATAAGATTCCAATTAATTAAATTCCTAACACAACTGGGATTAGGGTTTTGGAAGTCTATAAATAGACCCCTAACCTCAGAATTTCAGCCAACACACTATACAGAAGGAGAAGGAATTGTTCCGTCGTCGTCTCGGCTAATTTACTTTATTTCTTACTCTCTCTTTGATCTCGTATCGATTTCTGTTAGAGACAATCATTGCGACTGCTATTCATTAAATGTTGATTACTGATTAGTTTTTGTTTTGTGTTGAATCAAACGTTCGTGGTTCACGAGTTGATAATAACAAGTTATGGGCACTTCGTTTGCAACGGTAGATAGTTCTTCAATAAATGTATTACTTTCTATCCCTCTTTATATGAAATAACAATTAACAGATCTTGGAAAAGGGAAATAGATAAAATAGATAAAATTTTATTATTCTGCTATGCATATGCTTGTCTATTTTCCTACAGGCACTCCCACTTGAAGACCCACTAGGTTTGGTATCTACCGTTTTGTCCACATAGACTTCCTCAATTTCATTTTTGTCCTTACCACTTACCATATCCAACACATCAATATTATTGTTTATTGCTATCAACTAACTTGTTAAATTCTTATTATAATAAAGAGTACATAACCAAGCTCCTTAACAATCCATAACAACTCTAATCTACATAATTTTTCACTATCTACATTACTAGTTTCCTTAAAAGTACCCCCCGATATAAATAAGTTCACTTTCTTGATTCGCTACCCTCCCACCATGATTAAATCGAATGGTGATAATACCCATTGTAAAAGCTAAAAATAGTTAAATATACACAAGAATCAATAAGATAGAAAAGACAATTCACACAAAAAAGAATCAATAAACAGAAAATTGACAAATCACACATAGTTACTTTATTCATTCATCTAACATTTACCCTTAAAATCAATAATCATAACCAAAATATCCTTAAAATCAATAATATACAAAATAACAATATCTAACACCCTAATACATTACAACTCATTCGTTCATCCTCTGAAATAGGGCTTCAATTCGTTTGTCCTCTAAAATCAAGCTTCAATCCATTCATCCTTCTTCGCAATTTTGAAAATCTAGAAACCTCCAATCTTGCATATGTTTTTCCTTCTTCGGTTGAGTGCGTGCAAATTAGTGAAACATTTATGGTCTAAATAATAGGCATTGAGTGATTGCATGTAGTTTTGAGAATCAGTTGCTGCAATGGAAAGAAGAAATCATGTGCTTTTGCAGAAGAAGAAAACAAAGAGGGAAACAATTTGGGGAAAAATGAAGGCAATTTTGACTTTATAAACCATTTGGATGACATGACAAGACAATTTGACATGTGGCATATGTGGAGCCAGACTTTCAACACATGACTATCACACCTTTTCTATTTGTCCGGATCTCTCATGAAAAGGTGCTAAAATGTGTGTCATTTGTGGAGTTGAGGTGGCTAAATGGTTGAACACTAAGTTCAAGTGGCCAAGTGACAAAATGTGCAAACTTCAGGGGCTTGGGGAGGGGTTTGGTCTTAAAGTTTTTTTTTTTTTTGTGATAACAGACACTTTGTATTATAGAAAAAGGGAATCAAGCTCAATGCAAGATGAAACACAACTAGGAAAGTCATTAACAAGGACTTGAATTGAGGGAATATATAGACCTTATTTTGCCACATCATGAGTTGCAGAATAGGTAGTTCACCCCTCAAAGAGAAACTGCACATCCTGGAAATTAGTTGCCTCAATCTTCACAGTTCGAACAATGCAGTCAGTATATGTAACATATAAATCCCGTTGAATGTCGGCAACAACCCGAGAACAATCTGATGACACGAGTACTTGATCAAACCCATAACCTTTTATCGCAATTAGCATATTGAGAATCGCTAGCATCTCCGCTTGAAAAACAGACCAACAAGGACCAATCGAACATCTGCTGCTCATCAACATAGAACTAGAGGAGTCCCTATCAAGAAAGCCCATTGTAAAATGATTACCATTATCCAGAAAGGCATCATCATAATTAGTTTAACTGTATAAGGTGGTGGAGGATTCCAATAAGGCTTAACACCTGGCCCAACAATAAGAGCGAATGCATTCTTTTGAGAGAGAACATTCTATGCAGCCTATAGAAGAACTTTATTTGCTAACATTTTCTCATCATGTCAGAGTCTGTTATGATCATATCGGAACATCCAACACATATTATAGAACAAACAGAACTCGTCATGATAGAGGCAATCACGAACCTTTGCCACCCAATTATTGCAATCAACAACCCCCATATTGTAAAATTTCACAACAAGAGTTATTCCTTTCCACCTTCTACAAGCCACTCTGCACTCCTTAAGAATATGAAGAAGCGAACTTCCATCATTAACACAGAAAATGTAAAGGTATCAAGACAAGGGATATCATCTTTATAAGTCGCCTAAAGGAAGTGATTGATCCTAGGTGGGAACTCTAGCTTCCAAATTTGTTTCCAAATGAGATTAGGACTGGAGGAAGTGAAAGAAACCTATGAACATACACTATTCCCCAAAAGGGAAGCTTTTAACCAAGTTTTACCAAGTACTCACAGCTTCTCGACTCCGGCCAATGCAAATTCTCATGACTAGCTAGTGGGCGCAAAGGGATTTTGCAAATGGTAGTCACATCCACAGTTATTAAAGGCGCGCCTATGGAGCATGGAGCACCAGGCGCAGGCCTTAGGGCCATGGCTGCCCCATGGCGAGGTGCAATCACCATGGCGCGCGCTTGATGTGCCATTTTACGCCAAATGCAGTTGCCAAAGGCGCACCAAGGCGCGCCTTGGTAGTTAGAGGCAGTTATGGGCAGTTTTTTAAATATCTGGAATGGTACACATGTTTATTAACAAAAAGTATTAAAGAGGAGAGAGAGTATACGTTTTAAACTAAATAGAAGATGAAGAGACTCTTTGAAGTGGAAGAGATAGAGTCATTTGAAGAGTAAGAGACAATCATTATTACAAGAGGAAGAAGTTTAGTAGAAAAGAAAAACATCAAACGGATTCAAACTACAAAAACAAAAAAGGCAAATGGAATTCAACTTCAACAAGTATTGTTCTTCTTTCTCGGTTAGTTTTTTATTTTCTTCTATCTTCTACAGTAGAATTCTTCTTTCTTTTGTAAATCTTCTTTCTTCTGTAAATCTTCTTTCTCTGTTAGTGTTTTATTTCCTTCTTTTATTTTTCTTTCTCTACAATAAAAATCTTCTTTCTTCTACAATAAACCTCTTCTTTCTTCTGTTACGTTGCTTACTATATACTCTGTTTTATATTTTTATTGTTGGTTTCGTTTCTTTCTTCTTTCTCACATTTTCCTTTTTTCTTGTATGAATTAAATTATTCATAATAATAAACTTCTATTATTTCTCTGTTCATTTGTTTTTTTTTTTGCTTTTAGATATTGAATCATGACTAGAACATCTAGTAATCCAAGACTGAGCGAGAATAACAATGATCCATGTTGGAAATACGCTGAATTGGTGAACCCGAACACCAAAAACAAGAATGATCTTAGGTGTATTTTTTGTAACAAAGTCAACAAAGGTGGCATAACTCGAGCCAAACAGCACATTGTTGGAGGGTTTAGAAATTCAAAAATTTGTGCCAAATGTCCACCTCATGTGTATTCGGAGATTGAAGAATGCATGGAGAAAAAGGCTGCATCTACCTTTGAAAAAACAACAATTCCAGATTTTGTGGATATAGATACTTTTGGTGATGATGAAGATGAAGATGATATAGGTTTGCAGCCAAGCTCATAACTACCAAGTAAGCAGCCACAAAAAAGGCCAAGATAGAAGGGTCTATTGGATTTGTATTTTACACCTAATGCTGAAAAGGTTGTGAAAGGTAGAAAGGATGCAAAGGTGAAGCAAGCAACCATAAATGATGCTTGCAAAAAAGAATTGCGAAAGAAGGCATGTATGGACATTGCTAGATGGATGTATAATGATGCAATCCCATTTAATGCTGTCAATTACCCAAGCTTCCGTGTTATGGTTCGAGCAATAGGGCAATATGGTATTTGTATGAAAGCATCAAGTTTCCATGAAGTTTGGATTCCTTTTCTACGTAAGGTTGTTGATAAAGTGAAAGATTCAATGAAGCCTTATGAAGTTGAATGGAACAAATATGGATGTTCCATAATGGCAGATGGTTGGACAGATAAGAGAAGTAGGACTTTGATTAACTTTTTAGTGAATTCTCCTAGTGGAACCGTTTTTTTAGAGTCCATTGATGCTTCTGAATAATCAAAGACTGGAGAGATGATGCTTTCATTGTTTGATAACGTGGTGGAACATGTTGGAGAAAAAAATGTTGTTCAAATCGTCACGGATAGTGCAGCTAACAATGTTAAGGCAGGTTAGTTCTAAATTGTAATTAAAAAAAAATTCTTCTTTCTTTTGTAAATCTTCTTTCTCTATTAGTGTTTTATTTCCTTCTTTTATTTTTCTTTCTCTGCAATAAAAATGCTTCTTTCTTCTATAACAAACCTCTTCTTTCTTTTGTTACGTTTCTTACTATATACTCTGTTTTATATTTTTATTGTTGGTTTCGTTTCTTTCTTCTTTCTCACATTTTCCTTTTTTCTATATGAATTAAATTATTCATAATAATAAACTTCTCTTATTTCTCTGTTCATTTGTTTTTTTTTGCTTTTAGATATTGAATCATGGCTGGAACATCCAGTAATCCAAGACTGGGCGAGAATAACAATGATCCATATTGGAAATACGTCGAATTGGTGAACCCGAACACTAAAAACAAGAATGATCTTAGGTGTATTTTTTGTAACAAAGTCAACAAAGGTGGCATAACTCGAGCCAAATAGCACATTGTTGGAGGGTTTAGAAATTCAAAAATTTGTACCAAATGTCCACCTCATGTGCATTCGGAGATTGAAGAATACATGGCGAAAAAGGCTACATCTATCCTTGAAAAACAACAATTCCAGATTTTGTGGATATAGATACTTTTGATGATGATGATGAAGATGATATAGGTTTGCAGCCAAGATCACAACAACCAAGTAAGCAGCCACAAAAAAGGCCAATATAGAAGGGTCTATTGGATTTGTATTTTACACCTAATGCTGAAAAGGTTGTGAAAGGTAGAAAGGATGCAAAGATGAAGCAAGCAACCATAAATGATGCTTGTAAAAAAGAATTGCGAGAGAAGGCATGTATGGACATTGCTAGATGGATGTATGATGCTACAATCTCGTTTAATGTTGTCAATTACCCAAGCTTCCGTGTTATGGTTCAAGCAATAAGGCAATATGGTATTTGTATGAAAGCACCAAGTTTCCATGAAGTTCGAGTTCCTTTTCTATGTAAGGTTGTTGATAAAGTGAAAGATTCAATGAAGCCTTATGAAGTTGAATGGAACAAATATGGATGTTCCATAATGGCAGATGGTTGGACGGATAAGAGAAGTAGGACTTTGATTAACTTTTTGGTGAATTCTCCTAGTGGAACCATTTTTTTAGAGTCCATTAATGCTTCTGAACAATCAAAGACTGGAGAGATGATGCTTTCATTGTTTGATAACGTGGTGGAACGTGTTGGAGAAAAAAATGTTGTTCAAATCGTCACGGATAGTGCAGCTAACAATATTAAGGCAGGTTAGTTTTGAATTGTAATTAAAAAAATTCTTATGTTTATGTTTTATCATTTTATTGATCTCTGTTCTATAGTTTAGTAAGATTTTTACTTGTGTTTGCTTTTCTTTTATAGGTAAGGCTCTGATGAGAAAGAGACCCAATTTATATTGGACTCCTTGTGCTGCCCATTACATTGATCTAATCTTGGAAGATATAGGGAAGCTAGAAAAAGTGAGAAAGACTTTGAAAATGGGTGTGAGCTTCAGTTCCTACATTTATGTCTGATCTGGTGTAGTGAATATGTGGGTAAATTTCATCAATGGTATACAACCTTTGCTCTATTTCACACTTTGGTGTACAACCTTCATTTTGTCACACTAATATGTACGACCTTATAGATGACCTCCCACTTTGGTGTACAGCAGGTAAAAATGATCGGTCAACGCGCCACCTCATCATTTTTTATTAAAATCATCACTAAAAGTGGGACCCACAATTATAAAAAAAAATTAATTTTTACCTTTCTCTTTTTTACCCTTCATCTTCATCTTCATCCCTCTATTTCTTTCTCTCTCTAATCCCTCTCTCCCTCTAACTTTTCTCTCTTTTTATATAGACCCTTCAATCAATTTGCAGCTTACTTTTTTTTTAATTATCATTATACAAGTTTTCATTGTTGTTATTATCTAAATTTCCTTTGCCTGAACATTGAAATTTATGGGCTTTCTTTCAAATCCTTTTCCAAATTAAGCGTTTTGATTCTGACATCAAAGTCTTGAGTTCCATTCAATATTTTCCACTGATGGAGAATAACAACTCATTTAAGAATCATATGCAAGGTTCTGATCGATATCAACCACGGACGAGGGATTTCAGATTTGGTGCATCTGATTATCGCATCAGTCTTCATTCCAGCAATCAGGAGAGCCACACACTCCGATTTCTATTGTGCTGGATGAGAAACTCAACCTATGCTTTTTCACACTGTTTATAACATAGATATGTCACCAGAGATTGATAAATTCCATTTCGAAAATGACAGCTTTTACGAGATCAAAGACTCCATGGATGGGAATAAGAATTTAGCAGTTTTGAATTTAGTGCTTTCGATATTTAATGCTGCAAGGTTCGACAATAAACAAATGAAGAAGCGTCTGATGATGATGATTTCGCACAAATCTGTATAAAGAGAAAGATGAGTTAGCTGGAGAAACAAATTGGAGAGGGAGAGGTTAGAGAGAGAAAGAAACAGAGGAAGGAAGATGAAGAGATGGGAAATAAGGGTAAAAAAGGGAAAGGTAAAAATTATTTTTTTTTATAATTTATGGGTCCCACTTTTAGTGATGATTTGAATAAAAAATGATGAGGTGGCGCGTTGACCATGCGTTGACCGGTCATTTTTACCTGCTGTACACCAAAGTGGGAGGTCACCTATAAGGTCATATATATTAATGAGACAAAATGAAGGTTGTACACCAAAGTGTGAAGCAGGGCAAAGGTTGTACACCATTGATGAAATTTACCCGTGAATATGTTGAGGCGTTTCACTAATGGAAGAGATCTTATTAGGCCTAGTGTGACAAGGTTTGATACTGCATTTGTGACTCTTCAAAGCATTCATAATCAAAAGAAAAATTTGAGGATGATGTTCACTTCTGAAGAATGGACAAATAGTAAATAGGCAAAAGAGACAGCCGGTAAAAGAGCCATGTCCACTGTGTTGAATGGTAGCTTTTGGACTAGTATTGTGCATATATTAAAGGTATTTGGTCCTTTAGTTCGTGTTCTTAGACTGGTTGATGGTGAGAAAAGGCCAGCAATGGGATATATTTATGAAGTGATGGATAGGGCTAAAGAAACTATTGAAGCATCCTTTAATAAGAAAGACAAAGATAAGGACGATAAAAAGTATAAGGAAGTCTTTGTGATTATAGATAGAAGATGGGAATGCCAACTTCATCAACCCTTGCATGCTGCTAGTCATTATCTTATGTTGGTCCCGTGTAACTTAATATGATTAGTTCTAAGGGGGGGGGGGGGTTAGGAACTAATATAACTTTTTCGCTTAATAATGCTGACTTAATTAAATATTCGATAATTTAACTCATCTTTAGGTCAGCAAGGCTGAGTGAAGTGTGAGACAGCTTTAATCAGACACTGACTAGAGCTGTTTCAATTGTGAGTTAGGAAATAACACTTTAGGTCAGCTTCCAACTCTACACTCTGATTACTCAGCGTCGCGCTGACCTGACGAATACACAGCTTGATTGTTCGACTTTGCCTTTAAGGTTTCCTTTATCGGGACTGAGTTACATCTTACTCAACTTCTTTCATCGGCTTTACCTTCAAGCGTTATTCCACAGAAGACTTTTCTTTTAACGAGGCTGAGTTACACTCAACTCAGCTTCTGCTGCGTGTCTTTGCTTATGCTGACTTCGTTTTGTCTTTCTTTTTATGAACACTTAGTTCCTGTTCTCATTAGTTAATATACTCAACATTGAACAAACACATTAGTACAATTAAATCAAAGCACTTAAATTTAATTGTCTTAAGGGATTAACTTAAATAATTTTGTCAAATCAAAATCATGTGGAAAGGTGTTTCAACATCTTAACCCCGAATTATTCTATTCAAATTTTAGTAAAATCCTTAAAGATAAAGAGGTATGTGGTGGGCTATTTGAATGTCTAATGAGGTTGGTTCCTGACCTTGATGTATAAGACAAACTAATGAGTGAATTAATCTTATATCACAATTCACAAGAGCTGTTTGGAACTCCTTTGGCTATTAGGCACCACAACACAAAATCTCTTGGTAATTATTCATGTTATCTTAACTTTTATTATATTCATTAGTCTGTTGTTGTTTTAATTTTTTATTATAGTTAGTTTATCGTTGTGTTTTTTTTATGCTTTTTATAGGTTAGTTTGTTGCTGTTTGTTAATGTTAATACAAGTTATTTTTATTGTTGTTTGTTAATGTTAATATACGTTAGTTTGTTGCTATTTTTTTTACTATTTGTTGATGTTTATTTATATTCTGTTTTCTAACAGCCGAGTGGTGGACATGTTATGGTTCTTCAGCTCCAAATTTGGCTGAGTTTGCTGTGAAGGTACTTACTTGTAGTGCATCTGGTTGTGAGCGTAATTGGAGCATATTTGAACATGTAAGTGTCTTATACAATTTTTTTCATCCTTAATTTCTATTTCTAATGTTTTTTTTATGTAAATAAGACTGCAAAGAACACTTCAATTATCATATTAATATTGTATATTTTGTGTTCCAGGTTCACAGCAAAAAAGGAATAGACTTTCCCAAAAGCGGTAAAATGATTTGGTGTTTGTGAAGTATAATAGAGCACTTAAGCGTCTTCATGATGCTCGTGACCGCATTGACCCTATTTCTTTACATGATATAGATGAATCTAATGAATAGTTGATGGGTAAATTGGATGATGATGAGGGGTCGAACGAGGATGAAGATGAACTCGTGTTTGAAAATGATACTCTAATATGGGGTTTAGTTGGTAAGGGAGTGCACATAACACTAGAAGAGTAGGAAAAAATGCTAAAGTATCATCTTCCAAGGATCGAGGAAAAGCCCATGTAGTTGTTCGAGATGAGGAGGAAGAAGAAACTGAGTTTGTTGATGATGATAAAGAGGATGAGTTTGATGATCAAGAGTTTGATGATGCTTTAGATGGGCAATGTGATAGTGATGACGAGGAGTGATGGATTTGGAGAGTTTTGATTAGGAGTAGACCTTAGAAATTAGTATTCAACTTTAAATTTTCTAATATGTGGTTTATTTTGCATTTTAAAATTTATTTATGCTTAAAATATTTTCATGATTTAGTATTCATTGCATTTTTATGTTAGTTTTATAGTTTTATAATTTTTATTTTTGTTAGTGCGCATTGTCTCGCTATGGCGCGCGCCATCGCCGTGCGTCGTGCGCCAAGGCTCCATGACCCCTTGCGCCTTAGTGCGCCATGTGCCTTTAATAACTATGGTCACATCTTCATCAAGGAAGCATTGTTTCAAAATATCGGCATTCCACGAAGCATAAAGTGGATTAATACGACATGAAATGAAAATTATTGGAGGATCACGGAGAAAAGAAAGCGGTCAACCACACAGAACGCTTGGAACCCATTTATAACTATCAATTCTGATGCTAGCTCCATCTCCCACACACCACAGTCCATTCTCCAACAATACCCCTCTTACACTAAGAAGGCTCTGCCACACAGAGCTATCTCGAGCCCGCCCCCAATCTAAAAAACTGATGCACCCTTAAAGTATTGAGCATCAAAAACAGTTAAACACAATGAGTTAAGACATCAAGAAACCTCCAAACTTGCTTAGCTAATAAAGCTTGGTTGAAAGAGAAGAGATGTTGGAACCCAAAACCTTATTCCTCTTTGCGAACACGCGGTAAACCTTTATTCACACAAGTCCTTCTTTTTATAACATTATTTAAAGTTGATAATACATATTTATAGTTTTTTTTAAACAATGTATATATAGTTAAATTAATGAAGCAAATAAGTCATTTTCTAATACAAGGCATGAAAAGAGATTCTGTCCAACTTATTATCTTTTGGAGGTTTATTTTGGGTATGGATTGAACAAAATTGTGATCCATAAACTCATTATTATGAGAAGGAAGATTCTATATTAACATCCAAAAGTATCTATATCTAAAAAAGAAATTCACATAATTAATTAATTATGGAATAAGTATTAAAAAATACTGTTATTATTGTAAATTAAGAATAATTTCGTATAATGTTACAAATTGTATAATTGATAACTTATCATTAGCAGAGATGTGACCATTTGTGACATCATTTAAAATCCAAATATTTTGTTTATGTTTTTGCACTAATTACATATAACATATCTATTACTTTCTAAAAGCAAAATTATAAAAAAAAAAAAAAGCAAAATTATCGCTGTTTTCTCTGTGGGATTTTTAAACAAGTTTGAGATAGAAATATCTTTAAATTGAGCATAGTATTTTTTTTTAGTTATTTTTTCATTTAATATATGTAAAAATATGATAAGAATCAGAAATGATGAAATATGTATGATACATAATACACAAATATATATAATATGTTGTATTACATGATATAATGTGTAATAAAATAATATAATCGTAACGAAGAATATTGATCATGCTTTTCAATATTAAAGGATGTTTGGTTGTTCAATAATATTGTTTGGGGTGTTTGTTTGCTCATTTTCATCATCCTGTTTATATTTTCACTTCAAAAATGAGAGTTTTAGGTGTTTGATTAGTAATATTCTGTTTGCCTTTTATATTTAAAAAGCAACATTAAGGGTGTCACGTCCGTGAATAAATTTCTAGAATTTACATTTTGATATTAGTATATATTATAATTATTAGGTGTGTGAAGTTAATTTGGTGCTATAGGAAAAATTTGGGGTTAATTTGATGGGTTTATGTATAAATTAAAAGTTTAGGGTAATTATTAAAAGATTATATAAAGATGGAGGACCAAACTGGATATTTGTCAATATGGATTCACATATCTGCGAAGAGGTGGGGAGATGGATCATTATCTGTTTCTTTTTCTTTTTCTTTTCTCTGCTTCTTTCCTTCTTCGTAAATTTTATCGTTCTTCGACCGTTTCTCCACCGTTTCTTTGATTTATGGAGATTCGACCGTCCGAATCATTTGAAATTGGAACCATAGTATCCTTATACATAGATCTAAGTCCTGGCCGAAGAGTTTTTGAGTTTCGGCAGTGTTTGGAAGGAAATGGCTTAGACAGAGTTTAGAGACGAATTGAACGGGTTTGTGGTCTTGAATTAGTAGCCAAGGTAAGTAACTATCACCTATATGTTGAGTTTTAGGTATACATATATATATAATCAAAGAATTTTCAAAAATTGATATTTTAGGGTTATGCAGGAATTTTATAAAATTGAGGTTTTTCACGATTTTGCTTTTTATTGTGAATTTATGGTTCAAATGAAGCTATTGATTATGCTTCTATGTGAATTTCAGATTTTACTTGATTATGTTGATTTAAGGCTTAATTTGGTTGATTTACATATATGCATATATGTTTTTGGTTTCAATATATCTCTATATTGAACAAAATGAATTTGATGATTTCTTACGAATTGTTTTTGGATTGAGAAATCTGTTGCGGTTATTGTTGTTATTATTTTGGGTTGAAGTCCAAATATGATTTTTATGATACAAAAGGGCTAATTGAAGCCAAATGATTTTTGGTTATCAAATAGTTTGGAATTTGATTATTTTTTAGCACGTTATGATTTTATGATTTTATATCCATCGGGAGTTATCCGGATCGGTGGTTCCATATTTGAAGACCATGTTCAGTGAGGGACATGGCCTGTGTACACAGTCTGAAGACCTATTGGGTATGGCAGTGAAGTGTTGGGTAAGACCATATGGGATAGGCAATGTTAAGAGACGTCTCGCTTATATATGTGGTTATGGATTGATACTTAAGGGGAGAAACTCGAGGATGGATACAATGTTTTAAGTTCATTTGGATTATGTTTTCGGTTATGATTGATTTTGATATAAGGTTTTACGTTTGATTATATACGAGTTGGTTTGAGAAAACACTTATTTGATTACCATATTTTATAAGGTTTTGAACTCAAGAATGAATACAAGATTATATATATTTTTGGATTTTGGTTTAATCCTTTGACTATATTATGACTTTACGTTTTGAGTATATTTTTATCAGGTTTTGATTAAATCCCTTTATAAATGTATATATATAGCTATGTTAAATAAAGTTGGTTTTTATAGCTGATAGTTTCTTACTGAGATTTTTGTCTCACGTTTTTAAATGTTTTAATGGTTTTAGGTGAGAAAGTACAGGATATAGAGAAGGTTACCGACCGTTTAGGCGGGGTTTGGAAGTTGGCTGCTTATTGTGAGAATTATGGTTAGAACTTTGGCAGTTCAATTGTAATATAATAGCGTTGGATAATTTGGAAACTCTTAAGTATTGATTACGATCTTTTTATTTCACGCCCGATGCCGATTGAGGTCGTCTAGGGTCGGGTGTGACAAAGGGCCCGTTTGTTTTCTCTACTATTTGTTGTTCTTGTTTGCTGTTTGCTGTTTGCTATTACGGGTTGCTTTTGCTGTTTGCTGTTAGAAAAAACTGCTTTTCCAAAAAGCAGAGAATCTCTGCTTTTGTAAAAGGCTGCTTTTCGGGTGTGAAATGCAAACATGAGGTTACTAACCAAACACCTAATGCTGCTTTTCAGATTTAAAAGGCAAACAGGAGATCACTAACCAAACACCTAAAACTCTCCTTTTTGAAGTGAAAAGGCAAAAAGGAGCATGAAAAGGAGCAACCAAACGGACCCTAAGTGTTTGGTTAGTGATCTTCTATTTGCATTTTACACCTAGAAAGCAGCATTTTACAAAAGCAGAGAATCTCTTGCTTTTTGAAAAAGTTGATTTTTACGACAGTAAATAACAAACCGTAACAGCAAATAGCAAACAGCAACAGCAAACAGTAGGTAAAACAAACGGGTTCTTTGTATTTTCACGACCTCTTACATGCTTTTTACACCTAAAAATTAACTTTTTACAAAAGTAATGAACATCTACTTTTTTGAAAACGAAAAATTAACCGTAAATCATAACAACAAACAACAACAAATAGTGCCTAAAATAAACTTCCCCTAAACCTTGAAAAGTATTTACTATTATTTTAGGTTATTATTGATAATTGGTTTAGTTGTCCGTCCCCGGAAGACATCCCACCTACAATACATGAAGGACCCCCCTTTACATTCACTTATCTGATAATTTAGTAGTATATGAATGAATCTGATCCTATACCTGTTTTTTTTTTTTTTTGATCCTATACCCTTCTACTTTTCTTTTTTCCTTTTTCTTTTTTCAATTCATTAAAACATTAATATTGAACTACACATGTCATTACCTTGGAAAATGACTCAGGCCGGCATCTTTTTTCTTTTTTATTATATAAAGTCCAGTTTTCACCAAGATCTGGGTCCACCCCAGTATGTGTATGTATCTTCAATAATTTAAGCGAAAAAACAAAACTTATGATTAGTACATGTTAATCTCCCGAAAACAAACCAACAATTAACAAAATAACCATCAATTTAACTATCACGAGGCTCTCTTAATTTAATCAATCCCATTCATTTCAACCATTTTCATATACATATATAACTCAAAAATATTAATTTATCCTGCCCAAACCTCAATTAATAATTTAATTATAAGTATTTACAACAATCATAATTTAAAATATAAGTTAAGAATCTTTTTCTATAATGCAATATATCTTTTTCTTAAAGGTATACAAAATATCTTTCCATTCAAAAAATATAATATAAATTAACCCTCTACCAATTTGAGGATGAAAGTTTTTTTTATTTTTATAGCTGATTAAATTAGATTAATATTTTAATCTATTATGATGTTCAGCCTAATTCTAATTCTTTAACCAGTCTAAAAATACATTTTAGTATTATATTAGTTTTCACCTAATCAGTGACCGATTAAATTTGTGCTTTTGATAATAAAGCTGTGCTTTTGCCTAACTTAGCTGAGTTCTTCTTGAAGAAACTCTCCTCTATTATTGATAGTTTCAAAGGTGAGTCCCTTACCAGATCTTCCCCGAGTAGTGATGTCCACCTCGTGAGCTGGAACAGGCCGAGAGAGGGGGTTGTGAAGCTGAATACTGATGGTTACTGCCTCAGTAATGGTAAGATTGCTGCCAGAGGTGTTCTTAGGGATGCGGGAGGTGCCTGGCTTTCTGGGTTTACCCAGAATTTGGGTTTGGGTTCTTCCTTCTCTGCGGAGCTCTGGGGCATTCTCTCTGAGATCCAGCTGGCGATTAGGCTGGGTGTTAAGAAGTTTTATGTGGAGTCAGATAACTTGGAGGCCATCAATATGATTTTGGGTAGTCATGTCATGAGTCTTCATAGCCGCAACCTTATTAAAGCTATTAAGAGGCTTAGCCCCTCATTTGATATCCTTGAGTTCAGCCACATTTTCCGGGAGCAGAACCGTATTGCAGATCACTTGGCGACGGCAGGCCATGAGGGGGTGTTAGGTGTTTCTACCCTTACCGTCCCCCTATCGCTCTTTCTCCTCTTCTTTTAGAGGATAGGATTGGGGTTAGCTTTCCTAGGCTAATCCCGGTGTAGTTGTTTGTTTTGCTTTGCTTTCCTTTCATTTTCTACCAAAAAAAAAAAAAAAGTGACCGATTAAATCAATAATAAATAATCGATTAAGTATTATGGATGAAAATTTTTAACCTGCTAAAATTTTCAATTCAGTTAATAATCCTTTTAAATTTTTAAAAATTCGTTATTGCTAATAAATTAATAATTATTAAAAATTGATAAATTGTCGAGAATGTTAGCGATTATAATTGAAAAAGAATAATATTGAATTAAAATTTAGGAAATAAACCTCTTGCAACAAAAATATTAAAGGTCCCTTTCCTAATTCCTAAATATTAACTGGTGAAAATTTTCCATTATTATATGAAAAACGTACTAAACACAATTTTATGTTACAAAACAAATGTTACCTATTCTATTTAATTTTTTTTCAGTTTTTGTTAACAAAAGAAGCTGAAAAATCTCTATTTTGAAATTCAAATTAAATAAATAAAACGAGGTTTTGATTAATTTGTTCCAACTTCATAAATGGTTAAAAATTACTATAACGTTCGAATTAAAACCCCCAAATTATAAGGGACGGTTGTTGGCAGCATTTTCTCTCGTTTAAATTGAATTCCTTTCATCTCTTTCTCACTCTCACCGTTCATTTTATCTGCAACTTCTTCAATTTCATATCCAAATAAAAACGATCCCTAAACTCAAGCTTTCCTCTTTAATTTGTTTGCTTTACTAAATCTAGATATTCTACCTACCTACCTACATCCTCAATTCTCCTCTCTCCTTTCTCTTCTCTTCCTCTCCAAGTTTTGTCCTTTTTTTAGTTCACTATCCTTCCCGGGAAGAGCAATATTCTGGCATTTCTCCCCGGAAAGAAGAAATGGCAACGAATATAGGGATGATGGATAGTGCTTATTTTGTTGGAAGAAACGAGATATTGACATGGATCAATAATCGGCTTCAGCTCAATCTCAGTCGGATTGAAGAGGTTTTTTCCTCCTCCAATGCATATTTTTCTTTTTCCTAATTTCATACATAATTCGTTGTTTTTTTAGGGTAAATTTGTACTTATTGATTTAGGTGTGTACTGGGGCCTTGTTGTTTGTTGCTAAATTTTGGATTTTTTAACGTACTTTGAAAGACTGTGACCTGCAATTACTTTGTAATTTTGGGGATTTTGGACATGCATTAGCGTTTTCTCGCTTTAAAACGGGGTTCTGTTTTCCAGAGATTGCTTTTTTGAACTTTTTATTCCTTTCTTCTTATGTTATGCAAGCTCGTGATTTTCTTTTCTATGGAAAAGATGTGGATTTTTCTTGCTTGTCTTGAATTTTGTTTGTTGGCATTATAGCATTCTTTCACCTGAATAATTTTGTTTCTGGTGGTGGTCATGTGGGAGCAGGTGTTTGAAGTTTGAACAAAAATAAGCCATTATTGTATTTCTTATGATTCTATCTACCCAATGTCCGCGTGCTCAATAGCTTACATACGACGCGATGTTCTTTTTGCAGTCGTATTGTCAGAAACTGAATTTAGCATTTGAATTCTGCTACAACTTTTGTTAAATGGTTGTTTTTATTGATTTGAGCTTATTGTTTAAAAAAGATGGCTTAAGGTGCATTTCCGTGGATTGGATTTGGCTATTTGCAATACCTGGTTTTAACTTATGTGCTGATAAAAGGACTAAGAATTTATCCATAATGGGAGAGAATGTTTTTGCAATTTTGCAGATCGCTTAACTGGGTTTTAGAATAATTTTATTGTCTTGAAAACTTACCAGTAATTGATCACTTGATTTGGCCATGATTTGTGTGATTGCAAATTAACTCCTTACTCATTCGTTCCAGGGACTAATATTCATATATTCATATCCTGTGAAAGTAATTTGGGTGAAAATGAAAGCACTTTTTTCTTTTTAATTAGATATATTAATCAGAGGGCGAGCCTTGGCGCAACGGTAAAACGTTGTTGCCGTGTGACCAGAGGTCACGGGTTCGAGTCTTAGGAGCGGCCTCTTGCCAATTAAATTGGCAAGGGAAGGCTTGCCCCCAATACACCCTTGTGGTGGGACCCCTCCCCGGACCCTCGCTCAGCGGGGACGCGTAATGCGACCGGGCCGCCCTTTAATTAGATATATTAATCATTTCACAACCTTCTTTTTCTGAATTTATGATATGGAGGATCCTATTGTCAAACTTTGTATTCATTTTTCCGTTCCATGTATGGAAAAAATAGGCTGACAATGCCAGATACATAGAGTAATTTGTTATAACCTTTGTTTATCCGTCTACTAATACGATAGAACACTTTGTAATAGGATCAAATCATCTAAGCTTAGATGCCTTTTCACTTCTTTGATTGCAAGTGTGCAGGTATTTTTATTTCTGTTCAGTTGTTGTTTTGCTCTTCTCCCAACAGGTTTGGGATTAAGTTTTGGGTGAGTTGAGTTGCAGCATGCTTTCATTTGGATATCATATTGATGGAAAATTGAAAGCTAGCTTTCTGGCACTCATATTATTAAATCTTTTATCATCTGAGATAGATTTTGCATTATGCTTTTTTTTTTCTTCTCTAATTTATTTTAGGCTATTCTACATCATCAATGCCTTTTAACACCTTTTTTTTAATACCAATCACTTGGTTAGGCAGCATCCGGTGCCGTGCAATGTCAGATGATAGATATGACATATCCAGGAGTTGTTCCTATGCATAAGGTGACAAAATTTTGCTGTCTTGGTGTATTTTTCTTTCCGTGATTACAATTTATGGAATAGCTTCCTCTTAATTCACGTGTTTCATTGTAGGTGAATTTTGATGCAAAGACAGAATATGATATGATCCAAAATTACAAGGTTCTGCAGGATGTATTTAACAAGTTGAAGATTGAAAAGGTAATTCCTTTTTTAATTTGAGCTGAATTTCTTGTGCATCATTTTAACTTCTGATTTCATTTCTCTCACAAATCCCCGACTCTTAGGTAAATAGATGACGTGAAGTTACAATAGATTAGAGAGTTGAAATCATTTACTAGCTTTTGACGGTCTGGATTTCTTTTACATGATTCCTGTGTCCCTGCATGTTTTTGACCAACCAATTCATTTGGTCTGTTTTTTCCTTATTATAGCATTAGTTTTTATAACAGGATAGAAGACAGTATTGTTGAAATTTATGCGAAATTACATTATATTTCAATTGACACCCTGTTCTTTTGGTTACATGGCAGCATGTTGAAGTTAACAGGCTTGTTAAGGGCCGACCTTTGGACAACTTGGAGTTTCTACAATGGTTGAAACGATACTGTGATTCTGTTAATGGTGGCATCATGAATGAGTGCGTGCAGTGCTGTTTTCTCTTCGACCATGCTTGACTTGTACTCTTTGACAACCATTTTTGAAATGTATGTTAACCTTGAATTCAAATTACCACATATCTTGTGACCTTATAGGAATTATAACCCAGTGGAACGGAGAATTAAAGGAGGAAAAGACCGTAGCTCCAAGGGCTGTCTGAAGACCGCAAAATCACTACAATCAAACAATATGTATAATTCTGCCTCTGCTGAGTCAGCAGTTAGCCCTAATAAAGCTTCTGGTCAGTGCGCAACACATAATCAACCATATCTTTATTTTATTTCGTTACTGCTCTGATCATTTTGTTTGATGCATATATACTGCAGGGCCAAAGCAAGTGAGGGGAGGTGGGGCTCATTCTTCGGTCGAGATTCAAAATTTGTCCAAGGAGGTAGTCATGATCATTAGATCTTGTTTTTCAGGCTTTTCTGCTTTTCTTTTGTTTCTGTAATAGTAACTGAAGCAGATAACAATCTTTTGCTACTGATTTAAGTATTGTTCATGGAGATTTCCGTATCCTGGATGCTTTTTCTCACTCTATTTAAGCTTGACAAAGATATTATGTGCTCTGAGTGAAGCAGTTTGTTTGTGTACGTATGCAGATCACAGAGCTCAAGCTTTCGGTGGACCATTTAGAAAAAGAGAGAGATTTTTACTTTGCAAAATTACGGGATGTAGAACTACTTTGTCAAGCTCCAGAACTGGAGGATATCCCAGTAAGATTTCAAGAGACATGAATGGTGTACATTTTGGTATGCAATTCTAATTACGGGCTTGGCCGATATGTTTGCAGGTTGCAATTGCGGTGAAGAAGATACTGTATGCTGCTGATGCTAAGGAATCTGCGCTTGAAGAAGCACAAGAATACTTGTACCAAGCTATGAATAGTGAGGAGGTAGAGACTGAAAATGAGGGGTGACTCATGTGAATGTAAATGTTTCGGATAAAACTTTGACTTTGAGGCTTAGCTTGGAGAAGCATAGCATTTGCTTGCATCGATCCAGAACTTCTGGCGATATTTCACTATGCTTGAGGCCTTAAACTATGTTTAATGCCTAATAAATGTAGGATATCTTTAATTCAAGCAAATGTTATTATTTTCTTCCTTTGCATTGCATTGCATATATCATTCTGGGCTTTCTGTTACTTGTTTTTTTTTTTATTTCTGTAGTAATGTAGCACATGCTTGCTTGCTACATTCATACAGATTTTTAGATAATTTTTAGAAAAAGTAAAAAACAATATAAAAAAAATTCTTTGTGGTTTTTTCTATTTGTAAATAGAGGAGTCTAGTATTTTTTAATGCAAAAGAAATTATGCACTTTATATATAGTTAGTAAAAAAAAAATTTCTTTGTATATGTATATATTTTGGACTAATATTGTTTGTCATCAAGTTAAAGTTAACAATTCAATAAACATACTCAACATAAATCAACGAAGTCGATGTGATATATTAATAAAAACTTTAGTTGAAGAGAAGCTTTCTTTCATAGAGAAATCCTACAAAAAAAAAAAAAAAAAAAAAATTGATTGATAATAATTCATAAACCTTATTAAAGTTTGTAATTTTAGGATTTATATACCCAAAGAAAAGAATAAAGAAAACTAAAAATAACCCAAGATAAAGGATTGAAAAGTAAAGATTAAAACTGAAAATAACAAAAAAAAAAAATCTAGTATAGCCACAATTTGGATTCACATTATGCAATACAATTGCTCTTTCACATCCCGAGATTCATCAATTAAAATAGTAAATAGTTCATCATGGAGATCTTTAGTGGTTTCAATAAAAGCAATACGCAGAACATCCTTTTGAATATTATGAGTAATAAACCTAGAGCATTGTCTAGAATGATTTTTTTTTTTTTTATCCCTTCCTTATGATCTTTAAGAAGCTTTAGAAGTTCCAAAAAATTATTGATTACTTGAATTATCAGACTCGTTATTTCTTCAAAATGCTAGTCTTTGATGCAAAAAAAATCGAATACAATCAATAGTTGCTGTTAAGACTTATTTTGTATTCCTTTCGAGTTTGAACTGAATGAGTCTCAAAAGACACTTCAATATGTTGTTTCTCATTCATCAAGTTTATGAGCACTATTATGAGCGCCAACATGAGTTTGAAACCTTTCCTTATTTTTCCAATTTGTAAATCATTCAACGATAACTATACTTATTTGCTTGCTCTCTAATATCTGTAAAGATACAACATAGACAAAAAGCTGCATCTTTAGAAATGCTATATTCCAACCAAGTAGAAAAAATTGCCTATTACTCATATAAGTTGTTTTATTGCTCATGTAAATTGTAATTAATTACAAATTATCATCCAAATGATTGAGATAAAGTTCGAAGAGCTTATCTGCAAAAAGGTCCATGTCATAATTTTCCACAAAGAAGAATAAGTCAAATATTAAGGCGATTTGTTCCTACTTGGTTTAAGGAGTATAACACTTGGATGGAATTCAGCATTTCTAAAGATGCAGCTTTTTATTTGTGTTGTTATCTTTACAAATCAGATATTGGAGAGCAAACAAATAAAGATAGTTTTATCGTTGAAAACTTTACAAATTGGAAAAAGAAGGAAAACTTTCAAACTTATGTTGGCGCCCACAATAGTGCTCATAACCAAACTTGGATGCAATGTGAAGACTTGGTGAATCAGAAACAACACATTAAAGTAACCTTTGAGACTCATTCAGTTTGAACTCAAAAGGAATATAAAATACGTCTAACAACAACTATTGCGGTTTCTTTTACATCAAGGACTAGCATTTCGAGGAAATGGTGAGTCTGATGATTCAAGTAAGCAAGAGAATTTTTTGGAACTTCTTGCAAATCATAATGAAAACATCAAAAAAAGTCTCTTTAGACAATGCTCCATGTAACTTTAAACTTGATGCTCTTGGTATTTAAAAGGATGTTATGCGAGTTGATCTATTGAAACCACTAAAGTTATCATCAACGATCTTTATGATGAAATGTTTGTTATTTAATTGATGAATCTCGGGATATATCTGTGAAAGAGAAAATGACAATTGTATTGCGTTATGTGAATCCAAAAGGACGTGTAATTGATCATTTTCTTGGTATTGTACACGTTAGTGATACAATTGCTTTATCATTTAAGTTAACAATGGAAAGATTATTTTCCAAACATGGTTTAAGTATATCAAGTTTAGGTGGGAAAAGTTATGATGGAGCTAGCAATATGAATGGTTAGTTTAATAGCCTAAAAACATTGATCTTGGAAGAAAATCATGTTGGTCCCTAATGATGTTAGATTAGTTCTAGGGGGGTGAATAGAACTAATGATCAATTTAAACCTTTAGAAATTTTTTTTTTAGTTCAATAGCATCACAGAGGTAACTCTCAGAATTAGAGGCAACTTTAGTCTACTAAGATTGATTCTGCTTCTGATACTTGCACTCAGAGGACAACTCTTTTACCGGAGCTTCCAAAGATCTCTTAGATGGATGATTTACATGTTAAGCGCAAGATGATAAAAGTTAAATATATGTGAGATAAATATTCAGAGCATTCAATATTCAAAAGTAGTAAAAGGCAATAATAGAAAGAAGTTACTCGATAGATTTATACTGATTCGACCTTCTACCTACATCCAGTCCTCATAATTCATTCTTCTGAGCTTTAATCCACTAAAGAACTCTTTCACAGGTAGAGCACAAACCTTTTAAAATATAGCTTGAGTAAAGTATCATCCTCTACTACAACACTCGACTATCACTCCCTAGTTACTTGCCTATAACTTAAGCAATAGCAAAGCTTCTGAATTTACAATAGAAAAGATTTTGATAAGAAGTAAGGATGAACTAATCTCTCTCTATTTTGATTACACGAATATGAAATTGATTGTGTATAGTAGTTTGCTCTTATTTTTCACTTGTATGTTTTTTTTATCTCTTTTTCGCGTGAAGATCAAGTATGATAAGAAGTTTGGATGAACCAACCTCTCTTTATTTTGATTACACGGATATGAAATTGATTGTGTATAGTAGTTTCTCTTGTTTTTCACTTGTACGTTTTTATCTCTTTTTTGCGTGAAGATCAGATATGAAAATTGAAGCTTGAGGTTGACTTTTATAGATGAAGCTTTCAAACTTGTCCATTTGAATTGAAGAGAGCCACTGGAAACAAATGGTTGTGTTCTTATGTCTTGCTTCTGACCTTTGTTCCAATTTTTCCATTTAATGAAATTTGTCGTTTCTGAATTAAGGGTTATGTCGATCGTTGAGAAACACGTCTAATGATCGTCTTCTGAATTTTGACTCTGTAATCTTGCATTTTGCGTCTTTCCTTATTTGGGTGATCGAGAGAGATGGGTGACTAACATGGTCTTTTGTCTTATGATATTTTGCCAGAAATAGACAACCTTAATTTGACTTCTAGCGTTGGCTTTTGGTTTTGGATTCTGGGCCATTTTCGGCTTGGGCCTTTAATTGCATTAAGGCCATTTTGATTGCTTGTGTATTATGCTTCTAATAAATTTAAACACTTAACAAATATGTCAGCAATAAAACATATTTAATTTAACTCTGAATTTGAATACCTTGGGGATCTTATTTCGTAATTGCGATTTTTGTCATAGTAAAAAAAATTCATAGAAATTCTATTTCAACAAATCCTTTTACATATTATGTCCATTGTTTTGCTCATCAATTGCAGTTAGCTTTAGTTGTTGTGGCGAAAAAACATGTTCGTGTTGCTTTGCTGTTTAATATTGTTTCTAACTTTATCAAATATTGTACGAGCTTCATGCAAGAGAAGAGATCTTATCTATGAGAAGCAATACGGTAAAGTTATTAAAGAAGCACTACAAAATAGAGAGACACAAAGTGGTATATGATTACATCAAGAAATTTCTTTTCATCGAGTCGGTGATACACGATGGAGTTCACATTATGTTTCATTAGTAAGCATAATCACGGCTTAATGCTCTTCCAGCCCCCTTAACTTGTCCAAATTGTTCATTTTACCCCTCCAACTCATCGAATGTCCTATTTACCCTCTTAACTCCATAAAAATGGTATTTCTCACCCCTTAACTTGTCCAAATTTGTCATTTTACCCCTTCTCAACTCATCGAATATCCTATTTACCCCCTTAACTCCATAAAAGTGGTATTTCTCACCACTTATGATCTTATTTACCCTCTTAACTCCATAAAAATGGTATTTCTTATCCCTTTATAGTAGTCAAAAAAGTTGAAAAGAGAAAGAACGAATAAAAAATACAAATAACAAGAACATTAATATAAACAAGTTAAATGCATTATATGTAGGGACAATGTACCAAAATAGGCCTATGATTTTTAGAAAAGTATCAATTTAGGTTCCACTTACAAAATAGCATAAATATAGGTTTAACGTTTAAAAAAAGTTATCAATTTAGGCTTCGATAACGGATTGTAAGGGGTGAAAAACACCACTTTTATGGAGTTAAAGGGGTAAATAGAACATTCTATAAGTTGGGGGGGATAAATGGACAAGTTAAGGGGGTGAGAAATACCACTTTTATGGAGTTAAGGGGGTAAATAGGACATTCAATGAGTTGAGGGGGTAAAATGACCAATTTAGACAAGTTAAGGGGGTTGGGGAAGCATTAGGCCAAAAATTTAAAGCAAAAAGGTCAAGTCTATGCCTTACTTGCTTTGACACAAATATTTGAGTTTGTATTTAACTTGCATTTGATGAAAAAGATAGTAGGATTTACACATGATTTGTCTCAAGCATTACAGAGAAAGGATCAAGATATCATCAATGCAATAAGTCTGGTTAACATTTCCAAACAACTTCTCCAACAAATGAGAGATGATGGATGGACTTCTTTACTGATTCAAGTGGCTTCTTTTAATGAAAAGGATAACATCAATGTTCCAAATATGGATGATATGTTTGTGGATCAAGGAAGATCACGAAGGAATACTCATAAAATTACAAACTTGTGTAATTATCAAACTGATATATTTTCTATTATCATTGATATGCAGCTTTTAGAGCTCAATGAGCGGTTCATGCAGAAAAACTCAGATTTACTTTTATGTGCCGCGTGCTTAAATCATATTTTGCAGCATTTGATAAGCAAAAACTGACTGCTAACTTTAATTTTACCGATGGCGACTACTTGAGTAGAAAGAGTATTTTCGAGTATGAACTTGGTAAAAGTTCCACTCCAAAATTGTTTAGGGGTTGAATTTTTAAATGATTGTTTAATTACACATATTGAGAGAAGTATTTAATGGCACTGGTAATGGAAAAATTATACAAGATTTTTAACATATAAAGAAGTGTAGAAGATAATTATAAAAGATATTATTTTATGTAATTTATTTTGAAATATTGTAATTATAATGATAATTATTTATTTATGTTATTAATCTTTATATATATAGTTTTTTTTCTCACTATTTACAAATCTTGAATCCGTCCTGCATCTTGTGGTGGTTCAATGAGGAATCGAAAGATTTAATATACAAATAATCCTCTGAACTTGTCCAAATGTTACAACTGTCCCCTCTAACTTTGAATTATAACAACTTACCCCTTAAACTTGTCCAATTGTAAAATATAACCCCAAATTGGGAATTTTTTTACCCCGTACTTGAAGCAACCGTAAAAAAGTTTCCCCGAATGTGTATCACACCAAAAATCTCATTATCACACTGCACGAGCGTTGCAGTTTTTGTATTTCACGTGTTTCTTCAATTGCAGTCCATGTCAGCAATTTGGGGTTATGTTTTACAATTGGACAAATTTGAGAGGTAAGTTGTTATAATTGAAAGTTTGAGGGGCAGTTGCAATATTTGGACAAATTCAGGGGGTTATTTGTGTATTAGGTCGAATCGAAATCAACTGTTAGGGTGATATTGGATCGAACCAATTAAATCGGGCGCCTATGTTACAACAGTCATAGTGGTTTTTTGGTGAGTGGGTCGTGGGTTTTTGTTGCCTAATCTGTTGGGAATTTTCAGGATTGCGACAATTCAGCTGAAGCAGTAAATCCCAATTTTATTGAATTTATGAGATGTACAAGAGGGTGTTCTCTAGAAACTTTCCAGAGTTACAATGAGATAAAACCAAAAATAGTATCACTCCGGTGTTTCCCAAAAATATCCCAAAATAATTATCTTACTATTTTTATCTCTCCCAAATAATTGGACTACCCTCAAAACACTCAACTCCGTATTCAAAGTAAAATGGTAGAATATTGTGAATTACATGTGTCAAATTAAAAAAAAAAATACAATAGATGTTAATATAAATTTTTTTTATTAAAATTACTTTTTTCATAGTTGCACTAATATAATAATAAGGGTACTTAATTTATTAGTACATATATTTTAACAAAACACACTGTTTAGTTCCAATGTTTTCAAAAACACACGGTAAGGTCCCTAACCTTTTTCTCGTTGAACTGTTTAGTCATTCCGTCTGTTTGTTAGATTTTTTACTGTTTATGAATTCGGAAATGACTAAATTACCCTTTACTATTTATGAGTCAAAAGCAATTCACACCTCTATGTATTTCTCTCACAACTCACGCTCATAAAAAAATAGAGAAATGATTAAATCTCTAGCCCATAATCGAATCACTCATGCCCACTCTTCCTGTTTGAATTGAAGGTGGAAATCCTCTTACTCTCAATGATGAGTTTAATTTCCTTCATATTCTCAACTCATGTTTACTGCCAACTGCTTCAGTGATGACGAAAGGTTCGAATTCGAAATCTATTTACTAATTGATTTTTTATTGACAAAATTATTGGGAGGAACCAAATAGTTAATTTTAACAAAATACATAAAATTTATTATTATTTTAAAATGGGAGATTATATATATAACTTGATTTGAATTTGAGAATTGTATGATATAATTATAATTTATATAATTAACTGAATTTTGTTATTGAAAATAAGAAATATACTACTATTAATTTTAAGCTTGCATGTTATAAATATCAATGTTTAATATATATTTTTATCAATAAATTATTATGCATGCTTTTTGGATATTTCTTATACACTCTCACGAATGTCCCCGAAATTGAAGCGTGTATAATACTTAATTGAAGAGACCCGGACCGATACATATTAAAAAACAATTGAATCAAAACTTTAAGCTGATAGTATAGGTAAATGTAAATGTCATAGAAATCAGATGCTTAACAATGATATATATGCTCTTGACATGATGATTGATACAGATAAGGAAGTGAACTGCGTACATTACAAGTCAATAACTTATACTATACCATTATAGATAATATTTCTTTTTATTCAGAAAGTCATATTCAATCTAAAGATAGAGCACAAAATCTTGTACAAGTCAGACAACTGCTGCACAAGAAATAAAGACCAGATAAGAAAGTAGAAGAAAATAATTATTAAAAAAAGAAGATGAGCAAGCATTAGGGGAACTAGAAAACAAGCTCATCCTAACTAATTCAAGAAATTCTTGTTCTATGTGAGTAACAGATTCTTTTATCCTATTGCTCTACATTTATGTCAACATTCTCAACATATATATTTATAAGAATCTAGCCATACAGAGTATTGTGTAGCAAAGAGTTGGAGACTTGAAGCATCATACAAGCTAGGCTGGACTTTCACTATCCACTTCTGGTATTCAATTTCTAAATTTTAGAATTACCATCTTCCGATTATTAGACTAAAGCTTCAAATAGTTGAAGCTGGTTGAATGATTCTCTGTATAGGCTTGTTTCAAGACATAATTGTCGTTTCAGCAACTGCAGCTGTTGAGATGTGTTTTTGGCCATGTCCTCTTAATCTGCCAAGAAATACCAGATCAAATAAATTCCCAGCATGGAATTTTACATCCAACAAAGAGAATGTATCACCTGTGCAGTTGAAGATCCCTTGGCAAGCTTGTTTTCCGGCGGAGACTGAACTATTTCAGTAGCCTCTCTTACTAATCTATCGCTCAAGGATCTGGGATTCACGAGTAAGATCCTCCACCTACACTGAGCATTACTATCAGAAACAGTCACAAGTCTATGAACAGAGAATTAGCTGTATCTTTTTTAAACATATGGAGACGTGTTTGCAGAACTTAACAGATAGGCAAGATCGATTGTCCAAGGTTAATCACCTTAGGGAACGTAGCAAGGAAATAAACCTTATACTGATAATCTGAATTACAAACAAGAGTCCTGGAGATGTAATAATCACAAAATCAGAATCATTTTGAGATGCCAGAGAATAAACACTAGGTTATAGGAGTTATAAAAAGAATAATAATAGCCATTTCAGATAATATGAAGACATATTACAAAAATTGTCGGATGAGGATAATGTCATCACCACTGTGTAACACTATACCACAATGCAACAAGGATTGTCTAGCTTCATTGAAAATATTGTTTCTTAATTCTTTTGCATAACCCCTCAATGTGTACTGTACCGGAATTCATAGCAAGAGAATCCAAGAACATCTATTGTTTTCTCTTTGCAGCTTCATAAAACTGGAGATTGATCTTAGTTTCGTAAAAAAAAAACTTGAACTAATCCTTTGTGGTAAATCAAGCCAGGGAAAAGCACCAGTTTTAGGAGCAATACATAATTATAAAGTCTTCCAAAAGAACATGATGAAAACAAGAAACAAATAATCTGCTTCTTTTAATTATGCCTAGCAGACATAATTACCATGGTTTAGAGATTACCAACAAAAATATGAAAGCAGACAATAAAGGGCGGCCCGGTGCACTACGCGTCCCCGCTGAGCGAGGGTCCGGGGAGGGGTCCCACCACAAGGGTGTACTGGGAGCAAGCCTTCCCCTGCCAATTTTTGGCAAGAGGCCGCACCTAAGACTCGAACCCGTGACCTTTTGGTCACACGACAACAACGTTTACCGTTGCGCCAAGGCTCGCCCTCTTGAAATTCAAAGCAGACAATATTAGACTGAAATTCAAAGGCAGTAAAATTAGCAACCACTATATGTCCTTAATTTATGAACAAACATGCTTCTTCTTTGAAGATATAGCAGACTGGCAGCAAAGAACTTTGTGTTATTCAAAGTTTGCTCATTGTTAACAAATAATTAACGTAATAATGCATAACTACAGGATAATCACAATACTGTGCATGTTTCTACATAAAAGAATATTTGGATGGACACATGAACAAATATGTTGGTGTCATGAGTTGAATGTAAATTATATCTTAGTCAAATAAAGGATACATAATGAGCTGATATTTGCACCTATACTGCCAATTGGCAAACACTCCACTGAATGATTATGGATATCTGAAATAATAAAATTTTAACATAGGATAAGAAGATTCATAAGCTGGCTTCATGGGCTTTCCCCAATCAACCGAAAGAATATGATTATGCTTTGTTATAGTATGAACAAATTTATATATAACTGGTTGTAATAGAAGAAATTTAGGAGCAACCAAATGAGCAATACTTCCTTCTTCTGTAAAAACTCTTTATCTTTCAATATTTAAAATGGAGTAGTTTTCTCCCAAATTAACATGGTATCTGAGCTAGTTGAGTTCTAAGTGTGTGTTTTTGTTCTTCTGGATTGTGTTTCCATATTACATTTTATATCCTAAAGAACAGCATTGGATTTCTTTGGGTGAATAGTTTTGAGACTCTATTTGTCTCACCGTCCCTTCCACTAGATTGTACTGGCATTGATCAGTTTCACCCTGGAATCTGGCCGCCAGATTCTCAACTAGCATGTCACGCATGCCGCCTCTGTGTCAGACGCTCCTCAGACGTGCTGGCACGTGAAAGCGCGTGGTGCCTCTGTTCTTCCTCTGCTGCTCAGTTACGGTGACTGACTAATCTCGACACCTCCATAGACTCAGAAGTATCAGGAAAGTCTTCTTTTTTCTACCATTCTTGCCTTTGTCCCTTACAGGTGTATAGTTGGTTGTTCTGGTGTCTGGTTGTTTGTTGCCCTCTCTTCATAATGATGGTTTCTTCTTTGTACTCATTTCTTTGGTAAAAACTGAGTTTCGTTTCAGTGGTTGGCTGATCCTTTGCAGAATATTGCTCTATTTCTCCGTGTTTGGACTTCTTTTACTTTAGTGAACAACTTTGTAGGTAAAGTTCATTTCTGGAGATTATCATTACTGCTTCAATGACATATTGTTCAAGTTTGGAAGGTTATCCTCACTTGGGCTAATACAAATACTCCAGTGGCTTATTTTTCAGCAGTCACTTCCTGTAGTCTCCGATCACTTCTGGTGGTTTCATCTCACCTAACAACTAGCTGATGTTTTACTAAAGCTTCGCCATATTACTTGTATCTATAACAAGCCGGGCATGATTGTTATCTTTGCTCCAACTTAAAGGGGGTGTTATAGTACAAACAAATGTGAATGTAGCTAGTTGTAATAGAAAAGTTTTAGGAGCAATAAAAGGAGCAATTATAGGGAGTAGTATATTTGTTCACTTCCTATACTCATTCTTCTATATATAAACTCTTTACCTTTCAATATATAAAATGAGTAGTTTTCTCCCAAATTAACATGCTTCATCTTACCTGTCCCTTGATAGTATCATTTCTTGACTAATGCTCTCCTTATTCTGAGGTCTCAAGGACTATATCTGCCTCTCCAAAAGTAGTAAAAGGTGTTCTCAAAGAATCAGCAATGCTTGACCTTGAGACAGGAGAGCTTGTTTCAGAAAGCGTCCTTGAACAGGGCACAGAGGCAGACAGTTCTGTTAAAACTTCATGCGCATATGATAGTTCCCCACTAAAACTATCAGTTCTGGTTGGAGAGACACTGCACTTGAATGATTGAACTCTCTTGTTTTGTGAATATGGTCTCTTTGTCTGTTTAAATGAATCGAACGAGGAAAGCCTGGATAGTGGGTGAGGAGGTTTAGATCTCAGTTTGCCATTCTCAGCTACCTCATTAAAGTTGGAAGGCATACTTCCTCTCCACATTTTATGCCATTGTGATCTGGATCCGCATTCCATACTTGCCTTTAATTTTACAAAACATTCATCGCAAACATAAGAAGGCTTGCTTGGATCAGGTGCCAAAGCAGCTTTAAATGATTTCTTACGGCGGCATGCCTTACAAAAGACCAGCCCACAGTTGTAACAGTTGTGACGCTTTCTTCTGAAATTAAAGGGATTTTGGCAACCAGAACATATTGATTGGTCAACGCTGGACACACATTTCTGAGGACAAATAACAGCAGTAAAATTGGAGCCACATGCAATACTCTTTACGGGTCTATTTTTCAAAGCTTTAACTAGGGTAGGAATGTGTTTATCCCTAACATCTCCATGACCTAATTGACCATTTTTACCTTTTCCCCAAGTGTAAACCTCTCCATTTGAATTGAGCACCGCAACATGGTAAGAACCACATGCTATTTGCTCGATGCAACAATCTGTAATATCACCATCAACATGAGTGGGAAGCTTACCTATGCTGCAAGGATTCCCTAATTGTCCATAATCAGCACTCCCCATTGAATAAACATGACCTGAGACTGTTAGAGCAATGGTGATGCTATGTCCACAAGCAACTTGAGAAAAGCTTGTCCATTCAGGCATTGCAACACAAGATGGAATTAGCCTAGGTTCTTCATCACCATGTCCTAGTTGGCCCTTATCCCCATCCCCCCAGGTAAATAGCTTTCCAGATAAAAAGCTACTTGATCTGTCATTCTCATTAGTAACAACTGCTGCTGTGTGCCAGATGCCACATGATACCTGCACGGTTCGCAGGCTTTTCAAACTTTCAACTTCCCTAGGCTTGCTTGTGCTACTACGATCTCCATGCCCTAGCGCACCAAATGTCCCATCTCCAAATGTAAATAGCTTACCTTGTGATGTAACAACAGCTGTATGCCAAGATCCACATGAAACAAATGTTGCATGCTCGCTCTCCATTTGCCCAATTACTTTTCTAGGGATCCAGTAACTGAGTTCATTACCATATCCAAGAAGACCAGTGTCATTGCTATCATCACCCCACGTAAAAAGATTCCCTGATACTGTTACAGCACAAGTGTGATATTCTCCACATGCAGCATGTACAATTGTTGACCCACTAAGAGCATGAATAACTTCGGCTTGAGAAATATCAGTGGCTACTCCATGCCCAAGTTTACCACCTCTACTCTCCCCCCAACTAAAGATCTGGCCCGGTTTTGTCACAACCATCGCATGATTACTGCCACAAGCAATAATTTGGGCATCAAGCACAACTGCCATATCCAGGGCCTTTGGCAAAAGTGCATCAATTCTCATCATAGAAGAACCCTCAACATCATGCAAATTTCCACTTAATGGGCCATTACCAATTCCTTCTCCCCATAACAAAATATCAGCCGCACCATCAGAATCTTCATAAAGAGATCCATAACCTGATGAACTTGCAGCACTAAAGGAACTGTTTCGAAATGCATCAACGGGGGAACTGTTATGGATTGAATCATCTAAAACCCCAGACCCCAAAAAGCTAATAGACTTGGCAACTGACTCAGCCTGAGTGTAAGCCTTTGCTGCTGCAGTGAACGATAAAACCTCAGAAAAAGCTTTTCCTAGTCTAATTTGAGGAGATGTCTCATAAGGAACTAGAAGTGGGTGAGAACCATCTGGATCCTGTGGTACATAAAAAAAAAATTCATGACTAAAGTGAAAATAACCATAAAACACTAGAATTGTCATAAACAGAAAAGTAACAAGACCTTATAGATTATATCACTGCTAGTACTCGACACATTTGAAACAGAATTTTTTCGTGTATGGCTTCGTGGACTATAACTAGCATCGCTTTTTGCATCACTTATCTGTTTGCAGCACCTACCTTGTGATACCAAGGCCCTAAGGGCCACAATCCAAACCTCAGCCTCAACCTTATCTTTGCATATCTGTCCAAAATGCCCAAATAATGCAGAAAATTTGCCTGAATATCAGATTGCCAACGTATGTTCCTTACTAAAATGAAATCAGTAAACAAATTAAGACTTCAAATTCTCATGGTCACGAGAATCTACTGACAAATCATTGAAAAAGCAAATGAAAATGGAAGAATATCTGAATAACTATTTTATTTTGCATTGTAACCTCTGCAACCTCTTGCATTGCCTGCCGTGTTTATTTTCTTTTAAAGATCCTAGCCTTTTTCTTAATTACCTCTTCCTTCCTTAATAACTGAGTATAAAACATATGAGTAAGCATTGTTCTTAATCAGCTCTTCACTAATAGTCATGCAAACATTTGAAATTTAGTGACAAGGTAGTGGTCAAATGCATGCATATATTGAATATTCCTATTGCCCTCATCCCACCTCTTTCTCCCTGCAGATACACATTGTTACAGACCATGGAAATAGAGAGAAATCCATGGGATACCATGTAGAGTAAGATGCTACATTGATATATTAAACTTAAGATGAATACACATATTTATACAAGGTTTTCCCTACAATAAAGAAAACATAGTGGCCCTACTAGCAGCCTATAGCTGTCACAGCAGCCTAAGCATGCTATACATTTATTATATTGACTTTATGTAACACTCCCCCTCAAGCTGAAGCATGGATTTTAATCATGCTCAGCTTGCTACAAATACAGATAACATAGTCCTAAAAACAATACACTCAAGATACTTTAGAATATAAAATATAATCCGGGGCACGCGGCCTAAAAGAACAAATCAGCGGAAGAACATCAAGCTTTGTTCTGAAACAGAGAAGCAAAACTCAGTTATAGCCACATGCAAGAGGCTGCCAGCAACATCGGTGCACAAAAGGAGATTCACCGGAAAACTAACGGGACAGACAAATCGGAAACAGAGAGTCGACGACGGCGGAAGAAGAACCGAGAAATTCTGCTCACAAGGCAGACAACAATGCTGAAAGAAACAGTCCAGAAATGTAAACCCAGAAATTCTGCTCATAAAGCCGAAGACAAATCCTACCCAAAACAGAGACCAAACAAGGCTCTAATCCCATGTAAGGAGGACTTTCCTTACAGCGACGACGATACAGGGTGGCCAGAATGTGAGGAAATGCCGATCAGAGGCGGAGAGGATGAACCAGAGGGATGGTGAGATAGAATGACGTCCCAACAGTGAGTATTCAAGAGACCTAAGCTCTTGATAGAAATGGAACCCTGGGAAATACTACCCAGAAAATATTGAACCTTGGGAAATACTACCCAGAAAATATTGAACCCTTGCAGAAACACAACTGAACCCTGGGAAATACTATCCAGAAAATATTGAACCCTTGCAGAAACACAACTCTGGATATACTTCACAACTCTAGAAATACTACCCAGAAAAAAGAATTCAGAAACCTTAGACCTTAGGCTCTGATACCATGTAATACACTAGAATACATGGGATACCATGTAGATTAAGAGACGACATTGATATATTAAACTTAAGATGAATACACATATTTATACAAGGTTTTCCCTACAATAAAGAAAACATAGTGGCCCTACTAGCAGCCTATAGCTGTCACAGCAGCCTAAGCATGCTATACATTTATTACATTGACTTTATGTAACACACATTATACTTCAATTCAAATTTAAAAGCAAGTTCAAGAAAGTACGAGATCAATATTAAAGCTCACCCACATGCCAAATGCTTCAGCCACTATGGCTTTTACTGTTTATCCTCACATGTGTTGAAAAAATTAACTATTAATTTAAAACAATTAAGGAATTGTTAGTTTGAAGTCCCAATAAATGAGGGATCATTTATGTAATTTGTATTAATTAGAGAGCTTTTCATGTAATTTGTAAATTATAAAAAAAAAAAAAAAAAAAAATAATGTGAAAGTTGGACCACCGAAATTGGTGGTCCAAGTCAAAATAATGGGCAGCAGCAATTTGCTGCTGCCTAATTAATTGGGTAGGCCAGCAATTATTGCTGGCCTTATCCCCTCCTTGGCTTATAAAGCCAAGGAGATGCTTCCTTAATTTTTGGATTTTGAGGGATTAGAAATTTAGGTGGTAAGGAGAGAATTGTGAGTATTGAAAGAGATTAATTTATATATGCAGTATTGTGTATTTGTTAAAAGAGGGTAGTTCAATTATTTTGGGGAAAGACAAAATAGTAAAGATAATTAATTCGGGTATTTTGGGAAACACCTGAGTGTACTATTTTTGTTTTTATCTCATTGTAACACCCTCTTGTAAACCTCACAATTCAATAAAATTATTTTATCGTTTCCGCTAAATTGTCGCAATCCTGAAAAATTCCCAACAACATGTTATATACTTCAGCCACTATGGCTTTCATGTATTATTGTAAAATCTAAGGATACCATGGGAAGCAAGATACAGTTCACATATTTGCATTTCACAAGCTTTTGATATTTCAACAAGGAACAAAGGTGCCATTTCCATATGCATATCCCAAAACATTGTAAATTATTCACAACGAAAGTTCGTGCTCAAGGACTAGGGGTAATTGATAACATAAAACTAACCACATCCAATGATCTGTCACCGTATATAAGAGAAAATGATTGATATTCCTTCTCAGGCTGAGGGTAGCGCTTAAAAATTGCCTGCCAAAAAACCACAGATGCTACTTAGCCATTACATCATGACACATTTATCAACAGATTTTTTCAAAAACCTCACATCTGTCAATTACATTGTTCTTTTGGCTATCACAACGATGTAAAATGACTAAGTACTTGACTAACAAAAACCAATCACCATAAAAATGAAGTGAGCTATTGCAATTCACAAGTTAGCAAGGAAATAGAAGGAAGCTTGTATATGGATAGTAGCCAATAGTGGAAATGTTTTATTGTGATTATTTAGCTTTTACTTGTTTGAGTATTTGAATGATGCCAGGGACCTAAATCTTATAACACTACAAGCAAAATTTTCTACATGAGTTCTTAGAGCTTGCACAAACTTACAGTATGTTGTCCAGGTATGATCTTTGTAACATGGCCTAGTTTAAGCTGCTTCTCCACTTTTCCAGCATACCATATCAAAAAGCTCTCATCCTGAACCAAACAAATAAATTTTCAGCTAGCAGAAACAGTGTATACACGTATACTGATCCTGAATCCAGTTTAGCTCAATCAAATTAAGCGAGGAATTATGGATGCAGAACAAATTATCTGGATTTTCTTTCTCATCCTTTATGAATAAATTTGATCCTTGAATTATATCTGCATCTATATGTCTGATTGTAACACAGAGCAGAATACCAGAAAAGTATCGAACTTTTGGTTTCATATAAATTCCCCAATAAATTCTTTAACACGATTTGAAGAGCTAATAGAAAACTGACGCTCATCCCAAAAGCCACCTATTAATAACTGTCCCATCATGAAGCTCATTAGTTCTTACATTAGAAAGCCAGAATGGGCAGAATTTTGGCTTCCCCCAGCGACCATACTTAAGCAGATAAGTCCCCTTCTTAAGAATCGTGATTGCCTGCACAAAGAAAATACAAACATAAATAAATGGATGTGTATAGTTTGACATAGCAAAGTATCTTACTAGAACCAGAACTAATAAGAAGACTGAGACATTCCAAGAAAAAGGAATATGCAACTACATCTGGAATTAAAACAAAAAATGAGAAGTAATTCCAATTAGAAAGAAATGGCTTAGAAAAATTACATTCTAAAGCACAGATATGCTTCACTTAAAAGAAATGAAAGTTGCTGGCAACCACACCCAATGGAGAAAATAGAAATCAGTTTACCATTGTCTTAGATAGTGTATCGTGAAGAACATTTTAGAAAACAAAATGACATACCTGCAAGGCATCCATGCCAGGAAAACTATTCCTCTGGAAATCAGCCACTCACATTGCCAATTGCAATATCAAGTCCAACACCTTGACATTCAAACAAGATCAGTGGGTCTTCTAGTAGTTGATGGAAAAATATTTTGAAGGAGAAGGAAAACCATAATTCTTTTATCCTGAAATCAAAATAACCTGAACCAGTTATTCATAACAAACAAAAAATTGTAAATGCAACCCAGATATCATAAAAATATATGAATTGATGTAAATTGAAGCAAACCTTAATAATGATTTAAAATGTGGTAAAATTGGGAATTGATCTGGCGTTGTAGATGAATGCGAGGTGAATTTCGGTGATAGGGCAGAAATTAAGAATGGAATTAAGAACATTGACCGCTAGGAATAACGATTGCAGATAAAAACATAGAAAGGAAAAAGGAAGAAAATGCGAAATGTAATGGAGATTGGTTAATATAGTAAAGAAGAAGAAGAAGACAAAGAAATTTGCAGAGTATGAATGCAAAGTTAAGATTGGTTAAGGTGCGTCTTGATGAAAGCGCGCTTGTCCCTCCGTCCGTTGGTTCGTTCCTTCAAAACACATGCATTTTTACTATCAAAAAAAAAAAAAAAAACACATGCATTTTATTTTGAAAGTTTTCGTCCACTCCCTGCATTCCATCGTATAAAACCAAAATGCAATTATTTTTTTTTTGTCGTATACCATAGAAAATAAATAAATTAAAACATTACACCTCACCTGCCGAATACAAAATTGAGAAAATCACAAAAAACATGTATTAAATGGGTGACACATTTACCTATTTATCTAATCACTATCTATTTAGATTATATTTTGGTGACTTTTTTTAAAATACCTTTTATATATATAAAACACTTAGAAATTTTTTATTGTTCATTCTTTCTCTCTTTCGTCTGACTTCAAAAATTTCGAAATATGCGAAGTATGCAAAGATAATATTGCTTAAGAACATGAAATTTAATTTGCAATATGTGAAGTATGCGAAAATAATATTACTTAAAAACATGAAACTTAATTCGCATATTTCATAATATGCGAAGCCTGCGAAGGCAATACTAATTCGCAGAATGACTTTTACTTCACAGATTTCGCAATATGCAAAGTAAAAGTCATGTTTTTAAGCAGTATTATATTCGCAGACTTCGCAAATTGCAAAATATGCGAAGTGGTATATAACAAAAAAAAACATAACAACAAGAGAGTAACAATAATTCTAACATTAAAATCATAACATTATCAAAATTTACAACAAGATTGCAATAATAATTCAAACCTTAAACTCTAAAACCAGACTTTGCAGAATCAATGACCTTTTGGGATGATAATGGCGATTTTTCTTCCCTGTATCGCAAAACACCATCCCCTGCATCCTACAACACCATCTCCCCTACACCCCAGAACATCATCCCCTACATCTCAATACACCACCTATTGTGATTGTTGCTTTTGTATTGAAGCTAAAAGTGATACTTGAATTTGATGTTTTGTATTCAACCACTTTCACAAAAATTAAGTCGTGTTAGCGAAATTTAACAAAAAAAAATGACGATTTTACATCGCAGAAATGATTATGCGAAGTCTGCGAAGAGAAAATTAACCTAGAAAGACGATTATGCGAAGTAAGTGGAAAAATCATGCTAAAAATGATGAGTTTCTCTTCGCAGACATCGCATAATCTTTTTCTGCAAAGAAAAATCGTCATTTTCATCCTATTTTTTCTTCGCAAACTTCGGAAAACTCATTTCGCGAAGCCATTTTCTGGAAAAATAAGAAGATGAAACAGTAGATACTTACATTATTTCCTCATTTTATCATTGAAATTGACAATAACAATATGATAAACGCAGAAAAACACGCAGAATAATGTTGAATAACGATGCATTCGATTAGCACAAGAAAAAAAGAAATAGGAAGATGAAGAACCATGACTTAATTTTTAAGAATTAGGAAGATAAAGAATCAAGAGATGAAGAAGAGTCAGATATGATGATGGAGAAAAGAGATTGTGATTCCGCAAAATATATAGGAAGGGGGGAAGATGAAAGGTTGAAATCGATACACAGGATCTGAGATATGAAAGGTTGAAACCGATATAAAGAAGAGGGAAAGATGAAAAGTTTGGGGTATTTTGGAAAAGTCACCAAAATATAGTCCAGATATGTAGTAAGTTGAGGTAATTGATCTAAATATGTAAATGAACCTCTCATTTGACCCAATTTTATAATTTTCGCTACAAAATATCCTACTATTTGTTTTTTTGTTTTGTTTTTTTAGAGTATACCCGACCTGTTATTTTATAAAAAAAAAATTAGAGAACAACATAAAAAAAATTGTATTTTGTGAATCAATTTTCAGCTAAAAAATACTTGTGGTTTAATTTAAAGCAAAAACATTCCAAGATCTTGATTTTTCATTTTTTAGTACATTAAACCTTTAATCTTTTATTTGGACACATTAAGAATCTGGTCTTTTATTTTCTTTCACGTTAAACCGTTTAACGACCATAAAAGTTAGTTTTGAATATAAAAATCGATTAACATAATGTTATTCATTTCAACTGCGTTAGTTTTAACAATTCGAAACAGTTTTTAATATGTATAATGTGGCTATAGGAAAACTGGAAAATCTTATTTCAAGATGAAAAAAAATATAATTTCAAACACAGATGAAATTAATAACACTTTTTTAAACTATATTAGATATTCACAACTAACCAATTTGACAAGCAAGTAAGTGTAAAGGGCGGCCCGGTCGCACTATGCGTCCCCGCTGAGCGAGGGTCCGGGGAGGGGTCCCACCACAATGGTGTACTGGGGGCAAGCCTTCCCCTGCTAATTTATTTGGCAAGAGGCTGCTCCTAAGACTCGAACCTGTGAACTCTTGGTCACACGACAACAACGTTTACGTGTATTTCATATATATCTACTTGTATTTTACTTGTATGTATTACATAAGAAGAAACATATATGTATAGGCTTTTGAACATATAAATTATATAAGAACATAAATTGTAGAGTTACAAACATTAAAGGAATGAAGAGTTACGAAGAGTTACAATATATAGTTACACTTATGACATCCATCAATTCATTTTTTTTGTAGTGAAAGCAAGCAAACCAAGAAAAAGGAAAACCGCCGTAATCCCAACTAGGTTGGCACCCCAACAGGCCACCCAAAAACCCGAAAGTAGAATATTATTAAAAAAATAACAAGTTTCATACAAAAGAATGAAAAGAATAGAAAAATACAACCTGAGGACAGTTGCCTAAACAAACTGAAAGAATATTATTAAAAAAAAGAGAAACAAGGAACATACAAAAGCAGGAAAAGAATAGAAAAATACAACCTGAGACCAATTGCCTAAACAAATCGAATAACTTCAGTCTGACTACAATCTTGAAAAACGAACGAGGCATAAAAACCTGGGAACAATGGCCACCAATGATCAACGGAGGCAGCATTGAGCGAGACAATCCACATATGCATTCCCTTCACGATATTTAATCTAACGATCCGAGTCTCTAAAATTTTGATCCACTCCAGCCAGTCAGAAAGACGCTCCAAATGGATTAATTTGGAATGATGCTCAAACTCGTTATATGACTCGAGTCACACTCAACCCAAAGCGAGAACCAGTCAAAAACATGTCACTTCTTTGATAGCAAAAATCAACGCCTTCAATTCTGCCCAATTTGTGCTTCTATTTCCAAGTGGAATCATGAAGCAAACTTTTAGGAACCCTCAACAATTACGAATTGTCACCCGCACTTGTTAATAAAGGCACTTCATATGCGAAACTATATGTGTTCACTTTAATCCACTGCGGTAATGGAGGTTGCCAATGAACATATACCAGCCGAGGAGGCACCTTAGAAATCCCGGAGATGAGGAATTTTTGCAATATGCTTCAATCCTCCATGTTGTTACGCATACAACTCGTCCTGAAGAAATCCACCAATTTAAGAGCCTTCCGTATCTCACGCAACGCCACATGAACTCAAGGGAAACATCATTAAAAATGTAATCATTTTGCATTCCCCAAATCACCCAAACCGCATGTAAAATCGTTTCGTTGAACAATGCAAACACTTGTGAACTCATATTTACAAATTGTGCAAAATCGATTAGGCCAACAAGAGTTGCAGAAGAAAATCTTACCTCAAACACTCGTGACATCACCCTCCAAATAGCATAAGCAAACTGACAGTGAATGAAAATATGCTCGTGACTATCTGACTTAGTGTTGTAGAGGCAACAACGGGAAGCTAGGGAAAACCGTGATGCTGAAGATTATCTTCGATGGGTAGTTTGCCAAGGTGAGCAAAAAGTCCAAAAACGGATAACCAAACCGAAATTCTTGTTTGGTTCGGTTATTTTAATATTTTGGTTCGATGCGGTTTTCAGAATTTCCTTATTCGGTTATCGGTTCGATTATTTCAAAAAAAAATATCGGTTTAACAAAAAACCGAACCGAATTTATATTTAAATAAAAAAATAATTTTACTTATTTATTTATTCCTCGTACTTCAATTTGTGCAAGAAAACCCAAAATTTTAGTTTTAAATATTACTGAATTAATTTGTAATATATGAGGTATTTGCTTAATTGATTTTGAAATTCCAAATTAATAAAGTTAAAATTTCATAATTTATAACATTTAAATTAAAAATATAAAAATTATATGGCTTGTGTTCAAAATTCAACACAATTTGATTTGAAAGTTGAATTTCAAATCCTCCATACAATATTCTTTCAAATTCAATTTATATTCATTGAAATTTAATTATTTAATACTTAAATAAGTAAATTTTAGAATTGCACAATTAAACTTTAAAATTAATGGTTAAGAAATTTGACGTGCCAAGTTGATAGAAAATTCCAATCTAAATTAGATTTGTTGATTATAGAAATACTACTTAAATAAGTAAATTTTAGAATTGCACAATTAAACTTTAAAATTAATGGTTAAGAAATTTGACGTGTCAAGTTGATAGAAAATTCCAATCTAAATTAGATTTGTTGATTATAGAAATACAATCTGAATTGGATGAATTGGAGGAATCTTAATTCCTTTGTATAAAAAGGAAGACGATGTCCAAGATTGTGCCAACTATCGAGGAATCAAATTAATGAGTCACACTATGAAATTTTGGGAGCGAGTGATCGAACAAAGATTAAGAAGGATGGTGAAGATCTCAGAAAACCAGTTGGAATGGGGAATCGAACCTCAAACCTGTCAATAAGGGCTAAATTTTAATGGAGTGGGGAATCGAACCTCAAACCTGTCAAGCAGAGATTCAATGTCTTACCACTCGGACCAACCCTCACTGGTTACATAGATGCACTAAACCCCTATTTTAGTGCCATAAAAACTTTCTACCAATAAAGAGAAAAAGAAAGTTGGAATGGAATAAAAGAATAAAGTACACAAAAATGAGGTCTAATCCAGGTGTAAGGAAATTTCTCCTCGACAGTGGGTGATGTAGGAAATAGAAGGCCAAACCCAGGCGTCTACGGAATAAATGACATTGCGACACCTATACAATTCCATTTTAAATCCCCCTTTGATTACATTGAAAATACACACATTAAAAAGGAGCCAAACTGTAATAATGAATATCTTTGGCCAAATAATTAACTAAGAAATATCAGTATACTCTTCCAAATTAAGTATCCCCAACATAACACCATAATTAATATGAGAAAATGAGAAAACCTTCAACTGAATACTGCAATCAACCACAGCATAGGACTCAGAATGGATTAATTTGGAAATGCTCCAAAGCTTAACGTGCATTTGATGAATGAGCAAAATAATCACAATGCAGATGCTGAAATGATAACTTCTCTTACATCATACACAGCTTCCTATACCACAAGCTAAAGAGAAAACAAAACAAGGATCAAATATAACATTTCAAACAACTTCTTACTTCTTGACATTCACCGAATACAAAAGGCATGACGTATTAATTTACATATAACATGGACATTCAAATATCCAGTATTCTTCACAAAACTGACTATATCAGACAACAACAACAACAAACAACTCCAGGTTCAGTCAAACCAAGATCTCTAGTCGCTGGTCGTTCTGAAAATGTACCAGATGGACCAAACTTGGAACTTACTTGCCTTAATATATGTAATCATCATTAAAGATGGTGTTCGCGTAATTGCTACTCATGGATTTGTCACCCTGCATATCAAAAAAGGACAATGAACAATTTAAGCAACTAAATATTACGTTTCTTCATATATTAATGCCGTTGCTTACCCTGTGAATGAGCTTCTCGAATGCTTCAGTTCCATTCTCTGCAATGTATCTCTCAGCAGCAGTTATAATGTCATCTTTCTTGCTCAAGACATCCTTATTCTTTGGTACATACCAGATGTTAATAGTTTGCTGCGGATTAATAAAGATAGGCCTCAGAAGGTGTTGATAAACGTATGCAGCACCGCTGAAGTACGGAATGACCAACCAGCACGTCATAATAAGCTTTGCATATGACCAGATTGGTATCCTGCCATTACAGATCAATAAAATTCAAGCAACACATCCATAATAGCATAACACTCATCAACCAATGGTGAGATTACTCAAGTGAAGTTGAGCTCAAGTATATAATATTTTCCTAGGACTTCATTTGCTCTAATCGTGTACTGTCCTTTGAATATAATAGACATTAGCAATAAAACTGTTGACCAAGTACAATGGACACACTATTTTTGGCCCTTGTGCTCATAAGTTTTTTTGAAATTCCCAAAACTTCAATTTGATTAGATTTGATCCCTGGAGGCTGGACTTTCAAGACAATCTTTCCATTCAAAATGAAGAAAATCAAGTTCAGTCCATTAGAGAGAGTGCATTTCCATAAACGTCATTTGCAACGATTTTGATCACCTTAAGGGTGAAGTATAACAAAAATCAAAATACAAGGGCTAAAACTGACCAAATCAAAGTTCAAGGGAAATAAGTCAAATCTGGCCAAGTAAGGAGCTAAAAGTATCATTTTTCCCCCATAAGGATGTAATCAAGGATGTGGAAATAGGTTCAACTAAAAAAGCAAATCTCCCATCTGACCAGAATTTCAAGGTATTGTTATTCAAAACAAACTAACATCCAAACAATGTCCAAAAACACATAATGCAGTTGAAACTTCCAAAATTCAGGAATAAATAATTAAAATAAAGGAGGAAAAAGAAAAGGAGTAGGTTATATAGGCAAGACTGAAATAAAAACTTACCATTCAATGAGTTTGGCAAAGGTAAGTTCAAAGAGTGTAATCATAGAATAAAGGACCCAATAAGTTAGCCATTGCTGATCATCAACCGGAGACTTTGTCTCAATTGCTCTAACTGAGGCATATCTGCCACAAAAACCCAATTAAATAACCATTATAACTCTGCATTTCCAATCTAACATAAATATCTTAAAGTCACACCCATTACAGCTTTTTTCCCCTTCCAAAAAGGTAGAAATTCTTGCAGAACGTCGAAAATAAAATCTTCACACCAAGCTTACAACAATAGCACAGAAACAAAAATAAATATACAACAAAAAAGGAGGATTATAGGGCACTTACAGAGGATAAACTAGACTAACAACAGGCCTGCAAATTGAACAAATTAATCAGATAAGAAATCACTTGAAAGCACCACAATCTCAGCATTCAGAACTCAATGTATGTAATAACTATTCCTTCAGCAAAAAAATAAGTTAAGAAAAGCATGAAAAACGTACCCAGCAAGAACATCAAAGTTCTTAAGAAGAACCTTGAGGAAGCTTCCAGCTCCAGATCCCATCTCCTTCCACCAGTCCAAAATTGGTTCTATTTCTCTTTCTTCCCTTATCTATATTCTTGTTCCGCTCACCAATCTCTTAAAGCAAATTTCTAGGGTTTTAACCTCTGCACTAATTTGTTTTTCTCTGCTTTTTAACTTTGTTAGATGTCAGGAGGAGAGACTGTGTTGTATTGGAGCTCAGACAAGTGTGTTAAAACTAGAGCTGATACTCCAAACTTTGTAAAAATGATACGGTTGCATGGTTATCATTCAGTGCATCGCGCATTATAATAATGTAGTGGTCCCTCCTATCGGTCCACTTAAATTAGGCCATCAGGTTTTAGCTTTTGGATTGTTGTGAAGCTTGAATTATTGAACCATCGTCTGGAGCAGACCTACATGATTCTATTGTGGTCCATGGACGTAGAGGATTTGGTCACTTAACTTTGGAGAAATCTCGTAAAGAAACCTTTCTTTCTCTATAATTACAAAATTGCGACCTTTGGAGTGAGTTCTAACTTCTAATCAATGCGCTTTTTAATTAATTAGGGTTTTATCTACATTATATTGGAATGATCACTGCCAAAAAGAAATCATGCAATACTTACTTCACCTGTAACTCCAACTCATCAAATTTCCCCAAATTAAATGACTTCTTTCTTTTTAACTGAACAGTAATTCTATAATTGAATAGATTAGAAATAAAAAGCTCAAGTTTGACCCTGTACTTTTAACATAATTACCTTGGAGGCCATATGACCTTTATATATGGAATAAAATGTCCTGTTTAGAATTGAGATAAGGTGGAAAAGAAAACTCCTAAAATTTATGGTTGAGAGCAATTTTACCTCTAATATTTAAAATGATGCAATTTTACTTTCAACGTTGGCGGTTAAGAGTAATTTTACCCCAACGTTATCAAGTTGGGTCAACTTGAGAATTAATTCATCAAACTGTTTTTTTAACCATGAATCTTGTCATATACACTTCACATGTGAGTCATTTTTATCACTAATTAGTAACAGATCATAAACATATAATTAGACTTGATTTTAAAAAAAATGCTGTCTATTATAAATATTAAACTCCAATTCAATTATTAAATCACAGAAAAAATATATTTTTTTTTTAACGTACTGATATGTAAATTGTTGTAGAATAAGAAACAAAATATTTATGTTTTATAATAATGTCTAAAATTGACTAAACTTGCCAACACGAGGGGTAACAATGCTCTTGGCTGCCAACGTCAGGAGTAATATTACACCATTTTAAACGTTAGGAGTAAAATTGCTTATGTATTTTTGCACTTTATCTCTTTAGAATAAGACAATCTTTTCGTATTCTATTTAGAAAAAGAAAACCTTAAAGAGAAGCGAACTACCCTCCTATATGGTAGTTAATTATCTAACTAAATTAAAATATGACTGAAGTATCCTAATCCTTATAAAGAAAATTTGGTCTATTTTGTATCTCAAATCGGATTAAATATTTTCGGATGTTATCATTAATAATAAATATATAAAAAATATAGCTCAAATATTAAATTAAAGTAAAATTTAAAAAATCGGTTAAGTTTATCAAATATATGTCCAATTTATTGTTTGATTATCATAAACATGACCGCAAATATGTGTGACATAAATACCCAACAGTTGCTTTGTGAGTTAAAGATACGCTTGTGCTCTCAAGCACAACTCTAGTGAAACTAATTACGTAAATTCTAGTAGATGTGATACAAACAACTATATTGTTTTGTATGACTGCAAATGTGGCCAAGGTAACAGGATCTTCATAGAGAGCAAAATCATCCAACCCCAACCAAATGGACAAAATATCAACTCCATCAATAATTGCTGCATCAATTGCAGCAATTGTATCAGCAATAATATAGTAACTTATAAGAGCCTCTGGCCACAGGAGCCACCCAGCTGGCGGTTCCTGGAGCATAGCCAAAGTTTGACGCATCATTCACGAAAGTCCTGGCCAACATGCTCGATGTGCAGGTCCCGAGGTCCACAGTGTCTCGTGTAGAATTCATGGAAAGAAGTCATATTAGGATTACTTGCAATAAGTACTCTGTTAAAAAAAGAGCTCCCATGAGCTTCTTGTTGCAAAGTGAGGAGATGAATTGGATCCCAATTTCACACTTTACTTTCCATCTTTGTGGAATATCAGGCATTCCATTGTCTCTGTAGCTCCCATTTTCCGGCCAAACACACTTGTTCACCACTCCAATAATAATACCTTCGCCATAATTGGACAACTTCCAGGCTCTGAAGTTGGTACTGAGGTCAAGATATGCTTGGGAATGAGTGGTGTAACATGTACATCTTTGAAGGAAGAAATGTAGCCTGGAGATTTTTTAACTCCTCAAGCTCAGAAACAGAGAGATGGGCGCTGAAACCATGGACAATACATGGGCATAACTAATGGAGGTTTCATAGTCAGCCAAAACAGAGGAAAGAGTAGCCAAGTGCCAGCTTTGGTGGGTAGAAAAGGCTTTGGGCATGGCTAAAAGGTAGAAAAACACTTGACCTGGTAACAGGAATCAGGTAACCAAGAGAAATGAAGCGAAACACATTGCATTTGCTGAGGCAGAAATGATAATACATCTTACATTATATAGATTAGAGCTTTATATATCACAACAACCGTAAGCTAATTTAAAATATCAAAAGCTAAAGACGAAACAAGGATCAAATACAACATTACTTTTTGCCATTAACCCAGCAGGACAGAGTTTCTGAGCATTTACAAACATGCCTACTTACATATAACATTAGCATTTAAATACACATCCAGTAGTCGCTGGGCATTCCGGAAATGTACTAGATGGACCAAACTTGGAACTTACATATGCCTTAATCTGTAATCCTCATCAAACATGGTGTTCCCATAATTGCTACTCCTGGATTTGTCAAGGACAAACAACAAATTCAGCAAGTAAATATTCGATTTCATCATAATCTGCTGCAATAATATTTCATTACTAGTGGCCTGGCAGCCAAAATCAATAATAAGATATGAGAAATCATATATTAATATGCTGTTGCATACCCACCCTAGTGAATGAGCTTCTCAAAAGCTTCACTTCCATTCTTTTTTATGTATTTCTCAGCAGAAGTCATAGCATCGTCATCTTTCTTGCTGAAGACATCCTTCTTGCTTGGGACATACCAGATGTTATATCGCTGTGAATTAAAGAAGAGAGGCCTCACAAAGTGTTGATAAACATATGCAGCACCGCTGAAGTATGGGAAGACCAACCAGCAGGTCCCAGCAAGCTTTGCAAACGACCAGATTGGAATCCTGCCATTACAGATCAACAAAATTCAAGCAACACATGACACATCCAAAACAGCAATGCACACAACTCATCAACATGTGATGTGACACACTTCAACCAATGCTAAGATTACTGAAGTGAAGTTGAGCCCATAAACTATTTTTTTTATCTTTTTCTAGGACTTCATTTCTTAAAAAAAAAAAAAACTATCAAGTTTGCTATAATCATGTACTGTCGTTTTGAGGACAACAGATTATTAGCAATAAAGAAAAGCTCCATGCTTAGTTAACTATAATGAAAAGAAGAATGGATTAAGTAGAACTTCTACTGTTGATCAAGCAGACTGGACCGAACTAATTAAAAAAGGTATTACCAATAAAAGAAGTATCCAAGTGGCACCTCTGTTGTGGTAAGGTGTCGGAGATAATAATAAAAACTGCTCTTGGGCTTTAACAATGAGTTTAAGTTGTTGGTTCAATGGTTTCATGACATGGTATTAAGCCTCTTTGACCAAACGGTCGAGGGTTCGAATCCGTGTTGTACACGGATCAAGTCCAGAGGCATTCGCGTGAGGGAGTGTATCAAAAATAATAATAGAAGTTATTCTTGGGCTTTAACTATCAGTTTAAGCTGTTGGTTCAATGGTTTCAAAACAGTAGGGTCTGATGAACCTGGACCACTACAAAATTTTCGAAGTATAACAGAGACAACAATATATGTGGCCCTTGTGCTTGATCAAATTCTGCACACGGTTCTGCAGCGCAATTGATCCATCTGCGCTATTTCCTAATTGAAGCAAGTTGGAAAGCCTTCAAAGCCTCATCCCCTACCATTATATTTTAAAAATGAAAGCTGACTAGCAATCGCTCGTTTTTCTTATTAGCATGGTGAGATTTGACCGCTACAAAATTTTCGAAGTATAACAGAGACAACAATATTTGTGGCCCTTGTGCTTGACCAAATTCTGACTTTTCGCTCCTAAACTTAGATTTGATGAGATTTGATCACTGAACTTTCAAACAACCTTTGCACTCAAAATGAAGAAAATGAATGATGGTAAAAGGTACTGATGATATAGTAAGCTACATGCCTGCATGCACTATGTGACGATCCTCATGCAGTCAAGTTGATGAAACATTGAAGTAAACATGCCAAAAATCTGGAGTCGCAAGTATGTGATGGAAAGCAAGATATTTCAAGGTATTCTTATTCAACAAACTAACATCCAAATAATGTCCAAAAACACATTATGCAGTTCAAACCTCCAAAATTCAGGAATAAATAATTAAAACAAAGGAGGAAAAAAAGGAGTGGATATAGACTGTAACTAAAAACTTACCATTCAATGAGTGTGGCAAAGGTAATCTCAAAGAGTGTAATCATAGAATAAAGGACCCAATATGTTAGCCATTGCTGATCATCAACCGGAGACTTCGACTCAATAGCCATAATTGAGGCATATCTGCCACAAAAACCCAATTAAATAACCATCATAACTCTGCATTTCCGATCTAACACAAACTGACACCCATTACAGTCAGTTTTCCCCCCCTTTCAAAAAAGTACGAAAAAAGAAAGAAAGGAGTATTATAGGTCACTTACAGAGGATAAGCTAGACTAACAACAGGCCTGCAAATTGAACAAATGAATCAAATGAGAAAACACTAGAAAGCACCACAATCTCAGCATGAACAACTGAATGTGTGAAAAAGAAAGGAATAAAAACGTACCCAGCAATAACATCTAAGTTCCTAAGAAGAACCTTGAGGAAGTCTCCAGCTCCAGATCCAGATCCCATCTCCTTCAATTCAACCACCGAAATTAGTTCTATTTCTCCTTCTTCCCTTCTCTATATTGTTGCAGCAAATTCCTAGGGTTTTAACCTCTTCAATAATTTCCTTTTAACTTTGTTATAAGTCAGGAGTAGAGAGACTGTTGCTTTGAGTGTGAATGTGAAGTGTGTTAAAAGTAAAGCCGAGTATGTCGACCAAAAAAAAACAAAAATGTAAAGATACTCTAAACTTCGTATTATGATAGTGTAAATAGTCCCTCCTGTTGATCCAATTAAATTAGGCCATCAAGTTTTATTTTTTTATTGTTGTGAATCTTTAACTATTTAACCATCGTCTGGAGCAACCACATGCTCTTACTGTAGTACGTGGACGTAGAGGATTTGGTCACTTAACCTTGGGTGGGAAATCTCGTAAAGAAACATATCTTTCCCTATAAAGAGAATGACAAATTTAATAGATTATTATCAGATAAAGCTCAAGTTTAAACTCTCTACATTGAATATAATTTATTATTGTGCAACCAAAAAGAAAGGGTGTTGTTAAATCCAGCCCCAAATTCCCACCACTAGCCCCGTGAAAGGATGAAAATAACCCTTTATGGGTTTTGAGGAGGAAAAAGCTATTTTTTTTGCTCTCTCGACACGCGGGCGTGTGCCTATCACGCCTCACCTTGTGGTCGGGCGTGATAGCCCCACGCCTCACCGTGTGGTCGGGCGTGATCGCTACACGCCCGACCACACGGTGAGACGTGGGGCTATCACGCCCGACCACAAGGTGAGGCGTGATAGGTACACGCCCGCGTGTCGGGAGAGCAAAAAAAATAGCTAGTCCGCTATTGAATTAAATCCGTAAATACCTGTTACGTAAAAAAAATTAGTCTGCTGTTGAATTAAACCCGTAAAAAAATTAGTCCGCTATTGAATTTAACCCGTAAATACCTGAATTAACAAAATAAAAATTTAACTAAAATTAACAAAATAAAGATTTAGTTAAACTAAATTAAACAAAATAAAATTTACAACAACTAAAATTTACAACATAAAAATTTAGTTAAACTAAATTAAACAAACTAAAAATTACAAAAAATTAATTAAATTAATTAAAACCCCTCGGGCGTATGAACATCACGCCCGAACCATAGGTCGGACGTATGAACATCACGTCCGACCTATGGTGCGGGCGTATGAACATCACGTCCGAACCATAGGTCGGGCGTGATAGCCTCACGCCCGAACCACAGGTCGGGCGTGATATTCATACGCCGGAACCGTAGGTCGGGCGTGATGTTCATACGCCCGACTGCGATTCCGGCGTTTTTAAAAAATCACCCACAGATTCAATTTTTAAGCTTAAATCAAAAAATAAAAACGGTAAATCTTATTATTTTCGCTTTCCCTTTACGGTTGTTATTACACTCCATGTTTTGGTTCACAAATATGTCCGGATTTGATCAAAGAGTGTGTAGGGTATTTGAGAGGTTTTGTGTTTTTTCAAATTTTAAGTAAAGGGTAGTTTGGTCTTTTCATGGGGCTAGGGGTGGGAATTCATGACTGGGTTTAGTAATCCACCAAATAAAACACAAATTTATTATTGTAAGACAATCTACATAAAAAATTAGTTGACCTTTAACAAGATCATCTGTTTTATTTTATTTTATTTTTGGTAATAACAAGATCATCTATTTAGAGTCAATTTCATAGAATTCATAAAATAGAATGCTTAACCCATAGTTATATTCTTCAACTTTTAAAGTTTTAAATTGAGTGTAATCATTTATATTTTTTAGATTAAATCTCTTAATTTTAATAACTGTAAAGATTAAACACAAATTGAATTCCTGATTAATAGATTTGTAACTAAATTATTAGTGAAAGATTTAGAGCCTGTTTGGTCCAGCTGTTAGTTAATGGCTGTTGCGGTTGCTGTTAGCTGTTTACAGTTGCAGTAAGTTGTTTGTTGTTTGTTATTAGCTGTTTAATTACTAGTGTTTGGTAAAATTATATTGAACTGTTGATGTTCGGATTTAAAATGTCTAATATGGATATGTTTTAAATTAATCGACGAAGAAATTATAAAAGGAAAAATGTGAAAAAATCATCATAACATTTACAACTAGAAATAATTTTACTCTTAACGTCTAAAATGGTGCAATTTTTGTAATACCCGTAATTTTATGGAGTGATTTTGCAAAATAAAAATTATAAAAGTTATTTTTAAATTATAGTAAAATAGGTGTGTTTTATTAATTAACTTATTATGACTACCATTGGGGCAGTGAGAGGCAAGTTTGCCAGGGTCTGTATCGATATTGATCTCGCTAAGCCTCTTCTTTCTCAGTTCTGTACTCAAAACAAGGTCTATCATATTGAATATGAAGGTATACACAACATCTGCTATGAATGTGGTATGTTTGGCCATACCCTTGAGGGTTGTCCTAAGAGGAGGAAGGACGTGGAGGAGTTGGTGCAACCTATCATAGGCGAAGCTGAGAAGAGTCAAGGGGAAGTAAGGAGCTTTGGCCCATGGATGCTTGCCAAGAGGCCAGTGAGAAGGAAGCCACGGGCTAATGTTAATGCTAATCATTCACCAGATATCAGTACGAAGATGACTACTCTCCAGATTGCTCCTGAGATCAAGGTCAGACCCCCGGATATTAAGAAGGGGATTGAGACTGGAGTGGACTCAGCTTCGGGTTCCGGGTCAAGGTTCGGTGTTTTGTTTATGGAGGAAGATCAAGACTCGGATCCTTCTGATAAGCAGATTGATTTAAGCATGCCTGGTCTGGAGTCGGTAGAGCATGCCTCTAGTCTGGGTAATTCTATTAATCCTCTCTTTATCTCTAATGCTTCTGCTAAAGGCAAAGAGATTCCCCAGTCTATCCTGTCAGCTGGGAAGGGTTTGAGTAGGGAGGCGAGTACTCTACATCCTCCTGTTGATGCTCCTATTGGTAAGACTATAGGAGTGAGTAAGTTAAACATGAAGAATCCCAGAGGGAAACCTAAAAAGAACCTTCATGGTTTGAATTCTTTGGATAAAAGGGGTCCTTCTGGGACCGCCTCTAGGCTCTCCGGAGCCCCAAACAAATACCTGATCTAGGGTTTGGGCCTGCGTCTGTAGTCTCCCCCTCTGATGGACTTCTTCGTTTGGAATGTTAGAGGTGCGGCGAGCAAGGCTACCCGCATTCATGTCAATGATCTCATTAAACAGTTTAACCCTTCCTGCTTTGTCCTTCTTGAGACCAAGGTTAGTGGAGCCAAAGCAGATGAGGTGGTTAGAAAGTTTAAGAATTGGAATTGCGTCAGGTCAGAGGCTACTGGCCGGGCAGGGGGGATTTGGCTCTTTTGGAAGCCAGGTCAAGTCAATATTGATATTGTTACTATGGACAGTCAATTCATCCATAGTAAGGTGTGTTGCCCGGGTAATAAACCCTTCTTTATTACCTTCGTCTATGCTGATCCTGTTTCGACTAACCGAAGAAGGCTGTGGGAGATCCTTCATTCTTTTAGCTCTAACATGGTGGAGGCGTGGTTGGTTGCCGGGGATTTTAATGACATTGCCCTCTTGAGTGATCAGAGAGGAGGGGGTAATCATTATGTGAACCGGTGTCTTAATCATAAGCAAAGTATGGATATGTGCGGGCTTTCGGACCTGGGTGCTGCTGGCCACAAATTTACCTGGAAAAGGAATAGTGTGTTTGTTAGGTTGGATAAGGTGTACGCTAATGTTGCAGCGATTTATAGGTTTTCTGAGGTCAAGGTACTTAATCTCCCTTTCCGTCACTCAGACCATTGCCCTATCCTCATTAATTTGGTCAAAGGAAATCGGCTGAAAGGTAATAGACCTTTTAGGTATCTGGTGGCTTGGGAGTCTCACCCCGAGTTTAAGGATTTCGTTAAAAGCAATTGGCATCCCCACTCTGATGTTCTCCTCGCTACTGAGGAATTCAGGAGGAATGTGGCTGTTTGGAATATAAATACTTTTGGTCATATTATCAGGAGGAAGAACAAACTCTTGAGGAGAATGGAAGGTGTTCAGCGTTGCTTGGAGGTTCGTTTTGATCATAGCCTGAATGGTCACCTAAGAGCTCTTCAGAACGAGTTGGAAGCTGTGCTTAGACGGGAAGAGCTTTTGTGGTTCCAGAAATCTAGGAAGGCTTGGATTCAAGACGGGGACCGGAATACCAGGTTTTTCCACCTCTCAACGATCATTAGGAGACAGCGAAATAGGATCGAGGCTATTAAAGACGCCAGTGGTGAGTGGATTTTTGAGGAGGAGGACATTCGGTGCCTTGCCCTTGATTTCTACAAGGACCTGTTCAGAGAGGAAGCTGTGGACCTAGAGAGTGCCCACTCTGGCATTTCCTTTCCTCGTTTGGGGGAGGATGCTATTAATAATGCTTTCCATCCCATTGAGCTTAAAGAGATTGATCTGGCCTTCTCCAGCATCGGTTCCACTAAGGCTCCTGGTATTGATGGTATCCCCGCTAGTTTCTATCATAAACACTGGGACACTGTTAAAGAGGGTATATACAGCTTTGTGTTAGGTGTCTTTGGTGGTTCGAACGATGTCAGTTTGGTTAATAAAACCCTCCTTGTCTTGATTCCTAAGGTTGCCAAGCCTTCTTCCTTTCTCCAGATGAGACCCATCAGTCTTTGTAATGTCTTGTATAAAGCTATTACTAAGATTGTGGCTAATAGAATCCGGAAGATCCTTCCGGATATTATCAGCCAAAATCAAGGGAGCTTGTTCCTGGAAGACAATTGATGGATAACGTTGTTATTGCCCAGGAGGTTGTCCATTCTATGAAGATTAAGAAAGGCAAGAAAGGGATTGTGGCTCTCAAGCTGGATCTGGAGAAAGCCTATGATAGGTTGAACTGGAGCTTTCTTCTGGATAGTTTAGCCAAAGCTGGTATCCCGGAGAACTGGAAGAATTTGATTGGAAAGTGTATCTCCTCTCCTGTTTTCCAGGTTATGATCAATGGGGATATGTCGGATGAGTTCTATCCATCCAGGGGTATTCGTCAAGGGGATCCTATGAGCCCCTTCCTTTTTGTTATTGCCATAGAAAGATTGTCTCACCTGATCCAAGAGGCGGTGAGCAAAGGGACTCTCCACCCTGTTTCCATCAACAGACATTGCCCCCCTGTTACCCATTTACTCTTTGCTGATGATGTCATGCTTTTTGTGGAGGGTAATGAGGAACAAATTAAGGCTGTGATGGATATCCTCGACTGCTTTTGTGAGGCTTCTGGCCAGAAGATTAACATCCATAAATCCCGTATGCTTTGTTCCAAGAATATGGATAATAGCTTGTGTAGAAGACTGAGTGAGATGTCTGGCATTCCCCTGACTCAATCGTTTGGGAAATACCTTGGGGTCCCTCTTCATAGTGACAGGGTGTCCAAAGCCTCTTTTAAAGACATTTTGGACAAATCTAACGGTTTGTGTGCTAGCTGGAAAGTTAATTCTCTTTCCCTTGCAGGTCGCCTTACTTTAATCCAGTCTATCAACTGCGCTGCTCCAAATCACATCATGCAAGCCTGTAAGCTCCCTGAGCCGGTCCTCAACGACCTTGATAAAATTAATCGGCGTTTTCTGTGGGGAGAGTCTGGGGATGGGAGGAAGATTCACCTGGTCCCTTGGAAGGAAGCCTGCCAGCCTAAGAGCAGGGGGGGTCTTGGTATAAGGCAAGCTAAGGACAATAATAAAGTCCTGTTAATGAAGCTTCTTTGGAGAATGTGGCAATCCCCCTCCTCCCTTTGGGTTCGTCTTCTGTGCGGCAAGTATAGGAAAGATAGAATCTTTGGTGGCCCGAAGGAGAGGGTTGTCAGCTGTTCCTTCCTCTGGAAAGGGCTTAGTGCTGTTTTTGCTGAGTTCTGTACGGGGATTGGCTTGGAGGTGGGTAATGGGAGATCCATTAGTTTCTGGTATGACACCTGGATTGGTGACAAACCGTTGATTGAGGTGTGCATCGCCCCTCCGCCGAATGATCTCCTCTCCTGGAGAATTGCTGATGTGGTGGACTCGGAGGGAGACTGGATCTGGTCTAAGTTCGACTCCTTTCTTAGCCTGGAGACCCTCCTTAATATTAGAGGTGTGAAGATTAGTAATCAGGAGGAGGATAAAGACAGACACTTCTGGGCCTTGACTAATAATGGTTCTTATTCTTGCAAATCGGCCTATGAAGCTTTTACCCCTAATAGGGCTGATCCTCCTTTGGAAATTTGGAAGTCCATTTGGGCCCTCAAAGTCCCCTACCGCATTAGGAGTTTCCTATGGCTGGGAGTCAAAGACAGGCTCCTCACGAATGCAGATAGACACAGAAGGCACTTGGCTGTATCTGGTGCCTGTAGCAGATGCAGCGGCCATGTGGAAACCTTGTGCCATGCTTTGAGGGATTGCCCGAATAGTAGAAAGGTTTGGGAAGGGGTCCTTCCTCACCACATCCTTCCTTCCTTTATGGGGTTCTCTGATATTGACTGGTTCTCTGAAGGCGTTAATGGGAATTTGTTGGCCAGTATGGAGCACGGGGCTATTCTCTTCGCTATTATTTGTCACCAAATGTGGAAATGGAGGAATGAAGAGTTATTTGCTGAGAAGACTGTCTTTATTCCTGACCTCCGGTTTTACTTCTCGAAAAAACTCTCTGTTATTACAAAGAGTTTTGAAGGAGAGCCCCTGGTTCACCCCTCCCCGGTTAAAGAGGTCCAGTTAGTTGGTTGGAGGAAGCCCAGGGAAGGGGTTGTCAAGTTGAATACGGATGGCTCCTGCCTTAGTAATGGCAGAATTGTTGCCGGTGGAGTTCTTCGGGATGCTGGTGGCCCCTGGCTGGCTGGGTTTACCCATAACTTAGGTACGGGCTCCTCCTTTACTGCAGAGCTCTGGGGGATCTTGTCTGGCATTAAACTCGCCATTCGCATGGGTGTTAAAAGACTTTCGGTGGAGTCTGACAATTTGGAGGCTATCAACAGGATTTCGGATAGACAGGCTGTTTGTCTTAAGAGTCAGAATCTCATTAAAGCCATCTTGAGGCTTCGTCCTGCCTTCGATTCTCTTACCTTCTCCCATATTTATAGGGAGCAAAACCGCGTAGCGGATCGCTTGGCAGCTGCTGGGCATGGGGGGATGTTAGGTGTTTCTACCCTTTCCGTTCCTCCTTCTTTTCTGTTACCTTCTCTTCTTGAGGATAGGATTGGGGTCAGTCTTCCTAGACTGATCCCGGGTTAGGTTTTTGTTTGTTTGTTTTTTTTCTTCCCTTCTTACCAAAAAAAACAATTAACTTATTATTATTATTATTATATTAATTAATATCCAATTTGTTTGTTGGTGGAGTTATTATTATATTATTATTATTATTATTGGATTTAGGTTGGCGAAATTGAGGGTTCCTTCCTCTTTGATTTCAAAACCAGAAAAAAACCCTCGTCCGCTGCTCCGTTTCTTTTTTCTTTTTATCTTAATTTCTTCCATAACTCTCTGTTCCGGCCATCATTTGAGACAAAAATTACACCATTAAATTCCTTATCACGTAAGGAAGATTTCAAGACCAATATTGCGTTTTTCATCAACAAAGTGTTAGATTTCGACCTTTTAGCCGATTTTAATAAGGAAAGGAGCGTACTTTTGAACTCTCCTAAACGTTGGCTATCTTGTGGTAGTCTCGGTTCGTGCCTTCGACAACTCCGGCGAATTTCCGACGACCGGATTCCGGCGAAACTCCGGTGAGCGTTCCGGACAGAATTTTAATAATTTCGTTTAGGTTCCAGTCTTCATAATTGTTTCTTAATTCTTGGTCTATTAGGAGAATTGAACTAATTAGACTAATATGAAATCTTAAAGTATTTGGTGGGGTTAGGAGTATTTTGAGTATATATTTGCATATATATTATTGTTTCAATAATAATTAATTATAGGAATGCATTTCTATAATTATAGGAGAGGAAGAGACGGGTGAGCAAGACCCCGAACAGTTTGATTAGCTTTTGAGACGAGAGGTAATCATAATTATAAATGTTTATATATATATATATATATATATATATATATATATATATATATATATATATATATAATTAATACTCTTATGCCTATATACATTATAATTTATTCCAAAAAAGGGTTATGCCTATACCTATACTGTTTTAGGAAGAATTGTTTATATGTTATGCCTATGACTATATGTCAATAAATATATGTATATTCATTCCAGGAAAGTTATAACTATAACTATTGGTATATTATATGTTATCCATGATAATGTTAAGTGTGAGCTAGTTTTTGTTTTGGAAAATCAATTGTTGTGGTGAACAATTATTATTAGTGGTATGGTTCTACCTAATTAAATCGTAGAAGGTGCATATTATTTTATCACATATTGAATCATTACCTTACAAGGAAAATGTCTATGGTTGAATGGAAATGCGTCTCATTTTAGAATTTCACTTAATTAGCTAGCTTAACTGGATAGGTACAATGGTCTGGAGGTTTGTTGATACTGTGAACATATGCACCTGTCTTGAAAGAGGAGACGATAGGGTGTTATTAAATTTTGGATTGGGTTTGGTACTGCGTCTTGCAAGATTAGACGATAGCAGTACCGTTATAAAAGTACTTATATTGTGAAGTCTCCAGGTTGTGTGTCTTGCAAGAGTAGACGATAACGCATACCTATTTGATGATAAAATACCATAAGAACCTTATATATATTTTACTTAGGTTTAGCTAGGGCCCTTAAAATAAATATAATAACTTTAGAATATTAGGTGTAGTAATGAGTCTGGTTTATGATATCATCTTTTTAATTTTAATGATTACTTGATTGATCAAATATAATATATGTGAACTGTATGTGTGTGTATATATATATATATATATATATATATATATATATATATATATATATATAAATATTTACCGTTATGCTTATTGAGTAGGCAGCTCACCCCTTGCCATGTTGAAATTTTCAGGCTAGGTTCAGAGGTTCTCATATTTGTTAGATTTTCAGGTTTTCCTACATTCAGGCTGGCCAGCACAGCGGTCTTATTCCCATTAGCAATTTCATAGACATTCATTATATTTATTATACTATTGGATTTGATTATTTGTTTAAATTTAAAAGAATTTTATTGACAGGTTAAATTGTTTGTTTGGTTATTTAATTTTTTGGTTACGAGATTTTGATAGACGGTAATAAATGATGAGCCTTTATGTAGTTATGTTGGGGTTTTTGCTTATTTATGATAATTGTTTGGTTTTCTATGTGACCCGAAACGGGGGTTACAATTTTACCCATAACGTTGGCAGTTAAGAGCAATTTTACCTCTAACATTGACAAGTTGGGTCAATTTCAGATATTATTAGAAAACATAGATATTTTATTTCTTATTCTACACTGATTGCACATATTAGTAGTTCTAAAACAGAGGTTTCATTCTTAAAAAAATAAAAAATTCATACTTTCTTGTGATTTAATAATAAAATTGAAAATTAATATTTATAAATTCCGTGAAATATTTGAATTTTTTTTTGTCCAACTCATATAAAAGACAATATATTTTTTATTTTCTTAAAAAAAATCCACATCTAATTATATTTTTTTTATATGTTACTAACGATAATAAAATGGTGCATGTGTGAAGTGTAGATTACAATATTCATGACCAAGAAGACAGTTTGATAAATTACTCCTCAAATTGACCCAACTTATCAATGTTAGGGATAAAATTGCTCTTGATTGCCAACGTTAGGGGTATAATTGCACCATTTTAGACGTTAAGAGTAAAATTGATCATAACTATAAATGTTAGGGGTATTTTTGCACCTTATCCTATTATAAAAAAAAAAAAAAAAATGTGTTACACAAATTAATAAAAATAATCTATCGCATGATTGCTCTGTTAATAGGATCCTTACTTGGGTTAGATTCCCAGGTCTACCCATTGAATACTATAATGAAAGATTTCTGAATAAGATTGGTGGCCTGATTGGGAAAGTTCACCACGTTGACAAGACTACCGTGGGGGCAGAAAGAGGCAAGTTTGCCAGGGTTTGTATTGACATTGATCTTGCTAAGCCTCTTTTGTCTAAATTCTCCGTTCAGAATAAGGTCTTTTATATTGAATACGAAGGTATTCACAATATCTGCTATGAATGCGGTATGTTTGGCCATACCTATGATGGCTGCCCCAAAAGAAGGAAAGTGGTCGAGGAGGTGGTGGTGCCTATCATAGGCAGAGATGAAGGTAGCAAAGGTGAGGAGAAGAATTTTGGGCCATGGATGTTGGCCAAAAGGTCAGCCCGAAGGAAGCCACGTGCTTATGCTTCTCGGAATCAAGTTCCAGACATCAGCAAGGAGATGACCTCTCTCCAAATTGCTCCTGAGATCAAGGCTAGGCCTCCTGATAATAAGAGTGGTGTTGGTAGGGACTCAGCTTCCGGTTCAGGAACTAGATTCGGAGCCCTGTCTATTGTGGATGGTCAGGATTCGGAGTTACCAGCTGAACACATGGAGTTAAGTATGCCAAGCCTGGAATCTGCTGAGCCAGCTACCATCCTTGGTGGCTCTATTAATCCTCTCTTCGATCCCAAAGCTTATGCCAAGGGGAAATCCCAGATCACTGGCTCGACAGGGAAAGCAAAGCTTAATGAGGTTAGTGTCCTGAATCCCCTTGTAGACCCCCTAATTGGGAAGTCTATAGGAGTTAATAAGTCTCTTTTGAAGAAACCTAAGGCTAACCTTAAAAAGAACCTTGGTTCTTTGGATTCTTGGGATAAAAGAGGGCCGGCTGGCACCTCTTCTAGGCTCTCAGGAGCCCCGAATAAATACCTGCTCTAGGGTGTGTGCCTGTGATCAGTTGTCTTCCTTCTGATGGACTTCTTTGTTTGGAATGTTAGAGGTGCGGCTAGCAAGGCAACCCGCATCCATGTTAATGATCTTATTAAGCAATTTAACCCTTCTTGTTTTGCTCTTCTTGAAACCAAGGTTAGTGGTTCTAAAGCAGATGAGGTGGTTAAAAAGTTTAAGAATTGGAAGTGTGTCAGGTCGGAGGCGACTGGTCGAGCAGGGGGGATCTGGCTTTTTTGGAAGCCAGGTTGTGTAAGTATTGATATTATTACTATTGATAACCAATTCATTCATAGCAAGGTGTGTTATCCTGGAAACAAACCTTTCTTTGTGTCCTTTGTCTATGCCGATCCGATCCTGACTAACCGGAAGAGGCTTTGGGAGATCCTGTTATCTATTAGTACGAATATGATGGATCCTTGGTTGGTCGCTGGTGACTTTAATGATATTGCCCGGATGAGTGATCAGAAAGGGGGGGGGGCAATCATTATATCAACCGGTGCCTTAACCATAAGCAGAATATGGATCTTTGCGGGCTATCGGACCTTGGTGCGGCTGGCCACAAGTTCACCTGGAAAAGGAACAACGTGTTTGTCCGGTTGGATAAAGTGTATGCGAATGTAGCGGCAATCTATAGATTTCCTGAGGTAAACGTGCTGAACCTCCCTTTTCGCCACTCGGACCATAGTCCTATCCTCGTTAAGCTGGTTAAAGGTCATCGGCCCAAAGGGAATAGACCGTTTAGGTACCTTGTTGCTTGGGACACCCATCCTGAGTTCAGGAACTTTGTTAAGGATAATTGGCAACCCCATTCTAATGTTCTCCTTGCTGCTGAGGAGTTTAGAAGAAATGTGGTGGGATGGAATAAAAACATCTTTGGCCATATTATCCGAAGGAAAAATAAACTCTTAAGGAGGATGGAAGGCATTCAACGCTGTTTGGAGATCCGTTTTGACCACAGTATGAATTGTCATCTTAGATCTCTCCAGAACGAGCTGGAAGCGGTCCTTAGACAGGAAGAGCTCCTTTGGTTCCAGAAATCTAGAAAGGCTTGGATTAAGGATGGTGACCGGAACACCAGATTCTTCCACCTTTCTACTATTATTAGAAGGCAAAGGAACCAGATCGATGCTATTAAAGATTCTAATGGTGACTGGATTTATGAGGAAGAAGATATTCGTCGCCTTGCTCTTGAGTTCTATAAAAACCTCTTTAAAGAGGAAGTTGTGGATCTGGACAAAGCCCACTCTGGGGTCACCTTTCCTAGGCTGGAGGAGGAGGTAATTGTTGATGCCTTTCATCCTATCGACCGGAAAGAAATTGATCTTGCCTTCACCAGTATTGGAGCTACTAAAGCTCCAGGGATCGATGGTATCCCTGCTAGTTTCTACCATAAACACTGGGACTCTGTGAAGGAAGGTGTCTATAATTTTATCTTTGGAATCTTCCGCGGTTCCAACGAGATTAGCCTGGTGAATAAAACCCTCCTGGTTCTGATCCCTAAGGTTGAAAAGCCCTCCTCCTTTTTACAAATGAGGCCGATCAACCTATGTAATGTTTTATACAAAGCTATCACTAAGATTGTGGCGACTAGGATCCGGCGGATCCTTCCTGAGATTATTAGCCAAAATCAAGGTAGCTTTGTTCCTAGTAGGCAAATGATGGACAATGTGGTAATTGCCCAAGAGATGGTCCATTCCATGAAAATGAGGAAGGGTAAGAAAGGGATCGTGGCTCTCAAGCTTGATCTGGAGAAAGCTTATGATCGTTTAAACTGGAGCTTTCTTTTGGATAGCTTAAGTAAAGCTGGTATTCCTGAGAACTGGAGGAGTTTGATTGAAGGTTGCGTGTCTTCTCCTGTTTTCCAGGTTCTGATCAATGGAGATATGTCTGATGAGTTTTCTCCTTCTAGGGGTATCCGTCAAGGAGATCCTATGAGCCCTTTCCTTTTTGTGATAGCAATGGAAAGGCTGGCTCACCTAATTCAAGAAGCTGTGAATAAAGGGAGTCTCCATCCTGTGTCCATTAACAGATTTTGCCCTCCTATTTCCCACTTGTTCTTCGCTGACGATGTGATGATCTTTGTGGAAGGGAATGAGGAGCAAATTGGTGTGGTCATGAATATCCTGGAGTGCTTTTGCGTTGCTTCTGGCCAGAAGATCAATGTCCACAAGTCCCGGATGCTTTGCTCTAAGAACAAGGATAGAAGCCTCTGTAATAAGCTTAGCGATCTTTCGGGTATCCCTCTTACCCAATCCTTGGGAAAGTATCTTGGGATCCCCCTTCATAGTGACAGAGTTTCCAAAGCCTCCTTTAAGGAGACTCTGGACAAAACTAATGGGTTGTGTGCTAGTTGGAAGGCCAATTCTCTTTCCTTGGCTGGCCGTCTAACCTTAATTCAGTCTGTCAACTGCGCAGCTCCCAATCATATCATGCAAGCATGTAAGTTGCCTGAGCCGGTTCTCAATGAGCTTGATAAAATCAACCGGCGTTTTCTTTGGGGTGAGTCTGGAGAGGGTAGAAAGATTCACTTAGTCCATTGGAAGGAGGTCTGCCAGCTGTTAGACGAGGTGTCGCGGCCTAATCTCCCGGGTGGACCGGGGGGTGGACACCTCATGGCGACGTAAGCGGTGATTGGCGCCGAAAGCAACCAATCATGGAATCAAACTGCTCGGCAGGACCGGAGCTCGGAGTATGGAAGAGTCGCCACCCACGAATGGGAAAATGAACACTGATCCCTTGCGGGAGACCGGTGAGGGTTCGGGAAACTTAAGTACGAGCCGGGAAGGCTAGCTCCTTTCCGAAGAAAGGCTACTAGGCACCCCGACATCGCCCGGTTATGAACCACCGGCCTCCTACTCAGCGTGTTAGGCGATAACGGACTAATCGCATATTTCTTTAAGTTTAAAATTCATTTGAAACCTTTTCTTTCTCGTTTTGAAAACCGTTTTGAGCATATATTATTGAAAGCCATTTTGGTAAAGAATCACCCATTTACGTTGATGCTAAGTATAAAAGAGAGAGGGGGAGAAGGAGGAGGAATTGATTTATTTACAGTGTGTCTTATGCTTCGATTCACATGTTAACTCTCCACTAAACTCACTCCCCGAAAACGAGTTTATTTACTTGGTTCGTACCTTAATCACCGTTGGAACGATTTAGGTACGTTTCAAAACCCCGTTTATTTATGTGGCCTCTACTCGAACCGCCGTTGGAACGACTCGAGCGTTTGAAGACGTGGAATAAAGAATTTTAACCTGAAAACGTGGTTAGGCATACAAGTCAATTTACTTTGTACAAATCATTTAAGAAAACGATTCAAAACTCTATTATTTACGATTAAAAGCTATTTTAATTACAAGGTTCGCTTAATCCGTCGTTGGAACGGACTAAGGTTTTAAAACATGATATTTTAAGAAATGGTTTAAAAATGTCAAGAAAACGTTATTTACACTTTAGGAATATCTAGAAAACTTTAAGTTTAAATAAGCAAATTAAACTCTCTTTTTGTGATTTTACTTTCCCCTTTTCACTCAATTAACCTTTAACATTATCATAATTACAACAATAAACCAATTTAAACCAAAATTCACCAAGTAAAACACATTTGGAATATATACATATATACAAGAATAAAATAGAAATACATATATACATAATTTTATCTAAAAATAGTGATATATCTATAGATGAAAATAAGTAAGAAATATTACATGATATAACAAAGAAAGTGAAAAAGAATACTAAATATAATACCTTTTTATTCTAATTCAAAATATGTAAAAACAATGAACCAAGTTTATAAATGGGAAGAATAACATTTAATCTCCAAAATAGTTTTACCCAATGATAACTAACATAATTCAAATGAGCCAAAAACCATATATATATACATATATACTACTTTATAATATTAAATCCAAGCGAATTAAATTTCAACATGAAATACATAAATATATAGTACATAATAAATAGTTATAAGATTAAAAAAATAATTTTTATAAACATATTACACAATAATATACATATATATATAAGTAGAAATGTCAAAAAGTGGAGAAAGGAAGTAAAAAATGGTGATTTTCGGTTTCCAGCAGATTACCGACGGAAAATCCGTCGCCAATCTGCTATTAGTGACAGAAAATATAGAATTACAGCAGCAGTCCAAAACTTTATAGATTTGTTCAAAAGCTTTAAATTAAGTCTAATTCGATCGTTTGGGATCTCCGAACTACCAAAAATGGATCATAGTCTATAACGGAGTTTCCTAAAACGACGTTTTTATTTTAAAACGTTATTCGGAAATATCTTTTCCAAACTTATAATTACAACGTTTTTAATACCCGAACTACCTTTTAATCGGATCACGGTTCGTATTGGGATATTAAAACGAGGTTTTTTATTTTAAAACAAAACCGAATTTTTATTTAACACGGGATAAAAATAAATAAATACGAAGAATTAAATAAAACGTGATAAATAAATTAATAACTAAATAAATAAAATTATAACATAAAAATAAATAAAGAAAATAAAATAAATGAAATAAATAAAACGAGTCTAGTCCTCGGATAATACCTCAAGTTCGGTATTGACGGTTGAAGTCGGTTGATTCCACGAATCGTACTTTTCCGGTGTTTTTGGTAAAATTTTAACTTTTAGGAAATTTGAAATTTTTAGGAAAAAAAAATGTTTTTTCCCAAAAAAAAAAAGATTTTCTCTCTCTAAAAATGTTTAGAGTGAGAAGCTCCTCCCAAAAGTCCTCTCTCAAATGCATGGGGATCCGTGCCTTATATAGGCAAACGGATCCCCGGAACTTTGGGCGACGCCCGAGTAAAATTGGGCGTCGCCCAAAGGGGGTTGGGCGATCGCCCACCCAGGTTGGACGAACGCCCAACGTATGTTGGGCGAACGCCCAACCATCGTTGGGTGTCCGCCCAACGTCGTTGGGCGCCTGCCCAGCGGCCGTCGGGCGTTCGCCCAACGGCTGTCGGGGGTGCGTGCCCGACGACCGTCGGGCATCCCGCGCACGCCATGCGCTGCCAGACGTGCGTCCGACTGTCGTCGGACACACGTCGGCTGCCACTAGGCACTCGCTCTACGTCGCGGAGCGTCCACGAGCCGTTCATTCAACGACCGCGATTCTCGTTGACTCACCGTTTTATTATTATACGCTTTTCTCTTTCAAAATTTTCCCGGAACCAACCGCTTCAACCGCTTTATTAAAGGTTTTCGTCACAGGTCCTCCGACTCGGTGTCTACAGTTGCCCCTACTTTTCTATTTTGACAGTGATGTGTGTGTTTCGAAAACGTTTTTTGCTAACGCAACACATGCAATGTAAAACATATAAAAGTAAGAGACACGTAAAGAGTAGGAGGAAGAATACCTGACCTTTGCGCTGCGCGTTTCGGCGTCGCTCTCAATCCTTTCTGTCCTTGCCTTTGAATCGGCCGCCGGCGGATGTTCTTCTCACGGACCCTAGCCTAAGTTGACTGCGGGTAAAAATGGCTCAAGAGCAACCTTGGTGCCCGACCGCGAGTAAGATGGCTCAAAAGCGATCCTGGTCTACGACCCGGGGGGAAATGGCTCAAAAGCGACCCTGGTCTACGACCGGGGGGAAAGTGGCTCAAAAGCAACCCTGGTCCACGACCGCGGGTAAAATGGCTCAAGAGCAACCCTGGTCCATGACCGCGGGTAAAAATGGCTCAAAAGCAACCCTGGTCCACGACCGCGGGTAAAATGGCTCAAAAGCAACCCCGGCTCACGACCGGGGTAAAATGGCTCAAAAGCAACCCTGGTCCACGATCGCGGGTAAAAATGGCTCAAAAGCAACCCTGGTCCACGACCGCGGGTAAAAATGGCTCAAAAGCAATCCCGGTTCACAACCGGGGTAAAATGGCTCAAAAGCAACCCTGGTCCACGACCGCAGGTAAAAAGGCTCAAAAGCGACCCCGGTTCACGAACGGGGTAAAATGGCTCAAAAGCAACCCTAGTCTACGACTGCGGGTAAAAATGGCTCAAAAGCGGAGGTTCTTTCTAACGATTCTGAATTCTTTTAAAACACTGTTGTCTGTATTTTCTCGCTGAAGCTAGTATCTTGGAGGTTTGAATGGTTCGATAGGAATGTCTTTTTAGTCCGAAATGATTCCAACTAACAATCATTTTCTGTTGACTGTCGTCTGTATTTTGACTGGCACCACTGCTCTGTAAAAATTGGCTGTCATCTAGAGTTTCATCTTGATATTATCGGTCACTGTCTGGCAGAAGCGCATGCTGAAACGGACTGCAAATCGGAGGTCTGTACACCTGGTAAATGATTATTTACTTTTTACCTTTATGTCACATCGTACCTTTTTCACTATCTACGAAAATACCATTCTCATTTCCTATATAAGGTGGTGGGGTTTCATTCAACCCCACACCTTCTCTCTCTCTAACTTTTGATTTGGATTGTTCTAGGGATGGATTTGGACCAATATGATGGCACGAAGGGCATGGAAGCGGGTTTCGTGAACCTTACTATAGTGGACCCTTTTCAGGACCCCGCAACGCATCTGAGCCGGACCCGCTGTAACCAGGTAAGTACTTTCTTACTTCCTCGTCTTTTGACTAAATTTCTAGGCTTTAGTATCCCTACTTTGAACATGATTTGCATGCTAACCTCTAGGTTGCCTTAGAAGACCTTAGTTAGAAAGCATGAATTTCTTTGCTTGCAAGTAACACTTTATTTGTCTTTTTGGAAGAATGCGAACTATATGCATGTGAATAGTAAAACTACAAACGATGCATGCCAACAGTAAGAACAAACGTGAATAGTGCACGTGAATAGTGAAAACGTGAATAGTACACGTGAATAGTAAAAACGTGAATAGTGCACGTGAATAGTAAAAATCTTGACTAATGTATGTGAATAGTAAAAACTTGACTAATGCACATGAATAGTAAAAACTTGACTAATGCACGTGAATAGTGAAACTTGACTAATGCACGTGAATAGTAAAAACTTGACTAATGTACGTGAATAGTAAAAACTTGACTAATGTACGCGAATAGGCCAATGAATAATGAATTAATCAAATCCTATGTAGACAACCCCAAGGTAGAGATTTCACACAATGACGGTCTAAATTGACAAGATGTCTCTAGGTTAGATTTGACCGAAAGAATAGCTAGATTAACGTGCTTTCATCAGATGCAAGCCTAGGAACAACCTTTAAACTTACCTGTTCCGTTCTTTCCAGTTTATCGGTATTTCCGGGACTACAGCGGATATTCACACGTGGTACTCTATGCTAGGCGCCGCGGCGAGAGCCCGTGTGCGAGAGCTGGGCTTTGAGCCCTTTATTTTGGCGCTGCCCCGCGCCAATGGGGTGTGCGACCGCTTTGGCCTACGAGCCTTATGCGAGAGATGGGTAGACTCGACCCACACCTTCCACCTTTCCTTCGGGGAGATGACCATCTCGCCCAGAGATTTCTCTTTATTGACTGGGCTGCGGGGGAGTAGCACTTCGGTTCCCCTTTCCTTTGATGCGATGCGCCCGCGAGTTGACCGTGCTAGATTGGCTGCTTTGATTGGGCCGGGAGTTTATCCAAGCGCCAAATCCACCCCGGTGAAGTTCATCACTACATCGGGGCTTTTGAGTCGTAGGGACTTTTGCGGGACCGACGACACCGATTTGGCCGTCCGCAGCCTCTTGATATATGCTTTGAGCGAGATGATCTTCCGCACCAAAAGCGGAACGATTCATGCAGGTCTCATTCAGGCTTTCAGCGATATGGATGCGGTGGCGTCCTATGATTGGGCGGGAGCGGGTCTAGCTTTCTTGTACAAGTTTTTAGATTTGACTTGCCGGAAGCGCAAGGATTTCGGCGGCTACACCTTTGCTCTTCTGGTACGTGGTGCATCTTTGACTTGCCCTTTTTATCTTCTTCGCGCTTTCTATTCGTAACCTTTGTTTTCATGAGCAGGTTTGGGCCTACGAGAGGCGGATTCTTCCTAGCGAGCATCAGCGCAGGCCACGGGTGCCGAAGCCCCCACTCATGGCTCGATGGAGAGAGTTCGATTTAGGTACCGAGAAGAGGCTGATGGTGGCGCAGCTCCTGGATTGGATTGATTCGCGGACTTTGGGACAGGTAAATATATTCTAGTCGTGCTAGATTCTTGTTTGATCAGACCTGACTTTTCTTTGTGTTTTTAGATTAAATTCAGGTGGGACGACCTTGACTTCGGTCCCGATTACACGTATGTTACCCTGATCCAAGAGCAGCAGAGTGTGCTTACCGGCCCTTGCGTGTGGGCCTGGTATTTGGGTGACCGGGGCATCACCGGGGTTAGGGCCTCGCACTGGTCTCCAAGCGAGATCCCTGTCTCTATGTTTGCGGTGCGAACCATGCCCTTGTCGGTCATTCGTCAGGATTTGACCCACCGCTTTGTTGGTAGAGATGTGTGGGTTCATGCCGGGGGCCGTGCTCCTTACCTATCGACCTTGTTGAGTGCGAGGGATGCCCCAGCGGCGGCGATGGAGGTGGACCCTGTGGCAGACGTGTTTTCGTGGGAGGCTGTCGCTGCAGTCTTTGGTCGGGAGGAGGTCCCGGTGAGTGGTTCGACCTATTTACCTTTTATTTAAGAGATAGTTAGTGGTATTTATTGTGTCTCTATTTGCAGGAGGGTTCCTGGAGGAGTGCTCATCTGTCAGACTTCTTCGACAACGCCCGAGCTCAGGCGTCTATGAGTGAGCCGCCATATTACGTGGGCGAGTCCTCCAATGCCGCCCAACCGGAGAGGTCCCCTTTGGGCGTACCCGTCCCGGATTTTAGGAGGGATTTCGCGACTATTTGTTATGACGAGTCCGGGGTGGCCTATGCCGGTGTCGAGATGGCTCCTCCGGTCTTTACATCGAGGGTACCGTTTGACCCCTCAGATGCTTCCCAGACCTCGAGAGAGACTTGCACCGATTATGTGGGGCTGTCTGGTTACCTCCGAGATCGACTCAGCTTGCGCTGCGCTGACCATCTGGTATGTATTATTACTTTATTTTAGTGTAGTGGGATGTATGCATATATGTATGTATGATTTTTATTCTTGCCAGTATTTCTTTTTTTTCATATTCGTTTTTTTTTCTTTTTAGAGTGATATTCACACACATGAGCGGAGACAGAGCGAGTCGGTGCAGGAGTCCGATGCCAGGGTTGGCCAAGTTTATCGGGAGAGAAACGACCATTGGTCCGAGGTGATGCGGAGAGAGACTGTGGGATGCCTTGCTATTGAGGAGAGGGTGCGGGAGGAGACTACCGGACGCCTTGCTGCTGAGGAGAGGGCGCGCATTGCCGAGGAGAGACTTCGAGCCGCCGAGGAGGCCCTATCTGCGGAGCAGGCATCACATCTGAGGGATTTTGAGGCCTACTGGGATATCCCTCCTTATTAGGCTCATCATGTATAGCTTTGTAGATTACCCCGATGTATAGCTGATGTATAGGGAGTGGGGTGGATAGTATGTAGGCTTTTTATTGTGAAAAGTAAAGTAGGAAATGTATAACTCATGATTCGTATTGCCATGCATTCAGTAGATTATGACGATTCCAATCATTCTCTTCAAATATATTCATGCCTTTATTTATTTACAAACAACAGAAATACTTAGCCTCTTATACATTATTTTTGTAATTGCTCAAGATATAACTACCGTTACCAGGACCTGCCTTTTTTCGGTTTTCAGGCCCCAGCGATTTTTCGTCTCTCCTTTTTCTATCCCGGAATTTTCAAATGAGTGCCCTTTCGGGTTTTCACCCATTGGGATGTCCCTTATTGTTGCATAGGCCGCCCTTTGCGGGTTTTCGACCTATCGGGAATTTTCTTTCGTTTTTTTTTTTTACGAAAAGTATTTCTTAAGCCTATCCAGATTGGTAGGTTCGGAGAACTTCATGCCGTCCATAGTAGTTAACTTCACCGCTCCTTTGCTTAGTATCTTCTTCACGAAGAACGGCCCTTCCCAGTTTGGCCTAAACTTGCCCCTCGGGTCGGTGTGCGTCACACGAATCTGTTTTAGCACCATATCCCCTTCTTTGATAGGGCTGGCCTTGACCTTTTTGTTGAAGGCCCGGGCCATCCTTCGCTGATATAACTGCACGTGGTAAAGGGCCTCCATCCTTTTCTCGTCCACCAATGCTAACTGTTCATACCGCTTCTTCACCCATTCCGTCTCGGGAATCTCTACTTCTACTGCGATTCTCAATGATCGCTTTTCAACCTCAATCGGGAGAACGGCTTCTGCACCGTATACCAAGGAGAACGGCGTTGCCCCAGTTGACGTTCTAACTGTCGTGCAATAAGCCCATAAAGCGAGTGGAAGCTGTTCGTGCCAGTTCCGATGCGATTCTACTGTCTTTACGAGAATCCTTTTAAAGTTCTTATTAGCTGCCTCTACTGCGCCATTAGCTTGCGGACGATACAGAGAAGACCTATGATGTTCAATACCGTACTCTTGGAATAGACTTTTCACTTCTCCTTGAAACTGGATCCCATTATCCGTGATCATATGATGGGGCACCCCGAACCTGGTGATCAAGTGCTTTTCAATGAACTTCCTCATCTGTTTAGACCCCGACTTGCTAAATGATTCTGCCTCCACCCACTTGGTGAAATAATCAATAGCGACTGCAATGAATTTGTGCCCGTTCGAAGCATTAGGCCTCACCTCTCCGATAATATCAATGCCCCAAGCCGCAAACGGCCAAATGGGTGCTAACACGTGCAGTTCTATAGCTGGTAAATGATTATAATCTCCGTGGATTTGACAATCATGGAATTTCTTCGCATATTCGTTACAATCTCTTTCCATGGTGAGCCAATAGAAGCCTTGCCTTATGATTTTCTTTGCCAGTACCGCCCCTCCCATATGGGCTCCACAAATTCCTGAGTGTACTGACTCCATTGCCTCACGGGCTTCTCCCGCATCCAAGCACCTCAGTTGTAAACCATCGGTGTGCCTTTTGTAAAGCAAGTCGTTGTGGATGACGAACTGCTGTGCTAACCTTCTAATCACGACCTGATCCCTAGGTTCCGATTCTGCCGGGTATGTTCCACTCTTCATGAAGTTTACGATATCGAAATACCACGGCTTTTCATCTGCCCCTAATAGCATTACATCTTCGTAGCGCGGTTTGTGAGACCTCTTCAATACCAAAGGCTTCGAGGCAAGGTTCCGAGGGTTGTCCCAAACTAACACCAAAGTGGCCAAAGCATCCGCTGCCTGGTTCTGTGCTCGAGGAATGTGATAAAAACGACATTCATTGAATCTTTGTGCCAACCCTTCTAGCTGGTCTATGTATGGACGTAATCTTTCTTCCCTCACTTCCCAGTTTCCTTGTGCCTGCTCGATGATCAGCTTTGAGTCGCCCCAGATTTCCACATACGATGCTCCCAATGTCGTTAGCGACTCTAACCCATAGATGCACGCTTCATATTCGGCCATATTATTGGTGAGAGGGAAGGATAGCTTTTTTGCCATTGGGATCCTTTCTCCTTCTGGTGAGATAAGTAGCACCCCTACTCCGGCCCCATTCGAATTAACTGCTCCATCGAAGAACATTTTCCATGGTATGACTTCTATTGCATTCAAGTGCTCATCGGGGAAATCATAGTTTATCTCTTCCTCTTTTGCGTTCAGAGGTTGGTTGGCCAGAAATTCTGCTACGGCCCTCCCCTTGATAACCTTCTTCGTTACATATTCAATATCAAACTCGGACAAAAGCAATAACCATCGGGCTAGCTTCCCTGTTAGAGACGGAGTTCGGTACAGATACTTTACGAGATCCATCCGGGAAATAATGATCACTTTATACGATTGAAAATAGTGCCGTAGTTTCTTTGTTAGCCATACTACTTCCACACACGTCTTTTCGATCATGTTATACTTAAGTTCGTATTCCAAGAACTTCTTACTCAGATAATACACCGCGTGCTCCACACCGGTGTCCCCTTCTTGGGCCAGCATTGCCCCAATAGATCGCTCCTCGATTGCCACATAGAGGAGAAGCGGTTTTACAAGCTTAGGCGGTCTTAAAACCGGTGGATTAGACAGATAGTTCCGGACACTCTCCAATGCTTGCTGGCACTTATCATTCCAAACCGTGGGTTGATATTTCCATAGCAGCTTAAAGATTGGTTCGCAGGTTGTGGTGAGTCATGTTATGAATCGACTGATATACTGAACCTGCCCCAGTAATCCTCTCACTTCTTTCTCATTCTTCGGTGTCGGCATTTCCTGTATGGCTTTCACTTTATCGGGATCCACCTCAATCCCCTTGTTACTGATTACGTAGCCTAGGATTTTCCCCGACGAAACGCCAAAGAAGCACTTCTTCGGGTTCAACCTTAGCTTGAATTCTGCGATTCGGGCCAAAAACTTCTCAAGTGCTATGAAGTGCCCTTCTCTTGTATCCGAATTGACCATCATGTCATCCACATAGACCTCCACCTCTTTGTGTATCATGTCGTGGAATAGTGCCGTAGCCATTTGCTGATAAGTTGCCTCGGCGTTTTTTTTAACCAAATGGAACTACTCTATAGCAACATGTCCCCCACTCAGTAGTGAACGAGGTCTTTGCTTTGTGCTTCTCGGCCATCTGAACCTGCATGTAGCCCATGAAGCCATCCACATTTGTGTGCAAGATGCTTGATGTTGCACTGTCGATCAATACATCGATGTGAGGCAATGCGAATTCATCTTCAAGCCTTGTTGAGATCTCTATAGTCGACGCACATTCGCACCTTACCGTCCTTCTTTGCGATTGGCACTACATTTGCCACCCACGGTGGATATTCAATTACTTCGATGAAACCTGCCTCTAACTGTTTCTTCACTTCTTCCCTGATCTTATCTACCCATTCTGGCCTCATGCGTCGGAGCTTTTGCTTTACGGGTTTAGCATCGGGGTATTTTGGAATACGGTGAGCTACGATGGATTTATCGGTTTCAGGCATGTCTTCGTACGTCCAAGCAAACACTATTTCGTATTTTTTTTAATTATTCTCTCAAATTCTTTCCTCTCTTCAATAGTTAATTCTTGAGCAATTTGTATAAGTTTAGGATTTTCATCCGTGCCAAGATTGAAAGTTGACATTTCTATTGTATTGATTTCAAATGTAGGCATGTTATATGAATGAGAATGCATGGAATGATCAGAATCAACATCAAGCAAGTAAGCAAAATCAGAATTCATTTCATTGATAGTATTGGTGAGTACACCATCAGATTCAAACAAAGCGGTAATCTAGTTGTCATCAACAGGGTTCTCGAGTTTCTCATAAGTCTTAGAGGTACTGGGCTCATCCACCGCTCCCGCAGTTGCTTCAATAGTAACGACCTGCTCCTCGGCATTCAAATCTAACATCATAATCTCCTCGACGAAGCAACTTGCCTTTCCTTTGCCCCAGTCGGCAACATCATTGAAGATCTCAAAACCTGGCAGAATCTTTCCTTCGGTGCTAGTCCATGATTCGGGAGTCCCTGAATAAGCCTTTCCGTGCCCCTCATTCACAAAATACTTCTTTAGGCCCACTTTTCCTTCACCCCCTGTGTTGGACGGACCTCCCAGCTCATATCCTAAACCCCTCCGGGTTTTCTGGCTCTTGAAATCTAGAAATTCTGGCAACCCTTGATGGTGTGCTCCCAAGCCCATACCGGGGATGAAACCCCCCTTCATCATCTTCACCACATCGGTGGTCATGCTAGACTCGTAAATCCCAGAAACTTGGAATCCGGAGAAAAGCTGAGGCTCAATTCCCAATGCCGCCACCGAGCTCAATTTTTCTGCTCTGATCATCACTATCTCCTCCCCGAAGGGGAATTTGATCATTTGGTGGAGCGTGGAGGGCACACCTCCTAACTTGTGGAACCATGGGCGTCCCAACAATACAGCAAAGGTTACCGGGATATCCAGCACCGTGAACTCTATTTCTTCTTCATGCGGCCCCACTTTCAGCTTGGCCTTAAAAACTCCTTCGATGTGCCTACGGCTATCATCATAGGCCCTGATCACAGTTTCCGAGGCTGTCAGGTCTCCTCTTTCTACTCCCAATTTAGACAAGAGTTTCAGCGGGCAAACATTAATGGCCGATCCATCATCGACCATCACACAGCTAGTCTTCTTCCCGTTAATCTCAGCTCGGATGTACAAAGGCTTGTTGTGAGCCTTCCCCTCTTCTGGGAGATCCTCGTCAGTAAACGTGATTTCGGTTTTCTTTCGAGCCATAATTGCCCCCACTAACGCTGCCGGCTCAGTATCGGTAGAAATAACCAAATTCTGCAGTTCTTTCATCAGATTTTCACGGTGGTACTTGGAATGGCATAGGACTTCCCACACCGTGGACTTAGCTTGTGTTTTCTTCAACTGCTCGAGGACTTGGTCATCTGGCTTGGGAGCCGATCCTTCTCCTATCTCAGTGTCCACCATAGGTGCCTTTCCCTCGGCCACTCGACCTGATCTTGTTATGACGGTGATTTCCGGCTCATCATCAGATTCATCCCAGATATTAATAGGAATCCTCCGATTAGCATCCTCCTCGTCCGAAGAACTTTCCCAAATGTCTACAATCATTAGATCCATTACGTGAGGGACGTTCGGATTCAAATAGAAGGGATCCGCTGATCCATACAAAGCCCAGCCTATCAAATCATCATAATCCCGGAGGGACACTCTACTCATCCTTCTTGCCGCCAACGGAATAGCGCCTCTCTGTATGCACATAAGCTGCACCTTATCACTCATTGTTTCATGACATTGCTCATAGCGGTGCCTCCACCTCCTAACATAATCCACGAATGGTTCCTCGGGGAATTGCCTGATCCTATCCAGATCCTCAGGGATCCCGTCTATGGAACATACATCTCATATCTCGCCACAAAGGCATCCCTAAGCGGTATCCAATGACCCATTTCCTCCTCTAATAGGCCTTGGTGCCACAACAAGGCTTCTCCCATGAGGGTTCTCGGGAAATGTTCATGTAATTCACATTGAGGGAACCCGGCGTCGTACATATGGTTGCGGAATATCCTCGCATGCTCAATAGGATCACGGTATCCCCCATACCTAGGCATTGCTAACACTACCTCGGGTGTTTCATAAGAGGGTGAGTCCGGGGTTTGCTCTGCCAGCATCCATACCGTATACTCTTTGATAAACCTCTTTGTCATTGCCGCCCAAGCGGTCTTGACATGCATCGGAAGTGACATATACCACATCAACGGCTCACCCATCAATGAATTACAGAACAAACTGGTGATCTTTTCTTCCTTAAAGCCCAAAGGCCCCATGGCCGACAAGTAGAAGTGAAGGTGTTCCATGGGATCTTTGTTGCCATTGTACTTACTGACCCTCGGTAGCGGACGCTTGATAGGTCCGATCTGCATCGCGAAGCGCTCTGCAATCCTGTCTTCAGCTCTTTGGTACTTTTCTAGAAATAAATCTGACAATCGATCCCAATCATGCTTGCAAGAGTCGGGTAATGAGTGGAACCACCCCAAAGGCTCGCCTATCAGCGAATGATGGAACCATTGAGCAATCTCATCCACCCCGAAGGATTCAACAAACATATCACGCATATATTCATGCAAGTGCACATCGGGATTCTCCCCACCACTAAACAGACCCAATTCTGGCACAATAGTTCGAGACGACCCTTCTCCGGTCTCTTCGGCACTATCTTCATCATACGGTGCTCCACCGTCCAAACCTTCATCCATTGGTTCACCTTCCTGTTCCTCGTCAAGGAAGGACACATATAGACCATTTCCTACATCGCTCTTTTCGTCGGAGTCCAACAACTCCTCTTCGTTTTCCTCAAAGGATTCCATCACTACACTTTCTTCCAGACCGACTCCGATCATGCTCACCCGATGATTAGGCAATGGATTACGCCTAGTGGAAGGGTTTGCTGACGAAGGATCAGCTATCTTCTTCTCCTCAATTAAATCTTGGATCTCGTGCTTTAACCTCTCACAGTTCTCAATAGTATGCCCATAACTGCTGTGGAATTCACAGTATCCCCTAGCTTATATCTGTTGAGAAGGTGGAGCTTTGTTATAAGGAGTAAGAGCTTTCAGCAACCCCTTTTTCTACAATCGTTCGAAGACTTTTGCGTAGGTCTGATCAAATTTGGCGAACTGCCTCTTTTCGATAGCATTAAGATCAAGCACTTTCACTGCTACAGATTCTGCGCTCGCACTTGGCCCTCTGGCACTATATCCCGACTTCGTCCACTTGGTATATGCCTTTTTCGGTTCTCCATCCCCCTCAACTGTCAAGGCGCAGCTATACATCTGATTAAAATCGGTAAAGGGCATATACCGCATCTCATTCTTAATATATGGCAATGTGTTGCCCACTACCATTCGGATCTGGTCCTGCTCAAGCGGCTTCTGTTTCATGACCGCGGCCTTGGCCCTCCACCTCCTTACAAAAGTGGAAAAGGATTCCCCAGTCTGCTGCTTAGTGCTCTCTAGCTCCTTCAAAGTGACCTCAAGCATGGTGTTGAAGCTATACTGAGCGATGAATGACTTCGCTAACTCTTTCCAATCCCTCTTCGTCACCATTGGCAATGCATGAAACCATGTGAGGGCAGCCCCCTCCAGATAGGTGTTAAACAGCCCCAGGACTTGGTCCTCAGTCAGGATCGTGTCCTTCATTACAGCAACATACTGATTCATGTGGGCAGTGGGATCTCCAGTTCCGTCGAACTTTTTCATATCAGGGAGCCGGAATTTCAAAGGCAAAGCCGTTGCCAATAAACAATTCTTCAAGTTATAAAAGTCCTGACTCCCGGAACTTCCCCCACGTAGATCCTGCACCTCCTGAGTGATGTGTTGCTTCCACTCCTCCTCCTTAGCTTTCTCTTTCTCCAGCTGCTTTCGGATATAATCCTGATAGTCATCCTCATTCCCGAAGCGAGGACCATCGTTCACCTCATTCTCAGTGTGCTTACTGCCACTTTTGTCATCTTTCATGGCCAACTTAGCTATCTAGGCCACTATCGCGGCTAACTGCTCATTAATGTTGTTCACAGAGTTTTCCAATCCGGCCACCTTTTCGTCGGTCGCAGACATGCTGACGGAAGAATGAGTATACCCGGATGAAGACGAATCAGAAGCCACAATTGCCGATTCAGAACTGTCAATCTGTAGCTGATCAAACTGCCTGACTAGCCGACTGCTCTCTCGGTACCACAACCGCTTAACGATGACGTCTGCATGAACGGTATCCATTAGTATGTATGCATAATTTTATATGCATGATTCGTGGTGTGTGCGTTTATTATTTACGGATATATAAGATAAGAAGAACAAACGTTAGTCTAATTACACGTATCACATCATCTCTCTTCCACCCTTATTCCTCCACCCACTCGATGGTCCAAGTCTCTTTCCTAGGATTTTGGTTTGGGGCTCACATTGTGGTCCAGGGGACGCGTGATGCCGTCGATTATTGCGGAAAAGTAAATCATTCATCAGACAATACAGTTCGTTTTAACGTATCAGCGTTTGGTGACTAAGATATCGACCAAATGGATTGTCCTGTCGGAATAACCCATCTTTTGTCATTTTGCGAGACGCATTAGCTCGGGTTTTGACTCCCTTTGAGCGCATCTCGGTTTTTAGACGTGGTACGAGTTATTCTTTTAGTCGAGTCGTTCGTTACTGACAATGATTCGTTCCCTTTTATTCGCGTGGGTTCGTGTCTCGATTTTTGGATTACGACGGGACCTTTTGGATCTATCAAGAGACGTAACCGCATGCTTATTCAGTGATGAAAGCACTTTTTATTTTAAGGAACGGACTCATCGCGTAACGTGTTTGTTTCTAGCGTTAAGAACCGTTTGCTCATTTTGGCTATATGAAAAGAGGGCGAGTCTTATTTGAGCGCACGGTAATCTTTCGGCTAGTAACAATTTTTTATTCTTTCCCATTCACGGGATATATCATCCTAGCGTGGTTATAGAAAGTCAACATTTCGTTTAATCGCATGCTTATTCGAAGCAGGGATATTACCGTCCTTTTCACTTTGGCACGAACTGAACAAACACGCAGATCGGGCCATATTTCTTGTAGTTTTGGTAACGGTCGAAATAATCGAGCCATTAGTCAAACCCACAGTCTCGTCCATATGGCGCAATCATGCGGTTTAGTTTAATTCGGCTTCGTGATTTTAAACGGCGTATATACCAGTTCGAGGCACGTATTTAACGGCATTGGTTCATTTTCTTTAACTACCCTCGGGATGGATATATATCGTAGATACAGAATGACTTTGGTCGTTAATTTATTTTTGCTTTTCTTTTGTTTTCTTAGTCACCTTTGCGGACACGTCCATTTCTCTCAAGAACGACACAAGGCATAACGTAAGAGCTCGTCTTTTATTCGGAAGGGACGGGCCACGTTTGCGAAACTCTTTACGTTACAACGGGGTCATTCGAAACAGAAATGTTCTTCGTTTTCGTTTCGTCATAATCTCGTTTTATCCCATCCTATTTAAAGAATGTGAATAACGGCTACTGTTAATATAGTCCTTTGAATCGAGATATAACTATCCATAATACCAAACCAATTCATACTAATACGTGCTTACGTCATAACGTATTTCCTGAACATGTGCCTTCTTCGGGACACGGAAAGGGACCAGGCGGGTCGCACAAGTTCATTCATATGAGATGACTAAGTCGTATTTAGTTCGAATCGTTTCGATGTTTTGGGATAGTTTGTATATCGGTCTAAAAGTATATATTAACGTATCGTTTCATTTTCTTTACATATTTTAGGATTAGACACGTATCATGGCAATTTGAAAACACGAACTGATTCATTCATCACATCAAAAATAGTAACGGGTAATCCTATGGAAACTTCTAAGGCTACTATATGCTGACACGGCTGATCGCGGGACCTCACAGGACCGCACAAATTCGCCCCTAACGAATGGATGGGGACCCTTTGGCGCCTTACTGTAAGGGGGAACTTACACTAGCCTCTTTCGAGCGATGAATGGACTCTCGCTAGAGGTTTCGCGGAAATTACCCAAAAGGTTTGCAATAATGCACATGAATGCATACGAAAAGAAATAATACGATCCGTCCCCGTTAAGGGCTTAATACATGCCTTCCGGAATCAAATTTCTCGCTTCCCCAGCAGAGTCGCCACTTGTTAGACGAGGTGCCGCGGCCTAATCTCCCGGGCGGACCGGGAGTGGACACCTCATGGCGACGTAAGCGGTGATTGGCGCCGAAAGCAACCAATCATGGAATCAAGCTGCTCGGCAGGACCGGAGCTCGGAGTATGGAAGAGTCGCCACCCACGAATGGGAAAATGAACACTGATCCCTTGCGGGAGACCGGTGAGGGTTCGGGAAACTTAAGTACGAGCCGGGAAGGCTAGCTCCTTTCCGGAGAAAGGCTACTAGGCACCCCGACATCGCCCGGTTATGAACCACCGGCCTCCTACTCAGCGTGTTAGGCGATAACGGACTAATCGCATATTTCTTTAAGTTTAAAATTCATTTGAAACCTTTTCTTTCTCGTTTTGAAAACCGTTTTGAGCATATATTATTGAAAGCCATTTTGGTAAAGAATCACCCATTTACGTTGATGCTAAGTATAAAAGAGAGAGGGGGAGAAGGAGGAATTGATTTATTTACAGTGTGTCTTATGCTTCGATTCACATGTTAACTCTCCACTAAACTCACTCCCCGAAAACGAGTTTATTTACTTGGTTCGTACCTTAATCACCGTTGGAACGATTTAGGTACGTTTCAAAACCCCGTTTATTTATGTGGCCTCTACTCGAACCGCCGTTGGAACGACTCGAGCGTTTGAAGACGTGGAATAAAGAATTTTAACCTGAAAACGTGGTTAGGCATACAAGTCAATTTACTTTGTACAAATCATTTAAGAAAACGATTCAAAACTCTATTATTTACGATTAAAAGCTATTTTAATTACAAGGTTCGCTTAATCTGTCGTTGGAACGGACTAAGGTTTTAAAACATGATGTTTTAAGAAATGGTTTAAAAATATCAAAAAAACGTTATTTACACTTTAGGAATATCTAGAAAACTTTAAGTTTAAATAAGCAAATTAAACTCTCTTTTTGTGATTTTACTTTCCCCTTTTCACTCAATTAACCTTTAACATTATCATAATTACAACAATAAACCAATTTAAACCAAAATTCACTAAGTAAAACACATTTGGAATATATACATATATACAAGAATAAAATAGAAATACATATATACATAATTTTATCTAAAAATAGGGATATATCTATAGATGAAAATAAGTAAGAAATATTACATGATATAACAAAGAAAGTGAAAAAGAATACTAAATATAATACCTTTTTATTCTAATTCAAAATATGTAAAAACAATGAACCAAGTTTATAAATGGGAAGAATAACATTTAATCTCCAAAATAGTTTTACCCAATGATAACTAACATAATTCAAATGAGCCAAAAACCATATATATATATACATATATACTACTTTATAATATTAAATCCAAACGAATTAAATTTCAACATGAAATACATAAATATATAGTACATAATAAATAGTTATAGGATTAAAAAAATAATTTTTATAAACATATTACACAATAATATACATATATATATAAGTAGAAATGTCAAAAAGTGGAGAAAGGAGAGTAAAAAATGGTGATTTTCGGTTTCCAGCAGATTACCGACGGAAAATCCGTCGCCAATCTGCTATTAGTACAGAAAATGTAGAATTACAGCAGCAGTCCAAAACTTTACAGATTTGTTCAAAAGCTTTAAATTAAGTCTAATTCGATCGTTTGGGATCTCCGAACTACCAAAAATGGATCATAGTCTATAACGGAGTTTCCTAAAACGACGTTTTTATTTTAAAACGTTATTCGGAAATATCTTTTCCAAACTTATAATTACAACGTTTTTAATACCCGAACTACCTTTAATCGGATCACGGTTCGTATTGGGATATTAAAACGAGGTTTTTTATTTTAAAACAAAACCGAATTTTTATTTAACACGGGATAAAAATAAATAAATACGAAGAATTAAATAAAACGTGATAAATAAATTAATAACTAAATAAATAAAATTATAACATAAAAATAAATAAAATAAATAAAACGAGTCTAGTCCTCGAATAATACCTCAAGTTCGGTATTGACGGTTGATTCCACGAATCGTGCTTTTCCGGTGTTTTTGGTAAAATTTTAACTTTTAGGAAATTTGGAATTTTTAGGGAAAAAAATGTTTTTTTCCAAAAAAAAAAAGATTTTCTCTCTCTAAAAATGTTTAGAGTGAGAAGCTCCTCCCAAAAGTCCTCTCTCAAATGCATGGGGATCCGTGCCTTATATAGGCAAACGGATCCCCGGAACTTTGGGCGACGCCCGAGTAAAATTGGGCGTCGTCCAAAGGGGGTTGGGCGATCGCCCACCCTGGTTGGGCGAACGCCCAACTTTTGTTGGGCGAACGCCCAACAATCGTTGGACGTAAGCCCAACCATCGTTGGGCGTCCGCCCAACGTCGTTGGGCGCCTGTCCAGCGGCCGTCGGGCGCTCGCCCAACGGCTGTCGAGGGTTTCAGCCCGACGGTCATCGGGCGTCCCGCGGATGCCGAGCGCACGCCCTGCGCTGCCGGACGTGCGTCCGACTGTCGTCGGACACACGTCGGCTGCCGCTAGGCGCTCGCTCTACGTCGCGGAGCGTCCACGAGCCGTTCATTCAACGACCGCGATTCTCGTTGACTCACCGTTTTATTATTATACGCTTTTCTCTTTCAAAATTTTCCCGGAACCAACCGCTTCAACCGCTTTGTTAAAGGTTTTCGTCACAGGTCCTCCGACTCGGTGTCTACACCAGCCTAAAAGCAGGGAGGGTCTTGGCATCAGACAAGCTAAAGATAACAATAAGGTCTTGTTGATGAAGCTCCTCTGGAGAATGTGGCAGAACCCTTCTTCTCTTTGGGTTCGATTGCTTTGTGGCAAGTATCGAAAGGACAAAATCTTTGGGGGCCCTAAAGAGAGGATTGGCAATTGTTCTTTCCTTTGGAAAGGGCTCAGTGTTGTGTTTGCTGAGTTCTGCACGGGGGTTGGCCTGGAGGTGGGTAATGGTAAGTCCATAAGCTTCTGGTATGACACCTGGATCGGAGATAAACCTCTTATAGAGGTTTGCTGCTCTCCCCCGCCTAGCAATTTCCGCAACTGGAGGATTGCCGATGTGGTGGACTCTGATGGGGACTGGATTTGGTCTATGTTTGATTCCTTCTTGAGCCTTGATTCTCTCCTCAGAATCAGGGGAGTGAAGATTAGTAACCTTGAGAAGGACAAGGATAGGCATTGATGGGCCCTCATAAAAAAATGGAGCTTACTCTTGCAAGTCTGCCTTTGAAGCTTTTACTCTTGACAGATCCGACCCTCTTTCGGACACTTGGAAATCCATTTGGGCTCTGAAAATCCCTTACCGAATGAGGAGCTTCCTGTGGCTTGGAGTCAAGGACAGGTTGCTGACTAATTCGGATAGACATAGACGTCACTTGGCGGATTCAGGTGCTTGCAGTAGATGCAGATGCCAAGTTGAATCTTTGTGCCATGCCCTTAGGGACTGCCCTAAGAGTAAGGAGGTTTGGCAGAAAGTTCTTCCGTACCACATTCTCCACTCCTTCTTTGCCTACCCTGAGAATGACTGGTTCTCCAATGGGGTTAAAGGTAGGTTAATGGCTAGCATGGAGCAGGGAGACATTTTATTTGCTATTATCTGCCACCACCTTTGGAAGTGGAGAAACGAGGAGATCTTTGGTGAGAAGACTGTTTTTATTCAGAACTTACCCGAGTTCTTCTCTAAAAAGCTCCTTACCATTACGGGGAGCTTCAAATGGGACCCTCTTGCCAATTCTACCCAGAATAAAGAGGTTCAACTCGTTGGGTGGTGTAGGCCGAAGGATGGGGTGGTTAAGTTGAACACGGATGGCTCCTGTCTCAACAATGGAAAGATCGCGGCTGGAGGCGTGCTCAGGGACGCGGGAGGTGCCTGGTTGTCTGGATTCACCCATAACCTGGGTTTGGGCTCATCCTTTTCAGCGGAACTTTGGGGTATTCTTTCTGGAGTCAAGCTTGCCCGAAATCTGGGTATTAAAAGGCTTGCTGTGGAGTCTGATAATATGGAGGCTATTAGTATGATCTCTAATAATCATGCTTTTTGTCTTAGTAGCCAGAACCTTATCAAAGCAATAAGAAGTCTTGGCTCCTCCTTTGAGTCCTTAGAGTTCAGCCACATCTACAGAGAACAAAATCGAATTGCGGATCGCTTGGCGGCGGCTAGGCACGAGGGGATGTTAGGTGTTTCCACCCTTTCTGATCCTCCTATCTATCTTTCTTCTCTCCTTTTAGAGGACAGAGTTGGGTTAGCTTTCCTAGGCTGATCCCAGGTTAGCTTTTGTCTCGGTGTTGGTTTGTTTTCTTTCCTGTTTCTACCAAAAAAAAAATCAATATTTTTTAGGAAAAAGTACAAAAATAAACCTTGTAGTTACACCTATTTTCGATCGCACCCTTGTGGTTTAAAAATTTACAAAATGGTACATTGAGGTTCATTCCGTTAGCAAACACATACCAAATTGACTAACGGTGTTAAAAGTCAAAGGAAAAAGAATTAATTTAGTCCTTATAGTTATTTATTTTTATAAATTAACTCATTTATTATCTAATTATCACAAACAAACCCCAAAATAAAATATAAAATTCAAATACACCATCTTCTTCATCTATTTTTTATTTTTCTTTTTCTTTATCTCTCTTGTCTCTTCCCTTCGTTACTTCCTCTCTCTAGAATCAATTGAATTTTCATCTCTTTCTAAATCGAATCCATCTCTTTTAAATGATAATACCCTCAACGAATAAGCAAAACAATGATGATATCACCAGAGCCAAGTTCACACATCAGATTAAGCTCGCAACTTTCCCCTCTCATGGATCCTTATTGAATAGCAGCTCCTTGTTTAATAATAAAAAAAAAACTGATTATTTTGTCAAGGAAGAGATCCATTGACTGGGAAAAGCATAAGTTTATTGGGTGATTATGTCGCAGCATATAATAAGCGACACCTCTGAATTTGCCGTCCCGCTCGAAGACCAGACCTCTTCCACCACGATGGTTGGTTTTAATTTAATTTTCTTTTACTTAATGTGTTTTTTCTATTTTGCTCCTTCTCCGTCCCGTGGTTGACGAAAGAAATGTCGGCCTATTACTCTCCCTATCTATTCCAAACCGACCCTCGCCATCTTCTCTCTTCATGTTCATGTAGTACGTTTTTCTCTCAATTTTGCTTTATTTATCTGATGTTTTCCCTGTGTATATGTTTTATTTTTTAAAAGTAAAAATATATGTAAAAATGTTAAACGCTACGGTTATATAAACCTAACTAAACGCTATATTTCATGCGGTTTGGAATGAAACACTAAACATGTCACACCCGACCCTAGACGACCTCAATCGGCATCGGGCGTGAAATAGAAAGATCATAATCAATACTTAGGAGTCTCCAATTTAACCACATATCATTATATTACAATTGAACTATCAAAGTTCTAACCATAATTCTAACAATAAACAGCTAACTTCCAAATTTCGCCTAAACGATCGGTAACCTTTTTTATATCATGTACTTTCTCACCTAAAAATATTTAAAAATGTGAGACAAAAATCTCAGTAAGAAACTATCAGCTATAAAAACCAACTTTACTTAACATAGCTACATATATACGTTTATAAAGGGATTTAATCAAAACCTTATAAAATATACTCAAAACTTAAGTTTATAATATAATCATCAAAACCTTATAAAACATTCTCAAAACTTAAGTTCATCGTATAGTCAAAATAGTAAACCAAAAACATATAAAATATATAATATTGTATCCATCCTCGAATTCCATCCGTGTAGATCATAACATCAATCAGAACAATATCGAGATATCTCATTTATATCTCGTTCCTTGCCTAACAGTTAGGACTACCAGCCGTGCACTCTGGCCATACCGCCATTAGGTATGGTCTTACAAATACAACTCCTACCCCAGACAATCCTAGATGGACAAAACCATTTAATCTTTCAAAATATCACAACTCACAAAATCATATTTGGACTTCAATCCAAAATAATAACTATAATAATAACCGCAACAGATTTCTCAATCCAAAAACAATTCGTAAGAAATCATCAAATTCATTTTATTCAATATATATATATATATATATATATATATATATATATATATATATATATATATATACACACACGTTGAAACCAAAAACATATATGTATATATGTAAATCAACCAAATGAAGCCTTAAATCAACATAATCAAGTAAAATCTGAAATTCACATAGAAACATAGTCAATAGCTTCATTTGAACCATAATTTCACAATAAAAAGCAAAATCATGTAAAATCTCAATTTACAAAATACCCGTATAATCCTTAAATATCAATTTTTGAAAATTCTTTGCTTATATATATATATATATATCTATATACATAAAACTCAAAATATAGTTGATAGTTACTTACCTTGGCTACTAATTGAACCGTTCAATTCTCCTCTAAATTCTGTCTAAGACATTTCATTCCAAACACTGCCGAAACTCAAAAACTCTTCTATTAGGACTTAGAACTATGTCTAAAGATGCTATGTTTTAAATTTCAAGTGATTCGAACGGTCGAATATCCGTAAATCAAAGAAACGGTGGAGAAACGGTTCGGAGAAAATAAGGAATAGAAAAAGAAAAATAAAAGAAAATAATATATATATTCATAACCGCCTACACCGCCTACTCAGATATATATATATCAAACTTGATGAATATCCTTTTTGATCCTCCAATTCTATATAATCTTTTAAAAAATTTCTAAACTTTTAATTTACATCTAAAACCATCAAATTAACTCCAAACTTTTCCTATACCACCAAATAAAAATCACACATCTAATAATTATCATATATACTAATATCAAAATATAAATTCTAGAAATTTAGTCACGGACGTGACAATTCTCCCCATCTTAAAAAATTTCGTCCTCGAAATTCACATTCTCTAATCTAAATTTTATTCCTCAAATAATCTCCAAGATCACAAAATTATTTCACATTATCAAGATTCCTCATAATCATCATAAGACCACAAATTCTAATGTTTCCTTCCATTAACTCCATCATTTATCCACATCACTGTAACAATTATTTATACATAACTCTTAGTAACTCTCAATTTCAACCTAGTTAATTCCATGACCACAATCCACAATAAAACTTCATATATCATTCATATCTTCCTAACAGACACCAAATCTCACTTTAATAAATTTAAATCACAATTGATTCCATCAATTGCATATATATCAATTATATTTCACCTATCTCCAAGTTCTACAGACTTCAAAAATATCACTTTTGAACCGCTAATATGTATGATATTATATTTTTCTTAAACTTCAAATAGTTCGAATCAATGACTTGCATCAGCATATAATCTTACTTCATCATAATAATAATACTTATATCTATAATTTTTCACTCCAATCATGATGAATATGAACTCCAAGTCATCATCATCAATCAAATATAAACCTTATATCGATAACATATTTTCTCTATGAATATCACCTTGACTTATTTATTTTCGTAAAACCTCTATAATCAAATCCTCACAATAAGAAAAATCAATATAGATCATTCTTATTCCCATCATCCTACATCTCAATAACAACTCCAAATAAATTTAAGTTTCTCATCAAACTATTTGGATAACAAATAGGATTTACTTAAATCGCAATGTGAAAGTTTTTTGAAATCTCCAAGCAATATCCTCAAACACAATAAAAACCTAAAATTTTTATAATGTAATTCAATTTCTTTATTTGACCTGTAACTACTCAATTTGATCTTTTATAATCCTCGAAACTTCAATCTCTTCTCCAAACCATAAAACCGTATACCCAAGAAAGACAGAGTACCTAAATTACGATAATCAATGTTTTTTTCCCTCCAAACTCCAAATGATATCTTTACACCCATAAAAGTCAGTAAATCTATAATATCATTCGATTTTCTTATTTTACCTATAAACACTCAATTTGATCCTTATATAAACTTAAACCATAATCACACAAACATCAACTAAAAATAATTATCAACATATATATCCTCTTATATCATATTTATCTCTTAATTTCCTACCTCACACTGTGCTTAAGATCAGCAAAATTGTCCTCAAAATTCATATCTTAATTATTTCCTCAAACATCAAATATATTCTCCCACTTTACTTCTCATTGATCACTACCATCGGTATCTCTCTAAACATCATTTATATAACTCTCCATAATTCTAAACCTCAACCCGATAAAGTTCAACAATAGATCTGTACTTTGAATTCGGATATCATTTATTCCAATTACGATTCCATAACTTATTAACCTCCTATCCTAAGCTCCAATTTATAATCAACCTCCAAAATAATTAATTGAAATCTCCGCATTTTCGGTTTCTTAATCACATATATATGAACTTCAAAACTCATCATATCATTTCAAAGTCTCTTAACCTTACTTCACATCCGAGATACGTATATTTTTCAGCTATTATTAAACTCTCAAATATCAATTCCAAGTCATACTAAGGAGAAAAATCAAACAAAAACCAAATTCTGGTTTAAAGCTAAAATGGCCAACATATGTCATTTCCAGCATAACTTTTTCATACGGAGTCCGATTAAGGCGATTCAAAAACCCCTGGAAACGTAAGACAAAAATAAAGAACTTTCATTTAGGACTCTATGAAAGATTCAGCCTATATTTGGTCTAAAAATGCATCACAAGATTCAAGTACGAATCTGATTTTCTAGTAGCACCTATATAGTTATTAACCATCAAATCTCATTCTTACCCCTCATTAGCTAATTACTCAATCCTCGAAAAATTCCAAATTATTTCTTAGCTTGCACCAAATATCCATATTCCTCAATTACTATCGATTATTTCTTAGCTATCACCAAATATTCATATTCCTCAATTACTATCAACCTTAGGTCCGAAGAATTTAACCTAGAGCTCTGATACCAAACTGTCACACCCGACCCTAGACGACCTCAATCAGCATCGGACGTGAAATAGAAAGATCATAATCAATAATTAGGAGTCTCCAATTTAACCACATATCATTATATTACAATTGAACTATCAAAGTTCTAACCATAATTCTAACAATAAACAGCTAACTTCCAAATCTCGCCTAAACGGTCGGTAACCTTTTTTTATATCCTGTACTTTCTCACCTAAAAATATTTAAAAATGTGAGACAAAAATCTCAGTAAGAAACTATCAGCTATAAAAACCAACTTTACTTAACATAGCTACATATATACGTTTATAAAGGGATTTAATCAAAACCTTATAAAATATACTCAAAACTTAAGTTTATAATATAATCATCAAAACCTTATAAAACATTCTCAAAACTTAAGTTCATCGTATAGTCAAAGTAGTAAACCAAAAACATATAAAATATAGAATATTGTATCCATCCTCGAATTCCACCCGTGTAGATCATAACATCAATCAGAACAATATCGAGATATCTCATTTATATCTCGTTCCTTGCCTAACAGTTAGGACTACCAGCCGTGCACTCTGGCCATACCGCCATTAGGTATGGTCTTACAAATACAACTCCTACCCCAGACAATCCTAGATGGACAAAACCATTTAATCTTTCAAAATATCACAACTCACAAAATCATATTTGGACTTCAATCCAAAATAATAACTATAATAATAACCGCAACAGATTTCTCAATCCAAAAACAATTCGTAAGAAATCATCAAATTCATTTTATTCAATATATATATACATTGAAACCAAAAACATATATGTATATATGTAAATCAACCAAATGAAGCCTTAAATCAACATAATCAAGTAAAATCTGAAATTCACATAGAAACATAGTCAATAGCTTCATTTGAACCATAATTTCACAATAAAAAGCAAAATCATGTAAAATCCCAATTTACAAAATACCCGTATAATCCTTAAATATCAATTTCTGAAAATTCTTTGCTTATATATATATATATATATATATATATATATACATAAAACTCAAAATATAGTTGATAGTTACTTACTTTGGCTACTAATTGAACCGTTCAATTCTCCTCTAAATTCTGTCAAAGACATTTCCTTCCAAACACTGCCGAAACTCAAAAACTCTTCGGTTAGGACTTAGAACTATGCCTAAGGATGCTATGTTTTAAATTTCAAGTAATTCAGAGAAACGGTGGAGAAACGGTTCAGAGAAAACTGATGAATTTAAAAGGAATAGAAAAAGAAAAATAAAAGAAAATAATATATATATTCGTAACCGCCTGAACCGTCTACTCAGATATATATATCTCAAAGTTGATGAATATCCTTTTTGATCCTCCAATTTTATATAATCTTTTAAAAAATTTCTAAACTTTTAATTTACATCTAAAACCATCAAATTAACTCCAAACTTTTCCTATACCACCAAATAAAAATAACACATCTAATAATTATCATATCACTAATATCAAAATATAAATTCTAGAAATTTAGTCACGGACGTGACAAAACACTCATTCGAAAAGCTGAAACAAACACCCTCAAAAGCTAATTTTCTGCTACAAAATGCAAACAAGGGGTGTCTAACCAAACACCTAAAACTCTCATTTTCAAAGATAAAAAGCAAACATGAGGTCGAAAGCAGCAACCAAACACCCCTTAATTCTTAAATTCTTAAAAGTTCATGTTTTTATTATATGCTTGATTTAATCATCTTATTACTTTTTTCTTAATTTTTGATAGGTATATGTTTAATGATCAAAGAAATTGAAATAAAAAATAAAAGATTAAGGAAGATAACTTTGTGTTTTTACTTTAAAAATATTATTTAAATTAATAAAATATAGAATTCTACTTCCAAATTAATACATATAAAAATGAAATTAGGGATGCAAACGGGATGGAGCAAGGTGGGGAATGCATTTCCCATCCACATCCTCGACTAGTCGGGGATTCCCCGTCTCCATCCCCGCGAGACACATGGGGACATATTTGTCCTCCATCCCCGTCCCGCGAGAAATTACAGTTCCTGCGGGATCCCCATTCCCATTTAAAAACACTTTTTTCTTATTCTATATTGCCGTCCTCGTGGAGAATCACCATTTATATATATATATATATTTTTTTTAAAATCAGTATATACTAAAACTAAAACTTCTAAGAAATAAGTCTATTTAATTTAAGTTTAATGTTATAAATTATAATATTTAAAATATAATTTTAATTATAATAGAAAATAATTAGGGACCCATCGGGGATTCTCCATCAGGGATTAACGGGACGGGATCGGAGATACCATTCCCCATTCCCGTCCCATCCCCGTGACGGAGGATAAAATTATCATCATCCCCGTGACGGAGGATAAAATTATCCTCATCCCTGTCCCATAGGGATTCTTATCGGTGATTCCCTATTCCCGTCGGGGTAAGTCACCGATGGGGATGGAGAATCCCCGTCCCACTTGCATCCCTAGATGACATATAAAAGCAGCTTAAATTAGCTAACATATAATAAATTGAGTCTATCTAATTCTTCATCATCATCGTTTTTATTATTATAGGCCAATTTTTTATTTATTAAAGTCTTGATCTTTATAATTTTCTTAATTAAAACTTCGATTTTTAATTTTTACATACATTGCCATTCAGTAATGGTTTAGCAAACGAACAGTTTTTATTTATTTATAAAAATACTTATAACTTTATTAGATTAAAACACAATAAGTACAACAAGAAAATAACCGTAAGGAATCAAATTTTACAAGATCTACAAAGAGACTAAAATGAATATAGAGTAAAAAATGCTATAAAAGTATAAAAAAAACACAACAACAATGAAACATATATTTCTTGTAGATCGAAATCTGCAGAAAAGTATATGCAATCCAAATTTCACCATTTAAGTCATTCCGAATATTTGGATATGAGTCATTTCTTTTGTTATAACCACATAGATTTATTGATCCACAGATAAGATAAATTGTTTCCGCTCTTGTTAAATCGGAAAAAAGTAAAATTTCACTATTTAAGTAATTCCGAACATTTGGATCAGAGTCATTTCTTTTGTTGTAACCACATAGATTTATTGATCCACAGATAAGATAAATTATTTCCGCTCTTGCTAAATCGAAAAAAAGTATAAACGACAGAATAGTAGAAAACAGATACAATTCAGACGGATAGAATAGATTTAATCTATAAAATTAGTAAGATTAAAAAATTTAATCTAGAAAAAGTAAATGATTAAAAGTTGAGTTTTTAAATCTATAAAAATCCAAAGGTTTAACTATCTGTTTAGTTAAATAAAAAGAGATAAAAGCGATCATAAGATCCAAGATCTTTCAATTTTTGTAGATAAACCCTCATTTAACTACGGAGACATGTTGAGTACACTCTACCATTTAAGAAATCAATTTTTGTAAATAAACCATCATTTAACTACCAACGTTGAGTACACTCTACAGTATAAGAAATTATTAGTGTTCATGTCAAGTGAAAAACCCATACATCTTTTAGTGTGTGGTTTGGATCCATATAGAAAGAAAATTAAAAAAGCACAGAGACTTTAAAAGATAAGTGATGTGTGCATACCAATGTATTTCTAGGTTATGCTTTCCTTAAGATGGGATGTCATTTTCTAGTGATGATAGCAAGTCTGAAATTTGAAAGAACAAAAACAGAAATCGAAATTGAAATTAGTGTAAAATAGAAAATTTAAAGAACATAAATTCGTGTAGACCACCAAATCAAAATCAAAATCAAAGATGAATTTCCTCTAGTTGATTATTAAAAGCATTACAAGATAAGCTCCAACTTTGACATCAACTATTTGACAATGAGATGACTATGAATATGAATGCTCAACATGTGATGAATAAATAAAATCCACCAACCATCAAAAAGAAAAAAAAAAACAAAAAAAAGCAAATCATATGACATAAAAAAGGCGGTCCGGTCGCACTACGCGTCCCCGCTGAACGAGGGTCCAGGGAGGGATCCCACCACAAGGGTGTACTGGAGGCAAGCCTTCCCTGCCAATTTAAACCCGTGACCTCTTGGTCACACGACAACAACGTTTACCGTTACGCCAAGGCTCGCTCTCAAATCATATGACATAATGATCACAAATGCAACAAAGAAAACAAAAACGTTAAAATCATCATTCCATTTATAACTCAATCGAATTGAACAAATATCATGACCAAACACTGCTAATGTTAACTAAAATTATGCATATTATGATGATCCTTCAGAGTTCTGTTTAAGGTGTGTTTTGATTTTATTCCATTCAGCTGCACTAAATGTAAAAGATGAAAGGTTTAATGCACCAAAAATTGAAAAATTGAAAGATCAAGGATCTCATTATGCATTTTCCCAACAATTTACAAACGCCACAATCACCAACCAATCTTCATCACCGACATAAAATATACAAACTATTGAAATGAAAATTAAAAATAAATTAAAAAAAGGGTATTGCCGAATCAGTCTATAACAGGGCTGCATAATTAGATATCAAGATGTTTTCAAACTAACTGTCATATATGCACCAATCCCAACCGTTACATTTATCGCTATTGAACTTCTTTCCTAACTGCTAGTTGCTCTTCAAGAAGCTTGGAAGGCCATGAATCTGCAGCGGTTGGATACCGCGCATGTGGTTTACTCACATTCGTGGAGGTCATGTTATATGGCTGAAGATCAGGATGAAAAGGGAGGACGATGAGTGCAGATGGTTGCTGCAATGTATTATCTGCTGCAGGGAGCACAATGGGTTCTCCCGGAATATGTGATGAAAAAACAGGCCGGTGGAATTCAGGAGGAGGCACATTAAGATCCGGCGGTGTTGTCTGCGCTACGCGGTCATCCAGCTCTTTGTGCAGCCTCTCAATCTCAGTTTCTAATGCAGCATTTTCTTCCTTCAGCTCGTTCTTCTCAGTCGTTACCTGAGCAACAAAATATCCTACTGTTATTTAATGATACATAAGGCGAACTTAGGGAATGTTTCATGTTTGTCATAGATTAATGTGCAAGAAAATAAGGGAAGGAGAACTTACATAGTTAGATTCAAATAATAGAGATTCGTTCTCTTTCTTGAGGCATTCGAGCTGTACTAGCGTATCCTTCAACAATCTAGTAGCTTCACATAATATAGAGGCCTTCCCATTATTTGGCGGAGTTATTTCTGTTGTCAAACAAAAATCTTCAAACTTAAATAATGACAGAAAACAAGCTTCCGCATAAATCTAAAATATTGGGAAAAGAAAAGTTACCAACAGCATTGGCTAGCTCAAGGAAGAGATCATTCAATTGCTCACGCTTCAACCTTTCCCTCTCAGCTTTGTGAATTCTTTTGGGAACTTTCCCTTTACTTTTACCAGGAGCGCACCTGCATCACCAGATAAATTTACATTAGACTACAAAAAAATTAAAAAATGATCCCCCAAATTCACCTACAAAACACTTCATTAATTTATTTTGGTGCGAGAGGGGAGAAAATAGCTACTCCAAAAGTTCGCCTATAACTTCTAAAGGTCCGAAATGCAGATATGCACATCAATTTCAGTGATAACTTGATGATTACAAACAGGGGTGAAATAAACACGATCCAAAAGTAACAACCATAAGCAAACTAGTAATTAGATCGCACAGGCAAGGCAAAACATCCAAACTGGCCAACAAACAGTAGCAGCAGCTTATCCTGGATAGGATCAATAAACTTCAGAAGATTTAAATTAGAGAACTAAGTGTAGCCAGTTTAGTTAGGGTCAACAAGCACAATCTCATAACCGTTACATTTTTGCATAAAATGATTGTCCTTGTGTTGCAGCTCAATGTTGGAGCAAATATTGAAGCAAAATTTTAAGCAATTTCCAAAGAAGAACATCAAATGCAATTCTTCTTTCTGAAAACACCCCAATAAACTATAGAAATACCAAAAAACTTAACATATTGACTTTCCTAGGCCATATTTTCAGATTAGATCGTTATTATTGTAAGGCAATACTGAAAATTGGTACCCCCAATTTGGGGTATCTAAGCATGGAAAGACATCTCATCAAATGCAAAATGCTGCCAAAATTAATACAAACATAAACTTAAATTCTCCAATCACTTACCTCTTTTCTGTTGCCTCTGCTGTTACATAGCCTTCATCAGCTGAAGAAGGAATGATCTCGAAACCCATGTTTGTCTCAGGAAAATCAATCTTCTGGCCAAAACACAAAATCTGCTACAAATAGGCAACGGTTACTATTATCATAATTGCATAGTTCATTTTGCAAGGAAACCGAATAGGAAAACAAAATAAGTCGCATTAGCCTTGTAAAAGTGAAAATGATAATAATAATTCCAGTTACATTTTACAATTCTTTAAGCACTTTCTCAGCAGCCAAACAAAGGTAGCACCGACGACCATAAAGCAATATAACAGTAAAGGATGAAAAACAGAAAAAAGCAGAATCTTGATTCCAAAAAGTTAGTACCTTGTAAAATCGAAGGCAAAGTTAGTTCAGAACAGAAGAAGAAGAAAAAAGTAGAAAAAAAGTGGAAAAAGAAGTATTTAAGAAGGAGAATCAGAAGAATAAGATGTAAATTAGGGTTAAGACAAGAAATTGATAAAAGGGATAGAGATGGAGGAAGAGAATGGGCGTGTGGCGGGAGAGTAGGGCGCGCAGGGAGCGCGTGGGTACAAGATGAATACGGATGCAATGGATCGAGACGCGTAAGGCGGACACGTTCTCTTGTGAGGGTTTTATGTATCTTTCCTTGTCAATGCGCATGCCGTCTGGTTTCCACACTCCCACCCATGTCACTTAACCCTATTAAAAAAATACACGATTTTTTATTTATTTATTTTTAATACGTAGCAAGGTGTCTTTTTTATTTTTTATTATTATTTATCCATTTGGTTTTTGGTTCCGGTGATTGGTCCAATTCTAGTTATTAATAATTTATTTATTTTTTTCTACCAAAAAAAAAATTATTTATTTTGAAACTTTCCAAAAAAAACTTGATTGGTCCTGAACTTTCAAAGTTTTGTTCCTAAACTTATATAAAATATTCAGTTAGCCCCTTAACTTACATAAAATGATCAATTGATCATTCAGTTGCAAAAAAGTAAGTTAAATGCATAAAATGTATTGCACGCGTTTTAGAATGTTATTACGTAATTCACACGATAGATTAAAAATAAAATTCTTACTTGCTCAATTATAAAATTTGTCTTTTCTAATTTAGAACAGATTGATCTTTTTACTTCTTTTAGGACGCGTGTAGTATATTTTTCGTATTTAACTTAATATTTTTATAACTGAGTAATTAATTGATTATATTTTATACAAATTCAGATGGCTAACTGAATATTTTATGTAAGTTCAAGAGGATATCATGATATTTTAAATGTTCAAGAGTTAAACAAGCTTTTTCGATAAATTCTCGAGACAAAATGACGTATTAAGCCTTTATTTTGGGAATAATCCGTTTGAGTTTGTTTTATATGACATTTTTTAGATGACCCCATCTTCTAATTGAAGATTTTTTTTTTTCTTCATAATTTGAACCTATATTAAGCACCTAAAACAGGCACCATAGTGGGAAGGGTACCGAAAATAGTGTCAATTACAAATTTTTACCAGTTTATCTTTTAATTATTCGTGTTTGTCTCATTATTCTAATAGTGTATTTTTTTTATATTTTATACTCATCTCATTTAATTCACCGGTATCCGCAAGTACCTTTATACGTTAACAATTAATACATAAAATAAAAAATATTATAAATTTTAAAAAATATAAATTTAATAAATCATCTATCTAAAAATTGAACAAATATCACAAATTCTAAAATTGTAAATCACTCTAATAGGAAACGGATGGTTTTGAATTTCTTTTATATGTTGATTGAAATTAATAATCAACTTTGTATATTAAGTTATATATGTTTTAACCTTAATCAATAAGAATAAAATAGTTTAGCCATATCATTCAATAGTTTTTTTGATAAAAATTGGGACGAGACAGAACAAGGGCAGGTGAGCACCCATGGCCCATGAACTGTCAAACCCTCAATATATTAATAAAAGGAAAAAATGAGTGTTTGAACAAGAAGAGAGGAAGGAGAACAAACAAAAAGAAAGGGAGAGGAGAAAAGTTCAGAGAAATCAAGAGAAACGCAATTGTGAAATATTACAAATGTCATCATTGATAAACCTGTGGCAAAAAGCAGGAACAGAATGCCACCAATTGATCACTAAAGAAGAAACTCCAAACTTAGCCAAAGCATCAGCAACTCTATTTCCTTCCCTAAAGATATGAGAAAAGAGAATGTTCATTCTAGAGCAAATACTGAGACAGTGCAACCATTCTTGTCGAATACTCCAAGGAACATCCATGGAACGATGTCTAAGCAGATTAACTACGTATATTGAGTCTGACTCAACCCAAAGTTGATGCCAATTTTTCTCCCAAGCAAGTTCAATTGCAAAAATAGCGGCTCTCAATTCAGCCATATAAGCAAAAGAAGGAGGGGTAGAAAAAGCAAAACAACCTTTGGGAAAACCTCGATAGTTGCGAAAAATACCTCCCGCTCTAGCCTCGCCATCAGTGCCAAAAGAAGAGCCGTCTACATTGACTTTAACCCAGCCCGGAGGAGGTTTAAGCCAATGGGCCGGAATAATGTTGGGAGCAGGAGGCGGCCTAGGAGAAGCCAGAAGACGGGATACGATAACAACATCTCTCCGCGAAGAGCAAAAACCTTTAGAAGAGGCAAAGGATTCACGAATCATTCGAAATAGGTTGATCTTCGAGTGCTGAATAGAAGGAGAAACATTCTTAAAGATTGCTTCATTCCGACAATGCCAGATTTCCCAGATGCAAGTGACCGCGGCAACACGCCAGATTGTCGACACCCGGGAGACAAAATGAATGCTACGAAGAATAACTAATGAATAAATGGTTAATGGACTCAGCATCCCTGCCACAAAGAGCACAACAAGAAGCAATGGAGAGTCCAAGGCGCTACAAGAGGTCGTGAGTCGGAACCTGGCCATGCAAAACCCTCCAGAAAGTAAATGAACGAGAAGGGGGAGTGTGAGCATTCCAAACAAATTTATACCAGTCCACCGATGAGGAACTAGGACCGATAACTGAATAGTATTCTTTGGCAGAGAAAGTACCCTTCGCAGAGGGTTGCCAAACGAAGAAATCAATAACATCCCTACCCCGGTGAATAGATTGAATACTATCTTGAACAACCGAAGGTAGAGTACCTAATTCAAGCCACTCCGAATTTACCAAAAAGTCATCAACAGAATTATAGCGCGAACGCTTTTCCTGAAGATCAAGACCCAATCTGTCCGCCACTGATGGAATTATCCACCGATCAGTCCAGAAATTGAGCTTAGAAGACTGGCCAATCCACCAAAAGGTCTGGTCCCAAATGGAAGAATAAACAAATTTACAAGAAGACCAAATCGAGGAAGGAGCAATGGTAGCTTTAGGCAAACCAGAGTCAGCCATAAATCTAGATTTCATCAGAGAAATAGCAAAACGGGTGCCTTGAATTAGATCCCAACACATCTTACCCAAAAGAGCCTAATTAAAGATCCTAAAGTCCTTAATGCTCAATCCTCCACCCTCCAAGCTTTTGCAACAAGTTTGCCAGCGAACCGTGATTAGCTTCCTCTGATCAATACAGCCCATCCAAAGGAAGTTACTAACACTTCTATTAAGTTTATTCAACAATCCCACCGGCCACTTATAGATCAAGAATGAATGAACCAGAGATCCAGTAATAGCAGACTTAATTAGAGTTAAACGCTCTGCAAAGTTGCAGTCTTTAGGTTTGTCAGCCTCTCCATTGGTAGGAGCCCCTTTAGAGGATTCACTCGTAACTATGTGAACTCCTGGCTTCTGTTTCCAAATCCGAGTAACAGACCTACCTCGGGGCTCAGGAGATCCCATTTTCTGCTTCTCATTTCTTTGCTTTAGTTCAACATGATCTTCACGACGAAGGTTCCTCCTACAAGCTCCAGCGGAATGACCAATGGAATGGCAAATGGAGCATAAGTCCGGAAGTCTTTCATATTCAAGGGAAATCCAATGCATTGAGGTGTCAGTATCCACTCGAAGTTTGTATTCAAATTCCTTAGAAAGCTCCACATCAATTAAGATACGAGCATAATGACCCATTTCACCTTGCACAGTATTCTTATCAAAACGAAGGGGCACCCCAATCTCTCTTGCAATGCTTGCCATGATCCGCTTATCCCAGAATTCCCAAGGAAGATTGTAGAATTGGACCCAGACCTGAGCAGAAGTGGATTTGTGAGAATCTGGATTAAATCCCGGGCTCCAAGGAATGAAGCGCATAAACCCCGGCCTAAGAGCAATGGCACCACGACTCCAAACAGATTGGAGAGTCTCATCAGATGAAAGAATGATATGGTATAAAACCTCTACTCAGAGAAATCAATTTCCAATTAGAAGAACAACCCCAGATAGTTGAAAGTTTGGCCTTCAAGTACGGCTGCTTCCGAGGCGATTCCCCTTTAGCAAGCATGATACGGTCGATAATAGAATGCTTACAAAGATTGAGCCTTTCATTTTAAATATCCTGTTGTATTTTGACAGCTTTAAAGCCGCCTTCTTCGAATATAAGAGATCGATCCACAGGAGGAGGGACATCCGGAGAAATAGCCGCAGAAGTATCAGCACCAACAAGGGTAGCCGTGTAGGACCTAGGTCCAACAGAGGGTCCGGGTCTCGAAGAAGGGCCAATCTCAACAGTACTAGATCCAGTCAAGGCATTTTTCAAGAAAGATGATCTAGAAAAAAGATAAGCAATTGAGCAATCCATCTCCATCAGATCTGTGAAAGTCTGACCTAGGCTCACAAACCCAAGAAAACAGATCAAGCCGTCCAAGCCAAAAAAATTTTAAAACGAAGATCAGCGAGAGAGGAACTAGCCAAACCCTAACAGAGCTCAAATCGTCGAAAGGGTGTCAATAATAGCACAAAATTATTTTATATTGAATTTCAATCATAAAAAAAGGGTTTTATATTGAATTTCAATCATAAGGTTATTATTATATTAAAGTTTAATTCTGTTTTAAACCCTATGAATGGCTTATGAACAAGGCCGACGTCACACCCAATGACCAGCAAAGGCGCAGACGGCAGCAGGCGCAGGGGCGATGGAGCGACAGATCCGCTCTTACAAAGCAGCGACGGAGCAGATCCGCGGCGACGATGATGCCACACACCAGGCGTCGAAGGCGCGGACGACGGTAGGCGTAGGAGCTCGGTGCCAGATCCGTGAAAACCGAAGAGAGGAAGGACCGCGGCTTGTGAAAACCAAATGACGGCGAGAGAAGAGAGCGGCACGCAGCGGAGCAGCGAGGGGAGGGAGAGCGGCGGTGAAAACCCTAGCGGAGCAACAGAGTGGCGGCGTCGTGCTTCTCACATCTTACATCTAAAAAATAATAATATTTTTTAATACACAAAGGATATATAACGAGGTAACGGGTACCGTGTACCCTGGAGGTATTCTCATACCCATCACGGGTAATGTTTTTAATCTTATACTCGTCTAATACTCTTTTATATAGGATACAAATAATCCCATTAGGATCAATACCCACAGGTACAGTACCCATTATCATCCCTACCTAAAACCTCTTATAACTCAAATCAATCTTAATAATAATAAAAAAAATCTTAATAAAATGATAACAGATTATTGTTATTAATATCTAAAATATTTAATGCTAATATAATTAATTAATAAATAATAAAAATTAAAAATTATATTTGTAAATTTAATAAAAATAATTTAAATAACTAAATAAAACTATAGTTTTTCTGAAATGTTTATATGTTTTTTTCTCAAAACTTACATGTAAGAATGTTTATTAACATTCTTTTCACTTCAAAATTATTATTGCTTTATTTAGTTATTTAATAGGTTTATGTGAGATGCTCAAGTATTTTCATATTTTTCATTTGTAACAATATTGTTCATTCTATATGCGGAGGTGTTATCATAGCTTATCTATCAGGTAAAGAGAGAAGGACTGATTAGGGGTTGTCGGGTGTGTAGAGGTGCACTGGTGGTACTGCATATGTTTTTTCGCAGATCATAGTTTCTTATTTTGTGGGACATCGTAGAAGAAGCGAGGGTTATTCTGTGGATCTTAACATCTTATGAGCGGACCTCAGGGCAAGCAATAAATGTTCACAAATCAGGTATATTTTTTAGTAAGAATGTTAAACTAGAATTGAGGGAAGAGATTTGTACATTGCTAGGGGTTTGGGCTCCGTTAAATACAGGACGATATCTTGGGTTGCCTTCCTTAATAGGGAGGTCAAATGGGGGGGGGGGGGGGGGGGGGGGTTCATTCCTAATTGATAGAATTAGGAAAAGGTTTAATTGTTGGGGGTTTAAATTTCTTTCTAGTGCGGGTAAGGATATACTGATTAAAACTGTAGCTCAGGCCTTGCCTACATTTTGTATGAGTACCTTCTTACTACCAAAGTCTATTTGTGAGAAATTACAAAAAATGATGAACCCTTTTCGGTGGGGTAAAAAGGAGGAAGGGGGATAGAAGATACATTGGTTTAGTTGGGAGAAATTGTGCAACCCTAAGAATAAGGGAAGATTGGGATACAATGAGTTGCAAATGTTCAATATATCTTTGTTGGGTAAGCAGGGTTGGAAATTAATATCAATTCCACACTCCCTAATAGTAGGATGTTCAAAGCTAAATATTTTCCTAATGGGAACTTTCTTACTTCAAATTTGGGCACTAATCCCAGTTTTATTTGGAGAGGGATGTGGAAAGCTATAAGGGTCTTGAAGTTGGGACTTAGATGGAAGGTAGGGAATGGAGAAACAATTCGAGTATGGACGAATCATTGGGTGGAGGGGGGGGGGGAGATCAGTTTTTGATAGGTTAAGATTTAATGAAATTTTGATTTCAACTCGTAACATACCGGATAAGTTAATTTGGCAGTTTACGAAGAATGGGTTATACTCAACTAAGTCTAGTTATAAGTAATTGGAGGAGCAAAAATGGGGTAGTCTGTTAAAAGTGGAGTGGGATAGATTATGGAGACTTAGGATTCTGCCTCGTATTCGGTTATTCTTGTGGAAGTTGTGTTCTAAGTGCCTGCCTCTAAGATCTTTGCTTAGATCTAGGCATTTACTAATTCCTAATAACTATATTATTTGTAAAACATATGTGGAATATAGTTGGCATCTATTCTATGCTTGTCCATATGTTGTTAGATGTTGGTAGGAGGCTGGATTGCAGGTGCCGGAGGGTGATTTTGAAGGTATGGTTGCATGTCTGTCGGTTATGTGTGAGTCCCAAGAGGATGAATGTCTGATTCGAGCGGCTTGTGTTTTATACACAGTTTGGCAGCATTGTAATGATGTACTATAAAGAATAGAACGAGATCGACAGATGTTGGGTGCATGTATGTTTTTTTGCTTCGTTTTGGATTGGCAGAGAGTGAGGGAAGAGATAGTCAGGGGCATTCAAATCAACCAGTCGGGGCAAGAGGAGGGGTTGTCTGAACAAGGGGCACTAGGATGTCAACTAGCCGAAGCAGATATGCATGGGTCTACTGGTTTGAAGCAGTAAAATATGTTGCAGTAGGGAACTACCGCGTTACAGCAGCAACTCACGTTGCAGTAGAAAGGGCTGATATTTGAGACCAACGCAACGGGTTCGTAGCGGTGAAGAATGACTGAACCGAGCCAAGGTGGAAACCGTCAGACTCTCCAGTGCCAGCCACCATGTATTGTTGATGTACAGTAGAGAGGAGCGGTCCACACTACATCGCCAAATAGTCCCCAGGAATCTGCTGGTTTACAATAGCAATGTTCGTTGCAGTAGGGGCTTCAAAGTGGTAAGGAGGAGGGGTTAGTCGTGGTGCAACATCAGTATGGGATTAGGTGGATTCATCCAGAGGAAGGGTGACTGAAGTGTAATATTGATAGAGCCACATTTGAGGTACATAATAACAGTGGTTGGGGAGCCAAAGTTCGGGATGAGAATGGTACGTTTATAACGGGTGTAATGGGGTCGGTTGAAGGAGTCCAAGAAGCGAGAATGATCAAATCATATGCTTTAAACTGACGCTAAATTGGTAGCTGATGGAATTAACTCTAACATGGGAGAAATTTCAGTGTTTAGGGATTTAATTGAAGAATGTACAACTAATAATTGATAAAGCTTTTAAAGTGGGTTTTGTCCCTTGTCTAGCGAATGAAGCATCTCACCTAGTAGATAGAAACGTTCTTTCCTATACTAGCAGATTTAGTTTTTATGTTTTGAGTGAGTGGCTTGAATCTATAATCGTTGAGTACACCTCTTTAATATAAGAGCTTTTTTTGTTTCAGAAAAAAAAACAAAAGAAATTTATTAACTTACGTTTAAAATCCTAATAATGCCAAAAAAAATAGGTATGGGCAAAGACACAACGACACCAACAAGCACGTGATTCATCGTATTGGCGATCCTTTTAACAGAAGTGACAGACTTATTCCTTCATTTTGTGGATTAGTTCCAACATCAAGATCGGTGGAGAACTCAAGTCAATGCCCTTACCAACTCCTTATCGACCTTCAAATATTGGAACACCTAGAGAGAATGAGCTGACAAGAACTATTAATGGAGCCAAATTCAGAGAGGAATTTCGATCACCACATTAGAGAAGTTGTGCTCAGTGGTAAATAATAGTGCCTGATTAAGTCCTAACGCCTCTGTCAGTCTTAGAGGAAGGAGTCCCAATCTTGGAATCTAAAAAACTCAGACAAATATCTTGTCATGATTATGGAGAATACCATCCAAACCGATAGGATTGCTAGAAATATGACAGATTGTACAATATTTAGCTTCAAAGAATTCATCATCGGAGCTATCCATCTATCTTGCCATCAAATTGTGGACACTCTGGAAGACAACATTGTAACCTTAGTGAATTGTTGTAAGAAATCGCCAAGGAGTCCCTGTCTTGGAATCTAAAAAACTTAGACTAAGATCTCGTCATAATTATAGAGAATACCATCCAAACCCATATAATTGCTAGAAATATGACAGGCTCCATCAATATTTAGCTTCAAGGAATTCATCATCTGAGCTACCTATCTATATTGCCATCAAATTGTGGACACTCTAGAAGACAACATCGTAGCCTTATCGAATTGTTCCAAGAAATCGCCAAGGAGTCCTTGTCTCGGAATCTCAAAAACTCAAACAAATATCTCACCATGATTACGGAGAATACCATCCAAACCGATAGAATTGCTAGAAATATGGCAGACTGCATCAATATTTAGCTTCAAAGAATTCATCATCGGAGCTACCCATCTATCTTGCCATCAAATTACGGACACTCAGGAAGACAACATCATAGCCTTAGTGAATTGTTGCAAGAAATTGCCGCTTAGTTTAGCAGTAGTGGATGTAGGAAGAAAGAAACCTTTCCAATAACAGGTATTACGCTGGCACTAAATTTCCCACAACCCTTTACAAAGTATTTGACATTCTTTAATAGCATGCAACATCATGAAACCCACAAACAAATCAATGAAGAGATCAATGCCTGGGATATAATAATCCAGCCCCAAACCATGCCATAATCGAGTGACGTAGTCGTAATCCATGAATAGATACATTGCGTTTTCACCAATCCCCTTATATAAACCACATATATTATCATTCATAAATGCCTCTGTTATGCAGCACATCCTTAATCAATATGAAACCTCGACAGATCCGCTAAACTAATAAAATTAACCCGAGGCGGAACAACTAAGGACCAAAAAAATTTCCAGAGTAGCAGTTGGTCCTGCAAATTCGACCCTCGAAATTGATCCCCAAGCCATATGATATCTCGATCGAACGAAATAGAGACCTCTTTTGTCATAGTGTTAGATTAATTGATCATTTACCGCACCGGTTCCAATGTAAATGGAAAGGATAGAACACACACCCTCCTTGCAAACCAAGGAACGAATAAGAGGTTCATTCCATTCCATCAAATCTAGCAATAAAAGATTCGAAACTGTCATTTCTTCATTGTTTGAATTTTTTGAATGGGTTATGACACAAAATTTATTTCTTTATTAAAATGAGAATGTTCGATCAACAAAATAATAACTCTATATCTCTAAAAAAATAACTTTATATATATATATATATATATATATATATATATATATATATATATATCTTATTTAATGGAGTAAAACCTCGTTTCTTCGACAACAATATTGATTTGAATAACGTTAAAGAAAAAGTATGTTTTGTGAAATAGAAAGAATAATTTAAAGAGAAAAATACAAAAGTAAGCCTTGTGGTTTGGATAATTTTTAAACGTAGACTATGTGGTTTAAAAATTTGCAAATTGGTACCTTGAGGTTGATTCTGTTAGCAAACATGGTCCAAATACACTAACAGTGTTAAAAAAGATGAGGCGGTAGTCAAAGTCAAAAAATCTGAAGGGTAGTTTTACCATTTCATTTATTTATATTTTATAATTTATTATATTTTAAAAATATTAAAACTTATCCAATTGCCAAGAGACACCTCACCTCCCCTCTTTGTTTCACATCTCTCCTTCACAAGTCCCTTCTTCGTCTTCAACCTTGTCCTACAATGGTGAAATTTTTTCTGTAAGGAGCAGCAACATGTTATCGGTAATAAAAAATAATGGAGATTGCTGGAGTTTTGTCTCTTCCCGAGATCTAGCACAGGAAAAAAAACTCAGATTTTTTTTCACCCAAAGAAATTTTTGGATTTTTGGAAAAAACTTTGACGGAACCGATTTGTAGAGCTTTTGCTCCTGCTCCTTTTCTTCTTCAGTCTCCATCCAAAATCAATAGATGCCACTAACTCTTTCAAATAAAAAACTTTCCTGCTTCTTTTTCTGTTTCAAAAGTTCATATTGCTTCTAATCTCTTCTTTATTAGCAATCGCAAAAAGCATACGTGGCAACTCTATACCTTCGTCAATGTTTGCAATGGCTGAGTCCAATCCTTGAGCACAGATTTCAAGTGCTTGAGTTTCCCAACCAACTTCTGCATACCATTACCCTCTACACTAATATTCCAAGCGGAACGGACCAAACTAGCCTTTAACAACCTGAAATTGAAAGTTTTTCATGATATTAGGAGACATCAGCTGAATACAAAGCAAAAGTGGAGAGTGATCAGACCAATTCTATTTAGATGTTCTACAGAAGTCTATGCGAGAGAAAGGATACAGATGAAGTGATTGAGGGACGTTTACGATTTTAAAAAGATAATAAATTATTAAATATACAATAAATGAAAGGAAAAAATTACCCTTCAGACTTTTGGACTTTGACTGCCACATCAACTTTTTTAACACCGTTAGTGTATTTGGACCCTGTTTGCTAACGGAATCAACCTCAATGTACCAATTTATAAATTTTTAAACCACATAGTCCACAAGGTTTATTTTTGTACTTTTTCCTAAAATAAATATTGATGAATTATGTAAATTTTTAATGGTCAGATGATTCCTTTTTTCTTCATATCCAGTTACTTCCTCAAAAAATAAAGGAGTGTCGATGGCCCATAGGGGGGGAGGTTCTGTGATGCCTAAGTCAGTATCTTCTCATAAAACGATAAATCAAATAGGCTATTATGAATGTAAGTAACATAGTTGAGGTTCTCTTAACCATTACTCATATAATCCATCTTGTCGTCTAGTTTATCGTTATTTCTAGATTAATTTAGAATGTTTTTAATTCTTTATTATAATTTTCAAAATATAATTTGTTATTTTTTTTATTTTAATGATTAAGTATGTTTTCGTGTGCTTTCAGGTGTTTTCATAAAATTCTCGTGGAAAGCAGCCAAAAGTCGGGAGAATCGGATCAAAGATTTGATAGCCGACAACTCTCTTGGGTAAGATTAGCAGTGATCTGGCGAGATTATTATCAATCTCATCAAGATTATTTAATTACAACAAAGCTTGTTTTTAACCCAACAATCTCGGTAAGATGGGCAACATCTCAACGACATTGCTGTAGAAGTATAGGTTGATTCCTTCTCCATTGCACACGTTTTGAGCTCCAAAGTCGTCAAAGATAGGAGAACACCCTTTTTAAATCACATTTTGACAAATTAAGGGGTTTTAATTTTGAGGTCATTTATGTGTTGTTTGATAAGGAGAGAGAAAATGAATATTTAGAGAGAGGAAGCTCCGAAAATAATGATTTTGGAAAAAAAAAAATTGGTTCCATAGTAAATGTGGTACTAAACAACTTTAATTCTTAAAATTTTCCATTTCGAGATCGTTTATGGTCATTTTTATAGTGTCAAACTAAACGATAACGAAGTCTTCATTTGGACAAATTTTTTACAAATACCAATTTGTTAAAAAGTGAAATTGGTTTTTTTTCGGCTTTACCCTATCTTATAAAATGACATATTAGCATTTATAATTCTAAATATGATCATGCTCCTTCCGTTTAGCATTTATAATTCTAAATATGATCATGCTCCTTTTGTTTTGGTTATTGAGTTTCTGATTAACTAGACAATTAGTTGAAAACATCGAATTCGTTTGAGAATGCAACAACTGTATTTGAAATTATCTTTTTTTTTTCTTTTACAGTTTGAGAAGATTTTTTTTTTGTCATTTAGTTCTAGATAAGCTGTAAACTAAATCAATAACATCTTAAAATATACAACCACACATGGCGGGAGAGAAATTGGACTGATTATCTCATCCCGAGGACTACGGCAAGGTGACCCACTGTCTCTGTTTCTCTTTCTTATTGTAGCTGAAAGTCTATCAGTTTTACTAGCAGCTCAAGAGAGAGTAGAGTGTATTCACGGATGTCAAATTGAGAGGACGATCCCATAAGTTTCCCATATTTTCTTTGTTGATGACTGCATGCTATTCTTCAGGGCAAATTATGCTGAGGCGGCAACGGTTCAGGCATGTCTGCTATCTTATGAGCAGGCGTCTGGTCAGCAAGTTAATTTTCAGAAGTTAGTCGTTCTTTTCAGCAAAAATACTACATCAGAATTACATGATCAGGTGACTGGAGTCTTGGGTGTGCAAAAAGTGAGTGACCATGGAATCTATCTTGGAGCACCGATGGCGGTGGGAAGAAGCAAGAGGCATACATTCAGATATCTTAAAGACAGAATCTGATCTCGGATTGAAAACTGGAAAGAAAACTTCATATCACATGCTAGGAAAGAAGTACTTATTAAAGTTGTCATCCAATATATCACAACGTTCATAATGAGCGTATTTTTCATGCCAGATCAATTCTTCTCGGAGATTAACAATATGACTAACAAGTTCTGGTGGAAAAATTCAAGCAATATTAGTAGAGGCATCTTTTGGATTAGCTGGAAGCTGATGTGTACATCAAAAACTATGGGTGGTATGGGGTTTCGTGATCTTAGGGGCTTCAATCTGGCACTTCTAGCTAAACAGGGATGACAAATTCTTCAATACATGTCTTCAGTAGTGGCTCGCGTCCTCAAGGCGACGTACTATCCATCTACTCAATTTTTGTTAGCAGAAGTGGGGATATCCCGTCTTATATATGGCAGAGCATTATTCATGGAAGGGATCTCCTAGTACAGGGGCTTAGGAAAAAATTGGGAATGGAGCAGCAACGGCAATCTAGAGTGACCCGTGGCTCCCTGGTCCTATTAACCCGTTCCCGGAAAGCATGGCAGATATGACTATGGGAGATGGTTCTGTTCAATATTTTCTAGACGACGAGGGACGGTGGAAGATGGAGTTATTGGCTATGGTTTTTAATGCACGTGATCTTCGGTTAAGTCGCTCAATTCCGAGGCGGGATTTGACGCGGAGTAACGGTTGGATGTGGTATTGGGAGAGGAATGGCAGCTACTCGGTGGGCAGTGGCTATAGATTAACGATGTCTGTACAAGATGATCCCGTTACTGGTAGGCCTATTAATTGGAGGCTTGAAAATTTTCATATGGAGGATTCTATCCTGCTGCTTACCCACGATGGCTAATCTAGAATGGAGACATAGCACATTGGCTAACTTCTGCCCAATATGCAAATTACCAGGAGAAGATGAGACTCATGCACTTTTTACGTGTGGGATAATGGCAATGTCATGGCAGATCTTCTTTGGGGATAATCATATGGCGTGGGTCAGTTCTGGGATTGATTGGATGGTCTCGACCCTTAACAGGAATGAAGGTGCGAGGTTAGCAGAGATGGTTTGCGTAATGTGAGCGTTATGGCGGAATAGAAACCAAGCGGTTTGGCAAGGGCAGACAACGCAGACAGAGGTGATAGTTTCTGCAGCAAAACAGGATCGGAATATTGGGTCGGAGCTCACAATAACTATAGGATACAACAGACGGTTACTACTCGCGAGCAGATCGATGGCAGAAGCCAGCTGATGGCTTCCTCGCTTGTAACGTCGATGCAGGAGTTTTCACTAATAGTGACTATTGCTCTTATGGTTTTTTGCTTAGAAATTTTGCAGGTTACTGCACCTACGAGTTCATGCTCCACTTGAGGGATTATACGAACTGATAGTGGTCGAATCGAGAATGTGGAGGTGAAATCAAACTGCCTTTTGATGGTTCAATCAATTAACAAATCCTTGTTTCAACTTTCTTACTTAGAAGATATTATTCCTGATTGTTTTTCCTTATTGCGAGACCTAGTGAATGTCTCAATTTCTTTTGTAAAACAAACATCAAATTCCGCAGCTCATGGTTTTGCCCGGGCTATAGTCTCTAATTCTGTCCGTTCCTTTTCGATATGGTCATTGCTAATATTAGTTAATAAAGTTTTACGGTCCCAAAAGAAAAAAATCAGAAGTTTAATACATAAAAGTAAAACAGATCAAGGCCTTCAAGGAGTGAGGAAATTAAAATTTAAAACCCAACCTCCAAAAGCTTACAAAAATGCCCCAAATTTATATATAAAAAATTCGATGATTTTAAAAATTGAAAATCCCTACAATAAGGCCATATTTTGCAAGTGCGTATATGTCAGTTCAAAAACCAATAGGCCATTACGCATTTTTGGTAGTTTAATAGTTAATCTATGAATTAAGTCTAACATATGAATAAAAATATAGTACAAGTGCAATATTAACCTCACACCCACAATCAGAGAATAGCAATTAAGATAAATTTGAGAACAAATAAATGAAAAGTGAGAGAATCAAAAGAAGATAGTCACACTACTGCAAATGAAATAACAATATATAGCAGCATCAGTCTCCCAGCACCGTCACAAAACAACATATCTCGCCTTCACTTTCTTCCCACGTGGAATTTCATCCTTCGTCTTACAACCCTTCCGTATTTTTGGGCTACGTGTTAGTTGGTTCATGTCCATAATATATAATGCCTCAGTAATAAGATTCTGATTATATTTTTGTACTGTGAAACATTTCAGGTTCTTTCGCAACCAAGTTGGAATTTGCGCACTTTCCTTTTTCCATCCAATGCAAGTGCCAAAAGATCATATTCCTCCACATACCACAATTCAGAAACAACTGCCTGAGTTATGAACAAGCAAGATGTGATTGTTTGTGCAAGCAAATAAGCACAAAATGCATAAGAATAATGACTGACCTCACTTCCACGGATTTTATTGTTTAGGCGGTCAACTAGCTTGTGGAAAAATTCGAGTTCATCTGAAGGCTCCTGTGTGCGGTAACAGTCAGTAGACAAAACAAATACCTCTGACCCATGTATTTAGTAAGGGAAATAAGGAGGTTAACTGCAAATCCTCTTTCAAGAGGTGCACTAAATAAGAGGCAACCCTGGTGCATTCATAGTTTTGAAGTTATCTATTTCCCACAAGATCATGAAACTACATATAATAGGGAAGGGTTATAACTCTGCATTTGAAACCAATTAATGCATTCGATCTCACTTTGAAGAGATCTGGAATAGTTGAAAGTGAACAAGGCTACACGAATATTCGACGCTAACTAAAAGCGACCAATTATATGGTAAGGATCAAGAAACAAGAATTATACAAATAAGGACCACGATGGCTATATGATCCATATGTATTAGTACCCTAAAAGAATTCATTTTCTGACTATCTGCTTGTGTCTGTGCATGAGAGACAGACAATTTCTTTTTTCATAACAGAAAAAAAAAGGAAAAAGTTTTCGCTTCTTTGTTATTTGATTTTTGGTTTCATTATCTCGTAAAATTGAGTTCAACAAATCCCAATATCAGCTTAAGACTAGTGATATCAGAATGAACACAAGTAAATTTGTCTGTGAGCTTCTTGCATGTTATGATGAAGCATACAGATTCCATTGAGCTATTTTTTTTAACGTCTGAATTGTTTAAGCAAAGCCCAAGAAAACAATTGAATGCAGAAACTTCAAAAGATGCTTACCATATGTGAAGCTTTGGGATGACCAAGAATTCTTGCAAGTGATGTATGAAGAATAGCAGGATCATACTACAGCAGCAAATGATAGCAAAATGGTAAGTGCCATGAAGAATTAGTAGTTTCAGTCGCGGTCGGGCAAATTGCATACTTCTTAACTCCTTTTTGCTGCTGATTTTAGGAGTAACTGTTCATATATGTCTAAGCAATGAATATTCAGTACCACATCAAGAAGACCGAGACACTTAGATATCCAGCAATCAACATAAATTAATAACTCGCGAGGATGGATGGATCAGAATCTCCAATCTCTTTAAATAACACAAAATTTGTTGCATTTTACTATCAATACCCAAAACTTTTCAAATGGAAAAACAGTTCACAATCAGGTCCAGAGTGGAGTTTACTTGGAAGGGAGAAGGAGATGGAGGAACTCCCACAGAATAGAAGAACATAAGGAAAAAAATATATGCAAACAGAAGATAAAAATGTAATTAAGCCACATTTCATGCATGCGAAATGTCATAGGGATGATTTATATTGGCACTGTCCTTCACGATTCATCCAAATAAAATGTCTACTCTTAAAGCAAGAAGAAGCCCACATGGTTCTTACAAGTTGATTTTTCGGGGCACGAGGTAGTACAGTTTGCAATTTAGCACGGATCATAACTGGATCAGGTCCAGAGATCACCTGGGAGAAAAACATTTCAGTAAATTAGAACTTCTTAGATTTTTAAATTGCTGAGGATTATTCTTTCAAATTACAATGTATCCCACTAGATGGTTTTTATGCGTATGGCCCAGATAAACAATGGCATTTCAATTGTGAGATTTATCCATCAACTTATTTACAATGCATTAGTACAATATGATCTAAGATTTTTTTATTTTTTTCAAAAAGAAGTTTTAGTTAAAAAAGAACTTCACAGGAACTATTAATATAAGGACGGGAAAGGTGATAGTCAAGTAGACCTGGGCTGGGCCGGGCCGGACCTGTCGGGCTTTTAATAAAGCTTGATGAGCCCAAGCCCAGCCCAGCCCGCAGGAAATTTAATCGGGCTCGGGCTCGGACTGGGCTCGGGCCTGAGATATGAATCCCAAGCCCGCCCATCCAAGCCCATCCAAGCCTATCGTCTATTTAAGTGTGAACATCATATAAAGGTCTCTTAAAGGAACAAACAATTTCAGTCAAAGCTTAAGTGGAAAATTAAGTGGTTAAATAAGGTCCATGATTTCTTTCTCCTTTTATATCATCCTATGTTTCTCAAAGTTCTAGGTTCAGAAAACTTCAAAAGCTTGCCACAAACAGAGAATATTACATTCGATGTTCTCTAAGTTGAGTTCTACCATTTTGCATCGAACATGACCTATGACACACCATAATGGATGCCTTCAGCTCCACGACTAAGAAGGCATGAAGCAGTTCCAAGAGGCTTCAAAACCATCAAGTCACAGTCACAAGGTCGAAGAGTTCCACTTCTCGGACAAGTTTTGACCACAAAAATAATGAGCTAGACTGAATTTTAAGAGATGAAGATATACTTGATTTACAAACAAATTATGATAACCAGTGATATGCCAAGATCAAATTGTTCATAACCTGTTAAGAAGGCAGCAATGTAAAAAAACAATGGTAACCAAGAAGTCAATGAAAGCAACCTGCCAACACCCAAGAAGCACACCAGTTGAAGTCAATACCACTCTATCCAATACAATTTTTAAGGGACAGAGGTCCTTTGCAACAGCTCCAACAGCTCTTACTTCAGCTTCAATCTAAACGAATTTTTAAAAATAAAAAATAAAAAAGGAGAACAAAATAAGAGAGGAGGATCTGAGATTAACATTGACACTCTCACAAGATACCTGAAATGGACCCGTACGCAACTTACCTCATCTTGAGTTGCAGTAACAGCTACAACATGATGCGAGGCATGAAACATACTAAAATGAAACAGAATAGGGTCCTGAAACCAAATTGCTAAACCAAACACATGTGATCATGGCAAATAGGCAATACATAAGAAACTAAGACAAAGTTTTGACATGAATAATATAAATGAAGCAGATATATCATTTCTTGCAAATTAAATGAACTAGCAACTCAAAATTTCTAAAACAACAGTAACATAAGTAGGCAGATCAAACAATTATTACCTTTATCAAAATATGGGCTAAATATTTCTTTTACTGTCTGCCTGTAGCAATCAAGCAAAGTACATGATTTTATTTCCAGTTAAACAAAATGAAATAAGAAATCCAAAGCAGCATAGAGTTACATAGCAAATGAACAACAAAAATACTGGAATCACATATACAGTATCAGTACGAAGACCAGTACAAACAACAACATTGAAAATGAATCAATTGTAACAATGAATTACCGGATTTGGCATGATTGCAATAATTTGCAAGACAGTACAAAAAAAATCCAACGAATCCCAATTTCTTCTGCACATTTGAACCCACAAACAAGTTCACTCATGTGTCGGGCCATGGGCATGCAAATGAGATTCAATAGGTTATAGGGTCAACATAATTTCTCAAATATCTCAATCAAAGATGTATTAGCTCAAAAAACCAAGAAGGTTTATCCACAAGATGACATGAGGATATTCAACCAAATAAATGGCATTGATAATGTTTCGGAAAGTATTTAAGTTATGCTGTTCCACTCATTCAGTCATGAATCAGTCAGTACTTAGTTCTTAACATGTGGCATACAAAGAACTTTATCAAAATGATTCCAAATGTGATCAAATTATTTTAAAAAAATGAATGTCCCAGTAGAGCAATCATACCTAAAATCCTCTGTAAACAATGGTCCACATATTTACATGGATCAGGACTGAAAAACGATGGCTTCACAACATGCCAAGCATGTACATAGATCGAGACTGTTCATCAAACATGTTTTAGTAATGAACTGACATCGTCAAGGTGAAAAAAGTTGCAGTTGAGTGAATTCAACCACTTGGTATTCAACAGTGAGCTCATCCAATCAATCACACTGTTTTTTCCACAATTGTGGAGTGATAAGCTGACAGTTATTGTCCTATATACCATTGCTTGTTGTTTCCTATTTATTGTTGTCATACGACATCTCTTTTAAATTTAAAGTTTTCATATAAAGAATATTTCTCTAGCCAATTCATTGACCATGGCCCATGTAATATATAGGACACACCCCAAAACTGTTAATCAAACATGAAGTTAATCCCAGGAAACCAAATGAAGAAAAAGTAGAACCTGAGAAGGAAAGTAATACTTACCAAATAGGCACAGAGTATTCTGGGTTTAAATACAACACATTAGCCCTGACAGGAGGGTTAGCAGCCTGCAAGTAAAATGCGTGCAACCACACAATTCTCAACAGAACAGATATAGGAACTTTTCATTTATCGACTCAACTTCAATGTGTACCAATATATCATTACCTTAAATACAGGAACTACGGACCCATTCTCAATGGTGAAAATGTCTGAAAGCGATAATGACTGAGATGTTTCGCGATGATTGAGGAAAGTAGGACCTTTCTCATCCAAATCTCTCGCCATTTTATCATATAATCTAGATCTTAGTTCCATGTTTGAAATAGGAGAATCTAATGCAAACATCCATGGAAGTAGTCAGTGGTATCTTCAAATACATAATCATGCCTTCATGTTTGTAGAATCCACATGAACAATTTAACATCAATCAAATTAAAGCAAAGAAAATGATTTTTCATTTATTTTTCTTTATCAATATTTATAGAAATAAAATGATAAGCAATAATCATTAAGTCATACACTATAGTTAGCCACTAATTTTCTACTACCAAAACTCATAAGACACGGAGATGACTGGGAGGTTTTTAACTCTAACAAGCTCAAACACAAAATTAGAAAGAAGATCTAGCATTATAACCAACACAACTTGCAATAGATCGCATATTTAATCGTGTATATTCAGTTGAAGCATAAAAAGCTTCCGCTCAAAAATCAAAGCTAAACTAAAATGGAGAAGGCAATTTACCTGACGAAGAAGAGGGATAACCGTGGGAAGAGGAAGATGAATTTTTGAGAGCAAATTGGAGCAAAGAGAAAGAAAGGATTATGCAAAAAGACCAGATTAAAGCAACAGTTTTAGAATGAGTCCACCAATTTCTTATAGGTCTCGTCATTTCGCTGGCAATAGCATTGCAGTTTGGAAACTTGAATTAAATTGCATAAGTAAGCAACAAGTGAGGTTTCTCGCATCACTTCCCACCTTTCCTGGGGTGACTCACTACTCTTTCAACTCCACTCGTCTACAGTTTTCCAGATACATAAGTAAATAATTAAAATATCATAAAAAAAAGCAGTAATAGGAAGACAAGATACATATTTATTTAAGGGAAAATGTAATTTTTGGCATTGTAGTTGCCCAATTTCTGGCTAAATCTAGTTAATTATAGTATATATTTGGCAAAACGTATGATGTGGCAACGTTTTGGAGAGATATTTTTAATATACTTCGGCGCACCATGTAGGTTGTAACTGTACATCAACCAATAATTTGATTACATCAATTAATTGAATTTTAACTTGTATAATTAATTAATTATTTATTTATTTTTAATTATTTATATAAAATTCTACACTCTCTGAAATTTAAAACTCTAATGTTAGACTATGCTTACTTTGTTTTTGACAAAGTAAGTCTTATTTTGTTTTTTCCACCATTAGATGGTAATGAACTTTGACAATGTAAGCTCATCAAATGGTAGAAAAAACAAAGTAAAACTTATTTTGTCAAAAACAAAGTAAGTATAAAAGACATCTAAAACTCTAATACTAAAATATAAACTCTAACTCTAAAATACGTATTGTATGACAAATTATTGATCTAGTGCTATGTCAGACGTATATTAAAATTTTACTTTTTCTTTTTCGTCAAATCTTTTACCACATGATGTGGTGGAATTATGGGAGTCCATGTATCAACATACAACGGTATAGAAGTAAAGGGGATGTTGTCGATGGACCCACTCTAACGTCTAAGTTAATTTATGAAAGAACTGGATAATGATTATAATCAGTAAATCAAAACTGTAATATAAACTTAATAGAATATAATGAATGGATTTGTATATCTTGATTCTTCTATGTACACTGATGTTGAGCTATAGAAAATGGTTATCAGAACACGTGGCGTCTTATGGGCCCTCAGATCTAATGCCACGTGAAAGAACATAGACCTTCAGATCCATCCAAGACTTCCATCGAGTGAAACCTCATGCGGCTAAGACAATGAATTCCTCCTGGTAAAAGACTTCTCCTAAGAGAAGATTTCATGCCATAGTAAAGAATACTCTTAACATTACTATATATATATATAAAAAAAGGGCGGCCCGGTCGCATTACGCGTTCCCACTGAGCGAGGGTCCGGGGAGGGGGGTCCCACCACAAGGGTGTATTGGGGGCAAGCCTTCCCTTACCAATTTATTTGGCAAGAGGCCGCTCCTAAGATTCGAACTCGTGACCTCTTGGTTACACGACAACAACGTTTACCGTTGCGCCAAGGCTCGTCCTCACTCTTAACATTACTATCTTTAAGAAAATTCACCTTCTTCAACCCTTCCAATACTTACTGACTTAGGCATTACAGCGCCGAACTCTAACCCCTCTCTAATCTCTTATTCAACCTTACAGATGTACCACTGGAAGGTTCAGATTACAATTGGTATAGAACAAAACACTTAATCCTAAAATTTTCTTTTTCATCATTTTTTTTATTCACAAACTCAATTAACTCTAAAGTGAGGTTGCGGGTCTCAACCTAACTACTCTATTAACCCATTCATTATCTAGATTCTACACATCACAGTCGAATTTCTGCTGAGCATTAAGAACATCAAATAAAACAATCCGACGATATATATTATGATTTCTTTTTTTGATAGAATATATATTATGATTTCAAAACAACAGGTGCTATATGTAATTTTAGAACATGCGTACGTCAACCTAATAAGTGTGGATTATAAGTGTATGTGGGCCAATTAATATGTCAGCCCATGTCGATTAATGGACTGTATACTCAATATATTTTGGGCTTTTGATCTTAAGTTCAGCCATGAGACTTTACTATAAAATTCTTGTTTTCTTTTTTCTTCTTCTTTAAACACATATAACTATTTATATGATAAATATAATATTTTTATGACAAAAATGATCATTAAAGCTAAACTTTACTTAAATGTGTATATATTTTCTAGATATATATGATATCTATCCCCAACTTAAATCCTGAAAACGGATGGTACATATATAACAATAAAAAGATACAAAATAGTTAATTATTTTGAAAATATTTAATATTTATAATCTGGCAAAAAAAAAAATCAATTTGAAATTCTTTTAAAGAGCAGTTTTTTTGTATAACTATATGATATTCTAGACCAACAATTCGGACTAATCTAGATTTGAGCCGGATAGGTTTCTCTAGGTAGGTTTCTTTTGAGAAGCAAAGCTCTCTTCCCAAGTATTTTAATCATAATAACATTCTCATCTTCAAAATTCGAACTTTTATTGAACGATTAAGCTGATCTAATATTTTAACCAACCTGATCACATGCTTGGATTATAGCTGTAAGGTGGAATTACGAAAACGATAGAATTATCAAGAAAGAAAATATATCATTAAACCGAACTTTTTCTTTAAGAAGAATAGAAAGCGAGAAGCAAGGAAGAGAGGAAGAGAATGAGTATTTAAAAAGTTGGCACAACAATTACTTATAATCCAAGTTTAATAGTTGTTTAAACTCTTTTTAAACTCATATATATGAACTTAGGTGTCGTTTGATAAAACTGAAAATTAAGTGCAAAAAAAATAAGTACTGAATTTTAAGTTTTGAATATTATAAATGCTGAAATTATTAAATGATATAAATGTATTGGGGGCTTCTAGGGATGCGGCGGCCGATCGGGGGCTGGAAGGTGTTGGTGTCGCGGCCGCGGCCCTGGACTCGTTTTTCGCGGAGGGACGCGCGCATGATTCCGGAGTTAGAGGGCCGCTTCCGGTGCTTGGGCCACAGGGAGTACCGGCCGTCTCTCCCCAGCAGGATGAGCATGCCATGCAACTTTCGTTGGCCGCGCAGGCCGTGCTGGCCGCGCAAGCCGCACAGGCCGCGCAATCCGCGCAAGCCGCTCAAGCGGGAGTTTCCGTGGATTTGGGAGGCCCCTCCTGGAGGGATAAGTTGCTAGGGGTGTCAGAGGAGGATCCCATGATGGAGGTGGATGCTTTTGAGAATGATTCCGGGGATTTTCTCTCTGATTCCGATTCTGAGGATGGAGAGCCTGATAACCCGCTGTGTCCTAGGATCCGGCTGTCCTCAGATGACAAGCGGGTCATGAGATCGAAGTGGAAATTGGCGTTAATCGTCACTGTGTTGGGGAAAAGGATCAGTTTCAATTATTTTGCCCAGAGGATCCAGGCTCAATGGGCAAAGAAAGGAAAGGTTACTATCACAGACCTTGAAAATGACTATCATGTCATTAAATTCACAAGGGCTGAGGATTTCAATGCTGTTGTGAATGGTGGTCCGTATATTATCTCCAATCATGTGTTGGCTCTGAGACCATGATTGCTCTGTTAACAGGATCCTTACTTGGGTTAGGTTCCCGGGCCTACCTCTTGAATACTACAGTGATAGGTTCCTAAACAAGATTGGTAGCCTTGTTGGGAAAGTCCACCATGTTGATAAGACTACCATTGGGGCAGTGAGAGGCAAGTTTGCCAGGGTCTGTATCGATATTGATCTCGCTAAGCCTCTTCTTTCTCAGTTCTGTACTCAAAACAAGGTCTATCATATTGAATATGAAGGTATACACAACATCTGCTATGAATGTGGTATGTTTGGCCATACCCTTGAGGGTTGTCCTAAGAGGAGGAAGGACGTGGAGGAGTTGGTGCAACCTATCATAGGCGAAGCTGAGAAGAGTCAAGGGGAAGTAAGGAGCTTTGGCCCATGGATGCTTGCCAAGAGGCCAATGAGAAGGAAGCCACGGGCTAATGTTAATGCTAATCATTCACCAGATATCAGTACGAAGATGACTACTCTCCAGATTGCTCCTGAGATCAAGGTTAGACCCCCGGATATTAAGAAGGGGATTGAGACTGGAGTGGACTCAGCTTCGGGTTCCGGGTCAAGGTTCGGTGTTTTGTCTATGGAGGAAGATCAGGACTCGGATCCTTCTGATAAGTAGATTGATTTAAACATGCCTGGTCTGGAGTCGGTAGAGCATGCCTCTAGTCTGGGTAATTCTATTAATCCTCTCTTTGTCTCTAATGCTTCTGCTAAAGGCAAAAAGATTCCCCAGTCTATCCTGTCAGCTGGGAAGGGTTTGAGTAGGGAGGCGAGTACTCTACATCCTCCTGTTGATGCTCCTATTGGTAAGACTATAGGAGTGAGTAAGTTAAACATGAAGAATCCCAAAGGGAAACCTAAAAAGAACCTTCATGGTTTGAATTCTTTGGATAAAAGGGGTCCTTCTGGGACCGCCTCTAGGCTCTTCGGAGCCCCGAACAAATACCTGATCTAGGGTTTGGGCCTGCGTCTGTAGTCTCCCCCTCTGATGGACTTCTTCGTTTGGAATGTTAGAGGTGCGGCGAGCAAGGCTACCCGCATTCATGTCAATGATCTCATTAAACAGTTTAACCCTTCCTGCTTTATCCTTCTTGAGACCAAGGTTAGTGGAGCCAAAGCAGATGAGGTGGTTAGAAAGTTTAAGAATTGGAATTGCGTCAGGTCGGAGGCTACTGGCCGGGCAGGGGGGATATGGCTCTTTTGGAAGCCAGGTCAAGTCAATATTGATATTGTTACTATGGACAGTCAATTCATCCATAGTAAGGTGTGTTACCCGGGTAATAAACCCTTCTTTATTACCTTCGTCTATGCTGATCCTGTTTCGACTAACCGAAGAAGGCTGTGGGAGATCCTTCATTCTTTTAGCTCTAACATGGTGGAGGCGTGGTTGGTTGCCGGGGATTTTAATGACATTGCCCTCTTGAGTGATCAGAGAGGAGGGGGTAATCATTATGTGAACCGGTGTCTTAATCATAAGCAAAGTATGGATATGTGCGGGCTTTCGGACCTGGGTGCTGCTGGCCACAAATTTACCTGGAAAAGGAATAGTGTGTTTGTTAGGTTGGATAAGGTGTACGCTAATGTTGCAGCGATTTATAGGTTTCCTGAGGTCAAGGTACTTAATCTCTATTTCCGTCACTCAGACCATTGCCCTATCCTCATTAATTTGGTCAAAGGAAATCGGCTGAAAGGTAATAGACCTTTTAGGTATCTGGTGGCTTGGGAGTCTCACCCCGAGTTTAAGGATTTCGTTAAAAGCAATTGGCATCCCCACTCTGATGTTCTCCTCGCTACTGAGGAATTCAGGAGGAATGTGGCTGTTTGGAATAAAAATACTTTTGGTCATATTATCAGGAGGAAGAACAAACTCTTGAGGAGAATGGAAGGTGTTCAACGTTGCTTGGAGGTTCGTTTTGATCATAGCCTGAATGGTCACCTAAGAGCTCTTCAGAACGAGTTGGAAGCTGTGCTTAGACAGGAAGAGCTTCTGTGGTTCCAGAAATCTAGGAAGGCTTGGATTCAAGACGGGGACCGGAATACCAGGTTTTTCCACCTCTCAACGATCATTAGGAGACAGCGAAATAGGATCGAGGCTATTAAAGACGCCAGTGGTGAGTGGATTTTTGAGGAGGAGGACATTCGGCGCCTTGCCCTTGATTTCTACAAGGACTTGTTCAGAGAGGAAGCTGTGGACCTAGAGAGTGCCCACTCTGGCATTTCCTTTCCTCGTTTGGGGGAGGATGCTATTAATAATGCTTTCCATCCCATTGAGCTTAAAGAGATTGATCTGGCCTTCTCCAGCATCGGTTCCACTAAGGCTCCTGGTATTGATGGTATCCCCGCTAGTTTCTATCATAAACACTGGGACACTGTTAAAGAGGGTATATACAGCTTTGTGTTAGGTGTCTTTGGTGGTTTGAACGATATCAGTTTGGTTAATAAAACCCTCCTTGTCTTGATTCCTAAGGTTGCCAAGCCTTCTTCCTTTCTCCAGATGAGACCCATCAGTCTTTGTAATGTCTTGTATAAAGCTATTACTAAGATTGTGGCTAATAGAATCCGAAAGATCCTTCCGGATATTATCAGCCAAAATCAAGGGAGCTTTGTTCCTGGAAGACAATTGATGGATAACGTTGTTATTGCCCAGGAGGTTGTCCATTCTATGAAGATTAAGAAAGGCAAGAAAGGGATCGTGGCTCTCAAGCTGGATCTGGAGAAAGCCTATGATAGGTTGAACTGGAGCTTTCTTCTGGATAGTTTAGCCAAAGCTGGTATCCCGGAGAACTGGAGGAATTTGATTGGAAAGTGTATCTCCTCTCCTGTTTTCCAGGTTATGATCAATGGGGATATGTCGGATGAGTTCTCTCCATCCAGGGGTATTCGTCAAGGGGATCCTATGAGCCCCTTCCTTTTTATTATTGCCATGGAAAGATTGTCTCACCTGATCCAAGAGGCGGTGAGCAAAGGGACTCTCCACCCTGTTTCCATCAACAGACATTGCCCCCCTGTTACCCATTTACTCTTTGCTGATGATGTCATGCTTTTTGTGGAGGGTAATAAGGAACAAATTAAGGCTGTGATGGATATCCTCGACTGCTTTTGTGAGGCTTCTGGCCAGAAGATTAACATCCATAAATCCCGTATGCTTTGTTCCAAGAATATGGATAATATCTTGTGTAGAAGACTGAGTGAGATGTCTGGAATTCCCCTGACTCAATCGTTTGGGAAATACCTTGGGGTCCCTCTTCATAGTGACAGGGTGTCCAAAGCCTCTTTTAAAGACATTTTGGACAAATCTAACGGTTTGTGTTCTAGCTGGAAAACTAATTCTCTTTCCCTTGCAGGTCGCCTTACTTTAATCCAGTCTATCAACTGCGCTGCTCCAAATCACATCATGCAAGCCTGTAAGCTCCCTGAGCCGGTCCTCAACGACCTTGATAAAATTAATCGGCGTTTTCTGTGGGGAGAGTCTGAGGATGGGAGGAAGATTCACCTGGTCCCTTGGAAGGAAGCCTGCCAGCCTAAGAGCAGGGGGGGGTCTTGGTATAAGGCAAGCTAAGGACAATAATAAAGTCCTGTTAATGAAGCTTCTTTGGAGAATGTGGCAATCCCCCTCCTCCCTTTGGGTTCGTCTTCTGCGCGGCAAGTATAGGAAAGATAGAATCTTTGGTGGCCTGAAGGAGAGGGTTGTCAGCTGTTCCTTCCTCTGGAAAGGGCTTAGTGCTGTTTTTGCTGAGTTCTGTACGGGGATTGGCTTGGAGGTGGGTAATGGGAGATCCATTAGTTTCTGGTATGACACCTGGATTGGTGACAAACCGTTGATTGAGGTGTGCATCGCCCCTCCGCCGAATGATCTCCTCTCTTGGAGAATTGCTGATGTGGTGGACTCGGAGGGAGACTGGATCTGGTCTAAGTTCGACTCCTTTCTTAGCCTGGAGACCCTCCTTAATATTAGAGGTGTGAAGATTAGTAATCAGGAGGAGGATAAGGACAGACACTGCTGGGCCTTGACTAATAATGGTTCTTATTCTTGCAAATCGGCCTATGAAGCTTTTACCCCTAATAGGGCTGATCCTCCCTTGGAAATTTGGAAGTCCATTTGGGCCCTCAAAGTCCCCTACCGCATTAGGAGTTTCCTATGGCTGGGAGTCAAAGACAGGCTCCTCACGAATGCAGATAGACACAGAAGGCACTTGGCTGTATCTGGTGCCTGTAGCAGATGCAGCGGCCATGTGGAAACCTTGTGCCATGCTTTGAGGGATTGCCCGAATAGTAGAAAGGTTTGGGAAGGGGTCATTCCTCACCACATCCTTCCTTCCTTTATGGGGTTCTCTGATATTGACTGGTTCTCTGAAGGCGTTAATGGGAATTTGTTAGCCAGTATGGAGCACGGGGCTATTCTCTTCGCTATTATTTGTCACCAAATGTGGAAATGGAGGAATGAAGAGTTATTTGCTGAGAAGACTGTCTTTATTCCTGACCTCCGGTTTTACTTCTCGAAAAAACTCTCTGTTATTACAAAGAGTTTTGAAGGAGAGCCCCTGGTTCACCCCTCCCCGGTTAAAGAGGTCCAGTTAGTTGGTTGGAGGAAGCCGAGGGAAGGGGTTGTCAAGTTGAATACGGATGGCTCATGCCTTAGTAATGACAGAATTGCTGCTGGTGGAGTTCTTCGGGATGCTGGTGGCGCCTGGCTGGCTGGGTTTACCCATAACTTAGGTACGAGCTCCTCCTTTACTGCGGAGCTCTGTGGGATCTTGTCTGGCATTAAACTCGCCATTCGCATGGGTGTTAAAAGACTTTCGGTGGAGTCTGACAATTTGGAGGCTATCAACAGGATTTCGGATAGACAGGCTGTTTGTCTTAAGAGTCAGAATTTCATTAAAGCCATCTTGAGGCTTCGTCCTGCCTTCGATTCTCTTACCTTCTCCCATATTTATAGGGAGAAAAACCGCGTGGCGGATCGCTTGGCAGCTGCTGGGCATGGGGGGATGTTAGGTGTTTCTACCCTTTCCGTTCCTCCTTCTTTTATGTTACCTTCTCTTCTTGAGGATAGGATTGGGGTCAGTCTTCGTAGACTGATCCCGGGTTAGGTTTTTGTTTGTTTGTTTTTTTTCTTCCCTTCTTACAAAAAAAATAAAATAAGTGTTGAATATTAAAATATTAGTTGATAATGTTTGACTTAAAATTTTAAGTTAAATATTTTGACTTAACAAAATAAGTGATATGTAGCTTAATTGAATAATTTAAGTTGTTAATAAAGAATCACTATCAAACATACTTAAACTAAATAAGTGCTTAATCTATTAATTTAAGTGATTTTTATTGTTATCAAATATGGCCTTATAATATACAAGTTCCATTTTCATAAAATGCACCTTGAGATTTTTCATGCATACTTATTTTATTATATTGAGTCGTTCATCATTGATCTTCGATAATAATTAATCTCATCATATTACATATTTTATTAAAGACATTTAACCGATATTTTAGGTTGATGACATATTTTTTTTGACATGGTGCAAAAAATTATTTTATAAGTTAATTTTCGATATTAACTACGTACTAACAATTCCTTTGCAATGATGCTCTACAAAAGACAACCAAAATGGGAGTTATGAAATTTAATATAGTCATCCAACATAAAAAATAATAACAATTATTAAAGACACGATGTCTATTTAATTCAGTTGTTATTATTTATTGTTTCTGTTAACTATTTGTCGTTACAATTAAATATTAGCTAATTTTCTTTTTCTAATTAGCCATAATTAAACACTTTAAATTTAATTTTTGGAATATAATATTAAAAGTGAGCTTAAGGAGACACTTATTATGATAAAAATAATTAATTAAATATCTTATCCTTTCAAAAAAAAAATAAAATCTTATGCGTAAAAGAATAAAAATCTAAGAGTATATATATATAGAAGAGGACAGTTCATAGTATCATAATCATCATTTTAATTTGTGGACGGAAAGGATAGGTATACTATATAATATATATAGCCAAGTATGTAACACAAAACAACATTAATAATGTCACACATGCCATTGTCATGTATGCCTTTTCATCTGGATTTTTTTTTTTTAATTTAAAGTTAAAATTGAGCAAATAATAATAGATAAGAATCAATTTGATCGTTACACTTAGACAAAACTCAATTTTACCCTTAATCTATACAAAAGTTCAATTTTGCTCCGTAATAGAACTTCTAGCTGACTATTGTACTTCCAAAAAATCCAGTGACTAATTTTCTTAAATATTTACTTAGAAAAATATAAAAATAGAGGTTCTTTTTTTTTTTTGAAAAGGTTTTTCCCATTAACTTAAGAAGTAAATTATTTGTGATAAAAAAAAAGAAATAAATTATATTAAACTGATAAGCCCCCTAATAATATTAATATGTAAGTGGATCTAATAATAGAAAAGGTTAGAGAGAAGAGAAACATAAAAAGGCATCCCACATGCATTATTTACCTGACTTTACCAACCACTTCACTTTTCAGTTTGGTTTATTCACATCTCTCCACTTCTTTTACTGCAAATTACTATAGTTACCGCATATTCAAACACGTGTTAATTAATTACCACATTAATAAAAATAAAGTTTAGTTAGTAATTCAATTGCATGTTTTTTTTTCTTATAACATTACACAGATGATAGCATTAAAAAAACTTTATTAAATAGACAAATTTATTTAATTTATTTAATTTATTCCTAAAAGTGATGACAGAAGAAGAAGAAGAACATATATTATATAAATATATAATATATGGAGGAGACTGAAAATATTGCATGTACGTATTGTTTGAAACTTGATGAATAGGTAATGTAATGTAATGGGCATTGACCTTATTAATAGGGTAGGTCCACTACAGAGGAGCCTCTATGCCTCTTTTAAATCTTGCAATCATTTCTTATTTCCTATTTATATATAGTTCATATTGTAAAAACAATCACATAAAAATAAAAAATAGTACTTAGTAATTTGTAATTTATAATTTGTATGTTTGTGTTGTTTAATTAATGATTATTTGATAGTATAATAATAGCGTAGAAGAAAAGAAATAATAATCAGAAAAAAAAACAATAAAAAAAAAAACGATGAAGAAATAGATAAGTGGGAATTGAATTGAGTTGAGTTGACCCACTCTATAGCAACAACCAACTTGCAGGAGAAGGAGAAGCATCCACATGCAAATGTAATGTTTATAATGATCATCAAATCAAAGACCCAAACCCATGGGGATTAATAGATTTTATGGGTCCTAATAAGTTTTAATCAACCAAATAATAGTGGAATTAACTGATTTTATGGCCCTATTTTAAGACCTACCTACCTAGCTAATCTCTATTTGTTTCATTTACATTTTTAATTTTAATTCATGGGTCCATTTGGCTGGCTCTACCATAAGTTTCCATTACATGTGCATTTTTTAGTACCAAACAGCTGATTTTTTATCAACATCCAGAGATTGCATTTTTGTTATGATGGGTTCCATTCCATTTTCTCACTTATTCATCAGAAATTGCAATTAATGCTCCATACTTTTTTATATATATATATTTTTTTTATTAAATATAGATGGATGGTAGATGGGATTTTTTAAAAATTTTAAAATTGAGGTTTGGTCCTACATACATTCAAATTAAAAAAAAAAAAAATTGAGGTTTGGATTTTTGTGAAGTGTTTGCAGTTTGCATTATAATTTTGTTACACATTAGGTGAGGATACATGATAACATTTTTGGGCTTCTTACACTGTATTATCACTATGATTATTTATGGTTCCATTTAAATAAAAAATTGTTGATTTTTTATGTATTTAATTATTTCCTTTTATTGCTTCTTACTGTATCTTCTTCGTACTCATGGTCCATTCTCCTTTATTTTGTAACTACTTTCCCCGTTTAGTAATTTTAATGCCTGTACAAATTTTGTATATTTATTTTTGTTTCAGAATATTTGTTATTTTCAAATTCAGGAACTATATCATATGTCTTCTTAAATTCATTTCTCTATTTAATGTTATTGCCATTTTTTATTTTCTAAAAAAAATCATTTGTAAAGATGTTTTAATAAAATAACATTATTCACTAGTATGAAGCACATGGCTATTCTCTTCGCTATTATTTGTCACCAAATGTGGAAATGGAGGAATGAAGAGTTATTTGCAGAGAAGACTGTCTTTATTCCTTACCTCCGGTTTTACTTCTCGAAAAAACTCTCTGTTATTACAAAGAGTTTTGAAGGAAAGCCCCTGGTTCACCCCTCCCCAGTTAAAGAGGTCCAGTTAGTTGGTTGGAGGAAGCCCAGGGAAGGGGTTGTCAAGTTGAATACGGATGGCTCCTGCCTTAGTAATGGCAGAATTGCTGCTGGTGGAGTTCTTCGGGATGCTGGTGGCGCCTGGCTGGCTGGGTTTACCCATAACTTAGGTACGAGCTCCTCCTTTACTGCGGAGCTCTGGGGGATCTTGTCTGGCATTAAACTCGCCATTCGCATGGGTGTTAAAAGACTTTCGGTGGAGTCTGACAATTTGGAGGCTATCAACAGGATTTCGGATAGACAGGCTGTTTGTCTTAAGAGTCAGAATCTCATTAAAGCCATCTTGATTCTTCGTCCAGCCTTCGATTCTCTTACCTTCTCCCATATTTATAGGGAGCAAAACCGCGTGGCGGATCGCTTGGCAGCTGCTGGGCATAGGGAGATGTTAGGTGTTTCTACCCTTTCCGTTCCTCCTTCTTTTCTGTTACCTTCTCTTCTTGAGGATAGGATTGGGGTTAGTCTTCGTAGACTGATCCCGGGTTAGGTTTTTGTTTGTTTGTTTTTTTTTCTTCCCTTCTTACCAAAAAAAAAAAATAAAATAACATTATTACCATTCTTAAAAAATTTAAGTCATTTTTTCATTTGTAAACAAAAGCTTAATTAAAAACATAAACACTTTAAAACAATTGATGGAGCAAAAAATTGTTTTTCTTTTCTTCTTTCTTATTTATCTAATCTAATTTTATTAGATTCAAATATATCTGATAAAGTTTGTTAACAAATCATTTAAACTAAAGACAGGTTGACTTTACTATCTAATCAAAATTTAATCAACAAACGAGGTTATGAGAATTCGAACTATCACACATTTGATCTAAGAAGACCTGATACCATATCATGAAACCAAAATTACATTTATATTAATGTCCGATACACCATGCACATGAATGCCTCATCCTATATTCTATTGAAATTTTATCAATAAATGAAATCGTAAGGATTCGAATTATGAATCACTTACCCTAAGAGTCTCTGATACTATACTGAAGAACTATTTGAAATAAAAGTTATCATGAATAAAAAAATCTATCTATAGATTTTTCAATAAAACCCATAAAAACAGCAAAATTAGGTTAGAAAAAAATGGTGAGGGTGACTGCACTCTTAAAAATATTGACTATTTAATTGTAATAAAGGTTGCATATATTATAGAGTAAAGGTGTCATATACATCACGATGTACATAATTAAATTAAGCAACAGAATTCAATAAATTATGCGAATTATAACTAATTGATAAGAAAATGAAAATGGTATCATCAAAGGTTGTTTTTTTGATGTAAAGTTGTTAACCAGAAAAAAAGGAAAGAAAAGTAGAGTTATTTAATTAATTAATACATATCTTTGCCTCTATCTTCAATCATTTCACAGATATTTTTCAAGTTATTTTCCAGCTTCAAAGTTCTTTTGGACAGACTTTTGACAGGAAAGATCCATGTTTAACATATATATTATATATACAAAAAAGCACTATAAAATTATTTATATTAATTAACAAAAGAATTCATATTCATGTTAACCTAGCTAGAGGGTGGTTTTTACTAATACAAAACATTAACCCTAAACATAGTTTTAGACTCAAAATTCTTGTGTCCTATATATTAAAAACAAATCTCTTAAAAAGAGAACATAATAGTAAATCTTAATCAAGAAATTATTTGATCAAAAACTTATCAAATGATAAGTAAAGTTTAAGAATAACTTATACTGTTATTATCTCCGACACACCATGACATATATAGTAATGGACAATTCACTGATATTGGGCACTCTATTATGGATCTACGGATGTCTAATTGATTGTTCTTTTATGTCCCTTTACGTTAAAAAATTAAAACTTCATACATAGGATCAATACGAAGTTCTTTGGCAAACCGGTAGGTGCTCAAATCAAACTCTTTTCCTACCTTGTAGATTCGTCTCTACCTCAATATGTGAATGCCCTTCGATTGAAAACGTGTAAAACACATATTCATCTTGCTATATATTGAAACTTCATATGGAGTTTTAAAAACCTTAACTAATTAGTTTAAGGCCGTATCCATTTAATTTAAAAGCTTAAACGGATATATAAAGTAAAATTGCCTAATTGATACAATTACTTTGTCATAGAACAACTAATTAACCTAAACTCAAATCAAATGATAAACATTGTTGTAGAGAGAGAGAGAGAGAGAGAGAGGGAGAAGAGAAAAGTCCAACTAAGAAAAGAAAAGAAAAGAAAAGAAAAGAAAGTAAGCCATTGGAGGGAGTGATTGAAAGGAAAAATCCAGATTCCATATTTTGTTTACTATTTTTTATGACTGAGATCCAATCATTCAACATGCCCATAATTTTGATATTTTATATAAAGTTTGGCCCCACCAAACGGACGAATGGTCCTCAATCCATATTTTTTTAATCTTAAGGATCTCTTCACCCATCTCCACGCTGCCACCATACAATTCCTAAACTCTATTTTATTCATACACTATTTTTATTTTATTCTCACAAATCAACAATTATATTAATTACCATATTCTATTATTAGAATATTAATTTAAATTAACACAGAAATAAAAACATTGATACAATAATCTAAAATTGAATCGAGTATTAATCTTGATATAAAAGGAAGAAAAAAAAGGAGAGGAATGATCCACCTGTTTGTCAGTGACATTGTACATTGGTTTGGGCAATGACCAGCATCCGGGTCCCACCACCTGAGGCAACACCTGGAACTGATAAGGTCCTGGGCCCCCCCTCCCTCCTCTCTTACCCCTTTCCCTCCCTCCCTCCCTCCATCATTGATGCTTGAGATATCCATTTTAGAATCTGAATGCAACCATTTTTTCTTACCATCTATTTCATAATTTCAATTTTAATTCTCCCACTCCACTCCAATCTATATCTAAAACTGTTTTATCTCTTTCAGCTACAAAGTTTCTAAAAACCACAATTAACATTTGCAGCAAAAATGAAAATTAACACAATAAATATCTGTACAAACAATTTATGATGATGAAACATTAATGTTTGTTGTGACAAAGAATAATTTCAATAACCCAAATGAGATTTTGTTCTCCGTCAAACCACCCAACCGCCATGTTAAGCAATACTGTTTTTTTTTTCTTTCTCATGCGATGATCAAACCCTAAAATCCCATATTTAATCACACAAAAAAATTGGAATAATTTAAAATTGGAAGAAAACAAAACTCAAATTGCAAGAACAATCAAACCTCACGTGTGTTACACATCAAACTACACAAGTGTGGGATGATCATCAAGACGACGACACCAAATCGTCCGATCATTCTCTTCTCTTCTCTACGACTGATGACTTGTTGTATCATGCCGATCATCTCCGCCGCCGTGGTGTGAGTGTGAGTGTGACCCACTTGCTTGCGAATCCGATAAACCACCGCCTCTGTATGGATTTAATCCAGCAAGCATATTCAAATGCCCTTCACTCATTCCACTATTGCCACCACCATTTCCACCACCACCACCGCCGCTTAAACTAGTGGACCCCAATTGCTGACTAGGCAACAAAGCCACCGGAGTAGGAAAGTTCATAAAATGTAACCCACTCGATGTTGTACTACGGTACAAAGCGCTATTATTAACTGAAGGAAATGTCCAAATTGGGTCTCCACTCATAACTTGATTATTAGGATTAGCAAGCATCCAAAAATTCGCCGGAATCTGACTATGTGTTGCCGGAATTGAACCAGTACTCGATTGCAACAAGTAGCTTCCCATCTGATGCTGTTGCGATGATAAATCTTGCTCAGACCTTCTTTTCCTGCTCAAGCTTTCATCCGTCTCATTTGATAACTCCAACGAAGACGTATCCCGCAATTCCTGTTTCGCTTGGAGTACCGCATTCAAATTGTTCGACTGGAAATTAAGAAATGCCGGTGTCGGAGAGGTTTCGAGGCCAATTCCAGGGAATAAACTCCGGCGTTGTTGCATAGAAAAATTAGGATTAAATGCTGCCGATCTTAACTGAGAAGGGACTGACATACTCGAACCTGAACTACGGAGAGAAATGTTGAGGGAAGTGAAATTAGCAGGGATAGTACCAGTCCCAGTGGCGGCGATCACTGCCGGTTCCGCTTGTTGAAGTAACCATTCGATAGTTTCCCCGTCGGATTTATGGCCAAGCTCACGAGTTAGCTGAAAAACCCTAGCAGCACAAAGAGCTGGCATCCGAATTCTGCGGCCACGGCCGTCGACTTTGGTGTGACGATCTTTAGTAGAAGTTCGTTTAGGCGGCGGTTTCTTGGAGGTCTCGGCGGGGACAATTTGGAGAGCGGAAGTAGAAATAGGAATAGGAATAGGAGTGGCGGTGGTGGTGTTAGGTTCAGTAGAGGAAGAGAGGGGAAGAGAAGAAGGATAAGGAGAGGAAGAAGAGCAAGGATGTTCATCTTCTTTCTTTTCAAGCAATTGGAAAGGGAAATTAGGACGGTGGTGGTGATGATGGGGGTGGTGGTGGTGATGGTGGTGGAGCTGATCATCACCTCCTTCCATGATGGCATGAAAGTAAGTTGTTTCTCGAATGGCGTTTAGGGTTTGGGTCTATGAATTTAGGGGTTTCTGTCTATGAGGATGTTGAAGTTGAGGAAGAAGGAATTGATGTTTGGTTGAAGAAGAGAGAGAAAGGATAAGGAAAGAGCTTTAAGCAACAAAGATAATGAGTGGGAATTATATGGGTAACCTTTAAAAAGCAAATTTTTTTAGAAAGGAAATTGCTTTGTTGATTTGCTTCCTTTGCTTTGCTTACTTGCTGGGACTTGGACTTTTTATTTATTTATTTATTTCTTAAATAAATAAACAGAGGAGGAGGAAGAAGAAATGAAGGGAGGGTTTTATTTATTTTTTTATTTATTAAAATTTTATTGTGGTTGGACAGAGGCCCTTTGGTTCAGAGTCCACGTGAGGTGCTCTTTTTATCATTCAATCCATAAAGACAATGGTGGCCGAGGTGGGTCCCAATCCCGAGTCAAAAAAACTTAAAATTAAAAATTAAAATTAATAATAAAAAAAAGATTATGAATTGTGGGTCCCTTCTCCATTCAAGTAATCATTTCATTCTGCACCTTTGTTGGGGGACTTTGGGATTCCTCTACCTCTTAATTCCTTAATTAGGGTTTCCTAAGCCTGATATTTTTTATTTTATTTTTAACTGCTATTTGTTTGATTTTTTTACTGTTCACATGCATCCATCTAAATCCTTTTTTGGATTATTTAAGGACGTTATCAACTGATTTTGACTACTCCACATCATATATAAAGTTTCCCATTCAATTATTCCAACTCTTTTTTATTCATTATCTAACCATTTCTTTTTATCTAATTAACAATAAAGTCTAAATTTAATTATATCAGTCATGTAAAATTTACACATTTCAAATATCACTAATATCTAAAATATTTATTTTATTATTAATATAATTATCAATATAATTACAAATATATACACAAATTTAAAAATCAGTTTGAATAGAATAGTTTTAACCTTTTTTTCAATTTCCAAGTAATCTACAAAACACAAGAATTATCAATCCACCCTCATAAACACTTTGATATTCAAATCTAAATAGTAAAGCAAAATACAGAGATTAGAGTCTTTCTTTTTCATACATTTGTAATCCACATTATAATCTTTTTGTAAAAGCGTTAATAAAAAATGGACTAAAATACTTGTTATATTATTAATATAGTTACAAACAACATGCTAAAATTCTATTAATAAATTTATCCGAAATATCTAATGTGACAATCAAACAACGATCAAGCTAATAAATTCAAAATTTTCATTAGGTAAAAGTTAAATTGATATTAGGGAATAAAATTTTATCATTAACCTGCACATCTTGAAAAACAAAAGGGCCAAATATTTGAAGTTATACCTATAATGAACTATTTTACTTTCTAGGCTAAATATTGGTTAAATTTATTTATTTAATTATAATCATTTAAGTTATTTTTATAATAGAAGCAGTCATCATTATGTTCCAGTACCATTCTATTATATTCTGTGCTTAAATGTTACTATTGGATCTCTTTCTCTTTCTTTCTTTAATCTATAATTTTCTTGGGTATCTGGTATTTTACCCAACCGTAAAACTAACAGTTACTGCTTACAATGGTGTCAGACGGACAGAGTGGTTGGTATTAACTTGAAATTCACATGAATGAATTCATATACTATCAAAACGCAACCGGATAAACTGTCATTTTATGAATTTATATCATAAAATAAAATAAGTGCAGACACAATATGCCTTTGTTGGCTTATGTTTTACTAGTTATTAAATTAAAAAAATGAAACAGAAGAAACTAATGTGGGCACAGAACAGAAGAGCCCAAAGAACCCAACCCAAGATATTGATTTTATGTATAGATATGAACCCACCCTACTCATTCAGGACCACTTGATCCCACAAACTAACATTTTTTTATATCATAAATATGTTTAATAGCCCCCCTCCCCAGTCAGTCTTATTCTTTCTTTTTTCTTCTCTCTAAAATCTTACTATATCTGCCAATTTATTATTTTTATTATAATCTTAACTCTTTCTGCATTTATCATATATATGGTTTCAGTAAACTCTATTTCTCAAGTTATGGAATGACATACTTGCATATATCTCACGTTTTTCCTCAATAATACAAAATGTTATCTCTTAATAGGTTATTTTATTTTTTCAAAAAAGAAAGAAAAAGATCAGAAAGAGAATATTAATTATTAATTCTAATGTGCACCTTAATAAATGGCGTGCATTAAGAGTTAATTCCAGTTGGAATTCACGTGTTTATAATATGATTCATGTATATAACAAGATTAAAAAAAAAAATACTAATAATATAATCTTTTTAATTTTTATGACAATACTTATAACCAACAAATTGTTTTTGGATATTATACTTTAAATGATTAATTATTGATCTTAGATAATAGTGTATGATATCATGATCAGAATTCCTCCAATGTAAGCATGGCACCAATATGTTATGTATATACACTTCAATTTATATTTTGCCTAATAATCCAAAGACAGTTGAGTAACATTTTAAGACTTCTCTCTCTATGCATATAGGCCAAATTTTAATTAATTTGATTTTTTTTTTTTTCATTTGCCCTGTAGTATAGTTATATGACTATCCTTTAATTTTCAGAGGAAAATTACACGATTATGAAAATCTGTGCTCTATATACATGATTATGAATATTTGTGATCTTTCAATTCAAAAATTTATGTATAGTTTGGGACAGGAAACATGAAGGTCCCAGATTTTCTTCATCTCCTTGCAATTTTGTTCTTAAAATATCAAGCTAGTATAGTTTTTCTTTGTTCATTCAACTGAAGAGCTTAATCGTGGACCCAATGGGTGTAAATTATCAATTTGATATGTATACTTTCCCATCTTATTTATATTTTTAAGATTTGAAGACCGACATGATGAAGATTGGATCGCCGTTGCTCTTCTACAGATTTTGATTTCCAAATGATATATGTTTAATTGTTTTTTTTTTATGTTTTTTTATATCTTTTATGAGCTTTTTATTCTTTTTATAGTCAATTTTGTTCCTTTGTGGTTTTGTTAGGATTTTATTCCTTGTGGTTTTGTTATTGTATTTGTATTATTTTCATCTAATAATGAAGTAAGTATGTTTATAAAAAAATTTTGAAGACTCGAGTTTTATGTAATTAGATTCTTATAATTAAAGATGTACCAAATTAAAAATCCATTCAAATTTTATGCGGATGAATTAGAATATGTTTAAAAGGTTTCATAAAAATAGGAGGTTACGGACACGGAAAAAGAAATAGAAAAAAATGGACACTCTAAAATGTTATTTCTAAAACATAGTAAAAAAATAGAAATGAAAAAAAAAAACGAAAACATACCTGAAACATAACAACCGTAATAACGGCCCAAGATGAACATAATAAGAAGATAAAATTGTAGAAAACCGTGACCTCAACAAATCCAACATGTATCACAAAGTAGCAAATTCTAGAGCTCCAAAAATCAAGAAAAGCTAGCTCAAATTCCTACCAAGTCATCAAGATGTGTGCCAAATGATTTCTTCTACGGTTCCGATATTTACGGCCCTTAGGGCTGTAAATAAAACCCAAAAATTCCTATTATTAGTGTTCATTTAGTTTTTCAATACATAAAATTTATTGATACTTAAATACTTAAATATTTAAATGCATATATTCATAATAGATTGTTATATTTCCAATACAAATAAATACTTATTTTAGAATTAAAATTATCTTTTTTATTGTTATATGTGAATAATTAATGCTTATATACAACCCTAAGGGCTGTATATATCATTTGCCTTTCTTCTATCATTCTCTCAATCACCACTATTGGATTATTGGAACAGAAACCGGAAAACACTAAAATTATCAAATAAAATAATGGACAGAATCACAAACTATATTATTTTCTTTAAGATGTTCGTGGAATTTCCAAAGACTGCAAGCAATTAATTTATGTTCGCCTTCAGAATAAAATAGTCCACTCGTAATACAAATTCGTATTGCATAGCACAAATCTGATTTGTCTACATTCTAACTGCTCAGTCCGAAATTAATTCAGATGGAAGTGTTTGATTGCAGTGTACAAAAACAAAAACCACAACATGTATTTATAGAGTAAAAATAGAGTTGTTGTGCTCTAATGTGGTGGATAAGAAAGGAGTGACGGGGAAGTGAGAAAATGGAAGACTGGTTCAGAAAGACCAAATCAAAATAGACGTTTAAGAAATAAGATATCTAATTAATTAAAAAATTAATTCCGAAATTAATAAAATAATAATATAAAATATTATTATTATTTTTCCACACCAACCCGGCTCGGACGGACGATGGAGGTGGCGACGTGTGTGTGTGTGGTGGTCAAGGTCCTTATCCTTTCACAAAAGTGGAGTACCTCTTGGAGCACACCCAAATATATAAGGACATTCTTTATAAATAAGCAATGTGGGATGTCTTACTCTTCTAAATCATTTTGAAGACAAATATTTGGGCTTTTTTTCATAAATTCAAATTGGGCCTTGTGGCCTAGCCCAACAATCCCCCACTAGAATTAAAAAAAAAACATTCATTAAGCAATTATACAAGGTCAAGTGTAAGAAAAGATACCATTTGATTTAAACCCTTGCGCAGTGAGTATAATTCAGATTATACTAGAGCGACTCGTAGTCTTGAACTCTATCTCTGATATTTTACTACGCCATAACCTTTCCAGAGTGTAGTTCTAGTAGCTCGTGCATTTATGGCCATGCACGTCTATCCTGGTATAATGAATGCTCTAGAGTTTTGCCCTAAACTCATAGGAAGCGGACTCACTTCCACATTCATATAGGTGAGTCTATAAGAAGTACTCCTATAACTATGTACTTCACTCCAAATAGAGACATTATTAAGAGTTTCTATCATCTCAACTTAACACCGCTTCAGGAAATTCATGCTTCAAAATGCATGATCTAACTCATATTACATCACAACTTGTTGTTTACCTATTGAACCTATTTCTTGGGATCTCAAGCCTACATATTGAGTTACCATTATGTGTAACTTATTACTGTAAGGGCATAAGTCTCACACTCTTTGCGGTATTTTGGAGTTTCTCTATAGCTAATCCTTTCATCAAAGGATCGGCTAAATTCTCTTCTGAGCGTATGTGATCCACTCTAACAGCTCATTTACAGAGCATCTCTCTAAAATTCTTGTGCTTACGACGTATCTGTCGTTTCTTATTGTTATAATAACGGTTCTGAATCTTAGCAATAGCCGTGGTACTATCATAGTGGATCAATACTGCTGGAATCGGTTTTTCCATAAGAGAATCTCACCTAATAGACTTCTCAATCAACTTGCTTCCTCACTAGCTGTGGCTAGTGTAATAAGTTCTGATTCCATAGTTGATTGAGCTAGAATAGTATGTATCTTGGATTTTCATGAAATAGCACCACCAGCTATATTAAAAATATAGCCACCAGTTGCCTTGAAATCATCTAATAGGTATTCCAGTTAGCATCACTGTATCATTCAAGGACTGTTGTAAACCTTTGATAAAGTAATCCAAGTTTCATGGTTCTTTTAAGGTTTTGATGACCCTTTCTATAGCATTCTAATGCTCAACACTAGGTCTTCTAGTAAATCTGCAGAATAATCCCACGACATAAGCTATGTCGGGTCTAGTACAATTAGTGGCATAACAGAGACTGTCAATTATGCTAGCATGCTCTGATTGTCTTACACTGTCTCCAGTATACTTAAAAAGTTTTACACTAGGGTCATAAGGTGTGCATGCAAGTTTACATTCAAAGTAATTATATTTCTTTAAAATCTTCTCAATGTAGTGAGATTGATCTAAAGAAATTCTATTTTCAGACCTAGTTATCTTGATGCCAAGAATGACATTTGCTTCTCATAGATCTTTCATGTCAAAGTTTTCACATAACATAGACTTCACAGAATTCACAACATGAATATTAGATCCAAAAATAAGCAAGCTATAACATATAAGCATATAATGGTGCAAACATCCATTTGGTGTATCACAAGATTATGTACATAAGCAGTAGCAATCAAAACACAAATAGATGTAATTCTAGTAATGGGTGAATAAGTGTTAAAGAAATCTACATTTTCTCTTTGTCTAAAGCCTTTAGCTATAAGGCGAACCAAGTCTAAAGGGTGTAGTAGTCGAGTGCTCTATCCCTTTTAGAGTCGGTTAGTCCTAAGTTTAAGGTAAATATATACATAAAACATAAATGGGTAAATCTCTGTTTTTTTAACTGAAAAAAACTGAATTGAACTGAATGCTAACTGAACGGAATTAAACTTAACTGAATTCTACTGAAACTGAAACAATAATATAATCCTTTCAAAATAGCAATAATTAAAATAAAAAGCTTATAAAAATAATAATAGTTCTAATAATAATAATAATAATAAGTAGTGATAAATTACTGAATTGAACTTAAATTAAGTAACAAAGAACTCGGCTAAGACTGTTTTTTTTTTTGTTAAAATTGAAAAGGTATCAAACGGAATCCGTTTATATTAATCTATATCAAAAGTTTTTTAGCATGATTATGAAATTATCACTAACATAAAATTGGGAAAAAATTAAAGGAAATGTCTCTCATATGGTACCGCCTCATGGGATTTGGACTCATTCACATGGATAAGAAAATAACTAAAAATAATAGGATTTCCATAAAGAATTGCTCTTTCTTCCTAATGTGTTATAGTTGATGCTAATTCTCCAACTTGTTATGCAAGTGTTGAAGATGTTCATAATGTGTTCTAACTTTAGGGATTTGTGTGTCAATATTTCTTAGTCTAAGAGCAAGGATCTAGCAGCCATATGGTCTAATATATAGGAATTCCCTATTGATACTGCTGGTTTTGGCTTCATTATTCCAGTTGCAGAACTATGACCCAAAGCTCGGGAGAGGGGGTCAATTTTCTGTAGACAAATGTATACCCAACAATTACTTAAACTAAATCACAATTCACAATTTTGAATTCTTTGTTAACAATAATACATTTTCACAATTAATTAAATTAAATCACAATTTTTGGCTTTTAGTAGTTTTTATTTTATTAAAAGGTATAGGACAAGGAAAGGAGATATGGGACATCCCAATAAGATTGACACCCCTCAGACAACCACTCCTGAAAGCACATAAATAACTGCACTGCACCAAAGAGTAAAAATTTGAAAGTTAAACCTCTGATTTGTAGCCCAAATAATATTTTTCAAAAAAATATATACTTAATTTATTATAGTAGTAGAATTCATACCCAATAAATTATTAAACTAAATTTTAATTCACAATTCATAAAAATCACAATTCACAATTCATAGTTACTCAACAATAAAATTTACTAACAATTAATTAAACTAAATCAAAATTTACGGGTTCGTTCAAGTAATTATGTCGAGTAAAGTGTTTCATTGAATGATGTTTCTTTTAAAGTAAATTTATACCTAATAAGTGTATCTAATTGAACCTGGGGTGTCACCCTAGTTGGGATGTCGGACTAAAGCTCCTCCTGATGCCACCTTTTTAATTAAAAAAAAGTGTATCTAATTAGATAATTTATTGAATAAAGTACAAACATATAACTATGTGGTTTCGATCATTTTCAACCACGGTCCCGTATTTTAAAACGTGATAAATGGATGCATTGGATTTACAACTGTTAACAAATAAAGTCTGATGAGGGCATCCCTCATTCAAACCCGAACCCGGAGTCAAGAGATGAGGACAGCGAGAGGCGAGATCACCAGCCAAGCACGCGAGGTTTGCTCACCAAGGCACGGGGCGTAGAGGGTTCCAGTCCCGAAGAGTTATCCAGGGAATCGCTGACGCGGGGCGCATCCCCTAGTACGCGGGGTGTGAAAGCAGGGTCTGAAGTGCAGGGTGACCAGGAGGCCAACTATGCGGGGCGTACCACCAGGGACGCCACGCGTGAAGATCATCAACGAGTATCACCACGGTTAGAGGTTCAAATACGCGAGGCGTGAACCTAGGAACGCCACGCGTGAAGTCATCTTCGAAGGCCTTCCAATCTCAGTAGCTAAAACACGCGGGGCGTGTCCTGCCAGAAGAATACTTCTCCTCCAAGTTCTCACCAGTGGGGGACCAATCCTGCTCTTATTTAATTACTGTTTTGCTATCAACCACTATTTACTAGGTTGCCATTATTTTCTTCCCTTCCCATCTTACCCTTGATCATATGTTTTACTAAAAACCCTATTCAAGGGTTTCTAGTCTTTCCCTCTTATTTTGTTGGAGTATATAAGCTCCTTTATTTGTAATGAAACACAACTTTTATGAAATTTATCTCAAAGCCTCCATTGGAGCTCAAGGTTAATCCTTGCTTGGGTTTATTCAACCTTCAAGTTTAGCTTGAAAAGATTGTATTCTTTGTGAGTTTACGACTAAAACTCTCAATCGACTTTAATCTACATCAAAGTCCATAATACCATTAAAAAAGGGTGTTGTTAAACATAGCCTCAATTTCCCGCCCCTAGCCTCGTGAAAGGACGAAAATACCCTTTGAGGTTTTGGGGTGGGAAATGGAGGATTTTTCCCTCTTCCGCCACGTGGGCGTGAGGAAATCATGCCTCACCTTATGGTGAGGCGTGTGTATATCACGCCTCACCACTAGATGAGGTGTGTATATCACGCCTCACCACTAGTTGGGATGTCGGACATGAGTTTCGTTTGTATGTCGTCGATAACCAATATTACCGATGAAAATCTTATTATTACCGACGACATTATATCGTGTAAACTGATATTTTCTTGTAGTGAGGTGAGTCGTGAGGCTATCACGCCTTACCACAAGGTGAGGCGTGATAGCCACACGCCCGCGTGGCTGTTGGGAAAAAAAAAGTTATATTAAGTATACGTTTTAGAGTGTTTATTGCGGAATAGATGATTTATTGCGGATTACTCGGATTATACGGTTTATTGCGGATTAACCTTTTAGAAATAAAAATTAACAACATTAACACTAAAATCAATTAATAAACACAAAATATTACATATAATTTCAAATGTGTTAAAAACAATAAGTTCTAGTAAATAACAACATATATCAATCTGCCCGGCGCCACTCGTCCATAAACTCATCCATATCTCTCATAATAAGTGGACCCTCCTCATTATGTCGTCCGACTACCGACCGCCGAGTAATACGCCACAAACGGCTAACCCACTGCAGAAAAATAAATATTAGAAAACAAACATATGCAAACCAATAATAAATAACAAAATAATAATAAACTTACATATTCGCTGCTGGAGCGAGCATGTCGGACTGGCCCATCCCGAGGGACATGAAGGAGATGAGGATGTGAATATCGTCTGTACCACTCCATGTACCCCGCATCACAAGCAGTGGGATCGTATCCAACTGGCCGACATCTCCTCCGATCAATGCCACGAGTTGATGGAAATCTCAGCCAGGTATCATCAACTATGACAAATGAATGCGCGAGCCTGTACGATAAAGACTTCCATGACCGGAATGCAGTATCAGGTCTAATACGCTCAGTCGGGATAGGCTGAACATATCTTACCTGACGTAGGACTCGATCAGACATATACAGCTCAACAATGTCTCTACACCGTATCCAACCAGTGTAGGACACTCGTAGCTGATCGTCATCGGCGACTGGACCATAAGGCAACCATGTCACCTGCAAAAAATAATACTCAATTATAAATACTAATATACTATAAATAATACTAAAATTATAAATAATTCTAAAATTTTAAATAATACTAAAATTTTAAATCATGTCTCAGTTGCCGTCATGCGGTCAAACTGTGCACGTATGGTCTCGAGTCGAGCGGCCTTCCTGCTTGTAACCCTGATCTCCCATCTGCACGCCCGGGGATAATCAGCTGGGATCAAGAGTGGTAGTCGATGGGACCGGAAAATCAGAAAATACTCAGATATCCACGCTTGGAGGAGGGTTAAACATCTACAAATACCCGAGCACTCTCCCCTGCTCGCTATCCCCCAGCTGCCGATATAACGTGGCAAGTGTAGCAGACCCCCAAGAAAGTCGAGCTGCCCCTCTGACACCACCGTGAACCTCAAGGATATGGGATAGTCTGATCCTATCACCACTCTTATCGACAAACAAGGTGGATCCGAACATAAGCCACATCCACGCTGTGGCTCGAGTCTCATCATCCCGACCCTCCCCCTCGTGGGTAAGTCTCTCCACAGCATCAGCAAAAACAGCTCCACCACTCCAGTAATGTCGGGCTGGCGATAACAACTCCTCCTAACTGACCTCAAACATCATTATACACATGGCATGCATCCGCTCAGCATTGCATGAATCGAAGACCATCTGCCCGTGGACCGGGATACGTATAATCTGTCATAAATCATGTAGTAGAATAGTTATCTCCCCAAACGGCATGTGGAAGGAGTTTGTATCGGGCTGTCACTGCTCCACGAATGCAAATATCAGCGGGGCATCCAGGTTTTTGAATATGGTGGATGGGAGGTGAGACAACCCAGTCTTCTCGACCATATCCCGCAGCTGTAAAATGACACATATACAATTACTGAATATTTTTGAGGTTTAGGGTTAAAAATAATAAGTAAAATAATTTATTGACCAAATTATTCTTACCTCGGGTGTCTCACCGCGTAACCATCCCACCACTGACTGACATGCTAATTATCTGTTGTAGCATGTCAGATACGATCGAAGATCTCCTCCCAGCATCCGTGAGGCAACATGTCCTAGAAAACTAGGAATCATGGAACCATCAATGGAGTTACCATCCACCAGCCTAGAAACAAGCCAGATGTGGTCCTCACTAGCTTTGGGATGTTCTGGTCCCTGAAATTATAAATAATACTAAAATTTTAAATACTATATTAAAATTATAAATAATGTACTAAAATTATAAATACTATACTAAAAATTTAAACACTGTATTAAAATTTAAATAATACTAAAAATTTAAATAATACTAAAATTATAAATACTATATTAAATTTTAAATACTATATTAAAATTATAAATACTATACTAAAAATTTAAATAATATACTAAAAATTTTAAATAATTATGAAGATGCTGTTGACTGGTTCAGTGACAAGTGCATGAATGGGAATGAAGAATATCTAATCAAAATAATCTGTATGATGTATGCCATATGGCAACACAGAAATGCGGTTCTGTGGAAGGAGAAACTGCTACCAGTGGATATTAGAGTTCAGCTAATACAACAGCAAGTGAAAGAATGGAGAGGGGCAAAAGAGAGTAATAGGCGTGAAGAAACAAACCGGAGTGGGACTGTTTTAGAGAATCTGTTGAATGACAGGCAGGATCGTAGTGAGGAGGAACACAGGAGGGTTAGGGCGGATGAAGGGTTGGATGGAAGGGGCGAGACAGGGGGACAGCAGATGCAGCAAACCGTTATAGGCGAAGGAATGCAAGAACGGAACCTGCGCTATACTGGTTCTGTTGAAAACCGAGAAGTTGCAGCAGGTATAGCAGTAATGTTGTACCAGACGCAGCAGGTACAGCAGCAACGGTTAAGCCCAGAAGCGCTTGAAGCTAGCCTGCATATTCCGGATTCTGCAGAAAACCGAGAAGCTCTGAATCAGAGGCAGAATTGGTAGGAATCGGAGGGAGTAGTATAGCATACCAGTAGACCTGAAGATTACCATCGCACGGTCAATAGGGGAGAGAGACCACATCACTGGCTAAGACCGAGAGGAGGGAGATTAAAGTGCAATCTGGATGGTGCTGTATTCCAAAACTCAAGATGCTGCGGGTGGGGAGCTGTTGTAAGAGCGGAAGATGGCTCTTTCATGGCAGGGGCGAGCGGTATAATAAGGGGATTATATTCGGCTCGGATTGTGGAGGCTATGGCATTGAGAGTGGGGTTAGAATGGGCGTTAGAAGTGGAGCTGGACAATGTTCAATTTGAGACGGATGCTCAGGTTGTAGTAAAAGGAATAAATGCAAGTGAAACAGACTTGTCTACATTTGGAGATATAATTGAAGACTGCAAGGAGTTGTTACGAAATAAGACGTTTTCTATGTCTTTTGTTCCGAGGTTAGCGAATAGAGCTGCTCATCAAATAGCTAGGCAATCTCTTTCCAATGCTAACATTTTTTCGTTTTTTGATTTGCCGGTTTGGCTAATGAGTGTAATTGAAGAGGATATTCATGTCTCAGCTGATTAATTAAAGATTATTTTCCTTCAAAAAAAAAAATTATAAATAATACTATACTAAAATTATAAATACTATACTAAAAATAGGGACGGGTGTGAGCCTATCATGCTGCACCATAGGTGCGGGCGTGATAGCCTCATGCCAGCACCTATGGCGCGGGCGTGATAGGCTCACGACCCAACCCCGAATTCGCAAAATTCCCAAATAACGAACAGATTCAAAAAATGAACCAAAAATCGACAAAATAAAACCGTAATTCGGACCATTAGTGTTTTGCCTCTTCCGCCCCTCCCACGATCCATGTTTTGGTTGAGAAATTAGTCCGGATTTGATCGAATAGAGTTTAGGGTATTTGAGAGGTTTTGAGATTTTTGAAATTTTAGGTAAAGGGTATTTCGGTCTATCCCCGGGTTATGTGCGGGAATAAGTAGCTAGATATAGTAATTCACTTTTAAAAAATACAAACTCTTTTGTCTCTCATTCCTCTAATTATTCAGTTTGAACGAGTTTCAGCTTATTTCAGTTGACATCTTTCATCTTCTTCAACCTCCTCCGTCCCCTTCAACCTCGTAGAAAAGTACTCATACCCATGAATTGGCTTGCCAATTGTTAGTGACTTTACATCTGCAACCTTCGTTAGAACGACACCACAATCTCAATCAGAGTTTTCAAATCAATTTCTAAATCATCCAAATTTAAGAAAAAACAAACAAAGTTCTTTAATAACTAGAAAGACTAGAGAAATTAATGAGAAACTGAGACATGCTCACAAACTGAGAGATGAGCGACGAGCAGTGGAGGTTGGAGAATTGGGAAAAAATCACCAGAATGATTGGGGAATGGCCAGAAAGATAGAGATATGAAAGGCTGCGATGAATTGGTTTTCGAGAATCGTACCTGATTTCTCCAACTCTATTCTGATCAGTTCATATTCAAGCTATTCCATCTATTCAGTGCAAACCTTTTCAGAATGCTTTTAAGGAATTACAGTGCCTCTATCTATCCAAGTTGGATTGAGTTGCAATTTGAAAAAGGCAAACACCCATTAAAATAATTATTAGAAAGTTCAAGACTTTGAAGGTTTTCAATCATGCCAAGATTACAAGGAATTCAACCGACAATTTCAAAGAAAATAAAAGAATCCATCTATGTTTAACTCAAAAGAATTGAGAAGAAGAGGTGAAACAACAAGCCACCAATTTTACAATTTACAAAAAATGCCTCTTTCTCTTTGACTTTGACTCCCATATCTCCAACAGCTGCCACAGTGAAACACTTGACTGTATTTGAAAAGGTTAAAATCACATGTTCCTCTAATTTATTCCTATAATCAAATGTTGTTTTGTAACAAACTTAACATTTTAACTCATAATGGCAATTTAACATCCAAATTCACCACACAAGAATTTGAAAGTAAGAAATATTTAAACTTTTTTTTTAAAATTTGTGCAATGCGCTTACATTATAAAAAGAAGAAAGAAAAATTCTCACCAAACCCGGATGTGATTCGAACCCATAACCTCTCACGGCATAGGTAAGAAATATTTAAACTTGTAATATCAAAGTAAATTAATATCTCAAATTGTATTACCGCTAATTAATGCCCAAATTCGCAACAGAGGGACAAAGGAGTAGTAAGGAACATTCCAAATTGTAATATCAAGACTTAATATATATTGCTCTAAACTTGTATAAAAAGTTTGATTGGCTCCATAAATTTTCGAAGTGTCTCGATAGTTTCTTGAACTTACATAAAATTTTCAGTTAGTCCTCTGAACTTGCATAAAATGTAATAAATTAATCACTCAATTGCAAAAAATAAAATAAAATAACAAGTTAAATGCGGAAGATGTATTGCATATGCCTTTAAAAAAGTAAAACGATCAAGGTCGTGGTATGCGATTCTAATATTAGAGAAGACAAATTTATAGTTGAACAAATAAGAACTTCCTTTTTAATCTATTTTATAAATTATGTAATAACAATCTAAGACGTGTACAATACATATTCCACATTTAACTTACATTTTTGCAACCGATGGATTAATTGATTACATTTTATGTAAGTTTAAAAGGCTAAATAAACATTTTATGCAAATTCAGGAGGCTATCGAGACACTTTGAAAATTCAGAGGGGCAATCAAACTTTTTGGATAAGTTCAGGGCAAATGATATATATTTAGCCTTTACCATTAAACCTAATATCAAAAAGATAATTAACATCATAAATCGTAGTGCCAAAGAAAATTAATATCTCATATATATTTAGCACATCATTAACCTTATTTAATTAATCTAATCTACCCAATTCAATTAAATTAATTAATCTAACTAAGTTGTAAAAAACGATGTAATACACTAGAATACATGAGATATTATCTAGATTAAGAGCCTACATGAATATATTCAACTTCAGATGAATACACATATATATACAAGTTTTTTTCCTACAATAAAGAAAACATAGCGGCCCTACTAGCAGCCTTATAGCTGTCACATCAGTCTAAGCATGATCTAGCAGCAGCCTATATTATACATTTATTACATTTACTTATTCTGTAACATTCCCCCTCAAGCTGAAACATGAATTTTAATCATGCTCAACTTGCTACAAATACAAATAACATAGTTAGTAGGTACTTTGCAAGGGTTGAAGAGTAATGACTAGTTGTGAGATAGTAATGTTAACGTACCGTTGGATGTGACTACACCTATCTTTTTTATAAGGCTGGGTTGAACGCTCTTCTTCTAGAAGTCCTTTTGGTATTAGGACTCCTCCTATTAGGAGTCTAACTTCAGAAGAAGTCCTCTGCAATATGGAGTTTTTAACCTAACCGCATGGGAGTTTTCCTTAAAGGGAAAACGTTTCATTAAAGCTTCGTGACTGATCTAAAGGTCCAATTTGTAACATATGGCAGCTAATCTGAGGGTTCCTATAGTTCCACGCATCTGATTAATTTTATACGATATCATATGTCCCCCCGTCCTTTTTTCTCAACTCTTGCAGGTTCAGTACAGGCGGGAGAAATGAAACACCTACTTTTGCCTTCAGTTGTCCCATGCCTTTGGATGTGCTTTCGTCTGTAATTTTTCTCCATTGACATGTGTCACTTGCATTTCTTTGGAAATTGTTTTTGTCTTGGCATGCGTTGTCCAGGTGGCCTGTTTTAACTAGCTTTGTTCTTTGCGTCTGTCGGGGGTTCTAAATTGATGGTAAGTCTAATCACTTGTAGGCATTTATTATGCCTATTTGCTGATGTTTTCCCCTTTCAACTTCCTCTCCTCCCTTATAAAAGGTCATTCATCCTTTTTGTTCATTTTTACCTTTTTTGCTTCCTAAATTTCTCTCGCTTATGTCTGTGTTTTCAGGCTTTGCCTACTCGCTTTTCTTTAGTAAGTTCCTTTTTCTACTGTGCTTTTTTTGTGTGTTTATTTTACCTCATTATTGACAGTAAGAAGCTACCAATCGATGAAGCTTCAGATGCTGAAAAGGTAAAGAAGAATATTATTCATAATGCAAGAACTTTGAACAACTCCTTAGATGATATTTTTTTAATGGAGCTAGTCTCCAACTATCTAGAATTTGAGCATTTGGATTTTGCCACTCCTGAGCCTGATCAAGTAATAAGCATCACTTTGAAAGGATATTTGGGCTTCTATAAGTTATTTCTGGAGAATGGGGTTGAAATTCCCTTCTTTTCTAGAATTGCCAACATACTGAATGGATTTGACATCCGCCTCGCTCAGCTTTCTCCTACATTCTTTCGGCTAAAGGGCATCACATTGTAGCAAAATGTGGCTTCGTGAGTGATGAAGCTGGTTTTCTCCTTATCTTTTGGATCCATGGGTATTTGATGATAACCTATTTCATGGCTTTCACTTTTATAGAAGTGGCAATAATTTCCATTGCTTTGGTCTTTCTTAAGCTAGGGTGGATAGTCGATTATCATCTTGTTATATTCAACCCAAATGAGCATCTCATTTCTAGAGGCGTTAAAGGTAACTTGTGGTTTGTCCCTTTTCTCACATAACCTTGGCTGATTTCTATCCTTTTTGTCTTTCTCCTTGAATGATTTTTTTTCCCGAGCAGGTTTCTCTTTTGAGTAGAGGGTTTGGCTTGTGTTCATCCCATCGAGTTTAACTTTTCATCCTTTTTATTAACTCCTGAAAATCTCTGGGTTTAGAAGTGGTGATGCTTTGTTATAACGCTCAACTTCGGTAGTTTCTTGCCACGGCGTCAATGGCTCCACTTATGTTGAATTCCTTGACTTGGATGGCCAAAGCTTGGAATCGCTCGATAAACTAAGTTAGGGTTTCGCCTTCGGTTTGGACCATCATGTTGAGGTCTTGCATCATTCTTCCTCATGTATGGAGGTGACGAAGTGGTTTATGAAGGATTCTACCATTTGATTGACGTTATGGATATATCCATGAAGGAGATGTTCTTACCAGAAGGCTCATGAGTCCTTCAAAGTTGTGCGGAAGAGGCGATAGAAAACTACATCTATGGCCATAGTGGCCTTCATGATTCTCCTAAAAAATTTGACATGGTTTACTGGATCTCCACTACCTCCAAATTGACTAAAGGTGGGGATACAAAAATCTCTAAGCATAGACTAGCATTGGATTTTTTTGGACAAAGGTGTGTGTGTATCCGTGAAGGCTGAAGATCCGGTATATGTGTTAGACCTCTCCAAAATCTCCTTCCTGAGGATTTCGTACATCTCTTTCTTACTGACGGGTTTATCTTTATCTTCTTCTTTCGACTTGTTTTTATCCTTGTGCTTCATGTGAATCAACTGAGGCCTACAATGGGATCCTTCCTACTTTTACTTCTTTCCTCTGAATGATGCATGGGCTTGTTTTTGGGATTAGTTTGATCTTTCCCTTTGCTTGGAGGGATTTTTTGATCTGGAATATCTCCTCATTGGTGATAGGCTTTGGGTGTGCCTCTTGGGTGTTCGAGTTGATCGATGGCTAAATTCCACTGTATTGTTGAGATTATTTTGCAAATTCTCTTCAATCTTTCTTAGCTTTTCCTTAAGCTCTTCCATCTCTATTACGTGTGCAACCCTTATTTAATCCATCTCTTTTTGCATCGTTCCCAAGTTCTGGCGAAATCGGTGTGAGACCTTATCACCAATCTTTGGTACTAGGGCTCCATTTGTGACTGGTTTCTAGACTCTAAGTGAATTCTTCTCTATGTACTTATGACCGGATGCGATTTTCTTCTGCGATCTCTGAGTTTTTTGAAGTTCACGTGTTTTTTTCGGGATCCACGCTCACCACACCAATGATAATTGTGTATTTAAACTTGTTGAGAGAGTTTGAATGTCCTTCCGAGTCTTTTAGCTTCAACCTGTAAAACAAAAAAAAACTGTTAAAGAGGGACCGAAGTCCGGTGAACTCGCTCTGATATCTAAGTCGGTAGGTTCTTTGGAAGGGTTTAAGAGTAAGGACTAGTTGTGAGATAGTAATCTTAAGTATTTAACTAATATTCAATAACTAGTTTAGGGGTTAATTTGCACAAAAAAAAAATTAATAACCCTAAATTAGGACTATATTTAGAATTTGGACATAAAGGGCCTACTTTTCCTTCGTCTTCATCGATGTATGTAGAATGAAAGGTTTACGAAATTAGAGAACCTACTTTTCCTTTGTCGACGTGTCCTCTTGTCTCGAGCAGCAAGCATTTTGCAGCGGCAGTAATTGGTCTTGGTCCTTGGAAGTTAGAATTTCCTTTTGCTCCTTTATTTATTTTTTGGGAAAGTGAAAGAAAGAATGAGCAAAGGGATAAGCAAAAAAAAAAAAAAAAGTGGAGGACAGACAATTTGTTCTCTCCTAGTTTATTGGTTAGGAAAAAGCAAAATGATGTTGTTTTGCTTAGCTCTAATTCAAAAAAAGGAGCCCATATCTTCTTCCTCGGTTGCCATGGCTAGAGGGGGAGGATTCCTAGCCATGGCTGACCATAGGCTGATCTCGCTGGAAGCACCTCCCTAGGGGGTTTTCAATGGGCAGGAGGGACAGTCGGCACTCCGTGATCCTATGTGGGGTTTTTCTTGCATTGCTCTGTTAGAAATCTTAGATTTCATCATAATATTACCTTCCATCAAGGTATCTCTTCATCCATAAGGTACCTTTTCATTAATGAACCAATGGGATTCAACGTACCCTTTCGTTAATCAAACATAACGATCGATCATACCCTTACGTGAACTGACCAATAGGATTTATTATTTTATTTTATCAAACCATATAAGTATATAATATACTAGGATCATATTAAATTATGGAAAATCCAACATTCTCCCACTTGGTCCGTGTGAAATTATATATACAATTTAATAACAAACATAAGGCGCGCATTAAAATAAATCCATTATCTTACTGGTCACAACATAAAGTCATTGTTTAAGCAATAAGACTAATAAGGATCATAACGGTTCTATGTCAGTTTATCGGCATAGTCCCTTCCATGTATCACAATATAAATCTTATACTTAAAATGAACTATAGTAAGGTTTTTCATGATGGTCCAACAATAATGTCTTTGTTAGAGACTATATCCTATTTAATTCTCATAATGCATTCATGTATATATACTATTCATAAAAAACAGGATTCATAAAAATTTATATCAGAAACAATATGTAAATGAGCTCAGAGTGTCAAATACATTATAACATAAGATATAATTATAACATCATTAGTGATATCCGATAATCCCCATTCTTTCAACATGTTCCCTAAATACCTTAGGGGATAATCCTTTTGTCAATGGATCCGTAACTATAATATTTGTGCTAATATGTTCGATTGACACTCTTTGTTTTTGAACTTCCTTTTTAACAACAAGGTATTTGATTTCCATATGTTTAGCACCTTGAGAATACTTGTCGTTTTTAAAAAAGAAGAGTGTTGCAGAATTATCACAATAAATTTTCAGCGGCTTGTCAATACTATCGACAATTCCAAGTCCTGAAATAAAGTTCTACAACAATAATCCATGAATCGTGGCCTCAAAGCATGCCACGGAGAATCCTTTTAATATATGCTTTCTGAGACAATCCTAATAATATTTGTGATCTGTCACGAAATATTTCTATTCCAATCACATAGGATGCCTCAACCATATCTTTCATTTCAAAGCTTTTAGAGAGAAATTCTTTGGTTTGACATAAAAAAAACCTAAGATCCTTAGTTGCAATCAAGATATCGTCAACATACAGAACTAGAATTATAAACTTACTCCCACTGATCTTCAGATATATACATCGATCAACAATGTTTTCCTTAAATCCAAAAGATGTGATGGTATCATGAACTTAAGATACCATTGTCGGGAAGCTCGTTTTAGTCCATATATTGACTTTTAAGTTTACGCATCATACTTCAACCACAAATCCTTCTGGTTGAACCATATAAACATTCTCATCTAAATTCCCATTTAGAAAAGCGGTTTTCACATCCATTTGGTAGAGCTCCAAATCATAATGAGCTACCAATGCTATAATAATTCTAAATGAGTCTTTTCTAGAGACAGGTGAAAAAGTCTCTTTGAAATCAATACCCTCTTTTTGAGTAAAACCTTTAGCAACAAGTCTGGCATTGTAACGTTCGATATTGCCTTTCGAGTCACGTTTAGTCTTAAAGACCCTCCTACACCCAACTCGTTTACAACCTGTTGGCAATTCAACAAGGTCTCAAACTTTGTTGTGATCCATTGATTTTATCTCTTCTTTCATGGCATCTAACCACTCAGTAGAATTGTCACTTTTTATAGCTTATGAAATCGAGACTGGATCATTATTGATTCAGAATATCAAGCAATAATTATATGTATATTGAAATTCTCCTTTGGGTAATCAATATACAACAATGAAACAAAACATAATTGATGCTTAATTTAATTGCACATAATTTGTAATTAATATACTCCAATTAGATATATTTGCCATCTTTGGATATACTAAACATGTCTCATCAAGTATATTAATTAACACGTAATGTTCATAAAATTATAAAATAACTAATTAACCTTTGGGTGATCCTAAAAATATTTTATAACAATGAACGTCAATATACTCATGATAATCATAATAACATCTCAGTTATAAGCATCACGTACACATGAGTAATTGAAATTATTTTAACGTGATATCTATGAAAACTTTCTAATTTGGCCACTTTGGTGACTAACAAATTATACATAATATTATACAATTAATTAAATATGCATAACACCTCATATTTAGTCATCACTTTAGTGACTAAAACCATTACTATACAAACTGCCTTTTGTCATTAACCTTGAAAAATAATTAAACTCACAATTGGCCATTTAACATACAATAATAATAATAATAATAAAACTTTAGATAATTTATATTCAACAGAAACGATTTTACCCAGAACCTTGACAAATGCTTCTGTTCATAAATTGGCCCTTGATTCATACTTCAATCAAGTGTCATCATGATTGATTTTTACTAATAATTATATGTCTAGAAAACAAGCAGAGTCAAAGAAATCTGATTAATGGTTTCCCATCATTCTTTCAATAACAATTAATCAAAACCTCATACAACATCATAAACCTCCATCATCAATATTTATGATTGAACAAATTAAACCAATTACAGGAAACCAATTTTGGTTAAAGCATATGACACAATTATTCAAATCAAAATTTGTTTCTGTAATAAGAAACAATGATTAAAACATAACATCTCATTCTTATAAAATGGAAAAAATTGTTAACCAGATTATTTATAGAACAGAGTTCATAAGGAAGCATTAACTATTAAAGCAGCGGATAAACATGTTAAACATAATTGGAAGATCATCAATTCAAAACCAGGCTCTGGTACCACATGTTAGAAATCTTAGATTTCATCATAATATTAGACAAACATAATTACCCAGATGTTTGAATAAGATGATTTTCACAAACACTTAATAACAGTCAGAAGAGCGTACCTTGATCCATGATAATTATAATCGAGTTCTTCTGGAATCACGAGAATTGTGTTTCTCTCACTTAACCCTTTAGACTTTACAGATTTTCTAGATGGACAGAAAATCACTTTTAGATAGGTTAGAGAGAGGACCAATTCTGATTTATGTTCTATAAATATACCTTCCATCAAGGTATCTCTTCATCCATAAGGTACCTTTTCATTAATGAACCAATGGGATTCAACGTACCCTTTCGTTAATCAAACATAACGATCGATCATACCCTTACGTGAACTGACCAATAGGATTTATTATTTTATTTTATCAAACCATATAAGTATATAATATACTAGGATCATATTAAATTATGGAAAATCCAACATGCTCACGAACCAAATGGTGCTTCAATTGCTATTAAAAATAGTGTGTTCAACTTTTCCTTGGAGCCATTATTGGTCGAAGCATTGTCTTGCAGAGAATGCCTTAACTGACTCAAATATAAGGGACCGAGAAAAGTCTTGTGATTGGTGACTATAAATATATATTAAGTGATTTAGAAAAATGTTGTATTAGTCGTATTAAGCAATTTGTGAATCATATTATCCATATATTAGTGTGAGCGAGCAATTGATTCTTTGTCTGATCATAAAGAATGGTTTTCTAACCCCTTTCCTTATTCTCTCTGTTTCAATCAATTTTATTTTATTTTTTTTCATAAGAAGAATTAATCTTCTTTAAAAAAAATAAAGAGGGCATATAAGAATGATTTGAATTAATTGCAAGCTAATTAATAAAAAAAAAGACCAAAACATATTAGGGTTTTTCTAGTAAGCATTGTTTTACTAAATTTCTATGTATAGAAAAAGAGTAAAGGACAGATTATAATGAATCTTAAGAAGGTCATTTTCAAAATCTCCAAATTTATTTATTTAGAAAATAGAACTTGGTTTGGCACGTGTGCATAAATGGAAAAAGCACATAGGCCATAGAACTTGGGGACTGAGAGAGGTCTCACATGATGTATGTAGCCTTCAACAAGATATTCTGGCCCTCACCCATTCCTAGAAATAGAATGAAGTAACCAATTTTACAAAAGAATAAATTATACTATTAAATATCATGCCATTGTAATTTAGAAAAGAAAAATCATAAAAGTGGGCCAAATTGAAATATTATGTGTATACACATAATATGTTTTATTAAAAAAGAAGTAAGATCATATAAGATATGGAAATTCCCAGTATAGATAAAATAATAAATAAGGGTTATTTACTTGGTGATAGATAGATGGATGGATATTTGTCCTGAATGTGGATAGCTAGAATCCATAAGTGAGACAGCAAATTATATAGTTTTGTTGATAATTTGATGTCACCATTAAGAGAAATAAATAAATAAGGGTTGGAGAGGAGAGGGGACCATTTGGGCATGAAATGTGAAGGAGATTGTATAGCAAATGCTGCCTTTTTTTGAGACCACATGCTTTGCCACTTATGCATGCATACCTCTACCTATTCTATTCTATTGACCATGACACTTCACCTATCTTTTTTATACATCATTTCCTTGTTTTTTTGTATTTACATTTCTACCATATACAGTCTTTTATTTACTTGTTTATTAAAATAAATATAATCAGATGTTTTTTTTTTTTAAATCTTGATTTTTTTTTCTGTAATTTGACACATTAATTAAACTCATAATTGACAAGACATATATAAACTGTCTTACTCATCTTATATACATTTGGTCGACATATTATAATTTATAGTTTGGAAGATGTTTTCATGTCTATATTTAATTATATAAGTGATAATATAATATATTTTTTTTTTTTTTGATAAAAAATACAAATTCATTAAATAAGCAGATCAGATACATCATTTAAAATAACAGAAAAGAAAGCACTGGGAAAATCTTCATAGTGAAGTTCCTTAAGACTACAATGTTGGGCTTTAAGAGCAAGAATGTGAGCTGGTGTGTTGGCCTGCCATTTGAACGATCCTGAAGATCATCTAGAATAGTTCCTAACCAATTAGTACAAACAGACCGACCATTGAAGAGGTTCATAGCTTCCAGAGAATCTGATGCCACCGTTATGCCCTTTAGACCTGCATTTTGAACAGCTGAGATACTATTTACTATAGCTTGAAGTTCTGCATGAAGAGCACTCAAACAAAGACCCAATGATCCACCACCAACCAAAAGAACACTACCCTAGTATCCGAATCAGGAATCCGAAGGCGCTTTGATTAGTGACTGGATTGAAAGTTGCATCGCAATTGACTTTAAAGACCCCAGGTGGAGGTGGTTGCCATGGAACTTTTTCCGGTTGTAGTGATTGGGCTTCGATGGGGATCATGTCTTTGCTGTCTTGTTGTCTTTCCATTCCAGACCTGATATCTGAAACACAGTTTATTGCTTTTGCTACCCTCAGTACATTGTCCCCGTGAGCTATATGGTTTCATTCGTGCCAAAGAACCCATATGACACAGCAGACCACCACCATTTCTTTCCTGGTTGCCTGTAGTGATAAGTTAGAAAACCACTCTAGAGTTGAGGAGCCAGTAACTTTGTAAGGTTTGAAATGGAGGTTAGAGCTTTTCCAATAACCTTTAGATATGTGACAATTCCTAAACAGATGGAGTAAAGACTCAGGGGGTCTTCCACACAACCTACACTCTGGAGTCACTAGAACTTTCTTTTTGCATAATGTCTCCGCGCAAGGGAGTATGTTGTTCAACATACACCATGTGTTGTGGAGGATTTATGGTGGTAGCTGGAGTTGCCATAAATATTTCTCGATTGAATCAGCGTTGTTGGAAGATGATGCTCTCCCTCATACTTTCAGACAGCACATCGTTGCCACATCGTAGCCTGTTTTCACTGTATAATCTCCCCTCTTAAAATGCTTCTAAAAGATCGAATCTATCAATCTCCTTTGGCTCAAAGGAAGGCATAGGATAGCAGAGGCAATGTCGTTATCAAAACAATAAGAGATTAACTTCGTCTTCCATTTGAATGTGTCATGATTGATTAGGCTTGAAACCCATTTGGTAGGTGGTTCATGAAGTGTCTGAAGTGGACGGTTGCATGTTATGTTAGGGATCCATTTGTGAGTGAGCATTTCAATCGATTGACCGTTACCTACCCTCCAACAACTGCCCTCCTCAATGATGTGACGTGCCTAAAGAAGACTCCTCCACACAAAACTAGGAGAGAAACCAATCTTGGCTGAAAGTACCTCGGACTGGGGGAAATATTTGTATTTGAACACGCGGGCACATAGGGACTTCGGATTTTGGATGATACGCCATAGTTGTTTTGCCAATAGTGCCAAGTTGAAGGCATATATATTTCGAAAGCCCAGCCCTCCCTCCCTTTTGGATAAACATAGCTGGTCCCATCGAACCCAATGGATCTTTCGTGTTTCTGAAGTATTGTTCCACCAAAATCTAGCCAAAATTTATTGAATCTCACTGCAAAACGACTTTGGCAGCAACATACAACTCATGATGTATTGTGGAATGGCTTGAGCTACTGACTTAATAAGGACTTCTTTTCCCCCTTTTGATAACCATTTCTCCTGCCACCCGCAGGCCCGCTTCCATATTCTTTCCTCGAGGAAACTGAAAATGGCATTTTTTATTTTCCCACAATAGCAGGGATGCCTGGGTATTTTGAGAATTGTCGGACTTCCCTGACCCCAAGACACTCAGTTAGGATCCTTCATCTGTCAGCATCAACATTAGAACTAAAGCTCATCTCTATTTTGTCAAAGTTGATTCGTTGACCCGAAGCTTGCTCGTATTGTTTTAGAAGTCTCTTGAGGTTTTCACACTCCGTCAGTGAGGCTCGACAGAAGATGATGGAATCATCTGCAAAGAATAAGTGTGAAATGGACATGTTATTCCTGCTTACTCTGATCCCGTGGATTAATCGGTTAACCTCATATCTCCTTATCAATGCAGAAAGCTCTTCTGCACAAATAAGAAACAAATAGGGTGACAGAGGATCTCCTTGACAAAGTTCCCTAGTTGGCTTGACATAACCTTTATGGGCCCCATTTACTAGGAAAGAAAAGGACACTGAAGTTAAACAGTTCTGAATCATGTTAATCCATAGTGTTGGAATCGCATGACCGTCATCATCTCCTTGAGAAAAGACCACTCTACCTTGTTGTGTGCTTTGCTCATATCTAACTTTAGAGCATAAGCCTCGTTCTTTCCCTTAATTCTGTACTTCATAGAGTGGAATAACTCAAACACGATCAAAGCATTATCTGTGATCAGTCGACCTGGAACAAAGGCACTCTGTGACTGGTGGATAATTGACCCTAAAGAACCCTTGAGCCGATTAGCTAGAGTTTTTGTAACGAGTTTATATATTGCATTGCATAAGCTAATCGGCCTTAGGTCCTTAAGGTTATTGGGGTTCTTTGTTTTTGGGATAAGGGTTATCAGTGTGTGATTTATGCCTAGGGGGATGTGCATTCCATTGAGAATATTTAGTACCATTTTGACTGTCTCCTCAACTATAATATCCCAAAAAGTTGTGTAAAACTTACCTCACATGCCATCAGGACTCGGAGCCTTGGATCCATCCATTTGTTTGAGAGCTCTCACTACCTCCTCCATTTCAAAAGGTCATGACAGGTTACGAATATCTTCCTCGGAAAAAACTAGGTCCACCGACCTTAAGATGTCATCTGGTATAGAAGGTTGGGATGTGGTAAAGAGCTCTTTGTAATACTCGCTCACTAACTGTGCTATTTTTTTGTTACTTTCCTTCCAATCCCCATTCTGATCCTGAAGCTTACGGATGGTGTTAGCTTTCCTCCGAGAGTTGGCCTTAGAATGAAAGAATTTAGTGTTCCTATCACCGCTCTGGAGCCAGTTAATCTGAGCCCTCTGTTTCCACATTATTTCATCTACTTCCTAGAGCTTTTCAAGTTCACTTGTTAAGTGGTTGATCCTGTCTGTATTCTGTGTTGTCACTGGACTGTTTTTTTCCTCTTCAAGTAGGTGATAAAGAGATTTTATTCTAGACCGAAATGGCCAAACTGTTGTTTGTTCCAGATGATGAGGTTGTGAGCACATGATTCCAGATGGTCACACACTGATATCGTGTTGTTTTGAGGACTGTCATTCCACTCCTTTTGGACTACCTTCCGACACTCCTGATCCTTTAGCCACATTTCTTCGAATCGGAATATTCGCCCTCGGCTGAACTTGTGACCCTCAGTTTCTACTAGAATAGGAGAGTGATCAGAAGCCACCCTTACCAGATGTTGTACAACAACGTTAGGGAATATCATCTCCCATTCCACTTGACAGACAGCCCTATCCAAGCGTTCTCGTATTAATTCCCCATTCTTTCGGCCATTAGTCCAAGTGAATGCGAACCAATATACTTGAGATCAAAGAGATCACATTCATCTAAATAGTTGCGAAAAGCCTCCATGCTCCTATAGTCTGGATCCTTGCCCCCATCCTTCTCCTTTGTGTACATTAGTTCATTGAAATCGCCTATACACAACCATGGTAGTGTCTCTCTTGAGTGGAGCTCTTTCAAAAGTTTCCATGTGAGATGTTTTTGTGATGTTTTCGGCCATCCATATATACCGGTGCCTCTCCAAACTAGTACCCATTCTCCTTCTCGATACCAAAGTCTATACAGTGCTGACTGAACCCTAATATCTGAAGCCTTATTTCCTTCTTCCATAATAACAACAGACCATCTCATCTTCCTATTGAATCCACTGCAAAGACTTCAAATCCTTGAAACCTACATTTTACTCCATGTAACTCATCCCGTCTCAGTCTCGTTTCTATGAGGAAGATCACCTCTAGGCAGTTGCGTCTCACTGTGTGAGACAGTGCACAGACCGTCCTTAGGTTGCCCAGCCCCCGGACGTTCCAACTTAAGAGATTCATAATGCTGGGTGGGGTTGCTTAGCAACCTCCGCCTTGTCAAACGTAGCATCAATCTCAAAGCTGTGGCATGACTTCTTACCCGCAGTCTCTGAGTTTGATATTGGATTTTCACCGTGTACCTTTCTTTTTCTAGTTGCCTTGTTAGGGGTGTTGGTGTCCCCATTTGCACTTTCTGATGCGATTCTGCTCTTTGGTCCTTGGTCAGCAGTTTGGGTTTTTGAGATATTTGTTGAGGTAGACTTTTGAGGTTTGTGTCGATGGTGTGGGTGAGGTTCATTTGGCGTTGAATGTGGCGGTCGTATTTTGTTTGTAGGAAATTTCTTTATAGGGGAAGGGTAAATACGCAATAAAACAGATGCAAATTAATGTCTCTATCCTCTGACATATCATTAATTACATCAAATAAGTGGGCTGCTTTGATTATCTCATCATTAACATTGGGGGTAAGATGTAGTTGTTTTAGTAGAAAAATATGTATGACAAGGGAGCTTACTTGATGGGTCAATCTTTGAATCGGCGGAGTCCAACTTTGGGGATCCATCTGCCACAATTTCAGAATTTTATCTTTGATAATCATTAAGGCCTTGTCCCTATTTTATCCATGCCCTTTCCTCCTCCTGTAATGTATTTTCCTTTGAAAAATGAGGGATATGGACCCCTCCTTTGCTGCTTATTTTCTCGATAGGACCCACACGGGCCTATGGAGTTAAAAACAAACGTTTTTCCATCACCGGCCTCACCGCGACATAGGTAGGAACAGCCTCCAATTCATGGCGTTTTCCTTCATCCGTCTCCATATCCTGCACCTCAGCAACATCTACGGTACAGCCATTGACTCCATGTTCTATTTCTGCAGTTTTTGATTCACTAATCAGCTGTCTACAGTCATTGACTCTATGGACACGGTACAGCCATTGACTCTATGAACATGGTACCTAACATAAAACCATTGACTCCAGATACTTTTTGAGATAAGTTAAATCTTTTTATTTATATGGTACAGTCATGGTTCAATGTTAGGTACCATGTTCATATTAACTTCATGCTCCAAGTGAATTAGACGTGAGAGATGTGTGTTAAATATCGCAAATTTTAATGATATAGCTATATGACTCCTAAAATATGTGAGACAATATCTCCTCATTTGAGATAAATTTTGGGATAATTTAGACCTTTGTTTTTTTTATGGAAAACCATCTTTCATTCTATTAAAGGATAAAAAAAATACAACAAGAACATAAGCAGGAATAAAACCCCACATAAATACAGGTTATACCTGATACAAGATCCACAAATAAAAGAAAAAGCACACATGGGGCAATAAAATCTATAAAAAGTACAACTAAAATAAAAAAAGATGATAAATCTCATACTTCTTATGAATCCAAATCCGCAATAAAACAGATGCAAACCAATTATCATCATTTAGTTTCTTCCAAACAATAAGATTTGAGTCTTTTATGATGATATAAGCTCATAGATCCATGGATCTACGTATAAGATAATACATTTTTTGCTTTTGTTAAACCAAAAAAAAGTGTAAATAAAAGAGTTATAGCTCACAAATACAAATCAGACGAAAATAATCTGATAAGATGTATGGACTTTCAACTGGAAAAAAAACCCTAACAGAGGAAATATATACTAAAAGTGCAGGGATAAAAACATAAATGGGAGGAGGAAGAAGGAAGACTTCTTCTCCCTCCTCTAAGTATATCTAGTTACTTTTGTTCATATAAAAGGAAAATCTATTGACACATGTAGAATGGAACAATACGGTAGATTTTAAGAAGCAAGACCTATGTTGCTCGGTGAAAAGACAATTAATGTCGATGGAACGCTTGCCACCACCCTAGGAAGACGTCTTCTCTTTGTATCTATTTGAACTTCATGTCTCTAGCGATCGGATAGGCTGGAAGTGGTAAGAGATATGGCAGATTAAAGAAGAAATCGAAAAGAACATTGAAGAAAATGAGAAAATGAGGGAGCTAGGAGCGACAATTGGTTAATGGTAGGGTTTAGACCTTTATTGACAATAAGGAAATGATAACATCAGTTTTTTCTGTTTCCAACTAGAGGATAGCGAGATGCCAAAATATATTATATATCACAAAATGTTAGGGATTAATATAAAAGTTATTATTAAGCCTAAACTATCCCCTTAAACTTTTAGTTCAATTGGTTAAAGAGGCTTTGATACCAAGTTAAGAAACCAATTGAACTATCGATTGTTGACTGTGACTATTGACATATATACAATATATTTACAACTCATAATCAACCTAAGGTTATATTTACATATATTCTAACACACTTCCGTAGTCGAAGCGGGAGGTTTACGAACGTTGAGATTGTGCCTAAAATCTTCAAAAAGTACAAGTGGTAAACCCTTGGTGAAGATTCAGCAATCTGATACCGAGATGTAACATGTAAAACACAAACTTCCCCATATCCATTTCAATTTTCTTGGTTCATTGACGTTGTACGAGATTACTAGCAAAGTAAATAGCACTTACATTGTCACAATATACCAAAGTTGCTTTACGTATCAGACAATGTAGTTCTAAAAGAAGATTTCAAATCCATCATGATTATGAGATAACATTATCTACTCCCCTATATTCGGCATCTGCATTAGACCGAGACAATGTAGGTTGTCATTTGGCTAGCCTGGAAATCAAGTTGTCACAAAAATACACAATATCCAAACCTCGAGCTCCTAGTATCGGGGCACCTTCCTCAATCTGCATCAGTATATGACACTAAATATGTGATAGAGGATGGGTAGAGATGCAAACCAAAATCCAAGGTACCCTAGATATACCTTATAATTCGCTTAAGTGCATGCATATGTAAGCAAACATGTTGTACATCATATGATATATCTGGTCTCGTGAAGATATAAGATGATGTAAAACACATATGATACGACGATAATGAGTTGGATCCTCATATGGATTATCTGATTTTACGCTCACCTTCAGTTTTGTATCAATCAGAGTAGGAGTAGCCTTGCAGGAACTTATCCTCGCATGATCAATAATCAACATACTTTATTTGTGAAAGAAATAAACCATCCTAGTGTTGTTTCAACGCAATGCCAAGAAAACAGTTCAAAGGACCTAAGTCCTTCATAGAAAACTCTGAACTAAGAAAACTCATAATAGACAGGCGAAGAGCATCAAATGAAGCAGTCATGATAATGTCATCAATGTAAAGTAAAATGTATGCCATTAGACCCCTCACGATAAATAAATAACAAATTATTTGGCCTACTGTTAGAGAAGCCAATAGAACACAAAATATGTAAACCACTTGTACCATGCACAAGAGGCCTACTTAAGAGCATATCATAACTTCTTCAACAAACATACACAATCAGGATGTTTGGGATCCCGAAATCCCAAAAGTTGATGCATATATACTGTCTCTTTAAAGGTGGTTTATTTGCTAAAAGCTTACTAGGAATAATATTAAGGAGATAAATTGTCATTTGCAAAGCATGCTGCCAAAAAGAATGAGGTAGTGATGAAGCACCCTATGAGCACGTGTATGAACCTTGAATAGTTCAACCCACGTACTATATTATACGTTTTCCGTTTCAAGATTCACAAGGATGTGAGGCTTGATATTAGCCACAGCCAAGGCCGGATGGAATAAAGAAGGAGAAGATTTTAGAGGTTCACAGAGTGTAGTAGGTAAAAGAGAGAATAAATTGGCAGTTCTATTAGGGCACAACGGAAGGAGAAAGATTAAATCCTAGAGGCTCTGATACCATGGAAGAATTATTTTTCGTGTTTTATTACTTATTAGCTTTAGGTATTTATGCAAGAGATAAAAAGTTAAACAATGAAATCTAATAAAAGATTAATCTGATAGTTAAAGTCCAATAATAGTTTTTATATTAATCTCTGGCACATACAAATAAAATAAGTTATCTGCTTGTATAAAGCAAGTAATGATAAATAAGAATTCTTGTTTGAATATGAACTATTGTATAAATTTAATTCATTGATAGTAATAGTATAATATTTTATTTATGTTATTTATAGATAGATACAAATACATGACTGGGTTAGAGTTGTATATGCTTTATAATTTAATATAAGAGAATTGGAACACAACTGAATTTAGTAAGATGTTTATCATGTTAATTAAGAACTGACTGTATATAATTATGGCTGATGGATGGTTAGTTCAAATTATCAAATTGAAAAACCATTAGCTAATATGTAAAGCTAGAGAAACAAAAATTTGAGACTTGAGATCAGGGACGAATCCAAGATTTTTTTATAGTGGGGGCAAACTACATATACGATGTAAAAAAAATTCAATAACAACATAAATAAATAATTCCAATTACAATATATCAAAATAGATTACATAAAGTAATATCTTTCATAATTGTCCTCTACGCTTCTTCATATGTTGAAAGCGTTGGATAATTTTTTCATTGACAATACTATCAAATACTTCTCTCTCAATATATATAACTAAACAATCATTTAAAAAATCATCTCCTAAACGATTTCGTAGTGGAGTTTTCACTAAGTTCATAGCCGAAAATACTCTTTCCACTGAAGCAGATGCAACTGGTAAAATTAAAGCTAGCTTCACAAGCAAATAAACAAGAGGATACAAAACACTCTTCCTTATCTCAACTAAGCACTTAGCAAGATCTGCAATTCCTTTAAGCTCAGAAAACCGTCTGTCAGATCTCATATCAAAAATATAAATATCCAATTGATTCTCAAGTATAGCAATCTGCACTATAGAAAAATCAAATGGATACAAGTGGGCAAGTCTAGTAAGATTTTGCTTATCAAATGCTGCAAAAGAATCAACATGATTTAAGCACGCGACACATAACAGTAATTCTGAGTTTTTCTCTGTGAAGCGCTCATCGAGCTCTGAAAGTTGCATATCAATAACAATATAAAATATATCAGCTTGATAATGACGCAAGTTTGTAATTTTATGAGTATTTCTTCGTGACCTTCCTTGATCCACAAACATATCATCCATATTTGGAACGATGATGTTATTTTTTTCACAAAAAGAAGCCACTTGAATCAGAAGAGAAACCCATCCATCATCTCTCATTTGTTGGAGTAATTGTTTGGAAATGTTAACCAAACTTATTGCATTGATGATATCTTGATCTTTTCTTTGTAATGTTGGGGACAAATCGTTAGTAAATCCCAATATCTTTTTCATCAAATGCAAGTTGAAAACAAACTCAAATGTTTGTGTCAAAGCAAGTAAAGCACAAGTTTGACCTTTGTGCTCTAAACTTTTTCCATCTTCCTGAATCACATCAAGCACATCAATCACAGAGGGAAACATGACGATTAGGCTTACCAATGAAACATAATGTGAACTCCATCGTGTATCACCGGCTCGTTGAAGAGAAGTTTCTTGATGTATTCCCGTACCACTTTCTATCTCTCCATTTTGTAGTGCTTCAATAACTTTACCATATTGCTTCTCACGAAGAAGATCTCTTCTCTTGCATGAAGCTCCCATAATATTTGATAAGTTAGAAACAACATTAAACAACAAAGCAACACGAACATGTTTTTTGGCCACAACAACTAGAGCTAACTGCAATTGATGAGCAAAACAATGAACATAATATGCAGAAGGATTTTCTCGCAAGATCAATGCTTTTAGGCCATTAAACTCACCATTCATATTGCTAGCTCCATCATAACCTTGCCCACGTAAACTTGATATACTGAAACCATGCTTGGAAAATAATCCCTCCATTGCTAACTTAAGTGATAAAGCAGTTGTATCACTAACATGCACAATACCAAGAAAGCGCTCAGTCACACATCCTTTTGGGTTCACATAACGCAATACAATTGCCATTTGCTCTTTCACAGATATATCCCGAGATTCATCAATTAAAATAGCAAACAGTTCATTATGAAGATCATTGATGATAACTTTAGTGGTTTCAAAAGAAGCAGCACACACAACATCCTTCTGAATATCAGAAGCAATAAGTTTAGAGTTACCTTGAGCATTGTCTAAAGTGACTTTTCTTATGTCTTCATTATGATTTGCAAGAAACTTTAGAAGTTCTAGAAAATTCCCTTGATTACTTGAATCATCAGACTCGTCATTTCCTCGAAATGCTAGTCTTTGATGTAAAAGAAACCGAATACAATTAATAGTTGCTGTTAGACGTATTTTGTATTCCTTTCGAGTTTGAACTGAATGAGTCTCAAAAGATACTTCAATGTGTTGTTTCTGATTCATCAAGTCTTCACATTGTTTCCAAGCTTGGTTATGAGCACTATTGTGGGCGCCAACATGAGTTTGAAACCTTTCCTTCTTTTTCCAGTTTGTAAATCCTTCAATAATAAAACTATCCTTATTTGCTTGCTCTCCAATATCTGATCTGTAAAGATAACAACATAGACAAAAAGCTGCATCTTTAGAAATGCTGTATTCCAACCAAGTGCTATACTCCTTAAACCATGTAGGAACAAATCGCTTTAATATTTGTCTCATTCTTCTTTGTGGAAAATCATGTTCATGAGGTTGACATGGACCTTTTTGCAGATAAGCTCTTCGAACTTTATCTCGATCATTTGGATGATAATCTGTAATTAATTTTCTTAATCCAGGATCAGAAGGAAGATCATTCAAATCAATTTCTATTCGAGATTGTTTTGAACAACATATCTCTTCTCTTGCATCAATATTTTTGTCAATTGCTTGATCATTGATCGACTCTTTTCTAGCGAAGTACTTTTTCATAATCTGCATTAGAGAATGAGTTAAGTTTAAATGTTTACAAATTACTAAATAAGTTAAATGTTTAAAAGTTCATAATGTTTCTAGAATAACTTAATTAGTTAATTTGTTCATCAAATATTTACAAATTTAACTTAGTTAAGCCAAGTTTACAAATTTCACTTAGTTAAGCCAAATATTAAGTCAAATGTTAAATTGCTTAATGGGTTCAAATTGTTAAGTTGTTAATTAGTTCAAATCAATCCTTACTTAGTTTAATTTAAATTAGTTCAAAACACTTAACTGATTAAATTAGTTCAACACACTAATTGGTTCAAAATGTTAAATTGATTTTGAAGGGTTCACAACACTAAATTGGTTCACAGTGACAACACCCATTTTGATTAAATTAATTCAACCCACTAAACAACAAAACACTTAAACTTAAACTTAATTGGTTTAATTTGTTCAAAATATTAAATTAGTTGAAACCCTTCTTCTTAACAGAGAAAGTATACAAAGCGTATTCAATAACTTCAGCAAAAGAGAATTAAAGATAATTTAACAATTCAACAACAACACAATAAACAACCACACACAATTTAACAACCCAATTAAAAATAAATGAAACAAATAAAAAACAATATAAAAAGCCATCCAACCTTCAATTCAAACTGCAGTTCAGAGAAGATGGGTTTTTGAATCCCAGTAGACACTGAAACTTTGACGAATACAACAACCAGAGAGAGACGGACACAAACAATGATATGGCCGGCCGGAGTTGAAGAGCAGTGAAACTTTGAGCAGGGACGAATCAGAGATCGAGAGAGAAGAATCAGAGATCGGGAGAGAGAGAAGAAGGTTTAGGGATTCAGAAATTAGGGATTTAAATATCCTTGGGTTCAATAAAATGAGAGGGACGATGTCCTTCGATGTAATTTTTTTTTCCTTCTGTTAGACAAAACGGAACGACGTCGTTTTGTCTAACAGAAGGAAAAAAAATTAGGTTATCTCCTTCTTCTCTGCAGCGCAAACCAGGAAGCAGCTTCACATCAATGGCGTTTTTGGCTTGTGAGGGGGCAAAATTTCCAGAAATCCCAAATTAATAGCAGTAGTTCTATTGATTCCTAGATCTCAGTGGGGGCAAGTGCCCCCATTGCCCCCACTGTAGATTCGTCCCTGCTTGAGATACCATTTTTCTTTATTTTTTTTTTGTTAGAAGTGGTAAATAGACAGTAAGCTTTCACTTCAATTGATTATATAACCATTTTCTTACTGTAACTAAATAATAATAGAAGTTTTTATTCTTAATCCATCGTCTTTTAATAAAATGGTAGTCATTTATCTTTTTTTTGGTAGACAAAAAAATTTAGGTAAGGATAGTCATTTATCTTTTTTTTTTTTTTTTTTGGTAGAAAAGGAAAAGAAAAACGAATAACAACAAACTACCCAGGAATTAGCCTAGGGAAGCTAACCCCAATCCTATCTTCTAAGAGAAGATGAGAGATGAAACTAGGGGAAACAGGAAGGGTAGTAACGCCTAACGTCCCTTCATGGCCCGCCGCCGCCAAGCGATCAGCAACACGATTCTGCTCTCTAAAAATGTGTCTGAACTCTACGAACTCAAAGGAGGAGCAAAGCCTTATAATAGCTTTGATGAGGTTGCGACTGTTAAGACCCATAGAATGATTCTCAGAAATCATTTTGATTGCTTCCAAATTATCAGACTCCACAGAGAGCCTCTTAACACCCAGCCTTTTAGCAAGATTGATTCCAGTAAGAATAGCCCAGAGCTCCGCAGAAAAGGAAAAACCCAACCCTAAATTCTGGGAGAACCCAGAAAGCCAGACGCCCCCTACATCTCTAAGCACACCTCCAGCCGCAATCTTACCGTTACTGAGGCAGGAACCATCAGTATTCAGCTTCACAACCCCCTCTCTTGGCCTGCTCCATCCCACGAGATGGACATCACAACACTGAGAGGCTCTGGCAAGGGACTCTCCTTTGAAACTATCGATAATAGACAAAAGTTTTTTCGAGAAGAAATCAGCTAAGTTTGTCATAAAAACAGTTTTATCTCCAAAAATCTCCTCGTTTCTCCATTTCCAAACTTGGTGACAGATAATAGCAAAGAAAATGTCACCATGCTCCATGTATGGAAGCAACTTTCCTCTAACACCATCAGAGAACCAGTCGACCTCAGAATGTGCCATGAAGGAAGAGAAAATATGGTGTGGGAGAATTTTCCTCCAAACCTCTTTACTATTAGAGCAATCTCTAAGAGCATGGCACAAAGTCTCAACATGACCTCTGCATCTACTGCAAGCTCCAGAATCAGTCAAGTGCCTTCTGTGCCTATCCGAATTAGTAAGAAGCCTGTCCTTAACACCCAGCCACAGGAAACTCCTAATACGGAAAGGAACTTTAAGGGTCCAAATCGACTTCCACACATCCGAGGGAGGATCAGATCTAAAGAGAGAGAAAGCTTCAAAGGCCGATTTGCAAGAATAAACTCCATTGTTAGTCAGCGCCCAACAGTGCCTATCCAAGTCTTCCTCTTGATTACTCACCTTCACTCCCCGCATTCTAAGGAGAGTCTCAAGGCTAAAGAAAGTATCAAACTTTGACCAGATCCAGTCCCCTTCCGAGTCAACCACATCGGCAATCCTCCAGTTGCGTATATCACTAGGCGGGGGGGGGGGGGGGGGGGGGGAAGAACACACCTCAATTAACGGTTTATCCCCAATCCAGTTATCAAACCAGAAACTAATGGACTTACCATTCCCCACCTCCAGGCCAACTCCCGAGCAGAACTCATCAAACACAGCACTAAGTCCTTTCCAGAGGAAGGAACAATTAGCAACTCTCTCTTTCGGGCCCCCGAAGATTTTGTCTTTCCGATACTTACCACAAAGGAGGCGAACCCAAAGAGAGGAGGGGTTTTGCCACATACGCCAAAGGAGTTTCATTAATAAAACTTTATTATTGTCCTTTGCTTTCCTATACCCAGACCCCCAGAATCTTTAGGCTGGCAAACCTCACTCCAAGGCACAAGATGGATCTTCCTGCCCTCCGCAGCTTCCCCCCACAGGAACCTACGGTTAATCTTGTCAAGATCATTAAGCACAGGATCCGGAAGCTTACAAGCCTGCATGATGTGATTGGGAGCAGCACAATTAACAGATTGAATTAACGTGAGGCGGCCAGCGAGAGACAGAGTCTTGGCTTTCCAAGTGGCACACTTCGAATTAGCTTTATCCAAAGTCTCTTTGAAGGAGCCTTTAGACACACGCTCACTATGGAGGGGAACGCCCAGATACTTCCCAAGAGAATCAGTAAGAGGAATACTTGAGAGATCACTTAATCTCTTACAGACTCTCTGATTCATATTCTTAGAGCACATCATCCTAGATTTCTGGATATTAAGCTTCTGCCCAGAGGCCGAACAAAAACAATCCAGAATATCCATAATGACTCTCAACTGCTCCTCATTACCCTCAAGAAAGATAAGGACATCATCTGCAAAGAATAAGTGAGTCACCTGGGGACAGAAGCTGTTGATCGCCACAGGGTGGAAACTCCCATTATCAATCGCATCCTGAATCAGGTGAGAGAGCCTCTCCATAGCAATAACAAAAAGGAAAGGGCTCATAGGATCCCCCTGACGGATTCCTCTGCCCGGGGAAAATTCCTCCGACATATCCCCATTGACCATAACTTGAAACACAGGAGAAGAAATACATACCTTAATTAAACTTCTCCAGCTGTCCGGGATTCTAGCTCTCTCAAGGCTCTCCATCAAGAAATCCCAATTAATTCGATCATAGGCCTTCTCTAAATCCAGCTTCAGAGCCACAATGCCTTTCCTCCCCTTCCTAATCTTCATCGTGTGGACCATCTCTTGGGCGATCACCACATTATCCATCATTTGTCTACCAGGCACAAAGCTACCCTGATTCTGACAAATGATCGCAGGAAGAATGCCACGGATTCTATTAGCCACAATCTTTGTAACAGTTTTGTAAAGAACATTACAAAGACTGATAGGTCTCATATGCAAAAAGGAAGAAGGCTTATCAATCTTAGGAATCAGAACCAGGAGGGTTCTATTAACCAGCTCAATATCCTTCGAACCACTGAACACCCCCAAGACAAAATTATAGATGCCTTCCTTCACTACATCCCAATGCTTATGGTAAAAGCCCGCCGGAAGACCATCAATCCCAGGAGCTTTAGAAGCCCCAATGCTGAAGATAGCTTGGTCAATCTCTTTTCGGGAAATAGGTTGAAAGGCCTCCTGACTACAATCCTCACTGATTAAAGGAAATGTAGCAATAGAGTGAGCCCTCTCCAAAAGAACAGGTTCCTCTTTGAACAGCTCTCTGTAGAAATCCAGGGCTAAGTTCCGAATAACCTCATCTTCATAAACCCAATCACCATTAGAATCCTTAATGGCCTCAATTCTATTTCTCTGCCTTCTGATCAGGGTAGAGAGATGGAAGTATTTGGTATTACGATCCCCATCTCTAATCCAGGACTTCCGAGACTTCTGGAACCAAAGGAACTCCTCCTGCCTAAGCACAGCCTCCAGCTCCTTCTGAAGGGTTCTGAGGAGGCCCTCAAGGCTATGATCAAACCTCCCCTCCAACCTGCGTTGAATGCCCTCCATCCTCTTTAATAACTTGTTCTTCCTTCTGATAATATGCCCAAACACATTCCTATTCCACCCCTGCACCTTATTCCTGAACCCTTCAGCAGCTTGCAGTACATACGAATGAGGTCTCCAACTCTCATGAACGAACTCTTTAAACTTAGGATGGGACTCCCAAGCTAACTGATACCGGAACGGTCTCTTACCCCTAGGATGCTTACCTCTCAAAAGTCTAAACAAAATAGGACAATGATCCGAATGACGGAACGGGAGGTTCAACACAGAGCACTCGGGGAAGGAAGTTAGAGCTAAAACATTAGCGTAGACTTTGTCCAATCGAACAAAAGTATTATTACGCTTCCAAGTGAATTTATGACCAGAAGCCCCCAGATCGGAAAGCCCACATAAATCCATACTATTCTTGTGATGCAGACAGCGATTAACATAATGATTGGATCCCCCTCTCTGATCACTCATAAAGGCGATATCATTGAAGTCACCCGCCACAAACCAGGGCTCCGAAATGCTGACACTCATAGAATAGAGAACCTCCCAGAGCCGTTTTCGATTAGACAAGATAGGGTCAGCATACACAAGGGTAATAAAAAAGGAAGTATTGCCGGAAATACTCACTTTACAATGAATGAACTGCTTATCCATGCTAAGAATATCAAAATGAATCCGATCTGGCCTCCAAAAAAGCCAAATCCCCCCAGCCCGGCCAGTTGCCTCCGATCTAACACAGTGCCAGTTCTTAAACTTCTTAACCACCTCATCTGCTTTCTCACCACTAATCTTAGTTTCCAAAAGAGCAAAACAAGATGGATTAAACTGCTTAATAAGATCATTAATATGGATACGGGTAGCCTTGCTAGCCGCACCCCTAACATTCCAAAATAACAAATCCATAGAAAAGAGGACAACTGACCACACCCCTACCCTAAGCTAGGTATTTACTAGGGGCTCCTGAGAGCCTTACCGAGGTACCCCCGGGCCCCCTCTTATCTGGAAACGCCAAAGTGTTAAGGCCACTTTTTTGTTTTCCTTTAAGCTTTTTCATATTAGTTTTGTTAACTCCCATAGATTTCCCAATCCCAGGATCAATACCATGAACAGGAATACTAACCTCATTTGAATTCTTCATCCTTCTAGCTGCAAGGGTCAGGGTCCCCCCCTGGGCTTCATCCTTAGAGACAAAAAGCGGGTTCACAGATTCAACCACCTTCTCGACTGGATCTACAGACTCTAATCCTGGAATACTCTCATCCATATGATTCTCATCTTGGTCTGACTCTTGAACTTCCTCAATCATCAGGGCCCCAAATCTGGACCCAGGCAAGGCTACTGAAGAAACCCCAGCCTCCTTTCTAGCTTTGAGGACAGGCTTCTCCTTGACATTTGGAATAACAGTAGCTTTAGGAGAAAGGGACTTAGAATTTGTGTTGATATCAGGAGGACGATTGTGAACCACTGCATGTTGATTCCTACGTCTAGCGGGCCTCTTTGCCACCATCCAGGGACCAAAGTTCCCTTCATACCCCTGGTTCCCTCCAGTAATCCGCACACTACTCTCAACCCTCTCTATAACAACCCTCTCCCTTTTAGGGCAACCCTCCTGAGAATGACCATACATGCCACAATCATAACAGATGTTATGTAAACCTTCATACTCAATAAAGAACACTTTATCCTGAACACAGAACTTAGAAAGTAAAGGTTTAGCCAGATCAACATCTATACATACCCTAGCAAACTTACCCCTTATGGCCCCAATTGTAGTCTTGTCCACATGGTGGACCTTACCAACCAAACCTCCTATTTTACTCAGAAAGTTTTCACTGTAGTACTCAATGGGAAGGCCCGGGAATCTTACCCAAGTCAAGATCCTGTTAACCGAACAGTCGTGAGGATTAAAATTAGGAACACAAGGCCTTAAGGCCAAAACATGATTGGAAATGATATATGGGCCTCCCTTGATAACCGAATTATAATCCTCAACCCTAGTAAATTTAATGACATAGTAGTCATTTTCCAGGTCAGTAATACTGACTTTACCTTTCCTTGCCCACTGCGCTTGTATTCTTTGGGCAAAATAGTTAAAACTAATTCGCTTACCCAGGACAGTAACAATCAAAGACACCTTCCACTTCTCTCTAAGCTCACGCTTCTCTGCAGCGGAAAGTCTAATGACCGGACAGAGAGGATCCTCCTGGCCATTATCTTCCTCATCAGAATCCGAGAACATATCATCAGAATCTCCCACCATTAAAACTTCCTCTAAAACCGGCTCTTCCTCAGCCACCCCCATGACCGTGTCCTTCCAAGAGTTTTTACCAATCTCGCTCATCTGAACCCTACGTCTGGGGGAGACCGTCTTCCCATGAGCTACTCCTACAACACCCACCCTTCCCGAATTATTAGAAACATCCAGACCCGAGGCAGCCTGCCTCCCCGTCGTAGCCCCTGCCTGCCCCTCACAGCCCGGAGGAGAGGATCCCGTGCAAGGCACTGCGCCGACAGCCCCAGCCCACTGCCCGACCGAGGAGCCGGCAGCGCCTGGGCAGTGCCCGGCACTATCGGCGCATAGCCCTGCGCCAGGCACCCCCGGCCCCACTTCTCCCCTCGAGATTGGGGGAGCCTTGCCCCCGGCATCAGAAAACCCAGCCGCCCGTATCTCCCATTGATCCGCACCCAGCCGCGACAACCTTGTCGAATCTGCCGCCTGTGGATCGCAAAGATCCGTCCCCAGCCGCACGGGCGGCGCCCGCGAGAACCCTGCCGACGCACCATCCATGCCCACGAGATCCCTACCGACGCCCCTGGATTCCCCTGCCTCCACCCCGCCAAGCGCCCCGCCCCGATCTACACCAGGTGCACGCTCGCCGCCAACAAAACTTGCCTCACCCTTCTCGCCCCAAACCACCAGGCCACCGCCCCCTTCCTTGTCGCAAATCCCCTCCAGATCGGACCCCCCCTCGCCGGCCACAGCCCCCCTCTCCCTAGATCTATCCCTAACACGCTTTACCATGAACCCTAGCCGAGAGAGAGAGAGAGAGAGAGGAGATAGATCTAAAAGAGAGAAAAAGATATAAAAGAGAGAAATAGATCTGAGAGAGAGAGGATAGATCTAAAAGAGAGAAAAAAGATCTAAAAGAGAGAAAAAAGATCTAAAAGAGAGAAATAGATCTGAGAGAGAGAAGATAGATCTCAAAATTCTCCATCTTCATAAAAATTCTTCACCATGACAACAGATCTGAGAGAGAGAAGCCAGATCTGAAAAAGAGAAGATAGATCTAAAAGAGAAAGAAAGATCTAAAAGAGAAGAGATAGATCTCAAAACTCTCAATCTTCATAAAAATTCTTCACCATGACAACAGATCTATAGTCATTTATCTTTTAATTGGTTGAATGTATTATTATTATTATTATTATTATTATTATTATTATTATTATTATTATTATTATTATTACACATTAATGTTTGATGAATGGAATGGTGGAGTTAACTCTTGGCAAAAAGCATCCTGAGGCCCCTGATCTTTCATTGTTTGGTGCATTAAGCCCTCGATCTTTTATTTAGACACATTAAGCCCCTGATCTTTCACCATTTGGTGCATTAAGCCCTCGATCTTTCATTTAGACTTATTGAGCCATTGATCTTTCATATATGGGTGTATTAGGCCCTTCCGTAAATCAATTAATATATAGGTTTATTAAGGACATGTTTGGTTAGGTTTATATAACTGCACCGTTTCGCATTTTCTCTGGACACTGCAACATTTTGGAGCTTTTCATGAAAAGCTCTTTTCATGAACAGTTGTTTGTAGTTACTTGTTATTGATAAAATTACCCTTCTTATTTCCACAAAATGTGCTTCAATTTTAACATTATTTTTATTTTTAGAACGTAATTATCGAAAAACAAGGTTTTATTGTGTTCAATAATTTTTTTATTTGTTATTTAAATTATTTTTATTAATTTGTATAATATATTTTTTATTTTAGAATTTGTTATTTTTAGAACATCATTTGCTGTCACACCAAACATGCCCTTAATAAACCTATATATTAATTGATTTATGGAAGGGCCTAATACACCCATATATGAAAGATCAAGGGCTCAATGTGTCTAAATGAAAGATCGAGGGCTTAATGCACCAAATGATGAAAGATCAGGACTTAATGTGTCTAAATAAAAATCGAGGGCTTAATGCACCAAACAATGAAAGATTAGGGGCCTCATGATGCTTTTTGCCTTAACTCTTTAATGTATGTAATTGGTTATGGGACCGACCTCCTCAATTATGGAGGGATGGGTTGTGTTTGTTGAAAAGGGTAAAGACTTGCATATTTAATTTATGTAAATCTTATCAGATATATGCAAGTCAATCAACATATATATGCTACCACTTTCTGTATCCTGCCTTAGATTTTTTTAATAAAATATGCACTTAAGAATGTTAAGTTATAGTAAACCAGCCAGGGTGCATGGATGGGGTAATTAATTAAAACATTTGAATTTTCGAAACAATTTAAGTCCAAATGATTGACTATTATACTGAAATATTGCTCAAAGAAAAAAAAGGAGACAGTTGGAATCTTTCCATTTATTATTGCTGAAATATTGAAGCAGGCAGTTGAGTCACATCACTGTAACTTACACTATTTCCCTACATATATATATTTACCGAGTATTTAATTTATTTATCGAAATGAAATGAAATAAATACTTAAAATAGACTAGTATGAAATTTATATTTATTAATTCAGACAGATAATTAGTTAGCATGTATAGAATCAGATGATCTCCCAAATGGGGTAAGAGATTATCACGTGGACAGCACGCCCCCACCCCACCAGTTGTTTTAAATTTCTAAAATGCAAGAATGAATCTACTACTAGTAGTAGTGAAGTAGTAAGTAGGTTTAAAAAAAGAACACGTGATCTGGGAAATTGGGCTCCAACTTATTAGGACCTATCTTCGTTTTTACTTATGTTCTATCCAAATTTCACTCTAATTTAATTTGATTTTCATATTACTATTAAATAAATTGTTTTTAATGTGACTCTTGTGGTACCTTTTTTGTTCTTTCTTTTTCTCTGACATATGCTAAATTATTTTCCATCGTCATTTAAGATGTTCGTTGTGGTTGCAAAATTACCATTCCTTTTCTTAGTCTCCTATAATTAATTATGTTAATATTTCACATTTTTATCCTGGCTTTTCTTTTTAAATATTTTGAGAGGGAAAATCAATTTCATAACTGAACAAAAGATGTCATATAACAGTTTTTTAAGAGAATTTTCACTGTTTAATTCATTATATATCTTCAGTCTACAAGAGGTGCTTTATAATTTTCTTCTGGAGCGTACTCTTTCATTAACTTATTATAGACCACTGCTATTTTATTTTGATATATCATAAGTCAATTATAAGGAAACTAAGTACCTTTATGTCAATCTGTAATAGCTAGCGTGATCTAAGCCTTAGGGCTGTGGCTTTAAGGTCCGGAGTTCCTATTGATCCACGTATGAAACTAGGTATCTTCTTGTTGAAGCTTTCTATTTAACAACTCAAACTAGCTCTTTCAACCTGTTTTGATATGGGCCTTTGATTCAGGCCCATTAGAGTGATTCGACTGGGCCTTTATTCTAGCCTTAACTCTTTTATCTTATATCAACATGGAAAGAAATGGACACTAAGCTTAGAAGGCATCATTATCTCCACTAAAGGGGGGCTTCTAATAACAACCCAACTTGACAAAGTTACTATAGGGTTTGGGCTTAAGACCCATAAGACGGCTTCCAAGAGATCCAACCAAATGTGCTCCTAAAAAGGTATGAAATCATCCCTGATGTAGCTCAAGAAGGATCCAACCAGAGGTGAGTGTGTCTATCCCACTCAAAATATCAAAAGGCCATCAAGCTTAAAGGCTTGTTTTGGGAAAATGATAGGTTTTCCAATAACAACTTGACACATGTAAATGCGCTAACAAAGAATGGTTACGAAAAGGCTATATTTCCTATATATGCAAGGAGCATGGGTATCACAAAGGTACACCTAAAGTCCTAGCATCTACTTTTTACTTTACTCTCTATATCTAAGTATGGTACTGATTTAAGCATCGGAATGGTTACGCCGGTGAATTGACAGCTCCTCTATTTTATAGATAACTCGAATATCGGAGGAAGGGTTAAGGTTATTTTTATTGACATATTCTTAAATTTCTGGTATACGTCAACTATATATAAGAACCACTCAAAACTACGTCGTTTTGAGTATAAAAATTAATAAAAATAGAATGCTGCTGGTAGGGTTTGAACCCTGGCCACTTCACATACACTCCATACTATTTACTACTAAGCTAATTGTTTTCCTTGTCTATTATGGAGCGCGCTGATTAATATACCATTATCCATGTAGCTTCTATTGTTTAATATTTGACACATTCACTTATTAATATCGATTAAATGTGCATAATAATAAATTATTAATAGAAAAAAAAAGAAATGTACATAATAATGAATTATTAATAGAACAAAAAATCCAAAAACATGCTCCAATTTTTTATTTATTTAATTCCTCTATATTTTTTATAATTTATGTTTTTAAATGTTAAGGACGGTGTTCTAAATAATGTTACATAATTCTAAACTTTATAATTTACGTTCTCCAAATTAAGTATAATATTTAAAAAAATCAGTAAATATCTCGATCATTTTTGCATTTGTTCTATAATATAATTTATAACTCATGTTCGAAAAAACATAACGCATGTTCTAAAAAACATAACACATGTTCTAAAGTTTATAGTTTATGTTCCAAAAATTAAGTATAATGTTTTAAAAAAATCAGTAGATATCTGGATCGTTTTTTCATTTGTTCTATAATATAATTTATAACTCATGTTCGAAAAAACATAACACATGTTCTAAAAAAACATAACGTATGTTCTAAAAAATATGTCGTACGTTCTAAACTTCATAGTTCGTGTTTGTTCTATAATATAATTTATAACTTATGTTCGAAAAAACATAACGCATGTTCTAAAAAACATAACGTATGTTCTAAAGTTTATAGTTTGTGTTCCAAAAATTAAGTATAATGTTCTAAAAAAATCAGTAGATATCTGGATCGTTTTTTCATTTGTTCTATAATAATTTATAACTCATGTTCGAAAAAACATAACAAATGTACTAAAAAAACATAATGTATGTTCTAAAAAATATGTCATATGTTCTAAACTTCATAGTTCGTGTTTATTCTATAATATAATTTACAACTCATGTTCGAAAAAACGTAACGCATGTTCTAAAAAACATAATGTATGTTCTAAAGTTTATAGTTTGTGTTCCAAAAATTAAGTATAATGTTCTAAAAAAATCAGTAGATATCTAGATCGTTTTTTCATTTGTTCCATAATATAATTTATAACTCATGTTCGAAAAAACATAACATATATTCTAAAAAAACATAACGTATATTTTCTTATATAACATAAATTACAAAAATATAGAGGAATTAAATAAATAAGAAATTAGAGCATGTTATTGGATTTTTTTTCTATTAATAATTCATTATTATGCACATTTCTTTTTTTTCTATTAATAATTTATTATTATGCACATTTAATCGATTTTAATAAGTGCATGCATCAAATATTAAACAATAGAAGCTAAAAGAGAAGTAGTATATTAAGCAGTGCGTAACATAATACACAAGAAAAACAATTTTCATATAAGGTTCAAGGTTCGAATTCTAGCAGCATTAGCGTTTTTTTAAAATTTTCATACTCAAAACGACGTAGTTTTGAGTGTTCTCACCATAAGGAAGTGTCCTCATCTAAGGGAGGGTTCTCACTTGATCCCTCCCCTATATATATATATATATATATATATATATATATATATAGCTCAAGAAGAAATATGCATAAACTACTGATTACAAAGTACTAGAAAATAAGAAGATCTAATGACCAATGATTGCGTTGATGATTACATCGAATGGTATATACAGCTTGGTTTATGTTTGTCGATTTTGTTGATTGGCGATTGATTATATGTGAAGCACCTTTCCAAAAGGAGAAGATGCATTTTGGTAGAGAGAGAGAAAGAGTTTGAAAACAAAAAGTAATTGTTGGAGCGGTTGTTACTGTTCATAAATTTCCGTTGATTTCAAATAGTTTCAAGTACTGCAACATATATTATTTATATGTGTGGGTGCAGAGCATAGCGATTTCATGTATTGATGAGAGACATTTTATTGCTTGTTGTAGTTCGTCTTCATAGAGTCTTTTTAATGTAATGTCACATTCGATATGGATGAAAAATCTAGAGTTGATGGTTTCTTATCGAAGAAACAAGATCTCATTTATATTCATTCTGACATGATTATGTCTTATTGTTTTAAATTAACAAGAAATATTATTTTCAATGTTAGTCTTCTTATTTTATTTGGAGTTTTTTTTTTTAAGTGTGAATTGTTGATTGAGCTTTTTTTTTTTTTACGATTCTTAATGAAGTCCTAAGTTGATTAAATTTGAAAGGAAGGCATTTAATATTTAGATATTAGGAGTTGGGAATTAATTTTGATTAAGTAGGCATAGATATGTAAATGCTTATTTGGAGATAGAGAGAAAGCACATTGGAGAGGTTGATCATCTTATCCATAAGAATCGGAAAGAAATCCAATGAAAACACAACAACTAGCTTTGAAAATGACTATCAATCTCTCTCTCTCTAGGATATTTAATAAGCTCTTTTGACATTTTCTTATCAAAATTTGAAAATATAAATTAGAACTTTCAAAAATAAAAGAGTGTGAGTTAGGTTTTGACTATAATTCTATAAATAATATAAATCCAAAAGAAACAAGAGATCCACAAGAGACCACAACAACCTTTCAATGAATTATTCTTTTCTATTCTATTTACTTACTTTTCACAAAGAAACCCAAATGTTCTCTTTCTTTAGCACAACCTTTTTTTACCTTTTCATCCTTTCTTTATTTACCCATTCAATTTACTTTTTACCTTTGCACTGTTTCTTTTTTTACTATTTATATCTCTTGCAATTTAGGTGAAAAAATGAAATTCAGCTATTTGTGATTCTTATGAGCAATTCAACTGAGATGCTCTACCATCACATGTCACAATTCCGGTCTTTCTTTTGCTCCTATTTCATATCATCTCTCTTTCTTTCAAATGTAATTATTAAACACTTTAATGTAATTGGGTTATATACCTTACTTAGAATGGCATAAATATCATATCTCTTTCATTTGTCATTAAGGTTGTAAAAACGTTAGGTGTTAGTCGGACGGATAGAGTTTCAAAGATTAATCGATGATTAGTTGGAGATTAATTGGATTTGTAATTTTGTATTTTTATTATTTTTAATAAATAAATTATTATATAAATATAATTAAAATATGAATTATAATATATAAAAATAATAATAGAAAATATTTAAGATAGAAAAATATATGTTTTTTAATATTTGTTACATTAATGTCCTTAAAAAATAGAAATATACCAAAAAATAACATTAATATCTTTTAAAAAAAGGGCTAATTACTAATCTAGCCCATTTGAAGGGGTCCATTAACATATTTGACTCACTTTGCTTCTATCTCACCAAATTAGACACTTTCATCCACTTTGGACAAGAATACCTTTATTTCAATTCACCTTCTTCCTCAGACTTTCAACGTCTTATTCACCATCCCAAACCGACGAAAAGACAGTGGTTTATAGAGAGAAGAGATTATGTTTCGTTCAACTTTTGAAGAATTAGTGTCTGCGGAAGATGATTAGGATGGAAAGCTTGAAAAATGAGAAAGAAAAAAATCTAACAATTGAACTGTTGCGATGTCGCATTTGTGACAAAATGCGATAATTGTTGTCGCATTTGTGATGTGATTCCACAACTGTTGTCGTATTTGTGACGAGATCCGAATTTCATCACAAATGGGACAACAATGGAGGAAAATGAAACGATACCGTTACAGATGTGAAGAAAGATGCAAGACCAGCGAGAAAAGCATATTATTGAACATAATACTTCAATAATCTTAAAAATCGCTAACGATTGGTATCAGAAATTGAAGCGGGAGTAGGAGCAGATGGATCGATTGAATAGAACTGAGGATAACTTTGTCCAAAAATGGATAAAAGTGTCTAATTTTATGAGATTGAAGCAAAGTGTGTTAGATATGTAAATGGACCCTTTAGTTGGGCTAGATTTGTAATTTGCCCTTAAAAAAATATATGTGATAGTTTTAAGTATTCTCTTTCTTTCAAATGTAATTATTAAACATTTTAATGTAATTGGGCTATATATCTTACTTAAAATGATATCAATATCATATCTCTTTCAATTGTCATTAAGGTTGTAAAAAAGGTTAGGCGCTAGTCGGACGGACATAGTTTCAAAGATTAATCGATGATTAGTTGGAGATTAATCGGATTTGTAATTTTATATTTTTATTATTTTTAATAAATAAATTATTATATAAATATAATTATAATATGAATTATAATATATAAAATAATAATAGAAAAATATTTAAGATAGAAAAATATATGTTTTTTAATATTTGTTACATTAATGTCCTTAAAAAATAAAAATATGCCAAAAAATAACATTAATTACAAAATGTGCCAAAAAAAATAACATTAATATCTTTAAAAAAATATATTTGATAGTTTTAAGTATTATTTAATATTTGGGAATAATTCTACGGCTTCCGCGTCGATCCCTAAATCTTATGCTGAGGCTACCGCTGGTTTTTCGAAGGCTCCATCTTCTAACGCAATTGTTTCGGAGGAGGAGGGTTATCGTATCGTTCGAATCTCGCAAGCGGCATACGATAAGCGGGTATTGTTATGTAAAAATTCTCTCATTGCTCGTGTCACTCTATCTAAGGGTGATAAACCATGGATCCTTGACGATTTGAAAAAGAAATTGACTATTATTTGGGGAATCAATTGCCCATGGCGTTTAATTTCACTTGGGCGTGGATATTATCATATATTCCTTTCCTCTCCTGATCTAAAGCACCATGTTTGGAGTCAGGGAGTTGTTAATCTTAAACCGGGAATTCTACGGTTGCAACCATGGATACAAGATTTTGATCCGCTTAACCAGAAAAGCACCACAACGCAAATATGGGTTCGTTTATATTCATTGCCCTGGGAATATTGGGATGTGCAGATTCTGACTGATATTACCAAGGGGATTGGACTTCTTTTACGAATTGATCGTGCGACTCTACAAGGGGATTTTGGTCATTACGCTCGTCTATTAGTGGATGTTGACTTAGCAGGGGATTTTTCAAATTCTATTGGAATTGAAAGAGATTGTAAAAAATTATGGATTCCTTTGGCCTATGAGAATCCACATGCTTTCTGTAAACTTTGTTCTACTGTGGGACATCAGGCATATTCTTGTAAACAGATGAAGCAGCCTGCATGCTCAAAAAGTGTGAATAAAGGCTCATCTTTAGGGGCCAGGAAAGTTGATCCGATAAAAATAAACCTGCTATAATGACTCTATTCCGGTTCGTAATGTTATTAACAACATTAAAACCGCTCTAATGAATCCTGAGAGGATTCGTGACTCCATTTCAGAGGAACTTGTTGACGTCGAGAATGTCAGCTCCTCTGAATCTGATTCTGCAAAGGAGCAGAGTCTGAAGGAGGACCAAGCTATGGTAATATGGAAGCCTCAATCTCTGATCAGCAATAATGAAGAATCCACATCTATACAAAACAGTTTTGCTGTTCTTGACGCTTTGAAAAATGACAATCTTTCAATTAATCGGTGTAATGATCTGGTTGTGATTGGCAATGTTAAGGATTCAGATGCAATTCCTCATTTGAGCTCTACCCTTGTTATCTCTGGGCCTCTTACTGCTTGGACAGATTATGAGGATAGCGAGGACAGTCCTTGGGAAACAAAGAAGAATAAGAAACATAAACAAAATAAGGGTAAGTCTCCTACTGAAAGTGGCAGCACTCGTCCTCGTAGGGCGAGTAGAAAGCCTATTCGTTTTTCCCAATGAATGTCCTTTATTGGAACTGTAGGGGCATTGGCAATCCCCACACTCAACGAACTTTATTTAATTATTGTTCGCAGTATAAACCGGATATCTTATGTATAGCTGAACCGATGGTATAATTTTCTAGCATTAGTTCTCATTATTGGCGTTCTTTAGGGATGGTTTGGATCTCGGAAAATACAAAATCTTCCCTTTGGGTGTTTGTTAAATCTGCTTTAACCGATTTTTCAATTTCTTTTTGCACTGATCAACTTGTTGCTTTGAACTTCAAAACTGTTCCTATCGATCATCGAATTAATATCATTTATGGTAGTAACCGTCCTTTAGAAAGATTGGCTCTTTGGAATGATCTCATTAATAGTCGAGCGTCTTCTCCGAATAGCTGGTTAGTAATTGGGGATTTTAATGCGGTTTTGGGGGCGCATGAGAAAACTAGCCCATCTCCATCTCGCCGTTCTTGTAGTGATTTTGGTGGTTTCATTGAGACTTGTGACTTAATGGTTTTGGATACTGCGGGTGCATATTTCACTTGGTCTAATGGCAGATTCGGGTCTGAAATGGTGGAGTGTCGGCTTGACAGAGCGCTCGTCTCTGAGGCTTTTCTGGATAACTGGGCTCAAATTTCTTGTACTGCGTTAACTCGTTCGCACTCGGACCACCATCCTCTTCTTCTTCATTGTTCCTCTGGCACTCTAAAGATTGCTCGTTTCAAATTTCAGCAAATGTGGCTTACACATTCTGATCTTAGGGCGGTTGTTGAAGAGCACTAGAATGGGATTCATCCCTCTTTGCCCCCTATGCAGCTCCTTGGTCACAAGCTTAAAACTCTTCGACCTATCCTGCGCAAATGGAACAAGGAAGTTTTCGGATTGATTGACGATAAAATTGCTAAAGCGACTTTAGCTCTGGCCGTTATTCAGGAAAAATTGGCCATTTCTGAAATCACGAATCAGCTTCACACCCAAGAATTGGATGCGCAGGCTAATCTAGATTTACAGATGCTTAGGAAAGAAATTTATTTTAAAGAAAAAAGCAGGGTCAAATGGTTGGCGACGGGGGATAGAAATACTGCTTTTCTTCATCAGAGCGTGAAAGCTAAAAAAACTAACAACGGGATTCAAGCTCTGCGTATCGGAGGTGAAATGGTCTTTTCTAATGACCGAATTGTTGGTCCCTAGTAATTAGTTCCAAGGGGGGGTTAGGAACTAATGTAACTTTTTCGCTTTTTAATTGTGCTGACTTAATGTTATTTTAAGAGTTTGATAACTCAGCGTGTTGGTCAGCACGGGCGATTGATTAGTCAGACAGTTTTAGTTCTATGCTGACTAAGACTACTTGACTTGAGAGTTGGGAATTGACACTTGAAAGGTCAGCTTCCAACTTAGCACTCAGATTTACTCAGTTTCAGTTTTAACAATTTATAAGCTGAGTAAATACAACAAGCAACACATGCACATATGTCCAGTCCCCAGTTCCTCAGCACGACTTATCCTGGTTCGGCCTCTCTGCCTACGTCCAGTCCCCAGTTCCTTCTAGGATTTTCAATCCAATACTGAGCTCTTTCAAGGTAGAGCACAAACCCTTTACAAGGCAGTGAGTATGCAAGAGTACGTCCTCTATTCGTCTACTCAGCTCCTACTAAGTACTACAACCCAGCACTTAGATTTTTCTACCACTGAATACTTACAACCAAGTACTCAGCTCAACACTCTCAATATTCCTATTGATCACACACTTGTTCTTTTTCAACTAAAGAATACCTTAGATGATTACAAAACAATCAATCTAGCATTTACACGGAGAATAGAAAAGTTGGTGTAAGATCTTTTTGTATTTGAGTGCTTTCAAGATTTTCTCTCTTGTATTTTTCTTTTGATACTTCGGCAAATGATCCAGGAACTATCATTGTCCTTTTATAGATGAATTTCTAAAGATTGAATCATTTGAGATGATTTAGCCGTTAAGTCCAAAACGGCTCTTTTAGCAGACAGCTTCTGGTCAGCTTCAGACTGTTCCGCCATTCCCTTCCTCTGTTTTCTTCAGGCGTCAGGTTTTGTCTTCTTGCATCAGACTTGTCTTTTTGTGCCAGTTGTCTTTTACCAATAATCCATTGACCCATGATTCTTGGAATTAGTCTTCTGTGTATTTTCGAGGCTTCAATTATTGGTGCAGAAGATTGGCAGACTTTGTCCTTTAGTGAACGGATCCTTCATGCTGTCCTGACTGTTACTCAGCTTCATTTGTTATCTTCGAATGTTCAACTTCCATGTTGAGTTCCTTCTTAGTCAGCTCCGTTCTGTTTATACAATTCTAAAAGAGTCTTCTAATTTAGTTAGCTTCGTTCTGGCAACTTTGAAGGAAGCTTCTGATGCTGAGTTCTACTTCACTCAGCTTCTATTCTTTCATGCTGAGTTCCGTTCCACTCAGCTTTTGGCTTATGCTGACTTTTGACCTGTCTTACTTTATATATATTTTTTTGAACTCAATATTGAACAAACGCATTAGTACAATTAAATCAAAGCATTTAAATTTAATTGCCTCTTAATCATGGATGATTTTGTCAAATCAAAATCTTGTGGAAATGTGTTTCAACAAACTCCCCCATTTTGATGTTGGCAAAATACATAATTATGGAACTCAGTTATAAGTTACCCCATGATTGATATATTTTTGAAATGACTCCCCCGTAAGGGTTGCACATATTGTCTTAACTTAATTCTAAACCCTCCAAGATTTAATTGAATTAACCTTAAGGCAATTGTGTATACTGACTTAGTTTAATGTCATATTTTTCAATATCTGAGCTAATTTGATTTAAGTCAGTTTTCAAAAATATTAGAAGTATGTTATTACTCAGTTTATTTCATAAGTATTTTAGTGTTAATGTATACTGAGTATGTTTTACTTCTTAATTTGTTTGTTCAATTTTATCGACCAGATTGAGGAAATAGTATTTGACATAGATTAAGAAAAAAGATAAAGCAAAAACATATATGAAAGATTCTATGCTAAGTTCTAAACATTGCATAGACTATATCTAGTTCTTATTCTTCTGAGCTTGGTGGTCAGCTTGAGCTATTCCTTTACCTTTGTCTTTACTTCCTGCACCTTTACCTTTGTCTTTACTCCCTGTAATCTGAGTTCCTTCTTGACTTGTCTCCCCCGTTTTGCCATCATCGGGTTTATAAATGAATGTATCGGTCCGAGCATGAGAGGAGAGGTGAGTTGAGTAACGCTGAAGCCTCTTAGTACTTTCTCGTAAGCCATCAATTATAGGAACACTATCATCTTGGACATGGCAAGGAACCCGAAGAGAACTGCTAATCATGCTGAGCAGGCATTCATGAGATTTGCTAAGCCATGTGAGCGAGCTGGTGAGCTGACCAAAATATTGGTGGTACATCTTGAGCAAGGCAGAGTCATAAAATATGCGCTGGGCATTGTTGATGCGCATTGCCTTCATTATTGCTTGGGAAAAGCTCAAGAGTTCACTGTTGGAGACTGGATCAACATCCATCTGTGCTTTGTTAATGTTGAGTAGGCTGACTGCTTCACTCAGTTGGTCAATTGTACACAGAGAAGAGGAAGATACTAAGTCACGCGTACTGGTCAGCTCAGCATTAAGCTTGGTAAAGCATTCTTGAAGTTCAGCAGAGGTGGCAAACTCATCATTGCCAGGTGCGCTTGATTTGGTCAGTTCTGCAGTTAACTTCGCAAAATATCCTTGAAGTTCAGAGGAAGTGGCATACCCTGGATTAACTTCTGATGGTTGTTGGATTTTGCCTTCAAGCGAGTTCAGATGGTTCACCATCGTGAGAACCAATTCAGTCAACTTTGTTATTTGGTCTTACCTTGGTTGCTGAGTTTGAATGGTGGTCATAACACTTACTAGATCCTTGAGTCCTCTTAGTTCATGGAGGAGCTGAGTGATTCCAGGCAGTTGAGAGGACTCAGTATCAGAAGATCTAGCAGCATCAGCTTGAGGAGGGTTCAATTCTTGAAGCAAGGATTGAGCAGAGGCAATGATGCGTCGGCCTGACTCAGTGGCATTCAAGTAGGTGAATTGAGCTGCATTAGTCTCAGAGGCTGGAATTGAGCTTGAGGGTGGAGGAGTTGGCTGTTTTCCAGATTGATCACCTTGATTGATGACTGGACTTTGGTGCAGATTACCTTCAGGAACTGAGTTGTCAACATTCTGAGTTGGAGGTGGAGTTTGGTTAGTCATGTTGACCTGCTTATCCTGAGTGGGTGAAGTTGAAGCAGTATTTGTTTCATCTTGAGCAGTTGGATTTGGATCTTCAAGGATTTTGGCTTGTTCCTCATCCTGAGTAACAGAGGCTTGTTTTTCCTTTAAGGGAGACTCAGGGTCGTTTGCAAAGTATGCGAACTGTAGCTCAGACATGCCAGTAAATTGTTCTGGAAGAGGAGAGTCTGCAAGGAGATCAATAACTTGAGTTTTATGGGCTTTCTTCTTAAGCCACTTGAACCTTTGTTCCTTGGGAGGAGAAGGGTCAGCATCAATGTTTTCCTCATCAGTATCAATTGTCTCTTCTACCATAGCTGGATGCTCATGTTGCTCAACATGTTCCTCAACAGCAACATTTTCTTCTTCCTCAACTCTTTGCTCAACATCACCCTGAGGTTGCTCAACATCAGCATGTTCTTCCTGCTCAGTATGGACGTTTTCCTCAACATGAGTTTCTTTGTCAGCTTCCCTTTCTACTTCAACATTTGTTTTCTCAGCTTGCTGCTCAGTTTCTTTCTCAGCTTCCTTTTCTAGGTCAGTTCCATTACCTTTGGACGATACAACCCAATCTAGGGGATCAGCTTCAACTGTCTTTAAGGAATTATCCTTCTTCCTTTTCATCAAGGGGGATTCTGAGGTTCCCTCTTCTTCATCCTCAGGCTCTTCTGGCCTCTTTCTCTTTTCTGCCGACTCAGCTTTCTCCTTAGCCTTGTCAGCGTTTACCTTTTCTTGAGACACCAGTCTCACTTTCTTTGGGACAGCATTGATGTCTTTGGAGCATGTGTCAATGGCCTTTCTCTTCTTCCTCTTCTTTTCCTTAGGTGACTCAGCAGGAGCCTCCACTTCTTTCTCTGGCTCATTTTCAGGCTCAATTTCTAGCTCAGCTTCATAATTTTCCTCAGCATCTACAACTTCTTCATATCCCTTCAACGATTGATTGTACAACAGTCCAACCAGCAGAGCTGTTGTGATTTCACTTCCCAAAGTGTCAGTTTCATTGATTGTCTCAATCTGTTTGTCCTCAATGATCTTAGTGATCAGAGAACCCAGCCTGAGCTTCTTTCCACTGCGTTGAAGAGCCCCAACCAGAAAGACTGGCATGTTAAGTGGAGTGTAGGTCAACATGTGCCATATGAAGCACTGTTCAAAATTGGAGGCAAATAAGGCTGAGTTGAGTTTGGGGAAGATGAAGTTGGTCAGCATGTAGTGAGTCATCTTCTGTTTTTGCCCCATACACGTGCTGGGTATTTCTCCCTTGTGATCTTTGGGTTTGCAGAACCCCTTGATCTTGTCAAGCTTTTCTTTAGGTACCTTCTCTTTTGTTGTCCTGAATTCTATTCCTTCGTCTGGTAGATCAAGCAAAGTAGCTAGATAGGCAGGGGTTATGGTGATTTTTTGACCTTTGACTGTAGTTTCCAAATAGTCAGCATCTTCTTCATCAACAACCATGTTGGAATAGAACTCTCTGATCAGTCTAGGGTATGTTTTTCCGGCGAGTGAGAAGAGACCGGTCCATTTGTTCTTCTCGATCCAGTCGCAGAATGGCTTCTCAGAAGTGACGAATCCTGGAGAGAACCATCTGCACTTCAGAACCTCCAAGTTGTTGAACTTTTTATGGACCTTGATCATATTCCTTTCGATTTGCCTTGAAGAACCAGCGGGGTCAGCTTGAGTAGGTTTGCCAGAGGTTTGACCAGGCTGAGTGGTGAGGTTAGGGATTTCGTTCTTGCCGAAAGCCAAGATTAATGAGTGGGGATCCTTCCACTACTTATAGAGTTTTGAGTCATTAATGAACTAGCCGTTTTCATATTGGGACTTTAATCGACAAAGATTCTGCCATTTATGGCAGGTTCGACGCATGGGTATTCATTATTTCTTGCGTTTTTCTAGGTATGATTTGTTACACGTGTCATTGTTTATCGGTGCAAGTGGGCATTTATTCAGTTTGCCAAAATATGAGACGTTTATGATACTGAGTATTTAATTCTATGTAGATGGGTTTCCTATCTCTTAGTGACTCAACATATGTTCATCACACAACATGTACATTCACTCAGCATAAGGTGATTACTCAATATGTCTATCTACTCAGCACAGAATATTTACTCAGCATTTGTATTTACTCAGCATAGACTATTAAGCTCAATGTGCAGTAGTTACTAGATTGATATCAGTCAGCATGACAATCACTCAACATTTATTCAAATATTTAGAATTATTGAAGAGGGTTAGACATACCGATAGCTTCCCTCAGTATGTTGAATTGCTCACGAGCCAAAGGCTTGGTGAAGATATCTGCAAACTGTTCATTTGTTGGCACATAGGTCAGTTTGATCTCACCCTTTAGTACGTGATCTCTGATGAAGTGATGCCTTATGTTGACATGCTTCATCCTGCTGTGTTGAATAGGATTCTTGGATAGATCAATGGCACTTTTATTGTCACATTTGATCTCTATTGTCTCAGTTCTTACTCCATAATCTTCAAGCTGTTGCTTTATCAATAGGACTTGAGCTACACAGCTTCCAGCAGCAACGTACTCAGCTTCAGTTGTAGACAGAGCAACTGATGACTGCTTCTTACTGAACCAGGATACTAGACAGCTTCCAAGGAAATGGCATCCTCCTGAAGTACTCTTACGCTCTAGCTTATCCCGTCCATAGTCAGCATCAGTGTATCCTATGAGTGTGAAGTCATTTGAGGCTGGATACCACAAACCTGCATTAACTGAGCTCTACAAATATCTAAAAATTCTTTTTACAGCAATTAAGTGAGATTCCCTTGGGTCAGCTTGATATCTTGCACAATAACATACTGAGTACTGTATATCAGGTCTACTAGCAGTGAGATAAAGTAAGGAGCCTATCATACCTCGATAAAGTTTACTATCTATTGACTTACTTTTCCCATCTTTGCATAGGACAGTATCAGTACCCATAGGGGTTGATATGGGCTTACAATCTTCCATATCAAATTTCTTTAACATCTCCTTGGTGTACTTGGACTGACTAATAAAGATGTCGTTCTTACCTTGCTTGATCTGAAGTCCAAGGAAGAAGCTGAGTTCTCCCATCATAGGCATTTCGAACTCAGTCTACATCTGTTTGCTAAACTCTTGACACAAAGATTCGTCAGTAGCACCAAATATTATGTCATCTACATAGATTTGTGCAAGTAGGGTATGTTTACCCTTTTTCTTAATGAACAAGGTTGTGTCAGCTTTTCCTCTGACATAATTCCTGGTCAACAGGAAGTTGGTCAACCTTTCATACCAAGCTCTTGGAGCTTGTTTCAGGCCATATAAGGCCTTCTTGAGTTTATAAACGTGGTTTGGAAATTTTGGATCTTCAAAGCCCGGAGGTTGATTAACATATACCTCCTCGTTTATAAAGCCATTAAGAAATGCACTTTTAACATCCATTTGATACAATTTAAAGTTCATGAAACTAGCATATGCACACAATATACGTATAGCTTCTAACCTAGCAACTGGTGCAAAGGTTTCACCATAATCAATGCCCTCTTGTTGACTATAGCCTTGGGCTACAAGTCGAGCTTTGTTCCTAATTACATTTCCATGCTCATCTAGTTTGTTTCTAAAAACCCACTTAGTTCCTATGGATTTTTGATTCCTAGGTTTAGGTACTAAATCCCATACCTCATTTCTCGTGAATTGGTCAAGCTCCTCTTGCATGGCATTGATCCAATACTCATCATGCTCAGCATCAGCAAAGTTCTTTGGTTCATGGACTGATACGAAAGCGACGTTGCTAAGAAACTTCCTAAGCTGATCTCTAGTCATTACTTTGTTGTTTGCATCATCAAGGATGGACTTTTCTGAATGTCCTCTTGGAATTTTTATCTCCTTGGGTAATGTTGAGTTGTTTGGAACAGGTGTTTCTACAATCTCTGCAGGGACAGATTGGTCAGCAAAGGTAATTTCAGTTTCGATTTTACCTTTGGTCAGTTCTTGTACTGATGACTCAGCATGTCCATTCTGGTCAGCAGAAGCTGAGTTGGGTTCTTCCTCTGTGTGTTGAGTTGTTCTTCCTGCAGGGTCAGTTTCATCGAAATCTACATGGACTGACTCTTCTACAACCTGGGTCCTTTTATTATAAATTCTATATGCTTTACTGTTTGTTGAGTATCCCAAAAAGATCGCTTCGTCAGCTTTGGCATCAAACTTTGCCAGATTATCCTTAGTGTTGAGTATAAAACATTAACACCCAAAGGCACGAAAGTATCCAATATTGGGCTTTCGTCCTTTCCAAAGTTCATAAGGGGTTTTCTTTAATATAGGTCTTACTAATGCCCTATTCAATATATAACATGCTGTATTGACAGCTTCTCCCCAAAAGTACTTTGGAAGCCTATTTTCACTCAGCATTGTCCTAGCAATTTCTACTATTGTCCTATTCTTCCTTTCAACAACTCCATTCTATTGAGGAGTTCTAGGGGCAGAGAAATTGTGGTCAATACCATTAGTTTCACAGAATTCATCAAACAATTGGTTTTTGAATTCTCCACCATTATCACTTCTAATGTGAGCTACTCTTAGGTCTTTGTCATTTTCAAGCCTTTTGACTAATGTGGTAAACATCTCAAATGTCTCATCTTTGCTACTCAACAAGATGACCCAAGTATACCTAGAGAAATCATCTACAATAACTAAGGAAAATTTCTTACCTCCCATGCTGAGTGGCTGGATAGGTCCGAAAAGATCCAAATGTAGTAATTCCAATGGTCTTTTGGTTGAGACAACCTTTTTGCTATGAAATGACTTTTTGATTTGTTTACCTTGCTGACAAGCATTACAAAGTTGATCTTTTTCATACTTTAATTTAGGTAATCCCTCAACTAATTGTTTTCTAGCTAGTTTGGCAAGGAGGTCCATGCTGACATGCCCAAGTCTCCTATGCCATAGCCAGGAGTTGTCCTCTTTTGACACCAAGCATATACTTTTTGAAAATTCCTTTTCCAAACTCAACATGTAAACATTTTCTACACGAGGGGCTGTTAAAATCAAATCATTTGTTTTTCCCTCAAGTATTTGACACTTAGTATCATCAAATATAACCTTCCTTCCACTCTTGCAAAGCTGAGCTACGCTTAGAAGATTATACTTGAGACCTTTAACTAGGGAGACTGACTCAATTTTATGGTTACCTCCGATAGTTCCTGAGCCAACTATCTTGCCCTTCTTGTTGTCTCCAAAGCTTACACTACCTCCTCGTTTAAGCTCTAATGTGATGAACTGAGTTTCATCACCTGTCATGTGTCTTAAGCATGCGCTGTCTATATACCAGAGTTTTGATTTCTCCACGCATGTCAAGCTGACCTGTATTTTAAACTATTCTTTTTTAGGTACCCAATTCTTTTTGGGTCCTTTCTTGTTAGTGTAAATAGGTGCAAAGTCATATTTTAACTTGTGACGACATACTTTTGTAGTATGGCCACTTTTACCACAAAAGCCACACATAGTTACCCTTTGAGGGTGATATTGAGTGTGGTCAGCGTTGTTGTGCTGAGCATGCTAGCATACCTTGGTAGTATGACCTTTCTTACCACAGAAGTCACATTGGACAGTCTGTTTGTTATGCCAGCACACAGCTTTTGTGTGTCCTTTCTTCCCACAACAGCTACATTGAGTAAACTGTTTATGCTGACCAGTACCTGAGTACTCAGCATGGGGTTTATTCTTAGTTGAACCTTTTATTTGGTTCTGTAAAGTTGTGACATCCTTTCTAAGTTTCTTTGACTCAGTTTGAACCTCCGTGACAAACTTATGTAAGATTTGCATGTTCGTATGTAAATCTGAGTTGTCCTGGAGGAGATATCGGAGGTCACTCAGCTTGACCTCCTTAATCTCGTCACAGCGCCTGCTAAGTGCCTTAATCCTTTTGTTACACTTCTTAGTTAGTGTATATAAGTCACTCAGGGCATTTACCATTTCGTTTCTAAGCAAAAGTAAGGATGTTACCTCATTGTTGTTTTCCTCCTGCTCAGAATCTCCAGAGAGGTCGGTTTGCTCAGATTGAGATTGGTCAGCTCCATCATCTGCCATGAAACATATGTTGGCTATTTCATTTTGCCCAGCTTCAGATGATGTTGACTCATCACTGTCACTCCACGTGGCCACCATTGCGTTTTTGCTTCCATTCTTATCTTTCTTCAGATTAGGACAGCTTGACTTAATATGCCCAGTTTGATGGCATTCATAACATGTGACAGGCTTGGAGCTGTCCTTTTTGTATCTGGTGTCACTGGACTCAGCTTTAAATCTGTCTCCTCTCTTGTATGGCCGCTTACTATTTCTTTCATATCTTCTGAACAGCTTTTTCATTTTTCTAGTAAAGATGGCCATTTCCTCATCATCAGTTGACTCACCTTCTGTGGAGTCAGCTTTCATCACTAGTGATTTCTGTTTCTTATCCTCAGATTTTTCTTTAGCTTCAAAGTTTTTCATGGAGATTTCATGGGTCAGCAAAGAACCGATCAGCTCATCATATTTGTATGTGGTCAGGTCCTGAGCTTCCTCTACAGCTGTCTTCTTGGCTTGCCAGCTTTTGGGAAGACTTCGTAAGATCTTCTTCACTTGTTCTTCTTCAGTGAAATTCTTACCGAGTCTTTTAAGCTCATTTATTATGTTGGTGAACCTGGCATTCATTGCTGAGATGTCCTCATTGTCAGTCATCTCGAACAGCTCATACAATCGCATGTGTTGGTTCACTTTGGATTCCTTGACCTTGTTGGTGCCTTCATAAGTTACTTCCAGCTTTTTCCAGATCTCCTGTGATGACTCACAACCTGAAATCTTATTGTATTCTGCAGCATCTAGAGCACAGTGAAGCATATTGATAGCCGAAGCATTATTTTGCAATTTTCTGAGGTCATCCTCTGTCCACTCAGTTTCACTCTTGATAACTTTCTCATTATCAACAGTTTTATAAGGTATATGTGGACCTTGAACTATTGCAAGCCATGCACTCATGTTTGTGGCTTGAATAAAGTTCTTCATCCTATTCTTCCAGAATGTATAATTAGACCCAAAGAATAGGGGAGGTCTAGTGATTGATAATCCCTCAGGGAGTATCTGTGTTGTTTGGTTTCCTGGGAGGAAACGAGTGCTATTCTCACCCATTTTTTGGGATCAGCTCAAGATTATTAGATCTTTGAGTAGTGAGCTCAGGCTCTGATACCACTTGTTGGTCCCTAGTAGTTAGTTCCAAGGGGGGGGTTAGGAACTAATGTAACTTTTTCGCTTTTCAATTGTGCTGACTTAATGTTATTTTAAGAGTTTGATAACTCAGCGTGTTGGTCAGCACGGGCGATTGATTAGTCAGACAGTTTTAGTTCTATGCTGACTAAGACTACTTGACTTGAGAGTTGGGAATTGACACTTGAAAGGTCAGCTTCCAACTTAGCACTCAGATTTACTCAGTTTCAGTTTTAACAATTTATAAGCTGAGTAAATACAACAAGCAACACATGCACACACACACACACACACACACACACACACATATATATATATATATATATATATATTGAGAGAAAGAGTTTAGAAGTTACTCAGCACGACTTATCCTGGTTCGGCCTCTCTGCCTACGTCCAGTCCCCAGTTCCTCCTAGGATTTTCAATCCAATACTGAGCTCTTTCAAGGTAGAGCACAAACCCTTTACAAGGCAGTGAGTATGAAAGAGTACGTCCTCTATTCGTCTACTCAGCTCCTACTAAGTACTACAACCCAGCACTTAGATTTTTCTACCACTGAATACTTACAACCAAGTACTCAGCTCAACACTCTCAATATTCCTATTGATCACACACTTGTTCTTTTTCAACTAAAGAATACCTTAGATGATTACAAAACAATCAATCTAGCATTTACACAGAGAATAGAAAAGTTGGTGTAAGATCTTTTTGTATTTGAGTGCTTTCAAGATTTTCTCTCTTGTATTTTTCTTTTGATACTTCGGCAAATGATCCAGGAACTATCATTGTCCTTTTATAGATGAATTTCTAAAGATTGAATCATTTGAGATGATTTAGCCGTTAAGTCCAAAACGGCTCTTTTAGCAGACAGCTTCTGGTCAGCTTCAGACTGTTCCGCCATTCCCTTCCTCTGTTTTCTTCAGGCGTCAGGTTTTGTCTTCTTGCATCAGACTTGTCTTTTTGTGCCAGTTGTTTTTTACCAATAATCCATTGACCCATGATTCTTGGAATTAGTCTTCTGTGTATTTTCGAGGCTTCAATTATTGGTGCAGAAGATTGGCAGACTTTGTCCTTTAGTGAACGGATCCTTCATGCTGTCCTGACTGTTACTCAGCTTCATTTGTTATCTTCGAATGTTCAACTTCCATGCTGAGTTCCTTCTTAGTCAGCTCCGTTCTGTTTATACAATTCTAAAAGAGTCTTCTAATTTAGTTAGCTTCATTCTGGCAACTTTGAAGGAAGCTTCTGATGCTGAGTTCTACTTCACTCAGCTTCTATTCTTTCATGCTGAGTTCCGTTCCACTCAGCTTTTGGCTTATGTTGACTTTTGACCTGTCTTATTTTATATATATTTTTTTGCACTCAATATTGAACAAACGCATTAGTACAATTAAATCAAAGCATTTAAATTTAATTGCCTCTTAATCATGGATGATTTTGTCAAATCAAAATCTTGTGGAAAGGTGTTTCAACACGAATCTCCTCTCATGTTGTGGATTTTTACACAAATTTGTTTAAAGCTGACAATAGCATCCTGAGGGATTTTTCTGAGGTGCGCAACATTATTCCTTATCTGGTTACTGCTGAGGAAAATTCTGCTCTGACTCTTTGTCCCACTAATGATGAGATTCGGTCCACAGTTTTTTCCATGGACAGTGATAGTGCTCCGGGCCCTGATGGCTTTGGGGGAAGCTTTTATAAGGCCTTTTGGGATATTGTGGGTAGTGATATTTGTGCTGTTGTGAAAAGCTTTTTCTCCTCTGGTTCTATTATTCCTGGCCTTAATTCCAATTTGATGGTTCTTCTTCCTAAAGTAAATGATGTTGTGGATATCGAAAAATTCCGTCCAATCATCATGAGTAATTTTTGCTTCAAGCTTATTACTAAAACTCTAGCTGATCGTTTATCGGATATTGCTTGCAGAATTGTTTCTAAAAACCAATTTGGTTTTATCAAAGATCGCAGTATACATCACTGTATTGCTGTTGCGTCGGAAGGAGTTAATCTGCTTAAGAAACGTTGTTTTGGCGGAAATATGGCGCTTAAAGTGGATATCAGAAAAGCTTTCGATACCATGGATTGGAATTTTATTTTATCTGTACTGGAAGCTTTTGGTTTTGATTTAAAATTCCGTGACTGGATTCTTAATATAGTTGCCTCTTCTAGAATTTATATCTTGACAGGAGGTGCTGCGCACAGTTATTTTGCTTGTTCGAGGGGTGTAAGGCAAGAGGATCCGTTATCACCCATTATTTTCGCTATTGCTGAGGATTATATGAGTCGTTATTTAAATCGGTTGGTTGAAACGGGCAAATTAAAGCCTGCGGAATACATCTCTGGTGTCTTCTTTCCTACTCATTTTCTATATGCTGATGACACTTTATTATTTTGTAAAGCTACGGTTCAAAACATGAAAACTCTCAGGGATTTTTTCACACTCTATGGGAAAATCTCTAGGCAAATCATCAGCTGGGATAAATCTGAAGCCTACTTTAGTCATTCTATTAATACTGCTAGAATTGCGACTCTTTCTGATATTGTTCATATCCGACCTGGAAATCCCCCGTTTATGTACTTGGGTGTTCCTCTTTTCTTTGGCACTCCGCGTAAACAAATGCTTCAACCAATTGCTGATAAAATTCTGGCTACCTTTTCGAAATGGAAGGGTCGTAGTCTCTCTATGGCAGCTCGAGTGACTCTGGTTAATTCAGTGATCAATAGTTCCTTCATTCACTCCTTTATTGTTTATAAGTGGCCATCAAGTCTTCTTAAATTCATGACAAGAGCCATTCATAATTTCATTTGGACCGGTTGTATCTCTGAGAGAAAATTAATTACTACTCCATGGGATCTTTGTTGTCGTCCTTTAAAATATGGGGGGCTTGGTATATGTGATCTCCATGTTATGAATATGGTGATGTTAGGAAAATTGGCTTGGGATTTTGTTTCCTCCAATGATTTTTTAATTGCTCTTCTTAAAAAACGTTTTTTGAATGCTTTAGGTTCCGTGTGAAGCTATCCTATTTTCTCCTCTATTTGGAGTTCGATTAAAGAGGTTTATATAACCCTCTTGAATGATAGCTTTTGGAGCATTGGTGATGGGGAGATGTTGACTTTTTGGACTGGTCGCTGGTTGGTACCGACGGTGGCTGCTCAGTTGAATCTCTCCTCTAGTTTGGTTCGTTCGCTCACTGATAGGGTTGCAGATTTTCTGCACGAAGACCGCTGGCATGAGCTTCCACCTCTTCCTTCAGTTGTTCGAAATAATATCCTTGCTGTTCGTCCTTGTAGCGGCTCGGTTGATTCTTGCATTTGGACGGTTGCGGTTGATGGGGAATTTTCGGTCAAGAAATATGTTAAATCTCTTGCCTCGTACCAGCCAATTCGCCGGTGCAGCTTTATTTGGCAGCCTTTTATTCCTCTTTCGCATTCTATGCTTTTTTGGCGTGCCTATAGGGGGTATGTTCCAACTCATGACATTTTAAGGCGTAAAGGGTTGAATATTATTTCTCGTTGCTCATTATGTTTATTAGCCTACGAGGATTTGGATCACCTGTTTGTTCATTGCCATTTTTCTAAAGCGTTGTGGACCTCGATTGCCTCCATTTTTCAGACTCAGATAAAATTGGATGGCACTCTCAAAGAGTTAATTATGGATGCTATTGAGGCTAAGTTCAGTATGCAGATTCGAGCTTTATGGAATTCGGCAATTGTAAACAATGTTTGGCTAATCTGGCGCACGAGAAATTTGTCTTTTTTTGAAGGCGAGACTGCTAGCATTTTTTTCTGTCTTCGCCGACTTTGGGCTCTCATTCGGGAAGCAAATGTCTTTTCCCGCGGAACAGTTTCTAATTGTTTAAAGGACTATACGGTTCTGAAGCATCTCTCCCTTAACACTAGACGTCCGGGCATTCCTAAGATCATTTCCGTCATTTGGCGAGCTCCTCCCCCCTGTTGGATCAAGGTTAATTCGGATGGATCTGTTTTTGGCAATCCAGTGATTGCTGGGGCTGGTGGTGTTTTTCGTACTACTCGTGGTTTCCCGTGAGGTTCGTTTGCGTTTCCTGTTCAGACTTCGCTCGCTTATATTGCCGAGCTTCGGGCTGCCATTTTTGCAATCAAAATTGCTTGGGATAAAGGTTGGCACTCACTGTGGATTGAATGTGATTCGAGCTTTGTGGTTCATATTTTAAAATCTAAATCTCACAAGGTGCCTTGGGAAGTGCGTGCTGCATGCTTTGATTGCTTGTTCCATCTTCAACATATGTGTGTGGTCATCTCTCACATTTATCGGGAAGGGAATCGAGTTGCCGATGCCTTAGCGAAGTACGGAGCGACTATTCCTAATTTGGTTTGGTGGAATACTTCTCCATCGTTTTGTAATTCTTTCATTTATTAGGATTATAGTTCGGTTGAGCAGTTTAGAATGTAGTTTTGCTCTGTTCTCCTCTTTCTGTTTCTTTATTCCTTTGTATACTCTTCGTTTGCTTTTTAATAATATTCGGGTCCGGGTTTGGGTTGTTTGGCTGGGGGTGCCAACCTAGTCGGGATGTCTGGCCTTTCCCTAATCCATCACCCTATCTTTACTTTAAAAAAAAAGTTTTAAGTATTATTTTTTTAGTTTTTTATTATTTAATAATTTATTTAATTTTTTTTTTATTAAAGATTGGTTAGCGAGGAAGGGCAAACGGCGAATATCACAGCTATGCTGGCACCCCTACCACAGACCCGAAAAAGCACTGAACCAAATTTATTAAAAGAGTAAATAAATGTCATAATACAAAAAGAATAAAGAATAAAATGAAGCCAAATAATTAGGAAAAGCGATAAACGCAATGTCCTATACGATCATGAAAAAAGATCGATCCACAAAAATCCGGGACAACATCCCACCAAGTCGATGTTGTTATTTAAAATTGAAATAAAATTAAATAAAACTAAATGGTCAAATTTTTAAGAAGGACTGTCTGGATCCGTCTGGGAGCCATCTGGACGGTCAAAAATCGGTAAATCAATTTATACCGAACGATTTGAGGAAATTACGACGGCTATTTAAAATTCCCACCTAGTGGATTTTTAGAACATTGTTTATGACTTATAATATTATTTGATTTGAAGAACCCTTAGGAGTTTAAACCTAGAATTTAAAAAAAAAAAAAATACTTAGAAAGCTTGTGTTGGACTATAAAATAAATTTATATTTAATTATTTTAATAATTGGAATATAGTCTAAACTTTCCAAATTCATAAAATTATAAGGGGTTAGTGATCAATTTTTCAGCATTCACGTAGGTCTAAAAAACCTACATTTCTGAAACATTTTCTCTTGGAATTATGAAAGTCTGATTTGAGATTCTTATTCTCATTGTCTTACGAGTTCATGGAATACTTATCGAACTAAAATAGACCTCTATTGAAGAAATTACGAAAATTAATTTGCTCACTATGCAACAATTTCAGGTTTAATGGGGCTGCTACATAAATTAATTTTTTCAACCTACCCATTATATTCAACTTATACAAGACAATTATTTATAGTATATGTGAATTGTAACTATTAGAAACCTAATAAATCAAAACCTTACATAACTTTTAATAACTCTCTGTTTTTCATAATTTGTATAACCAAAAGTTAGAAAAATTCTCATCATACACACAATATGATTAACCAAACATGAATTATAGAAATCACTACACAATATGCTTAACCAAATGTACATGGTTTTACATCAAAACTTAACAAAAAAAAAAAATTCATCCTCAGCTTAAACTTTTAATCAAATTATTTAAGCACAAATTAACAAAAAATTATATACATGGATTATTAGGTTTTGACTATCAATTTAAACTTTTATCGTAACATGTCAATATCTTTTAGACTAAGTGATTGAGGGTTCGAATCTTGACAATTTTTATTTATCAAATGGAATTTTAACATACGCATAACATGGATTTGTGTCATGCTTCAAGACCAAGTGATGTTCTTGCGGAGTCAGTCAAAGATTATAATAAAACTTATTATTAGATCTTAATTCCGCTTAAAAATTTGATTCCAATATTTATTTTATTTTATTTTATTGGCAATATTGAAAAAACACATGTTCTCCCTTAATATTCCCCTTCTCAAATATACATTATTTATTCTTTCATTAACCTGAAGACCATAAACTTCTGTAAAATGCTTGAGCCCATCCATTATAATAATTTGGACTATTTCTTGATATAAAAATAACTAGACATGTTTATGGATTGGTTGGGTGAAGCCCATCAAGTTTTTGGCAAAAAAATATTTAGCCCAATCCGATGTTATTTTTAAGAGGGCTCTTGTCGGGTTGAGCACGGACTTTAAAATCAAATCACAAACTCAACCTAAATAAACTCATTTAAAAAATATAAATACTTCTTAATAATAAAGTTAAAATTTATACTTAAAAATAAATATATATAGTAAATAATTAATATTAATATGGTAGACCAAACTGGATCCATCTGTGTTGTTTTTATAAAATCCAAACCCACCTTTGTTATAGACGGATTTTAATGGATTTGGACTAAACCGAATCTAAAGTCTTTTATTTTTTTATTCAAATCCAACCTATTAAACGCGGGTTTAGACGAGTCAGGCGGGTACCCGCCCAAGGTCTAAGTATAAGTAGGCACAAACTCCAAAGGGAATCTGAAATTCTAAATCTTTTGTGAATGCTGTGAAGGGAAAGGAGAAATGCACAAGTCATATATTGGTTGTTTACAATGTAAATAATGATTTCACCTTTCTCTTTTCTTATTATTCCAATAATTCTTCTTTTCAAAGTGTTGTCTTTCCTTTTATTTTTCCAAAAAAGAAACTTATCTAATTTTAACTTTTGAACATATTATTAAACAATATGAATAAATATATTAATTGCCTTGAAAGTAGCATCTTCAACTTTTACTTGTAATAAAATAGTATTTAAATGTAATCTTAAAACCAGCAAATTTTACAGACACCAATACAGCATCATCTATGTTCGTTAAGGCCTGTGAAAAAGCTGCCACATTTCAGCCACAATCTGATCTACCTACTTAAAGAATATATTTTAGGACATCAATTTCAGCAATATTAATTACTCTTCCTTTAAATTAATTCTGTTTCTAATTTTTTTTTTCATATCACATATTCAACTAAAAGATCATTTGACTAACTCCTCTAACACGAATAACCTCTCGGATAATCTACACTAATAAACTTTATATCCAAGCAATACCCAAATATTTCTAACAGTTTGGAATGTCTTCAATATTCATCCTATATTTGGATTATGCTTGAGATTTTATTTTATTTTAATAATTAAAAGAAAAAACGAGGTATGTTATCTATTTAATAGTTTGCATTAGGGTTTGAGGGTTTTTTTTTACTTGCATTGTTTTTTCATTGTATGGTCTAGACGGGTTTTCGCATCTGAAATGGAATCGGATCAAGTCCATATAAAACATGTAAATTAGGTTTAGGATTTTATAATCTAATTGAAGGCTATAAATAGATAGCCATCTAACCTTAATCATACAAGAATTGATATTTTTTATGTTGGTTTTTTTTTTATGAAAACCCATAAAAGAAATAATAAGAAAAAATTGTGCTAAATTTTTTTATTGAACCTATCAATATTTTGTACACTTAAAAAAATCCAAATTAATGGATTTTTTAAAGACTTATAATGCAACAAGAAAAGAGATTTTAGAAGAAATAATAAAATCTTATTTGTTATCTACTAATATCCCACAAACAAAACAAAATACTTATTTTCAGGAACTAGTAAAGTAGACTTAGGCCCCGTTTGTTTGGGGGAAAATATTCTGCAGGAAAATATTTTCCCAATTTTCCCCTGTTTGTTTGGGCAGGAAAATAAGTCAAAGGAAAATAAGTTGCAAGTTAATGGAAAAACAAAGAAGAAATAAAGGAAAAAGGGTAAAACATTTTCCCCAAAACATATGTGTTCAGAGAAATATTGGGAAAACGTTAAAAAATGTAAAAATATGAAACACGAAAAATATAAATAATATGAAAACGTTACAAAACACGAGAATATGACAAAAAAAAAACTCGCAAAAGACATGAAAATGTGAACAAATGCGAAAAATACAAAAACGCAAAAAAAAAACACTTGAAAAGGCACAAAACATGAACACGAAAAAGTGACAAAATACGAAAAATACAAAAACATGAAAAATACAAAAAACACAAAAACGTGAAAAAATACGAAAAACACGAAAACGCAAAAAATGCTAAAACACAAAAACGTGACAATACGTGAAAAACACGATAAACATGAAAAGACGAAAAATGCAAACAAAACATGAAAACGTAAAAAAACACAAAAACGTGAAAAAAAACGTGAATAACACGAAAAAGTAACAAAATGCGAAAAATAAAAAACGCAAAAAAAAGTAACAAAATGTGAATAACACGTTTTTTGTGTTTTGTGTTTTTTTTTTACATTTTCTTGTTTTCATGAGTTTTTTTACATTTTTTTTCTATTTTTTACGTTTTCACAGTTTTCCACGTCTCTACATATTTTTAGTGGTTGGAAAATATTTTCCAGTGTTGTAGTCAAACACCGGAAAATATTTTCCAGTGTTATTGCCAAACACATGAAAATATTTTATTTTCCTGCATAATATTTTCTCTGCATAAAATTTTTCAAAACACAATGTTTTCCCCCAAACAAACGGGGCCTTAGTCAAAAACAACTTTGAATCAGAAAATCAAAATCTCAACACCTCCTCCGTTACAACCCTAGGAATAAAGATTACATAAATAACCTAAAGTCTATAGAAAGAAATATATAATTCTAGAGGTAAGAAAGTAAATAAATAATTGAAGAGTAACAAAAGTACTTAAGTAGTTGGGCCCGTGGAGAAAGGATCTTCTCAACATAGCATCAGTGGAAGAGGTTGGGCGAAGTTCGCCCAACCAGATTTCTTAGGTCTCCAACCTAAGAAGTTTTTGACCCAATTATAGGGACTCAGGTCGATAACCCCGACCCAACCTGAGTACCTAAAATGACTCCTCCACACACATTTTGCTCCCTAATGCACCCTAAACACTCTTGCATCCTCTAGTGTGTCTAAACATTCATATTTCACTTTTCCATGTACTCGATGCCCCTATCACTATCCTCTTCTTGAAAAGAGTTGGACCACAAGTTTTGTGTAGGGTAGCTAAGAGGCACATCTAGACTGAACGGGCTCAAATCTGCCACAATAAACGAATGAGAAGAATTTTCCAACCAATTTGAAAGTGCCATATGATATGCATTTGGGTTCATCTTATTCACAATCTTGAATGGGCCACATTTTTTTTTATCGAAGCTTGCTACTAGGTGCACTTGTTGGCCTTTCCTTGATAAAGTACACCATAACTTCATCCTCAAATTCAAAATATTACCTCCTTTCAGTGCTCATCCACTTTGGCTTTCAACTTGGCATTCTTCTCCTCAATTCCTGTTTTGACTTCCACATGCATTTGTTAAGTCTCTTGGGCTAATTTTTGGGCCGGCAGTCTATGTTTCTCCCCTCTAGAGGTGTTCACATAATCAATGGTGTGATTAGGAGCCTTGGTGTACACCATCTCTAAAGGTGATTTTTGATAACTAGATGAGTGGCCCCATTGTAAGTAAATTCGAATTGAACCACCGCGAAATCCCACATCTTTGGCTTGTCTTTGCATTTGCTTCTCAATATATTACCCAAGGTCCGACTCCCAACTTCCTTTTGGTCATCGGTTTAAGGATGGGTGATGGTGTTAAACTTTAAGGATGTAGCAAACAATGTGTAATCACTCTTTCCTGGATGGAAGTACAAGGCAAAAAAAAGTTGACTCCCTTTTATTAAATACCCATCAAATAAATAGTAATCACTCTCACCTCCTTGATTGAAATACTTCACTTATACAACCACAAATTTTAGATTTTCTTTGTAGTCTTCCCTTATGTGCTCAAATGTTTCACTTCAATGGCTAATATGTTTAGCAAAGTCCCTCCTACTCAAAGCATATGCTACCCGTTTTTGTTGTCTGGGCTTATGAATAAGCTTGTAAAGGAACTTATCCACAAAAACGGACCATGTAGCACCCATGGAACTCCGAAGTTGCTTTTGACTTCCCAAATACTTCAAGGCTTAATGATTTGTATTCAAGCTTCCTAGTAAGGTAATGCTCCCAAATCTTTAAGGCTCTCACTATCACATAGAACTCCTTTTTATAAGTAGCCACTCACAGCACAACCTAAGAATACCAAGATCTTCATCACAAAATCACCCTTATTCGTGTTGGTATAAAGTTGATGCTTTCTCATTAAATCAAACACAATATGATGTGATATCAAAAGCACAAGAGCATGGAACAAAAGAGCTTGGAGTTAAGGAGCCCAATAGAAGCATGGGGGATCCATTGGAGCTGTTAATTAGACCTATGACGAAGAATCGTGCAAACAAAGACCAACAAATGCTTAATAGACTCGTCTTGAGCTTCTTTAAGCAAGGAATGGATTCTAGCGAAGTCATTAGAGATGTTGTGCTTTTGTGTTGTATCCATACCCAAGCCCATAATAGTGATATGTAAAAATGTTGATCATGTTTTAAGAGAAGCTTTGGACTTGCATGTGTTTGGCATGTGCAAAACCCATTGGGACTTATTAAAATTAATGCTATAACCTTATAGGTTTGATTGGACTTATTTCTAGCTAATTAAAAGGCCCCAATAATGTTAATTAGTGGGCTGAAATTGGCTCTAAAGGACAAAAACGAATTTAATGTTTTTTCCTTATCTAATTAGGATTTCTTTTAGCTTGGTGCACTAGGATTCAACTTCCTTTTTAGTTTAGGTTTAGGTTTCTTTTGCAGCCTATATAAAGGCTTGTATTCTTCATTATTTTTCATAAATCGAATATCAATATTTTTATGAACAAAAGTTCTTCTTTTCCTTTGGGAATTATTTTCAACCCGGGATTGAATTCTTTATTGTGAGCTTGAGAGACCGGGTCATCATTATTGCAATATTATCTTGACCGTGAACAAGTATTTTGGTAAGGTACTTGTGAATCGCCAAACACTCAGGTTCCAATTTAATTATTCGAAGGTGTAAGGTTATATCTCCTTTCATTATCTTTAATTTTTTGGGATTGGTTTGTTATCACCAATTTATGCGTGTTATTTGATGGTGTTAATTCCTTAAGATAGACCGGGAAAACTTGTTGATTTGGTTATTAGTTCTCTTTCATAACCAATATCACATATGCAAATGCAAAATATGCTCTTCTAAAGTTTGGTTATTAATAAGAATATCATCAAAGTAAACAACAACAAAAAAACTTACCAATTACCGGACACAAGACTTGGTTCATCAACCTCATGAAGGTGCTACGAGCATTTGTCATCCCTAATGGCATCACAAGCCACTCATATAAGTCATCTCGAGTCTTGAAATCGGTCTTACATTCATTTCTCGCTTTAATTGAAATTTAGTGGTAGTCGCTCCTCAAGTCAATCTTGAAAAAAAAAACATTGGAACCACTCAATTAGTCAAGCATGCCATTTAGGTGTGGAATTAGGAATTTGTATCGGATAATGATTTTGTAGATAGTACTATTATCCACACACATCCTCCAAGTTCCATGCTTCTTTAGAGTGAGCAATGCCAAAACTGCACATGTACTTATACTCTCATGTACATACCTCATCTCAAGAAACTCTTCAATATTCTCCCTCATGACTTCACTCTCACTAAGACTCATCCGTTAATAAGGAAGACTAGGTACGCTAGCCTCTGGTACCAAGTCAATATGGTGTTGTATACCCTTCAAGGATGGTAACACATGTGGAAGCTCACGGGTAGATCTCGCTCCCCATCCTCATTCTCATTACTAGTTTTTACAATCACAACATAGACTAGTTGGATCTCTTGACACTCCACCATGAATGCTTTTTGGGTTAGACACACAATAAGGGTGGCCTTCTTATTCTTGCTAAGTTCTCTTATAATAGGAGTGAGCATGTATTTCACCCCATCCTATATGAAATTATAATTATTCCGCCTTCCTGGTCCTGGATATGTATCATGCATATCATATTGCCACGGCCTTCCTAAGAACACATGGCATGCATGCATATCTACCACGTCATAATAAACTTAATCTTCATAGTCCCCAATCACAATTTATACCTTGAACCTTTGAATGACTCTAAACTCTCCAACATTCTTGATCCATCCCTCTTTATACGGACTAGGATGTACCTCAATGGTCAAACTGAACTCCCTCACTGTGGCTTGGCTAATATTGTTCTCTTATACCCCGCTATCAATGATTATGTTGCACTTTCCACCTTACAATAAACACCTTATTCGAAATAATTGGTGCCTTTGGTCTTCCTCAACTTGATTAGACACAAGCAACCTCCTCATAACATGCACGGTATGGGCATTCTCTAGCTCACGATCTACATCATCTTCAATGGGCTCATAATAAATACCATCATCATCTTTATATTCATATTCAAACCTCTCCACCATGTTCACATTCCTCCTTTTTCGAGCACTCGATAGAACGATGCTCTAGCTCATTACCACGGAAACACTTGAATGGATCTGCTCTATCATAAGGGTTGTTGTTGTTTCTAGGAGGTGGTTGAACTCTTCTCACTTGCCTTCCATCACCTACCTGGAGGTGTTTTCACAACATTAGGGCTACTAACCCTGCTTGTGCTCGCCACTTTCTTTCCTTTATTTATAGGCTTTGATTGCTTTCTAGTTATGGAAGAGCCTTCTCCATCCATCCGCTTATAACTCTCTCTACTTCTCGTGCTCAATTGAGATTCCACATTCAATGCTAAATTCATTGCATCTTGTACCTCAATCATGTTGGTCCCGTGTAACATGAGAGAATTAGTTCCAAGGGGGGGGGGGGTTAGGAACTATTTAAAAAATTTCTCTTTTAAGCTGACTTTCTTTTAATTCAACTAAGACTTTTCACTTAGTCCTTTAGCACAATCACTAGTGGAAAAATGGCCATTTGCATCGGCCATTTAGGGCTTTTTGTATCGGCCGCGGTGCGATGCAAAAGCCCTCGATGCAAATGATCACCTCTTTTGCATCGGCCCTTTGTAAGGGGCCGATGCAAATGATGTATATTTGCACGCAAATGTTACAACCATTTGCATCAGCCCCTTACAACGGCCGATGCAAATGATTCTTTATTTGCATCGGACATAGTTAGGGGCCGATGCAAATGATTACATTATTTGTATCGGCCATATTTAGAGGCCGATGAAAATGATTACATTATTTGCATCGGCCATACTTAGGGGCCGATGCAAATAATGAATTTATTTGCACAAATAAATTTATTTATTTTTCTATAATTTAATTTTAATATCCTGCATTTCAGGAACAAATTTAAAAAAAAAAGTATTTGGATTGAATGGAGCTCGAAAATACATTATATTACTAAGAAACAAATCCCAAATTTTAATAACCATAAGAAAAATTTGTAAATGATATATTATGTAATCATACAATCAAACAAAATTAGGAGATGTCCACATATTAATATTTTGGCTGTAGTTATCTCTAGCATTAATCAAAGAGCCACATGTAATAAATTTGACGAAATTGAAGTTCTTTTCTTTTTAGTTTGGAATTTTCAAGAGTTTTACCACAGCACTAGTGACAAGTATATAAAAGTCTATTGGTGCCTCATTCTGCAGAATCACATCTTCTTTGGGAGGGAAATACTCGGCTTTCATCTCCGAATGCAGATCTCCATATCCAACAGTGGTTAGAGTTGTAATAGACTAGTAAATTGATGTCACATATCGAATCCAAAGACTTTGTTTGAGAAAATTATCTCCCAAGGATGAGCCGATCCAAGTATCTTAAGGGTTTTTGTAACGAGCAATGATGAGATAGTAAAAGCATCCAACACAATGAACAACGAAAAGGGTAACGTACAATAGAATAGAATATCTAAGTACACTAAGAAACTGCATTTCATTTTGGGAAGGAAGAAAAACCAGAATACTTACACAAACAAGTTTAGTACATCAAACCCAGAAGTAGTTGAAGTTCCTATCTTTCTCCAATCTAGAAAACAAGGCACTAACTCTACGAAGATGCCAAAGGCGCATCATGAGCCTTATGAAAAGAATCTCCCGTCTAATAATGTCTAAGTAGCCTATTCACAAGTAGTTGAAAATTTGCCTACTTTCTTATCACCTTCTTCATCCAAATTTGTGTTTAAAATGTAAAAAAATGCATCGTAAAACCAAGGACAGTTCTCATTCCAGTTACCTCTATTGGCATCGACTCGCCACTTCTGGTCAGATATCATTTCAGGAGTCATTCCCCATTCTTCCATTTCTTAATCTGTGTGATGGATTGCTAAGCTATAGTCTCCACCTTCTCTCAATTCCATCACTCGGAACTCGCAATTCCTAAGATTATTAGGTGCTCAAATTGCTCAACTATCCACTTGAACCACTTCATGAGAAATACACCACACGTTAAACCATGTGATACAATTATAAGGTTTAAGTCCTGAGATGGATTCTGCTGCAACCTGTTCATATCTATGTCCCTCCAAAGAGATTCGAGAAAACCTACCAGAAAACATCAGTTAAATCTGTATTAATAAACTTATCATGAAACTTCTCTCCACAGTAAAATGTGAGGAAAGATTTACCATTTTTCTAGATCAGCATCTCAACCATAGAGAGAATGCACATGTCCGCATTTTACAATTTCAAAACAAACCAATAATCAAATACTACGCAGAGTTCAATATCTTCATCCATAAAGAGAATAACTTCTCTTAATTAGACATCAAAAGAGTTTATGTTCCATGAGCTTGTTTAATGGAGTTTGGGTTCTCTAAGTTCCACAGGAAACCAAACAACAAATTACTTTTATCCATCAAACAGTTCATGGATAGATATCTCCATCCATTTTGAACTTCATCACCATTTCCACACATTATCTAATCAAGTTATGTTAGAACAGACAAGCAAGCCACCAAAACAATAATTCCAGAGCTTCAATACTTGGAGCCTATATTGCACGGAAACAGAAACTGATACTGAAACAGAAAAGAAACAAAAAACGCTAGTGATCGAAGTGTTTCTGTGCAACATATTGGAGCTTATATGCCACACAAAGTTCGTACATTTATGCCTAGATAAGTAGAATGAAACCTCTCTGTTAAATATATATTCTAAATCCAATTTAAACTTCTTTATATTAAGATTTTAATCGCATAATCTCCTACCACCACAAGTGTGAAATGTCCATGCCTATTAGCAAAGCATTTTGAATGAACAAATCTTTTCCAGAAAAAAAGAACTCGTTGCCAAATTAGCCCACGAAACTCTTACTAACAATATTGATCGCATATACTGGAAGGGAACAAAATTAAGGGCTCAGTTAGACTCTGAATTCTCATTTTGCTTAGCTTATACTTTACAAGATCGCATGGCAAAGAGTACAAAGAACACAAGTAGTAACAGAAGTCATAAAATCCTAATCATTCAAAGTTTCAAACCTAATCAATTAATTGATCGGATGTATTGTATTGTTTCAAGCACAGGACATTAGTAATTTAATAAGAAAAAGAAAGAACTATTAGGGATTTCAACTACTAGACACAACAAAAGGGGTTTCTAAAATCCTCACTAAATCATTAAAGTAATAGTTCATTGCTATAATAATATTTTAATGAACTATTAAAAGATAACCAAGTTCGTCATCTAAACATAAAGGAAAAGAAAAAGAAAAAGAACTTACTTGAGACCCGAAATCACTTCAATTGAGTCCATATCTTTTCATTTGACCTACTTTACTTGTTGATGAAGCCTATTACGTGGATTTCAGTGTCTAAAGAATTAAGTAGAATAGAGTGACAATTAGTAATTCATCATATTTTTTGGAGTTCATAGTAATTCATTCAATTCACATCATTCCTTTTTAAGTTGTATTTTGTGGTTTTTGAAACAAGTTAGTTACATGTACTTTGAAGATTAAATAAAATTGAGGCTAATCATTATGCCTTCTTGGAAAGGGATTGAGGCTAATCATTAACCTTCTCTTCTATTTGTAGTGAAACTTGCTGATATTCATTAATCAAAATTAATTAGCTTTAACTTACCAGTATCCTTAATGAGAATTTTTCCACTGCTAGCACTGGAACGTAGCTTCCATATATTTGTTTGTTGACATCATTTACTACTGAAGATCTGGTTTGGTCTGTGCAGAATAATGTTTTGAGAATGCTGGCAACGTAGAAGTAGACAGGAGTTTGTGACCGAGATCTTGCTTTTGGTCCTGTTAGTTTGGTGACCTGCAGCATGTTAATGAAATTTAAATCTAGGCAACAACCACAAGAACACACACCCAAATCAATCAAGTATATATCTTCTAGAATACACCATGTTAGAATTAGATTCTTATTGCAAGCCAATATGGAACATACACCCAAATCAATCAACTATATATCTTCTATAATACACCATGTTCACTCCACTTATCAAGTGTTTGAATCATTACCTGTAATAGCTCTCCACCTATCAAATAAACCAACTGTAACAATATGGACGAGACATGGTGTTATGATTGCACAGATGAAATAGAGTGATAGTAAGGCAACACATAAACACGCCCATTCTTCAGTCTCCTCATCATAAACGCAGTCTTTGGGATATCAGTCCCATCAACCATAAATAAACATGTCAAAGTAAGCACATGGCACTATCCGCAGTTACAATACACATGATCATCCCTATGTGATAATAAACAAACACAATAGATTTCCTAACCATTGGACTACAAACAGTTTTAATATAATGTACTATTTATTTATATGATTTATAAAACTTCTCAGTTTAGAACAGCTTAATAACTTAAAACTAAAATCTTCTGTTTCACTTGGGTTTACAATTCTTTTTGTTATTTTCTATCGAATGATGAAACTAATCTAATTTTGTGTGCAAAATTAAAAAATTGATAGAAAAAAAAATTTGATGAAACTAAACTAATCTAATTTTTGAGATTAAGCTTAGCCCGCACTAGTAGCAGGAAGTAAACAGGTATAAGGGCTTTTGCCCAATATTTCAGTGTGTGTGCAAATAAGAACTTCCCCAGTCTATTGGAATATGCCAGACTATTCACCATGGGGTCTGCCTTTAGGATGCCTCACTTCAACAATAATTAATTTTCATCTTATTTCAGGTATTTTCATGAGCAAGACAAAGTTATTACTGTAAATTTAATAAACAATGACACACAACCGAATGGAATTTCACTATATCCCTAAAATCTCTCTAACTAGCAGTATCACAAACACATGAGAATTTCACTATATCAAATCATCAACCACGAATGAAATTTGAAAATTAGAGAAAGCAGCAGCAAATATGGAATTCGAATTAGATAAAGCGAAAGACAGTTATTTAACAAACCTCATCAAATCGCCTCCTACTTTCCTGCTCTTCAATTTAACTTCATCGACTAGTGTTTTGGGTTGGGATCGGAGTTATACTGAGGTTTGGAAAGTCTCACCTGAAACTACCTTGGTTAACAGATACAGCGAGGCTAGCATGGGAGACATCGGAGGACATCGCGCAGAAAATCCTTTACTCGATCGAATGCGAGATGAGGAGTTGTCCGTACACTCTCAATCCGAAAGGAGGACCAAGGGTACAAGAGGCGGCAATGAGATTATGTGTTCGCAGAGGTTGCTTGCCAATAGTCTTAGAATAGCTAGGGTAGAATATGTGCTTCCCAAATGATTAGGGTTGTTTAGGCAGACCGAGGTGGAAAACGCAGTAGGGAAGGCAGCTGGGTTTCGATGTGAGAAGGAGACGAGAGAGATGGGGGAGGCTGCTTGCAAATAAGAAAGTTAACCCTAAAATCCAAATTTATGTTTAACTTTTTATATTTATAAATTGACCCAATTAATTACAAAATATCCCCTTCATGTTTTATTAATTTTTAAATTTATACTAACACTATTTGCGTTAGTCTCTTATAAAGGACCGATGTAAATAATTCGATTCACATTTGCATCGGCCCGCTTAAAAGGGCCGATGCAATTACTAAAGTTAGTTGCATCGGTCCTTGTTAATGGGCCGATGCAAATAATTCAATTAATATTTGCATCGGCCCTTTTGAAAGGGCCGATGCAAATAATGTAGTTATTTGCATCGGTTCCTATTAAGGGCCGATGCAAATACTAAATATCATGACATTTGCATCGTATTTTATAAGAGCCGATGCAAATGGCCATTTTTCCACTAGTGAGTGGTGCTGAGTAAGATAAGAGGCAACTTTAGTTAATTGGTAACTAAGGATGTTTCTACCGTTGAGTTAGGAGATAGCACTAAAGTCTATTCCTGAACTCAGTACTCAAGCCACGCAACTCAGTATATAGATTTTAATGTTTTACTAGGCATAGTTCAAAGCAAACAGATAAGGAGTTAAGAGTTTAGAAAATGTTACTCAGTAGATTTATCCTGGTTCGGCCTCCTGCCTACATCCAGTCCTCAGAATCCTTCCGAGCTTTAATCCACTACTGAGCTCTTTCAGGTAGAGCACAAACCTCTTACAATAGTCAGTGAGTATACAGAGTACCTTCCTCTATATCCTATACCCAATACTATTTTTACCACTGAGTGTTATAACCGAGCAACTCAGTATCTCCTTCTAATCTCTAGAAATGATAAAGATTTTGTTCTAACTACAAAGAACACTTTAGATGATTTACAATCTAGACTTTTACACAAAATAAGAGTGAGTGTAAGATTTCTTTGCTTTGCTTTTGGCACAGAACTTCAAGTAGCAATTTGGTCAGCATTTCGACTTGATGAAGATTTGCATTGAATGAAGCAAATGAGAGGCCTATTTATAGTGACATCTCAGGCACCGGTTATTTTGAATTTTAAAATAACCGTTGGAGGGAAATGGCTTGCTGTCACTTTCACTCGTCAGTACTCAGTGTCTTCGGCCAATGAGAACGTTGCCTTTTCTGTCTGATTCAGGTGGCAGGTACTTCCGGTCGGTAGGCGTCAGATTGTCTTTCTACTTATGGTAAAGTCTTATAGACAGCTTACTGCGACGTTTGAATCTTTCCCAAAGTGGAACAGCTTTGTCTCGAAGTTGTTCAGGTCAACTGCTGACCTGTCTTCTATCCGTTCGACTCAGCAGCTTCGGCATGAAGTTGTTAGGAATGCCTTCTGGATCCTTCTTCCTGCTGGGCCGCATTCTTCAACTAGGTTGGATCTGTTGACTTGGGCTTTGACCTTCTCTTGTGGGCTTTTGGGCCTTGGTCTTTAATGTCTTTTAATTCTTATCAATTTAAATACTCATATTGAACAAACACATTAGTAGTAAATAAATCAAAGCATTTAAATTTAATGTGTTGGAATATTTTATCACAGAATTTAAATATAATTTAAATAATTTTGTCAAATCAAAATCATTGTGGAAATGTGTTTCAACAAATCACCATTTGAGTTTTGATCTTGTCTTGAATGTTATACCTCAACCCTTCCAAATATCTAGATGATGTTTGACTCTTCGACTCCATCAATTGGGCCTAGCCGACAATCTCAAGAACTTTATGGTACACTCATGCACACTCCTACTTTTTTTCATACATTTTAATACGAGTTATAGATGTATTGCTCATACTCCGATGGAAAAATCATAAAGGGGTATATATACCCTTACAACCGTAGGAATAAGGATTACACAAATAACCTAAAATCTATTGAAAACAAATAAATAGTTCTAAGGGTGAGAAAGTAAATAAATACTCAAAGGATAGTAAAAGTACTTAAGTAGTGGTGCCACAAGGAAAAACAATCCTTTCAACATAGTATCAAGGGAAGAGGTCGGGGGAATTTCGCCCAGCTAGATCCCAGGTCGCCGGTCTGGAACTGAGGTCGGCGACCTAGGATGTTTTTGTCCCAAATTTCGGGGACTCAATCGACAATCTGGGCTACAGGTCAGCGACCTAAATCCTTGAAATGACTCATCTGCCCATATTTTGTTTCCCGAAATTTTTTTTATGCACTCTATATCTCTTAGTGTCCTAAACATTTTTTTTCACGTGCTCAATACCCCGTTAAGATCTATGAAAGTTTCTCTTTGGATTATTGATTTAGACATTTAAAACAAGAATGGCAGGAATTAGCTAGAAAGGCATTTTTGGTCTTTGGCTACTCCAGATTTGATATGCAAATTATTTCATAAATCTTATCAACAGCAAGTGAATTGTAATTACTACTTTATACCTGAATGTTAATTAGTTAAATTAATAATTTGTGCGTAAAAAACTGATATTTATATTGATTAAGATTTGATCATACTACTTTTCGAAAAAAAAAGAGATTTGATCATACTACAAACAACAATCATGATCAAAAGAGTCAAATTATGGGAAGCTACACATAAAGATTAATAATTAAATTTTGCATTATCTTAAACACATTTTCATGAAATTAAGGCAATGGGATAACACAGAACTGTTAGAAAAACAAATTAATTAATGATGCATTGATTATGCATTCTCAAACAAGAAACAACTAATTACTGTTAGGCAAATTATATTCATAGCCTTGAATTTTACTCTTACTTTCATTATAATCCTTGAACTTCAAAACAGAACATTATAGCGTCTAAACTTTGCACTTTATTAACATAATAGTTTTAGTTACTGTTGACCAAGTCAAGATGACCAATGACGATCTCAAAATAGAAAATTTTAAGAGTTAAAGTTGTTAACAATCATATTTTAATTGGAACCACAATTTTTTATTTTTCAATTATCATTTTTGAACTTTCTTTATACAACAATCTCTTTTTCTTAAACAAACAACGCTTAAATAATCTAAAAAAATCCAACATAAAATTGCTTTGAATATCATTTTTTATTGATTCCAGAATCTGAAAAAAAAATATATCATTTATTATTTTTTTTTTTGAAACATATCATTTATTTATTTAAAATGAAATAGTATGTGAATCGGGAGGATCCACACATGAAATTATTAATTTTTGTATGTGTGAGGGACAATCAAAGGGACACCAAATTTGGGAAAGCACGCACGTTTCATGCTTGACTAACAAATTAGGAAGAAAATCTGCAGGAAACAACCAATTATTAGGATATATTACACTCATATCCTTGAACTTTGCTCTTAATTTCATCATGCCTCTAAATATGTCGAATGAAATTTGCACTTCATTAACATAATATCATTTATTATCATTCATCAAGTCAAAATCAACAATGACGAATCTCACAATAAAATAAAAATTCAAGAATTAAAGTTGTTAGTAACCACGGTTTCAATGGACCATCATTTTTTATTTTTCAATCACTATTTTTAAGTTTTCTCTATATAAACAACCAGTGGCGGAACCAGGAGCTCGAATGACCCGGGGCTCAAACACATCAATAAAAAAAAAAATTCAAAACGTTAAAAAAAATCGGAATTAACTGTGTGATTGACGGTAAATTTTCAAAGTCCAGGCCGTTAGGGCTGGGCAAAATTTTTTTAGCCTCCAACGCATTAAAACTGTAAAAATGTTATCATTTTTTTTAGAAACTAGCATTGAACTAATTGAATATTAAATATGTTTATTTTTTTAATGGTAAAGATATATTAAAAATGAATTCAAAAGTGTTATGAAAATAAAAATAAAGAGTTTCATTTAAAAATAAAATGAGGTTGAAGGGAATCGAACACAAGACCTCTCAAATAAAAGCAAGGATCCTTAACCATCTCATCTACCTTTAAGCAATGATATAATACTACATAGAGTCAATATAATTCCCTCCAAAATATTACGAGACACCATTACTAAAAAAAAAAATTTCTCAATTCTCGGGCGGCCGGCCGGGGCTAGAGCCCCGACCAACCCCCCCGGTTCCGCCCCTGTAAACAACTGTTTTTTCTTTCCTAACCAAATAACACCCAAATTACCTCAAAACCAAAAGGCTCAACAATTAAAATGACTTAAAATATCATTTCCATTAGCTCTAGAATAGAGTTAGGCCTTGTTTGATAATCCACTTAATTACTTAAATTAAAATATTAAGCACTTATTTAATTTAAGTGCGTTTGATAACGGTTGTTCCTCTACCACTTAAATTAGTTAATTAAGTGAAAAATCACTTATTTTGATAAGTCAAAATATTTAACTTAACATTTTAAGTTAAACATTATCAATTAATATTTTTATAAAAGGTACATCATTCAATACGTTCAGCACTTATAATATTCAGCACTTAAAATTTAGTACTTATTTTTTCAGTACTTAATTTTCAGTTTTATCAAACAGCACCTTAGTGTTCATCTTGTTCCGCGATAAATGGATCTTAATGTTAGAAAAGTGCAAATTTCAGAGTCAAAACGTCTAGTTTTGACGTTAACATGCTGTAACGAAAGTAAGAGTAAAATTCAGGGTACATTAGTGCAACTTACCCCTAAGTAATTCTATAAATCCAATTATATGCACAACATAAAATTGATCAACAAATTAACTCTCTCTCTCGATGGATTTGATTCTAGTACCAATTTCAATTTCATTTTTCATATGCAGCTTAATCACTTACAAGCTGTACCAATGGCGCCTAAGATACAATCTCCCACCAGGTCCTTATCCGCTTCCATTCATAGGAAACCTTCACACAATAGAACCAGACAGAGCCGATTGCTTTCAGAAATGGTCAACTACTTATGGTCCCATAATATCCGTCTGGTTCGGGTCAACCTTAAACGTCATAGTTTCATCTTCTCAACTCGCAAAAGAAGTACTTAAAGACAAAGATGATAAATTAGCAAACAGGCACAGAAACAAACTAACCGACATGATTACTCAAAATGGAAAAGACCTCTCCTGGGCTGATTATACCCCTTCTTATGTCAATCTCAGAAAAATCTGTGCTCTTGAGCTTTTCACTAGTAGCAGAATCGAAGCAATTAGATCCATCAGAGAAGACGAAGTTAAAACCATGATTCAATCCATTTTTACTGCCTCAAATAAACACCATTTGGTAGTCCGAAACTACGTCGGATTAGCTACATTCAATATCATTACAAGAATGGTACTCGGAAAGAAATTTTCGAGCAAAGGTATGGAGTTTAAGGAAATAGCAGCGGAGGAGTTAAAGCTCGGAGCAATTATGAATTTACTTGAATACATTCCAGGGCTTATCTGGCTACGAAAAAAGGCGTTTTCGGATCATAAATCGCGTCGAGACGGACTAATTCAAGCCATCATCGACGAGCACAAGACTGGTAAATCAAAGCATGGTTTCGTTGATGCATTGCTGAATGAGATTGATGAGGAAACGATGAGAGGGCTAATTTGGGATCTGATAACGGCAGGAATAGATACAACTGCGATTACAGTTGAATGGGGGATGGCTGAGATTATGAGAAATCCGAGAGTGCAATGTAAGATTCAGGAAGAGCTAGACAGTGTGATCGGATTGAACCGGACAATGTCGGAATCGGACATAAGTAAGTTGAGTTACTTGGAATGTTTTGTTAAGGAAGTGTTGAGATTGCACCCTCCAACTCCGCTAATGCTGCCACATAAGGCGAGTGAGGATGTTAAGGTTGGAGGGTATGATATTCCTAAAGGGACTATTGTATGTGTAAATGTTAGAGCAATTGGGACTGATCCGAACAACTGGGAAGATCCGTCGGAGTTTCGGCCGGAGAGGTTTTTGGAGGAAGATGTGGACTTGAAAGGAAGTGATTTTAGGGTGTTGCCGTTTGGAGCGGGGAGAAGGATGTGCCCGGCAGCTCAGCTCAGTGTTAATTTGGTTGCCTCGATGATCGGACATTTGTGCCACCATTTTAGGTGGAGGCCGCCGTTCGGTGTCCTGCCGGAGGAGATTGACATGTCAGGTACCCCAGCGCTTGTGAATTATATAAGGACACCGTTACTAGGGGTGCCTAAAGTAAGGCTACAAGCTCACTTATACAACCATATATCCAACTCTACCTCAAGTTTTATTTATTAACCTCAGCTGTAATTTACTCAAGGAATTAATTTATCTTATAATGTAACTTAAGAAAATTTAGAGAAATGAAATTCGTTACCCTTCTTTTTTATTTTTAGTCCCTTAATTATTTTTTATTTCAATTTTTTTCAAATTATTTTATTGGATAAATAATTTTTATAGAATTAATAATAAGTATTAAATTAATTATTTTATTTGGTAAAAATTTATTAATAGTATATCAATATAATATTTTATGCTAGTTACTTTGATGTATGTGACACCAAGAAATAACAAGATTTTGTGAATAACCATTAGACATGCTTAATGTAATTTATCTTAACTTAAGTACTAAAGTGATATGTGGGGTTATATCAAGGTCGTCACAAGTGGAAAAGCAAAGTTATTGAGGTATCATAATAAATAAATAGTTGACTAGATAACAGACTCTTTAAGAATATGGATTTGGATGTTACAAGAGCTACCAAACATAAAATAGCAAATTAAAAGTGATGGGCTCCAAATAACCACTAATTTTATGGACATAGGCAACATAGCAAACAGGGTCGGCCCTGGCCTAAGGAAGGAGTGCCATGTTCAAGGTCCCAAAATTCGAGAGGCCCAAAAAAAAATAAGGGTGTCCCACCATTTTTTTCCTCTCCCGACACGCGGGCGTGAGGACATCACGTCTTACCACAAGACGATGCGTGATAGTCACACGCCTCATCATGTGGTGAGGCGTGATGTCCTCACGCCTGCGTGTCGAGAGAGGAAAAATCCAATTCTCTCTCGATATGTTCCTCAAAAAATCTGATTCGTGTGGATTATTCTCCCAACTAACGAAGAGACCTTGGCGGAATTGCCACATATGAAATTGAGCACAATTTTGACATTATAATTTGAATTATTAACGTTATAATTTGAAATATAATAATTAACATTATAATTAAATAATATACATCCAGTATTAAATATTTATTAAAATATGTTAAAAACAATAAGTTCTAATAAATTACAACAAATATCAATTCGTCCGGTTCCATTCCTCCATAAACTGCTCCAGATCAGTCCTAACTGGTGGAGCATCCTCATCGAGCAGGAGTGAGATCGCCTGCTCAATTGATGCCTGCCAAACGGCTAACCCACTACAGAAAATTAAATATTAGAAAACAAACATAGGTAAAATTAGTCTAAATAAAAAAATAATAAAAAAACCTACATATTCGCTATTGGAGCGAGAATGATGGACCGACGCATCCCGAGGGACACGAAGCAGACGATAATGTGAATATCGTCTGTACCACTCCATGTACCCGGCAATACAAGCACAAGGATCGACTCCAATTGGCTGGCATCTCCTCCAATCAACGCCACGAGTGGATGAAAATCTCCGTCAAGTATCATCAACTGTAACAAATGAACACGCGAGTCTGTACGATAGAGACTTCCATGGCCGGAATGCAGTATCAGGTCTAATATGCTCAGCCGGGATAGGCTGAACATAACCGACCTGATGCAGGACTCAATCGGACATATATGGCTCAACAATGTCTCTACATCGTATCCAATCGAGGTAGGACACTCGTAGCTGATCGTCATCGGCGACTAGACCTTAAGGCAACCACCTCACCTGCAAAAAAAAAAAATATATAATAACATGTTAATAAGAAATTACATTTATTTAAGTAAATTCTTGCAAGTTATAAAATATTATTTTACCTCGGCTGTCGTCATCTGGTCCAACTGTGCACGAAAGGTCTCGAGTCGGGAGGCCTTCCTGCCTGGAGTCACGACCTCCCATCTGCACGCCCAGGGAGCATCATCTAGAATCTGGAGTGGTAGTCGATGGGGCTGAACATCGAAAAATACTCATATATCCACGCCTGGATGAGGGTCAAACATCCACATATACCCGAGCATTCTCCTCTACTCGCTATCCCCAACTGCAGATATAAAGTGGCAAGTGTAGCAGACCCCCAAGAATGTCCAACTGCCCCTCTGATACCGGCGTGAACCTCTTAGAGATGGGACGTCCTGATCCTATCGCCACTCTTGTCGATAAACAAGGTGGATCCTAACAGAAGCCATATCCATGCTGTGGCTCGAGTCCCAGCATCCCGATCCTCCCCTGGATGGGTAAGTCTCTCCACAGTATCAACATAAACCACCTCCATCACTCCATTAATGCGACAGCGGCGGGAGGAATACCTCCTGAGTGACTCCAAACATAATCATACACATGGCCTACAGCCGCTCAACACTACATGTATCGGAGATCATTTGACCGTGCACTAGAATACGGAGAATATGTCATACATCGTGCAGAAGAATAGTCATCTCCCCGAACGGCATATGAAAGGAGTTCGTATCGGACTGCCACCGCTCCACGAACGTAGATATCAGAGGCGCATCCAAATTATTGAACATGGTGGATTGGAGGTGAGACAACCCATACCTATCTACCATATCTCTCAGTTGTAAACATGACACATATACAATTACTGAATGTTTTTTAGGGTTAGGGTTAAAAATAATAAGTAAAATAATGTATTGAGCAAATTATTCTTACCTCGAGTGTCGTACCCTAATACCATCACTGCAATGTGCCACATGTTGGTCCTGTGTAATGTAATAGGATTAGTTCCAAGGGGGGGGGTTACAATAGATAGTAGAAAAGCAGGACTCGCAGGCCCTATTTCAAAAATACCAAAAGACTAAAAGAGGGTCCAAATATGTCCATAACTCCAAACATGCATAGACTCAATTAAATAAATTTAATTGGTTGATTACATAACTATCTTATGTAATATTTATGTTAATCACATTAAATTATCAATTAACTTTAATCTAATTTTACTTTCGTATCTTTTATATTAATTTTTTGATTAATATAACTATACAAAACTTTAATTATGCACGTCCCAATTATTTTGATTTTAATTCATTTAACATTTTGATTTACAAATTGGTAAAACAAACTTTTAAACAAATTTTCATTCGATAATCAAAACAGAAAACTATCAATTTCTGAAACATATATATTTAAATATAAAAACGATTTTAAATATATATATATATCAGTTCTAAAACGGTTTTAAAACGATTTTCAGAAAATAGGAAAAACTACTATAGATTTCCGTTTTATCTTTAGAATTAATAAAACTGATTTTATCAATCTAACTATAAAACTAATAGATTTCATTATCATGATTATTAACCAAAATAATTAGGAACATACGCATAATCTATTTTAATTAACAATTAATTAAAACTTGTTTATCTTTAGAATCAATTAATCAAAACAATTTGTTAATTAATCCTAACTATAGATATTTATTCAATCCTATTGAAAAACTTCTAAATTTTCATATATGAAATAACGGATTTAACGATGGTTCTGATACCACTGTTGGAAATTAGGCTAAGGTATAGCAGCGGAAATATAAAATTTTTAACCTATTTCCATTTAACCATAAGATCCGTTAACCGTTATTTCATATAAATAAGGATAAGAAGAAATACCTTTTAGAAGTTCTATCTACCGTTGCAAACGAAGTGCCCACAACTTCAAAAGAGATAGAAACTGTCTACCAATCTGCCCCTATCCGAAACAGACCTTCCAGACCTCCGAACGACAATCCCTTCGGTGGAAACGTGGAAGAATATGTCTAGAAGCTCCTGTCCAAAAATCGCGACGATCCGACGGTTCAATCTCCGGGAATCCTCGAAATCGTGAACTGACCTGATGTAGGAGTAGTAAAACGAATTTCTCCCTTTTGTTTGTTTTTCTTCTTCGAGTTCCCAAACACGAAATAAAACACGGGAAGATTAATTTAGAATCAACCGTTGAATAGCAACCAAAGTAGATTGCCTCTAATTAATCAACACAAGATCAAGGATAAAAGAAATAGATGAAATCAATTGATCGGAAGGAAGCCGTAGAAAATCTCGTCCTCGAACTGGGGTGTCGAAATTTTCTCTCTTGCACTATAGGGGATTTCGGAAATCTCTCTAGGGTTTTCACTTAGGGGATTTCGAAAATCCTAGGGGGTATTTATAATCTCTTGTATCTAATCCCTAGTTAGATAGAATTAGGTCACTGAATAGGAATTCAATTCGGAATAGAATTCCTAATTATTATCTCATTATATATCTAATATATTAAGGATAATAATAATAACCTTATTGGATAATAATATGAGTATTTTAATCTAATTAAAACTCCTAACTTATTTATCTCTTAATTAATTTAATTGATAATCCTAATCTAATTAGGAATAACAAAATCAAATTAATTATTCATGTATTCTATTACATGAATTTCGACCCCCCTTGGTCCATGGGCCTTATTGGGCTCATTTGGGCTTCCATCAATTAATTAACATCTATCTCTCTTTTAAGTTCCAAGTCTTATGTGTGACCCGTTAGGTTCTTATTGCTTCTAGCCGTATGCAACGTTATTAAATTAATTTTCAAAGAATTATATTTAATCTTTGTATAACGGAATGATGTACAGAGTATGTGATTAGCAAGTCCGTAATCATTCCCCCAGAGCTATAAGAAGACAGGTTGATTCTGTCGTTAACCTTTTCGTATTAGTTACAGTATAATTCGATCCTTTATCAACTACATCCTTGAACTGAATCTTACGACTATGGGTGATGTCAAGTCACATATAGCGAGACGTTCGTTTTACTTGTACAGGCCGAGTCAACTCAAAAAGATAGGTTAAGTGAAATCTGTATTTCTTACTCTTAAGCTATCACCTTGCAAGGATTTAGAGTCGAGTCTTCTACAAGCGATCCATGGATGTATCTCTCATTTATCGGGAGTGATAAATGCTCAATCCAATATATAACGACTTCGCAATTACTTCCTGTGATACCCAATGTCTACTGTTCACACCCCAAAGTCATCTCTGTTAAGGATCGTGTTACACCAGAGTCAAAGCATCACATTCCGTAATCCAGAATACCAATTAATATTCCTTTGAGTCTGAGGATTAGTTATACCTATTAATGCCAGTGAGATGAACAGGTGACAATGATGAATCTACCCATCCTGTTATCTCAAATCGGATCCCCAATCCTAATGAACAACGTTTCATCGGATCTATGTAACTGTCCAGATATCTGTATATATGAAGCTTGTGAGATCAGTTTTCTGTCGGACAGAAGACATTGTTACATACAAGTCTCAACAGTGATAAGTCAATCCCAAACATATCACTTGACTTGGGGTGGTTTTAAGTTTATCAGTTTACTATAAAGTTTTGTCTCACTTCATGCTTGTATGAACACTTTATAATCACTTTAAATAAACTTACGGATTTCCTTTTATTAGACTTTATTTAGTGCTTAAAAGGGATTGCCTTTATATAGTTATAAAACATATATCTCATTAAACAAATGATATAAAGAACAATTCATTTATATTAAGTTTGTATCCTAGAACAATTGTCTACAGGACACTAAACCCCAACATACTCTCACTTGGACTAAAGCCAATTGTTTCTAAAACTTATCCCATTAGAAGTTAAATGACGATCATATATTATCTGGGTTAAAGGCTTTGTCAACGGATCTGCAACGTTGTTCTCTGTAGGTACTCTTTCTATTCTCACATCTCCTCTAGCCACAATCTCTCTAATGATGTGGTATCGCTTAAGGTAATGCTTGGATGCATTATGAGACCATGGTTCCTTTGCTTGCGCAATGGCTCCATTGTTATCACAGTACAGTGTAATGGGATTGACAATGTCAGTCACCACACCTAGTTCTGTAATGAACTTTCTAATCCAAACCGCTTCCTTTGTTGCTTCCGCAGCTGCGATATACTCTGACTCGGTCGTAGAGAAAGCTACGCTTCCCCTGCTTGGAACTCTTCCAACTGACCGCGCCCCCATTCAAGATAAACAGGTATCCTGATTGGGATTTATAATCATTCTCATCTGTGAGATGACTTGCGTCTGAAAATCCTTCTATTTTTAGATCACCTTCTCCGTACACTAGGAACATATCTTTAGTTCTTCTCAAGTACTTAAGACTGTTCTTGGCGGCAATCCAATGCTCGTCTCCTGGATTCCCTTGGTAACGACTCGTTACAGATAACGCGAACGCTACGTCAGGTCTAGTGCATAGCATAGCATACATAATCGAACCGATTGCGCTGGCGTACGGGACTACAGCCATGCGTCGTTTATCATTATCGGTTTTAGGACATTGATGATTGTTTAACTTTACTCCATGTAACATGGGTAAGTTACCTCGTTTCGATTCAAGCATGCTAAACCGATTTAGCACCTTTTCAATGTATGTAGCCCGTGAAAGACCAAGCAGTCTTCTCGATCTATCTCTATAGATCTTTATACCAAGTATATAAGCTGCTTCACCAAGGTCTTTCATTGAGAAGTTACCAGATAACCATACTTTCACTGACTGTAAGAGAGCAACGTCATTTCCCATTAATAATATATCGTCCACATATAGTATGAGAAATGCTATAGAGCTCCCACTTGCTTTCTTGTAAATGCAAGCTTCTTCGCAATTTTGTTCAAAACCAAATTGTTTTATGGTTTTGTCAAAACGCTTATTCCAGCTTCTAGATGCTTGCTTGAGTCCATAAATGGATCTCTGAAGTTTGCAAACTTTATTTGCATCCTTCGATATGAAACCTTCAGGATGCATCATATATACATCCTCAAGCAGGTTTCCGTTTAGGAAAGCTGTTTTCACATCCATTTGTCAAATCTCATAATCGTAGTGAGCGGCAATTGCAAGCATGATTCTGATTGATTTGGACATAGCCACAGGAGAGAAATTTTCTTCATAATCAATTCCTTGCTTCTGACGATATCCTTTCGCTACTAACCTAGCTTTGTAGGTGCTAACCTTTCCATCCATGTCTGTCTTCTTTTCGAAGATCCACCTGCACCCAATGGGTATTATCCCTTCGGGTGGATCAACCAAAGTCCACACTTGGTTAGTATACATGGAATCCATTTCAGAATCCATGGCCTCAAGCCATGCTTTAGAATCTGGACTAGTAAGAGCCTCTTCGTAGTTTTCGGGTTCGTCGTCTAACACGGGAACCTCATTATCATCTCCCACTAGAAAACTATATCTAACTGGGAGTTCACGAACTCTTTGTGATCTACGAATAGGTGGCACTGGAGTCTCATCTAATGGGACTCCTTCGGGTACCTCAACCGCCTCTGTTGTTTCAGTCGGTTTTCTTCTTCTTGAACTTCGTCAAGTTCAATCATGCTTCCCTTTTGTGTTTCTTCGAGAAACTCTTTCTCTAAGAAGGTTGTGTGCTTGGATACGATTACTTTCTGATCATCTGGATGATAGAAGTAATATCCCATAGTTTCCTTAGGGTATCCAATGAAGAAACATTTATCAGATTTCAAATCTAGTTTGTCGGACGCAATGCGTTTAACAAAGGCTGAACAACCCCATACTCTCATAAATGAAAACACGGGTTTCCTACCAACGAACAATTCATATGGTGTGGAACTAGCGGATTTAGTTGGTACTCGATTTAGGGTGAAGAGGGCAGTTTCTAAGGCATAGCCCCAGAACGTCTTTGAAAGTAAGGCCATGCTCATCATGGATCGTACCATATCTAATAGGGTACGGTTTCTCCTCTCGGACACATCATTGTGTTGTGGTGTATAGGGAGGTGTCCATTGTGAGCATATCCCACATTCAGTTAGATAATTCAGAAAATCATCTGAAAGATATTCGCCACCTCGATCAGATTGAAGCATCTTTATTTTCTTTCCTAATTGATTTTCTACTTCATTCTTGAAGCATTTGAATTTCTCAAAAGCTTCTGACTTGTGCTTCATCAAGTAGATGTAACCATATCGGGTATGGTCATCTATGAAGCTTATGAAGAATCTGAATCCTCCTCTTGCTTGGACTGACATAGGACCACATACATCTGAATGAATGAGTCCTAGAGTGTCTGATACACGCTCACCTTTATTGCTAAAGGGTGTCTTTGTCATTTTACCTTTTAAACATGATTCGCATGTTTCCAATGATTCGGGATCGATTGGATCTATAAGCCCATCTGAATGTAGCTTTAGCATGCGTCTCTTGTTTATATGGCCTAAACGACAATGCCACAAGTAAGTTGAATTATCTAGCTTATGTCTCTTGGTATCAATTGCAAAAGCAGGAATTTTGTTATCTAACACATAAATCCCATTTTGTGAAATTCCTGAAAAATAAAAGATCGAATCTTTATAAAAATTGCAACTCGTCTTTTATTGAAATATGAAAAACGTCGTCAACAAGACGGCTAATAGAAATAATGCTGCGAGACATTTGAGGAACGTATAAACAATTCCTTAATTCTATTACAAGCCCAGAGGGCAAATTTAAAACATAATCTCCAATTGCGAGGGCGGCAACTCTTGCTCCATTTCCTACTCGCAAGCTTATGCTTTCTTTCTTTAGTTCCCTAGTCTGATTTAGCTCCTGCATATTTGTACAAATATGAGATCCACATCCGATATCTAATACCCAAGATTCAGATAGTGAAACTGTATTTATTTCAATATAAAACATACCAGATGTTGAAGCACCGCCATTTCCCTTCTTGAGGGAGGCTAGGTACTCCTTGCAGTTCCTCTTCCAATGCCCGTCTTTACCACAGAAGTGGCACTCTCCTTTGGGCTTCTTCACTTCCTTTCCCTTAGCTTTGTAGGGCACGGCTTTCTTACCTTTCTTGGGATAATTAGGATTGGGATAGCTCCTTTTCCTTTTCTTTGATCCCTCAATGACAAGAGCCGGTATGGCTTTGTCTTTCTTCATATTGGGCTCAACTAACTTGAGCATATTTGCAAGCTCTTCAAGAGAGGTTCGCAAGTCATTCATCTGATAGTTCATAATGAACTGTGAATAACTTTCTGGGAGGGATTGAAGAATTAAGTCTATACTTAATTCGTTATCCATCGCAAATCCAATACTAGAAAGTTTGGTAATGTAGCCAATCATCTTGACACAATGTGTCATGACAGATGTGCCCTCTTGCATCCTACTACGATATAGCAATTTGGATATCTTGTAGCGTTCGCACCTGGTTTGTTTCCCAAACAATTCCTTTAGGTGCATGATGATGGAATAGGCATCCATTTCCTCATGTTGCCTTTGTAATTCCGGTGTCATCGATGCAAGTATGATGCATCCGGCATGATCATCATCAGCCTTATGCTTCTGGTAAGCATCAATTTCCTCAATGGGAGCATCATCAGCAGGGAGAGGGGGTATCGATGTATCAAGTACATACCCTATTTTATCGAACTTCAAAATAATTTTGAGGTTACGAAACCAGTCGGTGAAGTTTGAACCATTCAATTTGTTATCGGTAAGAATGTTTTGCAGATTGGTTTTAGTCATGATTATAAGAGTGGGTTTAATTAAACCTGAGAGTGAGAAAGAGTAAACGTATGTCATTCATTTGCTTAAAGTATATCAATCTAAAATTATAGGCCTTTTAGTTTATTTTAGATTGCTCCCACTATTTTGCCAAATTAATAGCCCTCCATATTAATTCGAAGAATTTCACAAATCCTTTAGTGAGCTAGGATCCTAACTCCTGAGATTTCGCCTTGAGTTTACTCAACAAGCTAGTCTCATTCATTAGGTAGATTCATGTAATCAATCACATCTTTAATGTGATTCCTAGGTTATTGCGTTACTAACCACATTAGTAACTAATATGCTATTCATATTAATCCCAACCGTCTTGCCCATTAATTTATGACAACATGAGTTTACTCATCCAATTATCATAATCTAATTTAAGTATTACCCCATATTCATGAAAAATGATTTTCGATAATTCAGGTGTTACCGAAAGGACCCCGAGCTTGAGTTTACTCAACAACCCAAAGGCCCTCAGCACTGCCGGCTGAATTATAATATTAGGGAGGGACAACCGGTTTTAATAACTTGTTTATTTACTTAACTTTTTAATGAAGGATTTTATTTTAGGTCTCATAATCTAACTTAGTCTTGATTTGCTTTAGCATACATCAGACACATACATTCACATACATTGGCGTTATAGACATATCATCTAAATTATTCCGTCGAGCCAGAGACGGAATAAAAGGGCAAACCTAAGGAAATACTAACTATTACATATTTCTCTTTAGGTCCTCCGTCTTCTCCATGGCGCCTTGAAATTACATATTAAGTTCTATACTACTAAAGAAAACTTCAATTGAATTGAAGGGAATCAGATGAGAGGAGAAATTACAATAGATAGCAGAAAGGCATGACTCGCAGGCCCTATTTCAAAAATACCAAAAGACTAAAAGAGGGTCCAAATATGTCCATAACTCCAAACATGCATAGACTCAATTAAATAAATTTAATTGGTTGATTACATAACTATCTTATGTAATATTTGTGTTAATCACATTAACTTATCCATTAACTTTCATCCAATTTTACTTCTAATAGTTTTTGTATCTTTTATATTAATTTTTAGATTAATATAACTATACAAAACTTTAATTATGCACGTCCCAATTATTTTGATTTTAATTCATTTAACATTTTGATTTACAAATTGGTAAAACAAACTTTTAAACAAATTTTCATTCGATAATCAAAACAGAAAACTATCAATTTCTGAAACATATATATTTAAATATAAAAACGATTTTAAATATATATATATATCAGTTCTAAAACGGTTTTAAAACGATTTTTAGAAAATAGGAAAAACTACTATAGATTTCCGTTTTATCTTTAGAATTAATAAAACTGATTTTATCAATCTAATTATAAAACTAATAGATTTCGTTATCATGATTATCAACCAAAATAATTAGGAACATACGCATAATCTATTTTAATTAACAATTAATTAAAACTTATTTATCTTTAGAATCAATTAATCAAAACAATTTGTTAATTAATCCTAACTATAAATATTTATTCAATCCTATTGAAAAACTTCTAAATTTTCATATATGAAATAGCGGATTTAACGATGGCTCTGATACCACTGTTGGAAATTAGGCTAAGGTATAGCAGCGGAAATATAAAAATTTTAACCTATTTCCATTTAACCACAAGATCTGTTAACCGTTATTTCATATAAAGAAGGATAAGGAGAAATACCTTTTAGAAGTTCTATCTACCGTTGCAAACGAAGTGCCCACAACTTCAAAAGAGATAGAAACTATCTATCAATCTGCCCCTATCCGAAACAAACCTTCTAGACCTCCGAACGTCAATCCCTTCGGTGGAAACGTGGAATAATATGTCTAGAAGCGCCTGTCCAAAAATCGCGACGATCCGACGGTTCAATCTCCGGGAATCCGTGAAATCGTGAACTGACCTGATGTAGGAGTAGTAAAACGAATTTCTCCCTTTTGTTTGTTTTTCTTCTTCGAGTTCCCAAACACGAAATAAAACACGAGAAGATTAATTTAGAATCAACCGTTGAATAGCAACCAAAGTAGATTGCCTCTAATTAATCAACACAATATCCAGGATAAAAGAAATAGATGAAATCAATTGATCGGAAGGAAGCCGTAGAAAATCTCGTCCTCGAACTGGGGTGTCGAAATTTTCTCTCTCTTGCACTATAGGGGATTTCGAAAATCTCTCTAGGGTTTTCACTTAGGGGATTTCGAAAATCCTAGGGGGTATTTATAATCTCTTGTATCTAATCCCTAGTTAGATAGAATTAGGTCACTGAATAGGAATTCAATTCGGAATAGAATTCCTAATTATTATCTCATTATATATCTAATATATTAAGGATAATAATAATAACCTTATTGGATAATAATAGGAGTATTTTAATCTAATTAAAACTCCTAACTTATTTATCTCTTAATTAATTTAATTCATAATCCTAATCTAATTAGGAATAACAAAATCAAATTAATTATTCATGTATTCTATTAGGGTTCCTTACATGAAAATCACATATGTTAAGAATATTATTGTTTTATTAATATTGGAGATTTAATTATTTTTTTATCAAAAATATGAGTTTTTATTTTGCAAATGTCAAGTAATTAGTTTAAATTATAAACTGGCGGTGAGAAAATATAGGGAAATGGCTTGTAACTGCCATAGTATTTCTAGAGTGATATAATTCAAAAAAGCCATTGACAAAGTTGTAGATTTTTTTTTAAATTTGAAGTTCCATGTAAATTTCCCATTCTATTACATGAATTTCGACCCCCCTTGGTCCATGGGCCTTATTGGGCTCATTTGGGCTTCCATCAATTAATTAACATCTATCTCTTTTTTAGGTTCCAAGTCTTATGTGTGACCCATTAGGTTCTTATTGCTTCTAGCCGTATGCAACGTTATTAAATTAATTTTCAAAGAATTATATTTAATCTTTGCATAACGGAATGATGTACAGAGTATGTGATTAGCAAGTCCGTAATCATTCCCCCAGAGCTATAAGAAGACAGGTTGATTCTGTCGTTAACCTTTCCGTATTAGTTACAGTATAATTCGATCCTTTATCAACTACATCCTTGAACTGAATCTTATGACTATGGGTGATGTCAAGTCACATATCGAGACGTTCGTTTTACTTGTACAGGCCGAGTCAACTCAAAAAGATAGGTTAAGTGAAATCTGTATTTCTTACTCTTAAGCTATCACCTTGCAAGGATTCAGAGTCGAGTCTTCCACAAGCGATCCATGGATGTATCTCCCATTTATCGGGAGTGATAAATGCTCAATCCAATATATAACGACTTCGCAATTACTTCCTGTGATACCCAACGTCTACTGTTCACACCCCAGAGTCATCTCTGTTAAGGATCGTGTTACACCAGAGTCAAAGAATCACATTCCGTAATCCAGAATACCAATTAATATTCCTTTGAGTCTGAGGATTAGTTATACTTATTAATACCAATGAGATGAACAGGTGACAAGGATGAATCTACCCATCCTGTTATCTCAAATCGGATCCCCAATCCTAATGAACAACGTTTCATCGGATCTATGTAACTGTCCAGATATCTGTATATATGAAGCTTGTGAGATCAGCTTTCTGTTGGACAGAAGACATTGTTACATACAAGTCTCAACAGTGATAAGTCAATCCCAAACATATCACTTGACTTGGGGTGGTTTTAAGTTTATCAGTTTACTATAAAGTTTTGTCTCACTTCATGCTTGTATGAACCCTTTATAATCACTTTAAATAAACTTACGGATTTCCTTTTATTAGACTTTATTTAGTGCTTAAAAGGGATTGCCTTTATATAGTTATAAATCATATATCTCATTAAAGAAATGATATAAAGAACAATTCATTTACATTAAGTTTATATCCTAGAACAATTGTCTATAGGACACTAAACCCCAACAGAGATTACTCAGCAGACTTATCCTGGTTCGGCCTCTCCGCCTACGTCCAGTCCCCAGAATCTCTCCGGGCTTTTTCAATCCACTACTGAGCTCTTTAAAGGTAGAGCAAAAATCGTTTACAAAGCAATTGAGTATGCAAGAGTATCGTCCTCTATTCGTCTACTCAATCCTACTGAGCGCTATAACCGAACACTCAGATTTTCTCTACCGCTGAGTACTAAAACCGACTACTCAGCTTCACTCTTCTAACCTTTACAATTGATACAAGATTGCTCTCTCTAAATGAAGAACACTTTAGATGAATACAAATTCATTCTAGACTTTTACACAATGATTGGAATTGGGTGTAAGAACTTGCTTTTTTTCTAATCAGACAGATTCTCTTTTGGATCTTTTAACTTAGTGAAGATCTTGCTTGTCTTTTCTCTTTTTTGTAATTCGGCAAAGGATCCAAGTGATGAACTTGTCCTTTTATAGCAAATTCTAAAGCTTCAATGATTTGAATTCGGACATATCCGTTGAATTCAAACGGTCTTCTTTCGTCATTGATAGGTCAGCATTCAGAATCGCAGGTCAATCCTGTTGTCTGAATTTAGCAGGCGTCAGGCTTGCCAGTTTCATCTTTTTACGTCAGGTTTCATCTTCTAGCGCCAGGTTTGTCTTCTTGCCAAACGCCAGTTGATCCATGCGTCTCGAAAAGGTCTCTTGGTGTAATTCCGAGGCTTCTCAATTGGTGCAGACCTTTGTCGGACTTTTATCTTCTAGTCAATGGATCATTGGTGCTGTCCTGACGAACACTCAACTTGATTGTTCGGCTTTGCCTTTAAGATTTCCTTTGATAGGGCTGAGTTACGTCCTACTCAGCTTCTTCGGTCGGCTTCGCCTTCAAGCGTTATTCTGAAGAAGACTTTTCTTTTAACGGGGCTGAGTTGCATTCTACTTAGCTTCTGCTGTGCGTCTTTGCTTATGCTGACTTCGTTCTGTCTTTCTTTTTATTGTACACTTAGTTCTTGTTCTCATTAGTTAATATACTCAACATTGAACAAACACATTAGCACAATTAAATCAAAACACTTAAATTTAATTGTCTTAATCATGGGATTAACTTAAATAATTTTGTCAAATCAAAATTATGTGGAAAGGTGTTTCAACACCACATGCTACTGATCTGTTGTAGCACATAAGAAAAGGTCGATGATGCCCTCCCAACATCCGTGAGGCAACGTGTAACACCCCAGTCCAATACCATGGGTGGCGCCGGGGTAAGAAGGCCTGAGCAAAGAGCGGTCCTAAGGGATGGCGATGGGGGCAGGAATGAACTGAATCCCACTTCGGAAATGGAGAGGGAGTGATTAGGACTTATTAGTTTGATGAGAATCCAATACATGCAGACGCGTTTTAAAGCCGTGAGGCCCAAGGTGTTGGATTTGGGCCAAAGCGGATAATATCTACATGGTATTGGACCGGGGTGTTACAATTGGTATCAGAGCCGACTCTCCACGTACGATGTGTGGTTCGGGGACGAACCAGGCGGAAGCTGGTGGGCCTGTAACGACCCGGTCCGGAGTGGGTGGGGCCGGGGTAAGAAGGCCTGAGCAAAGAGCGGTCCTAAGGGATGGCGATGGGGGCAGGAATGAACTGAATCCCACTTCGGAAATGGAGAGGGAGTGATTGGGACTTATTAGTTTGATGAGAATCCAATTCATGCAGACGCGTTTTAAAGCCGTGAGGCCCAAGGTGTTGGATTTGGGCCAAAGCGGACAATATCTACATGGTATTGGACCGGGGTGTTACACAACGTGTCCTAAACAATCCAATGATTAAGACAACTATGGTCCTCAGTAGGTTTGGACCGTTTTATAGTCCCTGAAATAATATTAAACTACAAATAATACTAAATTTTAAATAATACTAAAATATAAATAATACTAAATTTTAAATAATATTAAACTATAAATAATATTAAATTTTAAATAATATTAAACTAAACTAAAAATAAAACTCAATTTTAAATAATATTATAATATAAATAATACATGTACTAGCAAATCGACCACCCCTACTATGTCTGCTCGAGCCCTGAGTCGGCTGCACATCATCATCATCATCATCAGATCCATGCCGTCGCTGGTGTAGACACCGAGTCGGAGGACCTGTGACGAAAACCCACGATAAACGGCCAAGTCGGTTGATTCCATTAATTAGAAAATTTAAAAATAAACAGAAAAGCCCGGAGAGCCGGCACTTGAAAGCCCCGCTAACAAATTCGGCGTCTCCTGAGTGAGGTCGGGCACGTTCACTGTTACGACAGTGAGCCATAAGGTCCTAGAGGCCGAGCATCGGCCGGTGAGTGACGAATGACGCTCCCAGCAGCGATCGTCGCCCCGTAAACCACGGTACGCGGCACGTCGGGCGCCCGTCCGGCGTGCCGAGCGTCAGACGTCGCTCGTCGGAGAGGGGGTGTCACCCGTCGAGCGTCGGGCGCGGTCCGATATACGGTCAACGTCGCTCGACGGACGTTCGGCGATCGCCCGGCCGTGTCGGGCATCGCCTGGCAGTCATCGGGCGATGCCCGACGACATCGGGCAGACACCCAACGCTTGTTGGGCGGACGCCCAACTGATGTTGGGCGTCCGTCCAACTAAGGTTGGGCGTCCGCCCAACCTGTTTTGGGTGTCGCCCAACTCCCGTCGGGCGACGCCCAAAACTTTTTTTGGATCCGTGCCTATAAAAAGGCACGGATCCCCATGCATAAAGAGGGGATTTTTGGAGCTTTCTCACTCTAGACATTTTTAGAGCGAGAAAGTCAATTTTTGGGAGAAAGTATTTTTTTTTTCTAAAAAATCCAAATTTTCTAAAAGTTAAATATTTTACCAAAACACTGAAAAATCATAATTCATGGAATCAACCGAGGACTAGACTCGTGTCATTTATTTATTTCTTTTATTTCCTTTATTTATTTAGTTTATAATTTTTATTTCTTTAGTTATTTATTTATTTATCACGTTTATTTACTTTTCCGTATTTATTTAATTCTCGTCTCGTATTAAATAAACGTTTGTTTTGGTTTTGAAATAAAAAGCCTCGTTTTAACATCCCAATACGAACCGTGATCCCGTTTGAGGGTAGTTCGGGATTAAGACGTTGTATATACATAGATTTTAGAAAAAGCTTTTTTTTATTAACGTTTTAAAAATAAAACATCGTTTTAGGAGTCTCCGTTATAGACTATGATCCAATTTTGGTAGTTCGGGGACCCAAAATGATAGAATACATCTAATCTAAAGCTTTTTAATAAATCTGGAAACTGTTGGAGTAGTTTTATAATTTTCCATTTTCTGTCACTAAAAGAGTTTACCGACGGATTTTCCGTCGGTAAAGCTGCTGGAATTCCAAAAGCCTATTTTCGCCCCTTTTTCTTACCTTTTTTACATTTACTCTTATACATATATTTATATAATTATGTAAAATATTTGTTAAATGCATTTTTGGGTTACATGACTATTAATTAGCTATTATATATTTACTTATCTTATATTAGAAACTTAATTCATGTTGATTTAGTTTTGTAAAGTGATATATGTGATATATATATATATATATTGGCTTATTGAAGCTATTTTAGATATAATTTGGGGTAGGAGCTATTTTCTATATATTCGTTAAAATGATTATTTTGGGTTAAGGATTATTTTCTTATTCTTTATGGACTTGATTCATTGTTTTTACATGTCTTCAATTGGAATAATGTTTTTATTACTATTTTCACTTATTGATAACTATAGTATATATATATATATCTTATTTCAACTCATTTTTTTTATCTATAGATATATCATTCTTTTTAGCTAAAAATGTATATGTATATGTATACATTCTTTTTCTTTTTCTTTTGACATTTATGGGTATATATTTCAAATGGGCTTTACTTGGTGAATTTTGGTTTAATTGGTTCATTATTGTGATTATGTTTAAGTGAGGAGTAAATAGAGTAAAAGGGGAAAATAAACCACAAAAAGAGATTTTAACTTAATTATTCAAGCTAATGGTTTCTAGAGGTTCCTAATGTAATTAAAAAGTTTCTTTCTAATTCCTTATCGTTTTCAAACGACTCCTCAAATGTCACGTTTTGAAACCTTAATTCGTTCCAACGACGGATTAAGCGAACCTTGTAATTAAAACTGTTTTCATTATAAATAACCGAGTTTTGAATCGTTTTCCTAATTAAACTATCTTGTACAGAAATAAATGGACTTGTATGCTTAATCACGTTTTTTGTTAAAACTTCTTATCTCACGTTTTCAAACGCTCGAGTCGTTCCAACGGCGATTCGAGTCGATATCATGTAAATTAACGGGGTTTTAAAACGTACCTAAATCATTCCAACGACGATTAAGGTACGAACCATGTAAATAAACTCATTTTCGGGAGTGAGATTAGCGTAGTCTAAAGCATAAAATCACACTGTAAATAAATCAATTCTTTCTTCTATCCCCCTCTCTCTCTTATACACTTTAAATTTATGCAAAATGGGTGATTCTTTACTAAAATGGCTTTCAAATAACATGCTCAAAACGGTTTTCAAAGCGAGAAAGAAAAGGTTTCAAATGAATTTTAAACTTAAAGAAATATGCGATTAGTCCGTTATCGCCTAACACGCTAAGTAGGAGACCGGTGGTTCATAACCGGGCGATGTCGGGGTGCCTAGTAGCCTTTCTTCGGAAAGGAGCTAGCCTTCTCGGCTCGTACCTAAGTTTCCCGAACCCTCACCGGTCTCCCGCAAGGGATCGGTGTTCATTTTCCCATTCGTGGGTGGCGACTCTTCCATACTCCGAGCTCCGGCCCTGCCGAGCAGCTTGATTCCGCGATTGGTTGCTTTCGGCGCCAATCACAGCATCTGTCGTCAATGGTGTCCACTCCCCGGTCCGTCCGGGCGAGGCCGCGGCACCTACAAGTGGCGACTCTGCTGGGGAAGCGAGAAATTTGATTCCGGAAGGCGTGTATTAAGTCCTTAATGGGGACGGATCGTATTATTTCTTTTCGTATGCATTCATAAGCATTATTGCAAACCTTTTGGGTAATTTCCGTGAAACCTCTAGCGAGAGTCCATTCGTCGCTCGAAAGAGGCTAGTGTAAGTTCCCCCTTACAGTAAGGCGCCAAAGGGTCCCCATCCATTCGTTAGGGGCGAATTTGTGTGGTCCTGTGAGGTCCCGCGATCAGCCGTGTCAGCATATAGTAGCCTTAGAAGTTTCCATAGGATTACTCGTTACCATTTTTGATGTGATAAATGAATCCATTCGTGTTTTCAAATTGCCACGATACGTGTCTAATCCTAAACCATGTAAAGAAAATGAAACGATACGTTAATATATACTCTTGAACCGATATATAAACTACCCTAAAACATCGAAACGATTCGAACTAAAGACGACTTAGTCATCTCGTGTGAATGAACTTGTGCGACCCGCCTGGTCCCTTTCCGTGTCCCGAAGAAGGCACATGTTCAGGAAATGCGTTATGACGTAAGCACGTATTAGTACAAATCGGTTTGGTATTAAGGATGGTTATATCTCGATTCAAAAGATTATATTAACGATAATCGTTGTTCACATTCTTTAATACGTTGGGATAAAGCGAGGTTGTGACGAAACGAAAACAAAGAACATTTCTGTTTTGAACGACCCCATTGTAACGTAAAGAGTTTTGCAAACGTGGCCCGTCCCTTCCGAATGAAAAAAGAGCTCTTACGTTACACCTTGCGTTATTCTAAGGAGAAATGGACGTATCAGCAAAAGTGACTAAGAAAATAAAAATAAAAATGACCAAAATCATTCCATATCTACGATATATGTCAATCCCGAGAGTAGTTAAAGAAAATGAACCAATGCCGTTAAATACGTGCCTCGAACTGGTATATACGCCGCTTAAAAATCACGAAGCCGAATTAAGCTAAACCGCATGAATGCACCATATGGACGAGACTGTGGGTTTGGCTAATGGCTCGATCATTTCGACCGTTACCAAAACTACAAGAAATATGGCCCGATCTGCATGTTTGCTTAACTCATGCCTAAATGAAAAGAACGGTAATATCCCTGCTTCGGATAAGCATGCGATTAAACGAAACGTTGATTTTCTATAACCACGCTAGGATGATATATCCCCTAAATTGGAAGAAATAAAGAGTTGTTACTAGCCGAAAGATTATCATACGCTCGAATAAGACTCGCCGTCTTTTCACATAGCTAAAACGAGCAAGCGGATTCTGACGCTATAAACAAACATGTTACGCGATGAGTCTGTTCCCTAAAAAAAATCCAAAAGTGACATCATCACTAAACAAACACGTGGTTACGTCTCTCGACTAATCCAAAAGATCCCATCGTAATCCAAAAATCAAGACACGAACCCACGTGAATAAAGAGGAACGAGTCATTGTCAATAACGAACGATTGAACTGAAAGAATAACTCGTACCACGTCTAAATCCGAGACACGCTCAAAAGGGAGTCAAAACCCGAACTAATGCGTCTCGTGAAGTAATCAAAGGCGAGTTATTCAAAAGGACAATCCAATTTGGTCGACATCTTAGTCACTGAACGTCGGTACATTAAAACGAATTGTATTGTTTGATGAATGATTTATTTTTCCCGCAATAATCGACGGCACCACGCGTCCCTTGGACTGCAATGTGAGCCCCAAACCGAAATCCTAGGAAAGAGACTTGGACCAACGAGTGTGTGGAGGAATAAGGATGGAAGAGAGATGGTGTGATAATTGTGATTGATATCTAACATTTTCTTTCTCTTGTTGCGATCTAATTACGTGTTATGTACGATTTTCGCTAACTAGTTTGTTTGTATAGATTTATATCTTGTTGTACATCAGTCGAGTCAGATTTAAGTTATAATGCATTCTATGCTTAACGAATCATTACAGTCATACCATATAGAGCGTTGCATGGTAACCAAATTGCGTGCAGCCATTCTAGGTTTCGTAGACTTAGGACGTGTTTATTAGGAATGTGAGAAAGAGTCGACCCCAGCGTCGCGTGTCCATCAGGAGGCATACCAGTTATGTCGTGACGTATCCCATACGTCTTTGCCTTATCGTACTTATGTGTTGGGACGCATCCTATGCGTCCTTGGCACGTCTCGTGCGTCTTCACCGTGTCGTTTGTATGCTAGCTAGGAGGCATGTCCATAATGTCGTGACGCATCCTATGCGTCTTCGCCTTAGCATGCTTTGCGTATGGTAGCGTACCTCGTACATTTCTCTAGTATCCTAGGCACTAGTCAGAAGGTACAACCGTTATGTCATGGCGTATCCCCTACGCCTTTGCTTTGTCATACCCCGTATGTCGCGGCATATCCAATATGTCTTTACCCTGTCAAGATGTGTATTGTTCTCCAATGATGTATCCCCGATGTCCTTGCCCTGTCATGTCGTCACGTGTCACCTGTCATGCTGTGGCATATTCCTTGCGTCTTTATTTTGTCATACCCCGTAGGACATAACGCACCGGACGCGTCTTCCATCATTTACTTAGACACCGATCATGAGGCATACCTCTTATGTCGTGACATATCCCATGTGTCATTTCCTCATTATGCCTCGTATATGGTGACCCTTTTTTTGTGTCTCTACCATGTCATTACACGCCGGTCAGAAGGCGTACTATATGTGTCATAACGTATCTTGAACATCTTCACCTCTTTACGTACGCCGAACGAGGGGCATGAGATTCGTGCCCCGTATGTCGTGTCGTATCATGTGCTTTTTTTATATACGTTAGATGAGAGGCATACCATTTGGACCGTGATGTATTCCATACATCCTTGCCTCAGCCCACCTTCCATATCATGAAGTGTCCCGGCGTCTCCATCATGTCAGCTATACACTAGTCAAGACGTGTACTCGACGTGCCGCCATGCATCGCGTACATCCGGGTATTGTTAAGGTCGTACATCGCGATAGGTCGCATATGCGTCTTCCATATCGGGTACACTAGTCTAGAGCCATACCCCGTATGTCATGACCTGAGTTCTCGCCTTGCTAAGTGCCTAACAGAAGACATACCCCGTATATCGCAATGTATCTCATGCGTCTTTACCATGTCTCGCATACCTGTCAAGAGGTCTACCACGCATGTTATGATGTGTCTCATATATTAGTCCGGAGGAGTACCTTTAGACCTTGAGGTATTCCCTACGTCTTCGCCATGTTATACTTTGTGGGGGATACACCGCACATATCTTTATCATCCTATTCATGCCCTTAAAAGGTGTACCTCATGCATCGTGACGTGTCACATACGCCTTCACCATTGTGTTTAAATCATCCGGAGACATATCCCATGTGTCGTGATGTATCCCGTATCCCTCTATCATGGTTAGGCTTATTTAAGTTATCATCATGACCTTCGTACGCTAAGACATGCCACGTATGTCGGCACGCCGTGCACCTATACTCCAAAGTTACGTTGTTGTACGTTCGGTACCTTAGGGTCGAGTCAACTATTTCACACAAATCTTGCTCACCTGTCGTCATTCGCATCTCGGGGAGGTAGTCCATATATAGCACCTCCGTATTTCAGAGTTATGGGCAATACCCTGAGCCCCGAAACGAACCCTTAAATCGGGTGTTGTCCACACCTCCCCTTTGTACTTTTAGGTATGCCACGTGGGTCGTCATGGTGCCCCCTCATATTTACATCGTCCCACTGTTTGGACCCCAGGTTCGTATTGACCCTCTGACGCACGTTCCATACAAAGTCATCGCGTCATATCCGCACTTTAATTGGTGCCTTATATGTCGCCTCGTCACATCTAATAAATCTATGCGTCATTGTACTAACCTATTAGCTAGTAGGTCATCGTCACACCCCATTGGCACCCTCGGTCGTACCGTGTATATCGACACATCATTGTACTAAGGTAACCCGCACATCCTTGACCTTCTTAAGACACCCCGTCGCATCTTCAAAACGGCCAAACCAATATGAGACATACCAGGTATGTCGCCATATATCGTAACGCGTCAGTATTCCAAACATGTGATGTTGGTGTCTCAAGCACGTATCAGCTTTCGGTGCATACCGCGTATGTCACCGCTTGCGCTTTAGTCATACATTGAGCCTCGTCAAAACATACCCCGCGTGTCACCTTGTCGTAGGCAATATTTGTAGTCCGCAAATATGTCATTAGGCTATCAAGTTCCAGACCAACCTTTTGACGCGCGTTCCGTATGTCATCCCTTGCACATGGCTTACATATCAAAGGTCGAGTCGTTTATACCATCCAGTCAGGGTTAAGCTTTTGGCACATACCCCATACGATGTGGGCTATGTCCTACTTGAATGTCAAATGTCGAGTCACTCGTGTCATCGAGTTCAAGTCGAACCTGGGGCAAGTATCATATATGTCATCATGCGCATCTCGCTTACATCTCCAATGTCGAGTCATTCGTATCGTCAAGTTCGAGTCGAACTTTTGGCACGTACCTGTTATATAGAGTGATTCATGTCGTTGAGTCCAAGTCATACCATTGGGCACGTACCCTATATGCCATCTCGGGCGTCCCGCTCACACCTTAACACACTGAGTTGTTCATGTCGTAAGGTTCTTGTCAAACTTTTGAGGTACACCCCGTAAGTCGTCACTCATGTCTTGAGTGCGCCTCAAACAGCGGTTTGTCTATATTGTCAAATCCTCGACACGCTCCCCCTACATGGTTGCTACCATTGTCCATGCGCCCCAAACTTCAAATTTCCTTATCTATGAGTCCGAGACATATACCCCATATATCGCTATTTGGGTCTCGCTCGTATCAGTAGTATCGAGTTGGTCGTACCGCGTCTAAGTCCAACATTTGGCACTTACCTCGAAGGTCTTGGGTTTACGCCTTCGTTGCTCCCCAAATTGTTCATAGTAATAGGTTCCAGTCGAACTATCGACGTCTACCCTGTGTGTCATCGCTGGTATCTCAAATATCAGTGACGGACCAAACACGTCATAAATATCCACGTAAGATCTTTAGGGATTCTCATAAAACATTTCTTCGTCTGGTGTGCGCTATAAAACAAGTTGACCTTTGACACATACCAGGTAAGTCGTCATTTGCATCTCGTCGGTACCTCGATCAGATTAGGACACCCCCATTCTACCAGACGCACCAATATCTGCGAATACATCGAGGTATTTTTGTATCTAGCTTGAGTTAATCCTTAAACTGCAGCCTGCGTGTCGATGTCGTGTCTAGCTGACACCTCCAATGTTGTTAGGAGGTACCTCTTGAGTCATCTCTGTGCTTTATCTATGTCCAAAGTTGGTCAGATAATACGTGTGTCGGATGGGTATCCTATTCGTGTCTCGTACTCAGCATGTCGGATTTCCCCCGCGACGGTCGAAATCCCAAAATCAAGCCATCACGTTGTTCTTAAGTTGTGCATAAGTCAACCTTGGGGGCACATCGAGTGTGACTCCCATCATGCCTTTTGGCTACCTCTAAGGCATACCATGTACGTCATCGTATTCCCTAAATGCACCACGTTTCAAACCACTCTGTCGTGATACTAGTGGGCCAAGTAGGAGTTAATAATTGGCACATACCTCGTATGTTGACATATGCATCCTATTCGGACCTCGAGTATCAGGTATGCCACGTTCATTGTCCCATCAAATAATACCCATCATTGTGATAGTTGGTTTTCCAAGAGAAGCCGACAATTGGCGCACATCACGTATGTCACTCGCGTCTCCCTTATGCCTTAACCTGTTTGGGGCACACCCCGTGTGTTACCACTTTCTGCATAGCACGCCAAGGTTCCGTTGGTACATCTATGTATTTGTATTTGGGGTTTAAACTAACCATTAACCCACGCCCCTTATGTGGTGGTCACACCCCGCTTGCTTCTAGCTTAGGACACATCCTCTAGGTCGGCCTGTTTCAGGAAGCTTGTGTTTCCCAGAAACACGGTTCCTTGCTATCGATATCGATACCAAGTAAACTATGGACACATGCCCCGCGCGTCTTCGTCACGGTCTGTTTAAGTCTCAAATGTACCATAAGCGTCACATCAGCCTATGTAATGCCCCGTATCTTCGAAGTACGTCATTACAACCGATGATGACAATCCCTCACATACACCTTATGCATAGTCGCTTATGTTGTTTTTCTTAGGTCGTGAGTCGTGTCGATGTACCAAGTATGCCATTTCCCCCCACTCATATCGCTACCCCTCGAATGTATCTACACGTCACGGATGTCATCGGGGTACACTCTCATCTACCTAGCGTCCTAGGGAATTTTACTTATCATGAGGGTCGTCTCAATCTCACAAGCGTCAGTCATATCGAGCGTCATTCAACATCGTACTTCTTGTAAAGCATTGCGTAGTAAACTCGTAGGGTTCATACTAATGTGTGTATAACAGTTGAAATGGTTTCGGGCATCCGCACTTCCAAACAGGTAAGTTAGCACAAACGATCGAAGCGCTGCCGATAGCTCTAGTAAAAAGGGGTTTAGCTCTATTCAAAATCGTGTTGTAAGAAATAAAAGCGCACACCACGAATCATACATAAATCATACATCATCGATAGGAGGCACAAGTAGATAGCTCTGGCATTCGCATCACACGTGCATCGCATCATCAAAAATTCATAATGCCTAAAAAGCTCCACTCACCCATCTTTTCTCTTTCCTTATTAGAAACCCAACTCATGGCCCAGCCCAGCAATTCAAACCACAATCTTGAGAGCCGTGTGCAAGGGGCTTTAGCCAAATACATCTTTTCTGATGAGTTCAAACATGCTCTTAATGATCCGGAGGTTGCTAAGAACGATGGGGTTGAAAGTTCCCAAGGGATGATAGGAGATTTCAATCTCAGAGCAGAGATCGAGTGAGTTCTTCCCGATGTCCTTGCTTCAGATGAATTCAAGATAGAGCTGAAAAGGTTGGTCCGGGAGGTCTTGAGTGAGTCGTTGGTTGCGGAAATCCCGAAAGCTGCTGTAGAGAAACCTATGTTTCAGTTTGCATCACAATCTACCCCACAAACATTCACTCCACTAAGGGTAGCCTCACACCATGTTTCACAAACACAACAAGCTCCACACCATCGGGGACATGAGATTGCCAAGGTTGTTCGCCCTCCATCACCCGCTCAGTATAGAGGGGAGAGAAGGGAGTTCTCCACTTTCACTCAACCCTTATTTGAAGTGTTGGAGGGTCTACGAATGCATGATATACTTCATCCCCTACCTGCCATGGGAGGTCCAACCACTGAGTTAGCCAAACGCAGGGGCTACTGCCACTTCCACCAAAGATATGGTCACGAAACAAGAACTTGCATGAGGTTGAAGCATAAAATTCAAGATCTCATTGAAGCTGGAAGGATAAGTGATCCAGATCCTTCTCATCAGATGAAGTCTTCGACTTGTTCCTTAAACGGTGAAGTCTACAACGGATTAGGATGAGCTAAAGAAGAAGTTCTCGAGATTGAGGACACGTATGAAGCGGAAGAACCTGAAGCTTCCTGAAGTAGCATGAGAGAGAGGATTGCACTTGTAGTCTTTATCCTTGTCTTTTATTTTATCTTCTATTCCACGAGATGTTATTAACCTCCTTTTGAATTCAATGAAATTCCGTTTTCGCAAATTTTATCCCAAATATACGTACTTACATTTGCTATTCACTCAATGGAGATATTCCTGCTTCTATCGTTGCACGGACGTAAGCTCTAGAATATACTTATTGCTCAGTACTTAACCACTGAAGAGAGAAAATTAAGAGAGTAAAAAAAAATCATGAGAAGTGATTCCCTGGCTCTACGATGATAAGTCGGGCGTAGACCCATCAAACGAAGGGTTCTCACTGGCTTGTGCCAAAAGAAGAATGAGCGACAATCAACGAAGTCCAAAAAGAGAGAAAAAAGAAAAGAAAAGAAGGAGCAAGCAATAAGCTCTCAGACCGTGCTAGCACTAAGGCACCGACAAAAAATTTCTCCCCCAAAGGGGACACAAGTACATGAGTGCACCATTCAGAACGAGGCGGGGGCGACTGACTCTGTTCCAGGATCAACGAGAAGGTTTAGATCTATGATGACTCAAAGTAAAAAAGAAAAAAAAGATGACGCTAAAAAGGCCTAGGGGCAAAGTCAAGCCGGTCAGAAGTAAAAGAAAATTATTCAAATAAATCAAAAGCTGACGTGATCAGCCAAGGGGCATCAAGGTGGCAAGAACAATTGACATTATCTCACAAATGTGTAATCAAATGTACGAGAAAAGCTCACTTTAACGAAGAAAGATCAAATGCGTAGGCGAATGAAGCCGAAGGCGGCGACAAAGTTTAGAGCTTTAATCAATCTCGAGGGAACCGAGAAATCCTTCTCATGAAAATTAAAAAAAAAAAATCCCGATAGGTTGAAAATCCACAAAGGACAGCCTATGCAACAATAAGGGACCCCCCCCCCCCCCCCCAATAAGTGAAAACCCCATGGGGCGCTTATTTGAAAATTCCGAGGGTAAAAGGAGAGAGTTAAAATAACTGAAATGTGAAAACCCGAAAGGGCATACTTTGGTGACAGTGGTTAATAAACTGAGCAGTAAATAATTCGATGTATGTTTGCCAAGCGCTTTAAGTTAGACGGTTGCATTTGCGATGAAAACACCCGCATCAATAGACACCCCATCTCAACTGAAATCACCTCAACACCCATAAACCGATCCAAAATCTAGAAAAAAAAAGAAAAACTAAAAAAAAGACTATTCCTCTCTCTCATGCTCCATGAAGTCTGGTTCCTCTGCTCCTATGTGGTCCTCTCAAGAGTCAAACTTCGATCGAAGCGTCTCTCCTCCATAACTACCCCCAGCGGCAGTATCCCTAGCTTAGCGCATATGAAATCTCACCTCGAGTTGCCAGGGGCATGTGCTCGCATCAACTTCTAACCTACACCAAGACGGTAACTTCAATCGGGGGCACAGCCATGCAATCAGATCATCGTCCATCTCGCTCCGGAAGCTTCTCCATTAACGAAGGCATCGGGCATGAACTCATCGTCAAATGCTCAGCATAAAAGTGGCCCGTGGATATGGACCCCCTGTGCTATCCGGTATCATTTACAACCAAGAAAGAAAAAAAAAAGAAAAAATTGAACAAAAAGGTTGGATTGAAAACCTCAAAAGAGGCGATCCAAGCAAAAGGAGAGATAGAGAAAATCGGTGAGATATAGAAAAGATGAATTGAAAACCCCTAGGGGCAGTTCATGCAAAAGGAGAGATAGAGAATATCGGAGAGATCCCGTTGAGTTGAAAACCCGAAAAGGGCGACTCAGGCAAAAATTAGAGAAAAAATGAATACGTCAAACTCTGGTTAAAGGCGAGAGCCCCTTGACATAAGCTCATCAAAACCAAATCCCCATCCTTATAACCCTTGGTTTCAAACTTATACTCGCCCTCATCCTTGCACACCTTGGGGACGGCCTGAAACATCATTTCTCGATCTGAAACTACCAAAATCCTCCAAGCCTATGAAAAGGGAATCCATCTGACCATCTCATCCACACATACGTAGTTTGCATACACGCATGTCCATACATCCGCATAAAGCAAAACGCATAGGCCACACTTACATACATTCAAACACGTGCACAGTCACATGCATACACACACACATAGGTGGTTACATGCTTCCATAGAGTAGGCTACATCCACCCATATATATGCATCACTACACCTCATCGTTAAGAATAACAAATATCCTCACAAAGGGCATGATTCGCTCGCTCTATGTAGAAAATCTAGGTTACAGGATAGCGCACCGATCTCCAATCTGCAGTCCATTTCAACCTATAATTCATGCCAAGCAGTAGCAACCCAAGGAGGAAACTCCAGACGACAGCCAAAATTTTAAAGAACAGTGGCGCCAGTCAAAATACAGACAACAGTCAACGGAAAAATAATTTTTAGTCTAAAGTGTTCCCGACGAAAGGATAAGGACGTTCCTATCAACAACTCAAATACCCGAGACGATATCTCCAGTAAAAATACAGACGATAGTGTTTCGAAGTTCAGAATTGCTAGAGAGAGCCTTTTTTTTTTTGCTATTGAGCCATTTTACCTACGGTCGATGACCGAGGTTGCTTTTGAGCCATCTTACCTACGGTCGATGATCGAGGTTGCTATTGAGCCATTTTACCTACGGTCGATGACCGAGGTTGCTATTAAGCCATCTTACCTATGGTCGATGACCGAGGTTGCTATTGAGCCATCTTACCTACGGTCGATGATCGAGGTTGCTATTGAGTCATCTTACCTACGGTCGATGACCGAGGTTGCTATTGAGCCATCTTACCTACGGTCGATGACCGAGGTTGCTATTGAGCCATTTTACCTACGGTCGATAACCCAGGTTGCTAGAGAGAGCCATTTTTACCCGCGGTCGATGACTATGGTCGCTAGAAAGAGCAATTTACCCGTGGTCGATTTAGACTAGGGTCGCCAAGAAAAGCATCCACCGGCAGCCGATTCAAAGGCAATGATAGCCAAGGTGAAGACTGAAGACAAGGCTGGAGCGTGCGGCGCGGAGATCAGGTATTCTTCCTCCTACTCTATATGTGTCTTTTACTTTAATATATTTCCATTGCATGTGCTGCGTTAGCGAAAAACGTTTTCAAAACACACATATCACTGTCAAAATAGAAAAGTAGGGGCAACTGTAGACACCGAGTCGGAGGACCTGTGACGAAAACCCACGATAAACGGCCAAGTCGGTTGATTCCATTAATTAGAAAATTTAAAAATAAACAGAAAAGCCCGGAGAGCCGGCACTTGAAAGCCCCGCTAACAAATTCGGCGTCTCTTGAGTGAGGTCGGGCACGTTCACTGTTACGACAGTGAGCCATAAGGCCCTAGAGGCTGAGCGTCGGCCGGTGAGTGACGAATGACGGTCCCAGCAGTGATCGTCGCCCCGTAAACCACGGTGCGCGGCACGTCGGGCGCCCGTCCGGCGTGCTGAGCGTTAGACGTCGCTCGTCGGAGAGGGGGTGTCACCCGTCGAGCGTCGGGCGCGGTCCGACGTACGGTCAACGTCGCTTGACGGACGTTCGGCGACCGCCCGGCCGTGTCGGGCATCGCCTGGCAGTCATCGGGTTACATGACTATTAATTACCTATTATATATTTACTTATCTTATATTAGAAACTTAATTCATGTTGATTTAGTTTTGTAAAGTGATATATATATATATTTATATAGGCTTATTGAAGCTATTTTAGATATGATTTGGGGTAGGAGCTATTTTCTATATATTCGTTAAAATGATTATTTTGGGTTAAGGATTATTTTCTTATTCTTTATGGACTTGATTCATTGTTTTTACATGTCTTCAATTGGAATAATGTTTTTATTACTATTTTCACTTATTGATAACTATAGTATATATATATATATATCTTATTTCAACTCATTTTTTTATCTATAGATATATCATTCTTTTTAGCTAAAAATGTATATGTATATGTATATATTCTTTTTCTTTTTCTTTTGACATTTATGGGTATATATTTCAAATGGGCTTTACTTGGTGAATTTTGATTTAATTGGTTCATTATTGTGATTATGTTTAAGTGAGGAGTAAATAGAGTGAAAAGGGGAAAATAAACCACAAAAAGAGATTTTAACTTAATTATTCAAGCTAATGGTTTCTAGAGGTTCCTAATGTAATCAAAAAGTTTCTTTCTAATTCCTTATCGTTTTCAAACGACTCCTCAAATGTCACGTTTTGAAACCTTAATTCGTTCCAACGACGGATTAAGCGAACCTTGTAATTAAACTGTTTTCATTATAAATAACCAAGTTTTGAATCGTTTTCCTAATTAAACTATCTTGTACACAAATAAATGGACTTGTATGCTTAATCACGTTTTTTGTTAAAACTTCTTATCTCACGTTTTCAAACGCTCGAGTCATTCCAACGGCGATTCGAGTCGATATCATGTAAATTAACGGGGTTTTAAAACGTACCTAAATCGTTCCAACGGCGATTAAGGTACGAACCATGTAAATAAACTCATTTTCGGGAGTGAGATTAGCGTAGTCTAAAGCATAAAATCACACTATAAATAAATCAATTCTTTCTTCTATCCCCCTCTCTCTCTCTTATACACTTTAAATTTATGCAAAATGGGTGATTCTTTACTAAAATGGCTTTCAAATAACATGCTCAAAACGGTTTTCAAAGCGAGAAAGAAAAGGTTTCAAATGAATTTTAAACTTAAAGAAATATGTGATTAGTCCGTTATCGCCTAACACGCTAAGTAGGAGGCCGGTGGTTCATAACCGGGCGATGTCGGGGTGCCTAGTAGCCTTTCTCCGGAAAGGAGCTAGCCTTCTCGGCTCGTACCTAAGTTTCCCGAACCCTCACCGGTCTCCTGCAAGGGATCGGTGTTCATTTTCCCATTCGTAGGTGGCGACTCTTCCATACTCCGAGCTCCGGCCCTGCCGAGCAGCTTGATTCCACGATTGGTTGCTTTCGGTGCCAATCACAGCATCTATCATCAACAGTGTCCACCCCCCGGTCCGCCCGGGCGAGGCCGCGGCACCTACAGCTGGGTCTCGGCTAACTCCTGAAAATAGTCATCCACAACTTGAAGACCAGGATCTCGCTCTCCCGAATCATGCGCCTCCTCTCCCCCAACTCGGGCTGATCCAACACAGGATGATCTATCTTAGGCTCCCGCAACTGCTGCATCTCAGCCGCTCTCCATCTACATCCTGATACATCAACACCACGCGCTCTCGTATGACGTGTTGTATCATCGACATCCATATCTAGCTGCCTCACTGTTGACGGGATAGATTTCTCGGCTACACTCTCCCTTTACACATATTGACCATATTATTTTATAAAATTAGAAATTGTGTACAAATATTATTCGTCTAACTAAATATTATTATTTTTAAATAATTTATTATTCTAACTAAATATTATTGTAACTATATTCTAAAAAAATATTATTCTATCTAAATACAAATAATTTAAATTACAAAAAATATTATTCTAACTAAATACAAATAATTTAAATATTATTCTAACTAAAAATATGGAATAATTTAAATATTCTAAAAAAATATGGAGTTCATGTGATTCACCATCATCATCTGGAGTTCAGCCAGCTTCACTATGGACTCTTGCTTGGGCTGTTGAGAGACGAAAGATGTCATGACACTCATCAGTTCTTTGAGACCCTTAAGTTCGGTCAGAAGTTAAGTGACAGAGGATATTTGGATTGGCTCAGCAGGAATAGACCCAGTAGCATTGGCGTGAGACTGATGAATATCTTGAAGAAGAGCTTGAGCTGAGTCAATGTTATCTTTTGAGGATCCGATAGTACCTCCATGATCAAAATTAATAGGCAATATTAACGGGGGTTGATTATCTTTTGAGGATCCGATAGTACCTCACCAAGGGATTTCACTCTTACGCTCAACTTTGGTGAGTCGGCGTTTTAGCACTCTTCTTTGCACTTACCCGAGATCACTTTGAGTTTGCATTTTCATCCGGGTTTTTCCTCCTATGTTATGGTTTGGACAATATTAAAAATGAACCCGGAGGGGGGTTGTAATGTGGGTGCCTTTTTAGTGGTTAATTTTTGAGAACTCGAGTTTAAATATCATTTTAGTGATCGCACCGTATTTTATTTTGGCCTTGGCGAGTTCATAAAATATACTCAAAATTGCTCGGGTGGAGCTTGAGAATGCCTTTTTGCTCTTTATTGTCTTTTCTTTTTCTTTTTGTTTCGAGAGCGGCACAAAAACGATTTCGAAAGTTTAAGGTGCTTATTTATCAAGGCCTTGGCTTATTTCGGGTGCGAATTGATTTTGTTGGTATTTAAACAAGAGGAAAAAGAGGGTTAATTGTTAAAAGGGTATTAACAAGAAAAGTTGGTTAGTAGGCTCAAGGGGGTTTCCTAGAGGTTGATAAAAATGAGAAAATAAATTACGAAAAGAATTAGACTAAGTGGGTTCGTTTTATCATCTATTACCATTTTAACCAAAATAGGTGTACTTAACCCGGTATTAGGTGCAAACTCTATGAGTCGAGTGAAGTCAAAGCTCTCGAAAAATTGTGAAAGAAATAGAGTTCTCGTACGAACTCTTTTAGGCTCAAAATTTACCTCACAGAATTTCGGGTTTAAATTGTGTACTATCGAGTCTTCGCTAAACTCTCAAACATCCCGTTTTTATTGCCTTTTTAAACTTCATTATGGAGATGACATGTGGATTAGGACTCAATGCTTTTGTTTAGTATAGACCTAGGCTTTGCATAAATTCTAGAACTTCAAAATTAAGACTAAAATTTCTCACTAAAACTGATCCTTTGTGTTCCGTCTTTTCATTTTAAGGACAAATAACGGAACTTTAATTTTATTTCCGAGGGAGGTAGTGTGTCGGAAAAAATTTCAGAATCGATAAATTAGTTCAATTATTTTGTTGTTTATTTGATTTTTATTTATTTTTGTTTTTGTTAGTGCAAAACAAACTGAAAGTGCGGGGTTGCACGGCCCTCCGCGTCATTAAAATGACGTCTATTCCAAGGACGTCGCAAAAGAAGAGAAAAACAAAAACAAAAATAGACATGAATTTTAAAATTAGACCCTTTAAAGGTTGGGTCCTACGTGAGGCGTGCCCCTGGGTGCGCCCCGCGTAGGAGGTACGTTTTGGGCTCTTTGTGGGCAGAGACTCAAATACGCGGGGCGCAATAAGAGGGGCGCCCCACGTGTTTGAGTGTTTGGGCTTTTTATGCCAGAAAAAAGAAGAGCACGCGGGGCGTACCAGGGGTACGCCCTGCGTAAATGTTATTAATGGTGCACAAAATAGAGGAATATGAACACGAAAAAGAATTGAACATAAAGGTAAATTAGATTAAAACAGAAAAGAAAGTACAATGAAAAGATAAAAGGACAACAAATGTCATACTTAAAACAAAACGAACTAAAATAAACACGAAAAAGAAAATACAAAACAAAGGAGAACATAAAAAAAATGAACACTATGGTTGAGGCGGAGGGGGATTTCCGTGAAGTGGGCATAGAAGGTGTTGGTGAAGGCTTCGAAGCTGGCCCTATCCGCTTGCCTTTGGGCCTCGGAGGCGTCGAGGCGAGCATCGAGGGAATCGAAGTGGGAGTCGAAGTGGGCCCGATCACGACGTTGGTTGCCCTCCAAAATATCCAACCGGGCATAAAGCGCGTTGAAGTCGTGGAGGGGCGGAGGACTGAAATTGAGGCCCATGCTCGAGTCCGAGTCACCTTCCTCATTGGAGTGGGCTGCCCCCGAAGTTTCACCCGGGCCGGAGTTTGAACTCTTGAGAGACTTAAAGGCGTTCTTTTCCACGGGCCGAGGCAAAAGGCTTGGGAGGCGATCAAGGGCAGCCTCGCCGAGAGTGGTGAGGGAAAAGATGGTGATGAGGTAGCCAAACCCGAGCTTGGCCCACTTCCGGATGGGTGTGGAGTGGAGATGGACGGCCACATGGTAGGAGAGGTCATAAGTGAGCCCGTTGGCACAACAGTAGAGGGCCAACAGTTAATGCTTGTTGACCTTGGTGGACTCGGACTTCCCCGAGAAGTAGAATGAGATGAAGTGGTGGAGAAGTTGGAGGATAGGGTCACGGATGCAAGCCGGACGGAGGTTGGATATGTCATAATCTTCGGACCCGGTGATGGAAGTCCAAAAGTCTCGGGTGGAGACACCATCGGTCCAATGGGCGATGCCCGCCTCCGCTTGGTGAGTGAAGTGGTTCTGGAGCCATTGAGTGTCAATGGAGAAGGGGCGGTTGTGAAGGCGGAAGTTGAAGAGGGCGGCTCCGGGGACGTTGTTAGAGGTGAGGGTGGTGTAGAACTCCACCACTAGTGACGGGTACACCCGCTGATGCGTAGAATAGATGTCGTACCAACCGAGGGCGCGGAGGAGAGCTTCGAAGGGATCGCCAAGATTATGATGATCAAGCACGCTATCTGAAATGTACGGGAGCTCCTTGACTATGGCCGCGCAAAGATCTTCGTACTTTTGGGCCTCCTCCTCGGTTAGGAGATGAAAAGGAGCCCGATATTGGCGGGTGAGAGGTGGAGTTCCCCCTCGTTCGGGAGGTGGAGGTGATTGGTTATGGGCGGAACGGGAAGAACGGGCCCGAGTGGACCGTGGGGGACGCATGTCGACGGTTTGTTTTCGCCTAACCATGGTGGTAGTGGGTGGTGGGTGATTTAGAAAGAGTAGAAGAAGAGTTGGGGAAGTAGGATTAAGTTGTGGGGAAGAGAAAGAAGGAGAAGGGGGAGTATTTATAGGAGAGGGATGGGAATCCAAGTAAAACTCGGATTCCCAGGGGGGTACGCGAGGCGTGAAGGGGCCACGCCACGCGTATCCCACCTCCTGACCGTTATTATTCGCAAAAGGGGTAAGGTACGCGGGGCGTGAGAGGCAACACGCCTCGCGTATTACACCTCCTGCCCCTTTTTGATGGAAAAAATGGGAAGGACGCGGGACGTACATGGGGGTACGCCCCGCGTAAAAGGCAGAAGTTGAAGAATTTTTTTCGGTTTTAGTAGTTTTTTTTATTATTTTTAATTTTATGGTTTATTAATGAGTATTTGATGATTTTTATGATTTTTAAGTTTATTTAAGAAGGTGGTTTAGAAAGAATTAATGTGGAGGGAAGGTGAAAGGATTTGAATTTGAAAGGAGGTGATGTGATTGGAGAGAAGAAGAGGTGGAGTGTGGAAGTGGGAAAGACATATGGGGAAGTGGGAAGAGTGATGGGAAGAGTGGAGAAGGGAAAAGGCTGTCATGGGGAGTTGTGATTCACAACTCCCCGAAGATACGCGAGGCGTGCCCTAGGGCACGTCCCGCGTGTCCTCCCACGTGGCATTTATTCGAAAGGGGTTAACTGCCACAGGTTACGCGAGGCGCCCCGCGTAACGTGTCTTTTATGGACAAAAGTGGGTCAGAAACGCAAATGCGCGGGGCGTACTGGGTTGTACGTCTCGCGTGTTTAAGAATTTTTGGATTATCAATGGGATTTGTTTTTCTTTTAATTCATGAAAAATGATAAAAAAAAATTTTAAAAAAATTTTAAAAAAAATGAAAATAAAATGGACATAAAAGCAAAAATAAAAATTTAAAATTTAGACGTAACAATGACTCATAGGGGAAAAACTTAAAACCACATAAAAGGGTAAATAAATAAAAACAAGTTTATGATACATATAAACAAAAGGTTCGAGAAATTCAAACCGATGCTATGTTTAGAGTCGAAGTAGCTCGACTTTCTCGTGCGGCGGCTCAATGCAAGCTGTCCGAATTGGAACTTGACGGGTCCAAACTTCCACTTTCATGAGCGTTATCGCCTGTCCGGACTCCCAATTTTTGCCTCGCAGATTTTGTTCGGTGTTTGCCGGGAGGGATCCTAGTGGCCTTTCTTGTTGCTGACGATTCAGATGGGCTACTTGGCGGCTAAGGTCCCTGCAAAACACCTCACTATCGGCCAAACGAGTTAAGATATCCTTTAACAATGACGTTACAGACTGGCCGTGCACATTATCGGGGGGTTGTGTGTTCCGATTACCGGGCATCGCTTGTGATTACCCTAACCCATTTTCCCGATATTCTTGCTCAAAGCCGGATGGGGGCCTCAACACATTATTATTATTGCCATATGACAAGTTCGGGTGTTGGTACCGAGGCCGCCAACCGCTGTTATTATTATTGTGGTGGTGATAGGAGTTCGAATTAGGATTATACCTTGGATTGCCTCCTATATAACTTACATTCTCGATGTCGCCGGCGAAAGGGCTGCCGGCTTGGCAATTGAGTCCGTCATGGTCTCCACCACAGTGATTGCACATCAGGACCTGTGCACTTTTGTTGAGGCTCAACTGGGCTATTAACGCGTCAAGTTTCTTATTCATCTCCGCCATGGAACTTTTCGGAGCCTCTTTCTCCACAGCGAACGTTTGATGTCGTGACGGTCCGGCAAGCCGATCCTCTTGCCACTGCACGCTTTTTCTCGCGAGCTCATGAATGAGCTCGTAGGCCTCACTTGCTGACTTCCGAAATAGATCCCCACCTGCAGCGGAATCAACGGTTGCACGATTAGTGGGGGTTAAACTGTGGTAAAAGGTGCTTACCAACTCGTGCTTTGGGATGTCATGGTGGGGGCAGTTTCGGAGCAACTTCTGGAACCTAGCCCAAGCTGCATGAAGGGCCTCGCATTCCAGTTGCCTAAAAGATGTGATATCAGTCCGTAACTTGACCGTTTTAGACGGCAGGAAATAGTAGGACAGGAACTCCTTCTCGAGCTCCTCCCATGACGTGATGGATCCCGCCTCCAACGAGTGTAGCCACTCCAACGCCTGTCCTGTTAAAGAAAAAAGAAACAACTTTAGTCTCACAGCCTCAACGGGAACACCATTTTGCCGAGAGGTGTCGGCACACATAAAGAATTTATCGAGATGTTCGTTAGGGTTCTCATGGAGTTCCCCTCCGAATTGACCGCATTGTTGTATCAGCTGGATCATGCCGGTCTTTATCTCGTACGTGTTGGCCGGTATCGTGGGGGCGACAATTCCGTTATGGTTTTTGGGACGATGCGGAGCAAGGATCTCCATCATCGAACGTGTGTCGTTGCCCCCGCAGATGTTGTTCACATGCGGCCTTTGGTTTCCTTCGGGCTGGTTGACCTCGGCGTTGGGGTTTGCCATTTTCTCTCTCCGAATCCTACAAAGAGTACGTTCAATTTCGAGATCAATAGGAACGAGAGAATTAGTCCGAGATCGGGTGTGCATAAAAAGAATGAAATATAATACATTATCAACAAGAAAGAATGATGTTAGTAAAAGTATATATAAACAATTTATACAAAAAGAATGCTTAAACTAACAATAAAATGTTTTTGTCTAATATTGCAAGATATTATAAATCCCCGGCAACGGCGCCAAAAACTTGATGCGTGTCGTCTAATGTAGTGTTTTTTACGACAAAATATATATGATAAGTGCGTTACGACTATGGATGTGATCTTTCTAAATGCTCTATATTTACTAGACGTCACTACTTAGGGGCAAGTGTACCCCGTTGTATCAAGTAATAATCCGGTTAAGACCGGGTATCGAATCCACGGGATTTATAACTGCAAGTATTAAACGACTCGGTTTTATACGTTATTTAAGTGGTGAATACTTTGAGGTTGATATGGGGACCAACTACAAACTACTCCTAACTACGGGTGAGGCAAATTTATATAACAAAACTCTACGAAGTGATGCGGATGCGATAAGATATAAATATGACAAATAACGACTTCTAATGTTTATACGGTTGATGGTTTGTTCGTGCAATGAAGACTACGTGTAGTGTGATCGACCCGTGAAGTACTTAGACTACGTGGTTCCTAGTCAAGGCGTGTCTAATGCTCGGGATCAGAAATTAGGGCCCGTAAGTTCCGTGGCTTGTCAATTCCTACGGTTTCCGGTTTGTCACTTCCGGTAAGGCAACACCTATATGAATCCCTAAAGATAGCCCGAATGGCGTCGGAAATCGCGTTCTCCTACACAATAATCAATTATGTATATCAAAACAAGTAACAAACATCAACACATATATAGAAAAGAAGATTATGAATCATAAATTATAAATATGGAGAATGTGAATATGAATTACAACCAAGCCTAGTACATAGGATCAGTGCAAGCTAATTAGCAAGTGTAAAGGGAAGAATCCACCCTCGGAACTAGCTAACCGGACTCAAAGCCATCTCTTAGGACTTGGATGGTGGAGCTTTCGAGCTTGGTGCATGGAGATGGAGCAGAACTTTGATGGAATGCCGGAATCAATGAACAAGCTCTCAAGGTGGAAGAGTTTGGCTATATAAAGCCTAAAAACAGAATCTAAAAGTACAAGAATCTAATCTCAAGAGTTTCTTTTCTATGCCAAAAGAGAAGGTTGTGAAATGAGTGCTAGTCACTCCTATTTATACACATCAAGCTAGGGTAGATTTGTAATTTCACAAAGTACAAGCATGGAGCAACATTATTTTGTGCAGAAATCCCATAATACGCCTCGCGTAGGGTGTGGAACGCCCCGCGTGTTTGCCCATTCCGTCAGAAATCTCCTGCATGTGGACAAATTCCAGATCTTGTTGTCTCAAACACGCCCTGCGTAGACTGAGATGCGCCTCGCATGTTTGAGTTTCTGAGTTTTTATTGCTTGAATTAGGTCTTTTACGCCGTGCGTAGTTGAAGCACGCCCCGTGTAAATGTGTCTCTGAGCTTTTTTTCATTGAAGAACTTCCTTACACGCCCTGCATGTAAGGTGGTACGTCCCGCGTATGGATAGTTGACTTGCAGTTTGACTTTCGGGATTAGGTTAATCATTTCTGACATATGTTCCACGCCCCGCGTATGGTGGTACACGCCTCGCGTACTGATGACTAGATCCCACGTGGTGCCTACGGATAAGTCAATTATTTCTGATCCAATGTTTCATGCCTCGCGTGAGGAGTGATGCGCCTCGCGTGTATGGATGGATTTTCACTTCTTGCTCGTACCTGAAATACAATTCGCGGGAGCCGAGTTAGCTTGACATTTTATTTACTAATATTAATCAAAAATACGGAAAATTAACCGAAAGTACGGAATTTATTTTTATTTCGTTATTTTATTAAAACACTCTATTTTTGTAATTAAACTTATTTATTTCCTTTAAAATTGAACCGTAAATCACGCTAAAAGATAGGGGTAAAATACCCCTATCAGCAGCAGGTGCTGACAGGTTTTCTTTCTACTTGGTAGGAGTAGGAAGAGGTTGATCAGCAGAGTTATTAACCTGCTCAGTGTCAGTCTGAGGCTGAGTAGAATTTGGTGGTTGATGCAACTCAGAGCTATCTTGAGCAGGAGGAGTTTCCTTTGCTAACTCATTGGGTTGAGCAGCATGGACTTCGAGAACTTGCTCAGTGGAAGGATGAGCAGAAGTGTCGATAGAAATTGGACCCTTAGAAGCTTTCGGGTCGGCTTGTTCCTCAGCGTGAGAAATAAAGGCTTGCTTTTCCTTCACTTGGTCAAGAGAAGGTTCAACGATGTCTATGAAGAACTGGAATTGAAGCCCAATGAGATCAGTGATAGGGTCCCTCAGTGGAGATTCATCCAATAAGTCTATGACTTTGGGTTTCAGAGCTTTGCGTATGAACCGCTTTTCTGTGTTGTCCTTTTGAGTGTGGTTTTGAGGAGAATGATCAGCAGCAATAGAGTCAAGGGACTCAGAGGAAGAGTTGAGTCCAAGGTCAGCATCAAGGCCTTCCACAACTTTGTCCTTCACTAGTGACTCAGCTTGGTTCTCAGCAGGTTGCTCAGCAGCACCTGTGTTACTTGGCTCAGCAGAACCCATCTTGTCAGTTTGAGGCTGACCCTCAGTATCACCATGTTCTTCCTCCTGATCACAGGGAGTCTTCTCCAAATCAATTTCTTGACTTCGTACGAAGTGTGATTCTTGTGTAATCACAAAGTCAAGTGGGTTAGCATCTATCGGCTTTAACCCTGAGGTTTTCTTCCTCTTCAAAGGCTGATCAGGTGTTTCCTCACTTTCTTCCTCAGGCTCAACTTGCCTTTTCTGTTTCTCAGCTGACTTAGGTTCCCCTTGAGTTTTCTCAGCAAGTGCAACTTTCTTCGCACTAGATACTATCATAAGCTTCCTCGGAGCTGTGTTAATGTCTTTTGAGGATTGGTCATCTTTCCTCTTTCTGTCCTGCCTAGTGCGCTCAGCGGGTTCTTTGTCACCCAAAACTTTCTTCCCTTTCTTGGTCAGCTCATCCTGTGCTTCTTCAACCATATTATTCCCTTCCATATCTTCCTCACTGGGTGCTTCTGCAACCATAGCCCCATTTCCCTTCTTAGGTTTTATAGGTTGGTTGTAAGCTAAACCGAATAGCACTGCTGCAGTGATTTCAGTGCCCTCAATCTCAATTTCCTCTACTAAGCTGACCTGGTGATCCCGAAGTATTTTGGTGATGAGAGAACCCATCCTGAGGATCCCGGTGCTTTGTTGAAATGCTCCGATGAGAAATACGGGCATGTTGAGCGGCTTGTAGTTCAACATGTGCCAGATGAAGCATTGCTCAAAGTTGGAAGCTGAGGAGGAGGAGGAGTTTACCTTGGGGAACAGGAAGTTGGTCAGGATATAGTGAGCTTGCTTTTGAGGCTGACCCATGCAGGTACTGGCGATCTCTCCTTTGTGGTTTTTTGGTTTACAGAACTCAACAGGGTAATCAATGCGCAGGTAGTCGTTCGTGCACCTGAGTTCTGATCCTTTTGCCTTCGGCTTTAGCAGTTTAGCGAGATAAGACGGATTGATGATGATATCCTTGTTTTTGACCTTGGTGATCATGTAGTCGTTGTCATCATCGGCTACTCTGAGATTAGTGTAGAACTCCCTCACTAACTGTGGATAAGTGGTTCCAGGGAGAGAGAAGAGTTCAGTCCAGCCATTTTTTGAAATCCACTCGCAAAATGGCTTCTCAGCTTCTACAAATCCGTTGGAGAACCAGCGGGAACGGAAAACTTTAAGATTTTTGACGTTTTTGAAGACTGGTGAGAACGTCTGTTCCTTAGGTTTCACGTTCTTCTTCTCCTTCTTCTTCTTCGATGGAGTTGCTTGGTCAGCTTGAGGGTTTTTACAAGGCATGCTGACCTTGGGAACAGATTGGTCATGCTGACCGTGGGTTTGTTCTTGAGACTCTGTGGAAGTCTCCGGATATTCCTGCTCAGCAGGAGATGGAGGATTGATGTCGGAGCGATTGTCGTCGTATTCTTGCCCAGAATTGTTCTGGGAATCGCTAGACATGGTGTTCTTGAGAATTAGAGAAATGCAGAAGATTTGGGAATTTAGAGAGAGAGAAATCGAATGCCAAAGATTCCAAGTGTAAAGAGAAATTAGTGGGAAATCGTCCATTATTTATAGTCATTTTGAGTTGATCTGATAGGTCGGAATGGCGGTTTCTCCTCGAGTTGATCAATCGACAGTTATCTCTGGCATTAATGACACATTCGGCGCATGGTTTTCTAATTATTACGCTTACGTCATCCTAGGTGGCTACTTGAATGCGCGTGCTAGCATTAATTGTGCAAGTGGCTTTACTCAGTATCTAGAATACTAAACGTTTGAAGTTCTGAGTGCTCAGTTTTGCGTAGAAGGGATTTTTAGCATGCTTAGTAACTCAGCACATAGTAATCACACAATATATATGTCTACTCAGCATAAGGTGATTTTATGTCATTCCTATTAGCTCAGCATAAGATAGTTACTTATTAAGCAATAATCACTCGGCATTCATTTAGTGCAGAAAACTTATTGAAGAGGATTAGACATACCGATAGCTTCCCTTAGTATGCAAACCTGCTCACGAGCCAAGGACTTCGTGAAGATATCCGCAAGCTGTTCATCTATTGGAACATAGGTCAGCTTGATCTCACCCTTGAGTACATGATCTCTGATGAAGTGATGTCTAATGCTGACGTGCTTCATCCTGCTGTGTTGGATTGGATTTTTGGATAAGTCAATGGCACTCTTGTTATCGCATATGACTTCAATTGTTTTTGTTTGTACACCATAATCCTCCAGCTGTTGCTTAATCCATAGGACTTGTGCCACACAGCTTCCAGCAGCAATGTACTCAGCTTCAGTGGTTGACAGGGCAACTGACGATTGCTTCTTACTGAACCAAAACACTAGACAGCTTCCAAGGAAGTGGCATCCTCCTGAAGTGCTTTTACGCTCCAGCTTGTCTCATCCATAGTCAGTGTCAGTGTATCCAATGAGTGTGAAGTCATTTGTGTTTGGATACCATAAACCTGCATTTACTGAGCTCTGCAAATATCTAAAAATTCTTTTCACAACTATATAGTGAGATTTCCTGGGGTCAGCTTGATATCTTGCACAGTAGCATATTGAGTACTGAATGTCTGGCCTACTAGCAGTTAGATAAAGTAGAGAGCCAATCATACATCGATATAACTTGCTGTCTACTGACTTACCTTTCTCATCAGCACAAAGCACAGTGTCAGTACCCATTGGGGTAGATATGGGCTTACATTCTTCCATATCAAATTTCTTCAATATCTCCTTAGCGTACTTGGTCTGACTAATGAAGATGCCATTTTTACCTTGTTTGATTTAAAGTCCAAGGAAGAAGTTGAGTTCCCCAGCATTGACATCTCAAACTCAGTTTGCATCTGTTTGCTAAATTCCTTGCACATAGATTCATTAGTAGCACCAAAGATAATATCATCTACGTATATTTGCGCCAACAGGGTATCTTTACCCTTTTTCTTAATGAATAAGGTTGTGTCAGCTTGTCCTCTGACATAGTTCCTGGTCAACAGGAAACTGGTCAGCCTTTCATACCAAGCATGTGGTGCTTGCTTTAGGCCGTACAGAGCCTTTTTTAGTTTATAAACATGGTTTTGGAATTTTGAATTCTCAAACCCTGGAGGCTGACTAACATAAACCTCTTCGTTTATAACTTCATTAAGAAATGCACTCTTAACATCCATTTGGAACAATTTAAAGTTCATAAAGCTAGCGTATGCACATAATATTCTTATTGCCTCTAACCTAGCTACGGGTGCAAAGGTCTCACCATAGTCAATACCTTCCTGCTGATTGTAACCTTGAGCTACAAGTTTGGGTTTGTTTCTGACTACGTTACCTTGTTCGTCTAACTTGTTGCGAAAAACCCACTTTGTTCCAATGGTCTTTTGATTCTTCGGTTTAGGCACTAAATCCCATACTTCGTTTCTCTTGAACTGATCAAGTTCCTCTTGCATAGCGTTGATCCAGAATTCAATGTGCTCAGATTCTGAGAAGTTCTTTAGCTCATGAACTGAGACAAACGCAACATTACTGAGATATCTCCTGAGCTGATTTCTGGTCATCAGGGTGTTCTCAGCAGCATCAAGAATGGACTTCTCTAAGTGTTCTCTTGGAATTTTGATCTCTTTTGGTAGTGTTGAGTTTTCAGGAACACGTGTTTCAACAATTTCTGCAGTTTTAGATTGGTCAGCAAAGGTAATTTCAGGTTCGTTTTTACCTTTGGTCAGCCCTTGTGGTAATGACTCAGCGGCTCGATTTTGGTCAGCGGAAGCTGAGCATGGGTCATCTTCGATAGGCTGACTTATCTTCCCTGTAGGGTCAGTTTCATCGAACTCAATATGTACAGACTCTTCTACGACCTGAGTTCGTTTATTAAACACCCTATATGCTTTGCTGTTTGTTGAGTACCCTAGAAAGATAGCTTCATCAGCTTTAGAATCAAACTTAGCAAGGTTGTCTTTCGTATTAAGAATAAAACATTTACAACCAAAGGCACGAAAATATCCAATGTTGGGTTTTCTTCCTTTCCAAAGTTCATAGGGGGTTTTCTTGAGTATAGGTCTAACTAAAGCCCTATTGAGTATATAGCAAGCTGTGTTGACAGCTTCACCCCAGAAATACTTTGGAAGCCTATTCTCACTCAGCATTGTCCTAGCTATTTCAACTAAGGTTCTGTTCTTCCTTTCAACTACCCTATTTTGTTGAGGAGTTCTAGGAGCAGAAAAATTATGGTCAATGCCGCTGACTTCACATAATTCATCAAACTGTTGGTTTTTGAATTCTCCGTCGTTATCACTTCAGATGTGAGCTAACTTAAGGTCTTTGTCATTTTCAAGTTTTCTAATCAGTGTTGAAAACATTCAAAAGCTTCATCCTTGCTACTCAGCAAGATGACCCAAGTATACCGAGAGAAATCATCTACAATGACCAAGGAAAATCTCTTACCACCCAAGCTCAGCGGCTGGACTGGTCCGAAAAGATCCAAGTGTAGTAATTACAATGGACGCTTGGTTGAGACAACATTTTTACTTTGAAAAGACTTTTTGGTTTGTTTACCTTGCTGACAAGCATTGCATAATTGATCCTTCTCAAATCTAAGTTTGGGTAATCCCTCAACTAATTGCTTTCTTGCTAGTTTGGCAAGGAGGTCCATGCTTACATGACCAAGTCTCCTATGCCATAGCCATGAATTATCTTCCTTTGACACTAAGCATATATTTTTTGAAAACTTCTTTTCTAAACTCAGCATGAAAACATTGTCAACACGAGGGGCAGTTAAAATTAAATCACTTATTTTACCCTCGAGTATCCGACACTCAGTGGCATCAAATACAACCCTTCTACCGCTGTCGCACAGTTGAACAACACTCAATAGATTATATTTGAGACCTCTGACTAGGGAGACTGACTCAATAGTAGGATTTCCTCCAATTGTACCTGATCCCACTATCTTACCCTTTTTGTTGTCTCCGAAACTTACATTTCCACCTCGTTTATGCACAAGTGTGATGAACTGAGTTTCATCACCAGTCATATGCCTCGAGCATGCACTGTCAATGTATCATAGCTTTGACTTATCTGCGCACCTCATGCTCACCTGTAATTTAAACTAGTCATCTTTAGGTACCCAATTCTTTTTGGGTCCTCGTTGGTTAGCGTGAATAGGTGAAGCATCATATTTTATTTTGTGACGGTATACATTTATGGTGTGGCCATCTTTACCACAATAGTCACAAAAAACTACCCTTTGAGGGTATTTCCACTTTTGGTCAGCACGATGGTGCTGAGCATACCAACACACATTTATAGTGTGTCCTCTCTTTCCACAATAGTCACACTGACTGTTCTGTTGAGTGTACCATTTATGCTGACCAGTACCTTGATACTCAGCATTTGGATAGAACCTTTTCTTAGCTGATGTACTCAGCTGGTTCTGTATAGATGTGATGTCCTTCCTCAGCTTCTTAGAGTCTGATTGGACTTCAGAGACAAACCCGTGGATGATTTTCAAGTTTTCATCTTGCCTAGTATTGTCCTGGAGCAGATGTCGAAGGTCATTGAGTTTGACCTCTTCAATCTCATCACATCGCATGCTGAGTGCTCATATTTTCTTATTACACTTTTTGGTCAGTGTATAGAGATCACTCAGGGCATTAACCATTTCATTTCTGAGCAAAAGAAGAGATGTTACCTCATTGGAGTGTTCCTTTTGGTCAGATCCATCTGAGAGGTCAGCTTGCTCAGATATGCAGTGGTCAGAATTTTCGTCAGCCATGAAACATATGTTTCCTGACTCAGTGGCATCAGCTTCTGATGAGGTTGACTCATCACTATCACTCCATGTTGCCACCATTGCTTTTCTGCTACCTTTCTTTTCTTTCTTCAAAGTGGGACAGCTTGATTTAATGTGCCCAGTTTGATGGCATTCAAAGCAAGTGACAGGCTTCGAGCTGTCCTTCTTGTATCTACTGTCACTGGACTCAGCTTTGTATTTATCGCTTCTTTCGAATGGCCTTTTGTTGTTCTTGTCATTCTTTCTAAACAGCTTCTTCATCTTTCTGGTGAACATGGCCATCTCCTCATCATCTGATGAATCAGCTTCCGTTGAGTCAGCTTTCATGATAAGAGATTTTTACTTCTTGTCCTCAGACTTTTCTTTAGCCTCAAAATTCTTCATGGAGATCTCGTGGGTCAGCAGAGATCCAATCAGCTCATCATATTTGTATGTGGTCAGGTCCTGAGCTTCTTCCACAGCTGTCTTCTTAGCTTGCCAGTGTTGGTCCCGTGTGATTAGTTCCAAGGGGGGGTTAGGAACTAATGTAATTTTTTCGCTAATTAATCTTGCTGACTTGATAATTTTGGTGAGTTTATTAACTCAACTTTGGTCAGCTTGGCCGATCTTAGTGTAAGTCAGCTTTAGTCAGATGCTGACTAAGACTGTTTCACTTGAGAGTTGGGAATTGACACTTTTGTGGTCAGCTTCCAACTCAGCACTCTAATTTACTCAGTGTCAGCTTTAAACAGTTTATATGCTGAGTAAATATAACAAGCAACACTTTTTTTTTGATAGTAAATATAACAAGCAACACATGAACATATATATATATATATATATTTAAGAGAGTTAGAAATTACTCAGTATCACTTATCCTGGTTCGGCCTCTCCGTCTACGTCCAGTCCCCAGACTCCTCCGGGCTTTTTGAATCCAATACTGAGCTCTTTAAAGGTAGAGCACAAACCGGTTACAAGACAGTTGAATATGCAAGAGTATCTTCCTCTATTCGTCTACTCAACTCCTACTAAGTGCTACAACCCAGCACCTAGATTTCTCTACCACTGAGTATTTACAACCAAATACTCAGCACAACACTCTCAATTCACAATTGATACAATTTGCTCTTTTTCAGCTAAAGAACACTTTAGATGATTACAAAACAATCAATCTAGCATTTACACAGGAATAGAAAGTTGGTGTAAGATTTCTTTCTTGTTTTTGAGTGCTTTGAGCTTGTATTTTTCTCTCTTGTATATTCTGTATTTCGGTAATGATCCAAGAGGATTGTTTGTCCTTCTATAGTGAACTTTGAGGATCAAATGATTTGAATTTGATTTGTCTGTTGAATCCAAAACGGCTCTTTTGGGGGACAACCTTCTGGTCAGCTTCAGATGTGCAGGCCAATCTTGTTTTCTGATTTCTTCAGATGTCAGGCTTGTCTTCTTCCTACAGACTTTGTCTTCTTGCGGCAGTTTGTCTTATAGTAACAAACAGTTGACCCATGCATCTCGGAATTTGGCTTTTGCGTAATTCCAAGGCTTCAATTATTGGTGCAGACAGTTGTCGGATTTGTCTTTTAGCTAACGGATCATTCATGCTGTCCTGAAGATTACTCAGCTTTACTTCGCTAGTCATTGTCTTTGATTGTCACCAATTCTCATACTGAGTTCTTTTTCACTCAGCTTCCATGGTCAGCTTCGTTCTGCAAGATCCAGTTCTGAAGCAGACTTCTCTTATGCTGAGCTTCGTTCCACTCAGCTTCTTTGATCAGCTTTATTCTTAAGCTGTTGTTTTGAAGATGACTTATCTTCTCTTATGCTGAGTTTCTCTTCACTCAGTTTGTGTTGTGTTCTTCATGCTGACTTTGTCCTGTCTTAATTTTATTTCCTTTTGCATTTATATTTATACTCAATATTGAACAAACGGATTAGTACAATTAAATCAAAGCACTTAAATTTAATTGTCTCTTAATCATGGATTAAGCTTAAATGATTTTGTCAAATCAAAATCTTGTGGAAAGATGTTTCAACAGCCAGCTCTTGGGGAGACTTCTTAAGATTTTCTTCACTTGTTCTTCTTCTGTGAAGTTCTTGCCGAGTCTCTTAAGCTCATTTATGATATTGGTGAACCTTGAGTTCATCTCAGAGATGTCTTCATTTTCGTTCATCTCAAACAGCTCGTATAGTCTCATGTGTTGATTCAGCTTGGACTCCTTGACCTTGCTAGTTCCTTCATAGGTCACCTCCAGCTTTTTCCAGATTTCCTGTGCTGACTCAAAACCTGAAATTTTGTTGTACTCTGCAGCATCTAACGCACAGTGAAACATATTGATAGCCGAAGCATTATTTTGTAATTTTTTAAGGTCATCCTCTGACCACTTAGACTCACTCTTGACAGATTTTACTCCGTCAATAATTTCATAGGGAACAAACGGGCCTTGGACTATTGCCAGCCATGCACTCATGTTTGTTGCCTGAATGAAGTTTTTCATTTTATTCTTCCAAAATGTATAATTTGACTCGAAGAACAGAGGAGGCCAACTAATAGATAATCCCTCAGGGAGTATATGTGTTGTTTGATTTCCTGGAAGGAACCGAGTGCTGTTCTCATCCATTTACAGGGATCAGCTTAAGATAGTTTTATGTTGAATAGTGAGCTACTGAGCTCTGATACCACTTGTTGGTCCCGTGTAATGTAATAGGATTAGTTCCAATGGGGGTTAGGAACTAATGTAACTTTTTCGCTTAATTATGCTGACTAAATTTAATCCTTTAAATAACTTCACTCAGTTTTAGGTCAGCAAGGCTGAGCGTGATGTTAGACAACTTTAGTCAGAAGCTGGCTAGAACTGTTTTACATGTGAGTTGGGAAATAATACTTAGGTCAGTTTCCAACTCAGCACTCAGATTACTCAGCGTCAGCTTTTACAGATTATATACTGAGTAGTTTAAGCAAGCAACACATACATATATATATATATATATATATATATCAGGAGAAGGGTTAGAGATTACTCAGCAGACTTATCCTGGTTCGGCCTCTCCGCCTACGTCCAGTCCCTAGAATCTCTCCGGGATTTTTCAATCCACTACTGAGCTCTTTAAAGGTAGAGCACAAACCGTTTACAAAGCAATTGAGTATGTAAGAGTACCGTCCTCTATTCGTCTACTCAATCCTACTGAGCGCTATAACCGAACAATCAAATTTTCTCTACCGCTGAGTACTAAAACCGAGTACTCAGCTTCACTCTTCTAACCTTTACAATTGATACAAGATTGCTCTCTCTAAATGAAGAACACTTTAGATGAATACAAATTCACTCTAGACTTTTACACAATGATTGGAATTGGGTGTAAGTACTTGCTTTTTTTCTAATCAGACAGCTTCTCTTTTGGATCTTTTAACTTAGTGAAGATTTTGCTTGTCTTTTCTCTTTTTTATAATTCGGCAAAGGATCCAAGTGATGAACTTGTCCTTTTATAGCAAATTCTGAAGCTTCAATGATTTGAATTCGGACATATCCATTGAATTCAAATGGTCTTCTTTCATCATTGATAGGTCAGCATTCAGAATCGCAGGCCAATCATGTTGTCTGAATTTAGCAGGCATCAGGCTTGCCAGTTTCGTCTTTTTGCGTCAGGTTTCGTCTTCTAGCGCCAAGTTTGTCTTCTTGCCAAACGCCAGTTGATCCATGCGTCTCGAAAAGGTCTCTTGGTGTAATTCTGAGGCTTCTAAATTGGTGCAAACCTTTGTCGGACTTTTGTCTTCTAGTCAACGGATCATTGGTGCTGTCCTGATGAACACTCAGCTTGATTGTTTGGCTTTGCCTTTAAGATTTCCTTTGATGGGGCTGAGTTACGTCCTACTCAGCTTCTTCGGTCGGCTTCGCCTTCAAGCGTTATTCTGAAGAAGACTTTTCTTTTAACGGGGCTGAGTTGCATTCTACTCAGCTTCTGCTGTGCGTCTTTGCTTATGCTGACTTCGTTCTGTCTTTCTTTTTATTGAACACTTAGTTCTTATTCTCATTAGTTAATATACTCAACATTGAACAAACACATTAGTACAATTAAATCAAAGCACTTAAATTTAATTGTCTTAATCATGGGATTAACTTAAATAATTTTGTTAAATCAAAATCATGTGGAAAGGTGTTTCAACACCACATACTACTGATCTGTTGTAGCACATAAGAAAAGGTCGATGATGCCCTTCCAACATTCGTGAGGCAACGTGTCCTAAAAAACTAGGAATCACGGAACCCCTACTGGAGCCACCGTCCACCGGCTCCGAAACAATCCAACTATAGTTCTCAGTAGGTTTGGACCGTTTTATAGTCCCTGAAATAATATTAAACTACAAATAATACTAAATTTTAAATAATACTAAACTATAAATAATACTAAATTTTAAATAATATTAAACTATAAATAATATTAAATTTTAAATAATATTAAACTAAACTAAAAATAAAACTCAATTTTAAATAATATTATAATATAAATAATACATGTACTAGCAAATCGACCACCCCTACTATGTCTGCTCGATCCCTGAGTCGGCTGCACATCATCATCATCATCATCATCATCAGATCCCTGTCGTCGCTGGGTCTCGGCTAACTCCTGAAAATAGTCATCCACAACTTGAAGACCAGGATCTCGCTCTCCCGAATCATCCGCCTCCTCTCCCCCAACTCGGGCTGATCCAACACAAGATGATCTATCTTAGGCGCCCACAACTGTTGCATCTCAGCCGCTCTCCATCTACATCTTGATACATCAACACCACGTGCTCTCGTATGACGTGTTGTATCATCGACATCCATATCTAGCTGCCTCACTGTTGACGGGATAGATTTCTCGGCTACACTCTCCCTTTACACATATTGACCGTATTATTTTATAAAATTAGAAACCGTATACAAATATTATTCGTCTAACTAAATATTCATCTAACCGAATATTATTTTTTTAAAAAATAATTTATTATTCTAACTAAATATTATTGTAACTATATTCTAAAAAAAATATTATTCTAACTAAATACAAATAATTTAAATTACAAACTAAAAATAAAAAAAAATTAACTAAATTTTACAAAATAAAAAAAATAACTAAATTTATCAATTTAAACTAAAAAAATTAAAAGAAAATGTTTTCGCCTACGGGCGTATGAGCATCACGCCCTCACATAGGTGAGGGCATGATGCTATTACGCCTCACCTAGGGTGCCGGCGTATGAACATCACGTTGTCACCTGTGGTAGGGCGTTATGTTCATACGCCTCACCACAGGTGACGGCGTGATGTTCATACGCCCAAAGTCCCGATTCCGCGTTTTTAAAAACAACAAATTCAATCGAAAAACCGTATAAAATGCATCCAAATGAGTCGAAATTACATACCATAAATCCATTTCCTTTACCGCCCCTCCCCCGATCCATAGTTTTTGTCCGGATTTGAGTTTAGAATTTGAGAGGATTTGAAGAGTTGAGAGGATTTGGGTTGTTGAGTAAAAGGTATTTCCGTCTTTGTTAGAGGCTAAAGGTAGGAAATTAGGGCTATGAATAATAATCCACAAAAATAACTATATATATATTACAAAAAAAAAAAAATTGTACATAATAGACTTAAATGTGTCCCATTTAATTTCAGAATAAAAGTGTTATTTAGCTCTTTAATTTGGTTTCCATATTGTTCCAAAACCAACTTTAGATACTAATGTAGTATCATACATTAAATCAGTCCAAATTAGGGCTGTGCATTTTGCAGTTAAAACCGAAAAACCGAACCAAACCGCATTAAATTTCGGTTTTCGGTTCGGTTTTATTACTGTTCGATTCGGAATCGATTTATTTATTTAGGAAATATCGGTTTTCGGTTCGGTTCGGTTTTACAAAAATTACTTAGAAACCGAACCGAACCGAATATATAGCATATGGTTACCTTTTCACAAATAATACATAAAAATAAAATAAGTTGAAACTATTAGTGATTGCCAGTCTTGATCACATGCACCTTAATGAGCATGTAGAATTTGCTCATTCACCGTTAGATCTAGGCTTAAAGTGGAGATTCAAAGCATCCTGAGGCTTAGATTTAATAAACCTATATCTAACGGTGAATGAGTAAATTCACTTGCTCATTAAGGTGCATGTGAAAATTCCTGTAGTAATTGCTATTTCCTGTGTCAAAAAATAAATTTCTATTTCCTAAGTACACTTACTAAGAGCATCTCCAATAGAGGTGCCTAAAAGGGAAAAAAATCTGCTGTTCCAGCTTCCCTATCCCCTTCTCTGTCTCCCTTTTATTTGTTGACATGTGTCATCTTACTCCTAATCAGCTTAATAATTTCTAACATTTGTTAACCATGAGTTAACTCTAATTTAGTTAACTTCCTTCATTTGAAGTCCTAATCTTTCACGTCTTCCTCTTTCTCTCTTTACATCGTCTCTGCAATATCGTGAATTGATCTGTACATCATCCTTCACCCTTCCATGTCTTTCTCTTTCTGTATATATTTCATCAGCAAAATCCCTCTTCCATTAATTGATCTTTCTCTTCTTATTATAATACATTCCAATTTCATTCTATGTTTCTTCTAATTTTCTTGCTTATGGAAGGTGGAATTTATGTGCCATTGTTCTGGATTGCTGACCCAAATTATAGGTCGAAATATGCTGTTGAATTAGGTGGGATGTCAATACATTACTTCAAATAGTATAATTCCAACAATAATGCAGCAAACTTTAGGATTCATATTCTCCAATGTGAAATTGTGTTTGATTAGGGAAGAGAATGTTTGCAATTTGTTGTGGCATAATTGGGTATATGTTTTTGTTGTTGTTTTTTCTGTTTGTGGGCTTGATAGCCCGAGTTCTTTATTACTTGTAGTTATTTGTTTTTTTTTTTGTGCTTAATAACACTTCTTACTCCTAAAAAAATGCAGCACACATATGTTTCAGCTTATTTGGATTTTTTTAATACATTTTTATGACTTAGATGCACTTTTATGATTAAATGTTTTTGTTTTTCTTGTGACTTGAAATGGAAACATTGGTCTTATCATTGAAATGGAGAGATGAATTTTGAGTTATTTTCTCATTATGATTTGCTAGATTTTCCATTTAGGATTTGGAATGGATTTGATGAACTTTAGTTGCAGTTAATAGAATGGAAAATGAACCATTCCTTAGGAAAATGGATAAATTTTGAGATTGAAAAATCTGAAACTAGTTTTTGAAAAATGGGAAGTGATTCCTTAAATGAAGTTATAACAATTTTTTAATCGTACTATGGTGTTAACTCGGGTATCTTAGAATGCCATTTTTTTATGCCATAATCCCTACACTACACAGCCACTCGTCATTCAAGAAAATAGGACTAGTGAAGAACAAAGCCAAAGATCTTAGACCCAAGACTACATATCAGAACAGGTAACAAGCGGCTTAAGTGTTTCAAGCAGTGATATAGCCCAGCTTGGTCTCCAAATCCAACTCTGAAATTCTAAAATCAAAAAGGAAATATAGGCATAAGATGTATTTAACACTTGCAACACCAATAAAATAATCCATTCTATAAAAGAAATGTTGATTTATCTGCAAATTTCGCTTATAATCAAACTAAATTCAATAAGTAATCAATTGAAATCTACCAAAATTTTATAAGAACAAACCAAAGTACAAATTAAATATTAAATTAAAAAAAAGAATAGACACGAGAAGAAGAGAAGCAGAAGAAACTGTTGGCTTTATTTTTTGCATTGTTCAGAAAAAAAATTCATAGATGATTGATTGATCCCATACAGTAATGTCTTGTAGTAGCATTTTCAGGCAAAATCAAAGCAAGATAACAACTTTGGCCATGACAGAATCATGTAACTAAAGAGGAAAAAAATGAGAGCAATAGATACAAGTGATCATGGAACAAATCAAAGGCTACGAATAAGGATGCTTCAAAAGTAATGCCAGGGCCGAATGCTAAGGCGAGTCCTCATTTTCCCCCTCTACTTTCTTCTTGTTCTTCTTCTTTAGAATCTGCTCCGGGAAAGGACATTCCTTGTCCATTTCAGGGTTGGCTCCAATCATCACAGCAACCGTCCCGTCTTTGAAAAATGGAGCTCCTACAAGGTCATAAGGGCGAGCATATGCATATGCATATGGTGGTCTCAAAATGGCCTTAATAACACACAGCTTCCTGGATTGTTTTCGGCAATAGTAATGATGAAACCCACCACTCTAAGCTCACTCCATTTTCATCACCACATCAAAATACAAGTTATAGAATAGTTAACAGAGTCCTAATATCTTATTCTATATATATTATGATAATGATACAACACTAGTAATAGTTATTAAAAAAATTATATGTTTCATTTTATGGCTCTAATGGTGGAAAATTTAATTCAGACAGAAGAAATGACTCAAATTTGTTGAGAAAAACCAGGCCAACCTCATTTATTATGTGGGCACTTGGAATCTCATCAACATAGGACATGATCAACAAGTCATCATCTTCTATACCTGATATTCTAATAAGCATGTCAAAGATATCAAATGTCAGCCAGGAATCAATGTCTGAATCTACTTACACAAGGAGCAACAATTAGATGAACCAAAATCTAGCATCCTTGTTCACAAACTTGTTATCAGTCAAATATCAGTTTGGAGGATCAATTTCTTAGAGAAGATTGAAGAATGAAGAAGTAGAATATGAAATACTTTCATGTTTGGAAAGTAAGAAACCATTGCAGAAGAAAATAACTGAAAAAGAAAAAATTAGGAATCCTGTTAATTCAATTCAATCTCCTTTCCAATAACTAAAGATAAACAAATGGTAATCTAGCTGTGATTTGATATTAATTGAAATAAAAATAGATAAAAGTTTAAAAAAGTTATCCTCCATTAACTCTCCTCCAAAATCCAAATTGTTTTTTATGACATTGTTATCCTCACTCTCCTTATGAATCATATTACAACAATACGGTTTCAATTATAGATTACCCAGTAGGAAGTGTACTAAAATAATTCTATAGTTCATCTTTAAATCGAGGAATGCCTCTTCATCATTCAATTCCTTGAGTCTACAAAAAAAAAACTTCTTTCAATACCTGCTACTGCAACTCTCTGTATCTTCCAACCAAAAACTCACACAACTAGTACAAAAGAAAACAAAATGGGAGTTTTTTTTTTATGGGGATTTAATCACTTGAGAAACACCGTCATACGAATCAGTTAGTTTAAAATATAAAAGAATAAAAAAAACTGGAGTCCATTTCCATGGAAAAGGGGAAAGCTAATTTTGCTTTGAAAGACATTGAAAGGAGTTAATATAGGCAAAATTGGAAGAGAAGGAAATCGTTATTGGAAGAAAAAGAAATTGGAAGAGGAAGAAGTATGTTAATCTTTCTTCCAAAAAAAAGTTTGTTAATCTAAAAATAGAGGTTGAAAGAGGAAGATCGAGAAGTTGAATCTTGGTTATCAGCAAGTTAATAATAGTTTTAACTAAATTAGAGTTAACTCATAGTTAACAAAGGTTAGAAATTATTAAGCTGATTAGGAGTAAGAGGACACATGTTAAAAAATAAAAGGGACACAGAGAAGGGGATAGGGAAGTTGGGACAGTAGATTTTTTTCCGCCTAAAAGAGTGACAAAATTTACTAAAATATAGTATTTTATTGTCTCTTTCATCCACATCATTTTTGGCAACTTTTACTTAAAAAATGCTCCAATAGAGGTTGCTTGAAAAGTTGCCACTATAATTCTACAAATTATTATTTTATTATAAATAAAATGTTCCAGATTTTATTATTTCTAGGAGAGTATATTAAAAAATAATTAAACAAGGTTGACAAGAGGTTGCCAAAAATTGGCAACTTTCTTTGGCACCCACAATCACTCCAATAGTGGGCACCCTTTAAAAGTTGCCAAACCTGATGCCACATCAGCTGGCACTCTTTTGGGCAAACTCTATTGGAGATGCTCTAATTCCGCCCCCAATGACCACAATTCCTATTCCAATTCCCAAAGACCTCTTTCTTCCTTCAATAACTCTTCCAATTTCGAAAAAGTCTCTTTCTATTCTCCTTTATCTTTTCATTTATTTCAATTTTTAAAGAAAAGTCTATGCCTGCATCAATTTCTATCTACCTATGCATCTTTCCCTTCTCTCTAGTTTTTTCTATTCTCACCTTCTTAGACTTAGTTCTTTCTCATTCCCTATCTCTCTGTTTCTAATTCGAATGGTTGAATCAAAATGTGTGAAACCCTAAACTCTAACCTCTCATTCCCTATCTCTCTGTTTCTATTTCGAGTTCAATTCAAAATGTGTGCTCTGTTTATGTTTCAAGTCTAAACTCCACCGGCGGACCGCTTCCTTCATCCGTTTCCCCATAATCAGAAACTAGCCTAAATCTTTTTAATTCGGTTAATTAGGTTAAAAACCGAACCGAACCGAAATTTTCGGTTCGGTGTACTATCGGTTTATGTTGTTTTCGGTTTAAAATTCGGATCAGTTTTTTTTAATAATTCGGAATTCGGTTAATTCGATTCGGTTCGGTTCGGTTTTACACCGATGCACAGCCCAAGTCCAAATAATCTCAAGATTCCACCAATCATATATTTACATGTAGATTCTAAAATAATTTGATGAACAATATACCCACATTCTACAGGTCATTTAAACTAATTTATGTTGCAAACCAAATTCTTGATCAAATTAACCAAGTTTTGAGTTTTTTTATAAGGTACAACTTTACCCAAAAACGTGCAGATATATTCCTAATGACTCATATACGGAATAATTTGGGTAAATAATTGCAAGATCCTTATGTTTTTACTTAACACGCTAGTAAGTCCACCATATTATTATAAGGTCCTTAAGTTTTATCTTAATTAATTCTTTAGTCATTCCATTTGTTTTTGTAAATGAAAGGCTAAAATTACCCTTAGTTATATACATAAAAAAAAATTTGTCTTTTAGTTTCAAATTTAATCTAATTAATTTTAATGAAGTTTTTGAACTACATATACACCGAAATTAATATACTTGAAAAAATATATTATTAGTTTTCTTAAATTGTAATTATTTTTTTCTCCATTTTTAATATACTATCTTTAAACTAATATTAAATATTATTATAAATTTTTTAAAAATCATATATTTTTTTTCTTCATTCGTAAAATTTATTAGAATTGTAAAAACTTTTTACAATGATAGTCTTACTCCTATTTTAATAATTTTTGAAATATTTTTCATTCATTTTTTTAGTCAATAAATTTTACGTTATTAAATTAAAGTTTTATAATTATATAAAATTAATAAATCAATTATTTTATATTGGAGAGATTGTGATTATGTAGGAAAAAGGAGAAAAAAATATAAAATAGGAAAAATAGAAATGTTTTACTATTAAAACATAAAATAAAGGGTAATTTTGGTATTTTAAAATTCATTTAGTATAGTTTGACCATTGACCCAAACATAAGGACTAAGGAGTTAACAAAAACAAAAACTGAATGACTATATAATTATTTCTAAAAATATAGGAACTAAGTAGTGTATTAGGTAAAAACATAGGGACCTTATAATTATTTACCCGAATAATTTTAAACCTATATAACATAATCTATATAAAATGTGATTCTGACCTAGACCATGAAGCGGAGCAAGAAGGCATGGGTGCAACCATACGCCAGCTCTCGGGGAAAATGTGTTTCATATTTGTCCACCCCTCCCATCTTTATCTAGGGTACTAATTGAACTTTAGCAAATGAAGAATAATTGTATATGTTTTTTTTTCTCAGACCATGAGTAATATTTTGTACACACCAAATCTAAACAGTTAAAGGTTGATTCTATTTCTATTTTTAAAAAAAAGGCTGATTGTACCACAATCCAAGTTCAAAATTGCTCCACCATACACAAACATTGATGAGAAAAGGTATTTCGTATTTATACCTCTCTCAAAACGCTGTGAGAAAATTTCCACCATATATTTTAGGATAAATAATTTATTAGTTCCCTACTTTTTATCTAATATATTGTTTAGTCCTTTTATTTTAAAAAACACATTATAAGATCTCTATCTTTTGCCAATATTAACTATTTGGTCTTATTATCTATTTTTTAGACTTTTAATTGTTATATTTAGCATAAAAAGACAGACATAATATAACAGAGTAACATAATCATTTTGTATTGTACTATGGTTGTACTAAAAGCTAAAATATATTCGTTTAAAAATCTAAAAAAAAAATAGACAAAAGGACCAAGTGATTAATATTGGTAAAAGATGTGGATCTTATAATATTTTTCAAAATAGGAGGACTAAACAGTATGTTAGATAACAAGGAAAGAACTAATAAATTATTTATCCTATATTTTATATATATAATGAAATTTTTAGTAATTTTAGTGAAAATGAGTTAAAAATAAGGGTAAATAATTATAAAGTCCTTATGTTTTTACTTAACATACTAGTAGGTTCATCCTATTATTATAAGGTCCTTAAGTTTTATTTTAATCAACTCTTTAATCCTTCCATATGTTTTTATAGATGAAAGTCCAAATTGCCCCTAGTTATTTACATAAAAAACTTATTTTTTAATTTCAAATTTGATCGAAATAGTTTTAATAAAGTTTATGAAGTATATATATACTGAAATTTATGTAATTGTATATACTAATCATTAAAAATGTATTTTTATTCTCTTAAATTTTTATTTTTTTAATATAATATCTTTAAACTAGCATTAAATATTAATAATTTTTTTAAAATATCATATATTTTTTTCATTTATAAAATTTATTAGAGATAAATAAAGATTACTTTTTACAATTTATATAGTTTTGCTCTTATTTTGATAATTTTTGAAATATTTTTCATTCATTTTTTTAGTCAATAAAATTAAGGCTACTAAATTTAATTTCTATAATTATATAAAATTTAATAAATTAATTACTCAATATTGTAGAGATTATGCAGGAAAAAAAATATTGTAGAGACTGTAGGAAAAAAGGAGAAAAAAACATAAAATAGAAAAAATAGATGTTTTATTATTAAAATATAGAATAAAGGGTAATTTTGGTATTTTGAAATTTATTTGGTATAGTTTGACCATTGACTCAAACATAAGGACTAAGGAGTTGATGAAACTAAAAACTGAGGGACTATATAATTATTTCTAAAAACAGAAGGACTAACTAGTGTATTAAATAAAAACTCAGGGACTTTATAATTATTTACCCTAAAAATAAAATCAAATGATAATGGCATATCATGCGGCTTATTTTTTATAATACGTATTGTTTGTTCATCGAATTAACAGTTTATTGATGAACAGATTTCAGAATTTACCAAACAATGCCTAAATATGAAAAGGCTATTCACTGTCTTCTCACATTTTTTTTTAAATTTCACTGTCTTCTGAGACTTGAACATCGACAAAATTGAACAATTTAAAAAATAAAAAATAAACTTACCAAATAGACAGGTCCATACGAAGGGACCAAAAACAAGAGTATTAATATCATTTCAAAAAAATTGATAATAATAATCCAATCCAATAATAGTAATAATAATAATCCAAATGGCAATCAACTGTACCAGACATTAAGATACTGGTAGCACATTAATAATTTAGTATTGAATGTCCGTTCATCTCAATTTGCAATTCATTCCAGAACTAGAGTGCTTGGAATAACCCTGCTGCTGTACTAAATTTAAATGCATTTTTAGAGTGATAACAGCAGAAATCATTTCCACAACAGCATAAAAAAGAAAATGCGAACTTCACACCACAAGGTATAATTCTACTCTCATTATGCTATAAAATAAAGGCCGTCATACCACAATTATTTTAAAAAGCTGCTCAGGGAGGAACCATAAAACTAGGCCACACAAGAATAAAAAGGAGAAAGGCCTTTGACCGAAAATAAGACAGTCAATAAACAGACTGAACATGGTACCAGTCAGTTACCTACACAGTATAAAAAAAGCTATTATAATAATTTAAGATTGATAATTCTCCCTACAACCCTGTGAGTCCTGGGAACCCTTAGATACCACTTTACACGACCCATTACCCAAAAGTATGACCCGCTTAATCAAAATTGCATTCAATTTTCTGCATCACCATCTTCATCTTCTTCGTCGTCATCTTGCTCATCGTCATCCTCTTCAGAGTCATCACCATCCTTATCCTGCAATCATCACAAATACTTAGATGTGCAATAAGAAAGCAATGAATCTTGACAGGCATTCATGAACCAATCCTCGTTTTGTTTAATTTCACATAAATTCATTAACCAAACCTGTCATGTGTAATTTGACAAATTTGCAAAACTAATACTTAGACATGCGAATAAGAAAGCAATCAATTTCATCAACCTCAGCTAAACAAGGATATTAACCAATATTAACAATGGACCCCCCTACCAAGATCATCCTCTTACTACCTTTTATATAATTAGCATATATTCTTGAATTGGAATAGCGGGGGAGTAAATTCAACTTCAGCAAAACATAGGACTCGCGCGTTATCATGAATCTCTCTCCTTTACGGAAGAACAATTCTATCGAGTTTTGATAATTGATTGGAGAAGGAAAATGGCACTAGTAGCATATCCCATAATCTAGTAATCAACTGTATCTACCTAGTGGTAAGAAGAACATCAAACAATATTCAACTTGCAAAACTCCAAGCGTCAAAATCGAAACCAGATACCACAGCGTCTATAGGACCTCCATCATAATCACGCATATAATTGCCTACGCTTTTGCACCCAGACTCTCAGTCATCTTATTTAAGGAAAAAGAATCTACAACTTCCAGGAAATACTCTTCAAACGCAAGTTGAGGGTTCAACAAACTAGCGCAATTAACAGCAGAATTGTAAACTAACTGAATAATAATGCACAGCCTGAACTGAGGGATAAATAATAACAATAAAGAAATTTTGACAATAACTATAGAAAATTTAACATAATCAATTTCCCCACCACGTACCTCCAAATGATTGCAACTAAAAACAAAACATCCCCCATACACTAGGCACTATAGACCTTCATAAAGGGCATTTTAAGTTCCAACTATACACTTGGTAATTAAAGTTAGCACAAATATCAATAATCATACCTCAATTTTAATCAGTGAAGGGAGAGTTTGATTTTGGTTTGATAAGGTCAATTTAAAAAATAAAGATATTAATGCAAAAGTGTTGAATAGAAAGAAACGTTTGGCATATTTATGTGAAGCAGAGTTTATACTCTTAATAGATTTAAACATGCACGTGCTACAAGGGAAGGTTACAACTTCTAATTACGATTAACCTTGAAATCCACTTCATTTTCCATTTCTTTTTAACATATAATATAACAAGCACCAACCCCAAGTTTGATCTCTTTCATTATCCAGTCTTACCATGTAGCCAACTATCAACAGAACAAGGAAAGAAAGATAAAACAGAAATAAAGTACACAGAACACTCATTTTCATCAACTAAAAAACAATATAAATACTATAGGCATGTAAAGTTTGTGCATGTGTGTATTAGGAGGAATGTGTTTACCCCGTCATCAGCTTCATCCCCATCGAAGTCCTCATCATCAGGTTCCTACAGTTGGGAAGAAAGAAATAAGCATTGTGAGTTTACTTTAACTGAAGAAAAACTGGGGATATAAAACATAGGATGAAAACATTACAGTGTTGAAGTAAGAGAGTGGATTGGGCCATAGATCTTCCTTGATAATGTCTGCAATCTGGAAATGCTCAAACGAGTTTTAAACAAATCAAGTAAAGAAAAGTTAAAAAAGAAAAGATTTATAGCCACCCAAGGACTATGTAAAGACAACATTTCCAGAGAGGTAAAACATACTTCATCCTGCAACTCTTCCATCAAGTCTTTCTGCTCCACACTACTGAACCAGGTGAAGAAGCTGCATTGAGGGTAAATTTGCAGATCAGGACAGACAAAAACATGTTTATGCAACTGAATACTGAATGCTGTTTAATTTTATGTTAGATAATACAAATGATTTACTAGGTTGCACAGTATAACATGGCTAATGCATAAGATACAAATTAGCAAATAATTACAAAGGAGGATTTAAAATGAAACTTGAAACACAAGTTCAAGACCTTAAAAAATCTGCATGTAGATTGCATTTAGCTTAAAATTGGGAAAGCAAGGAAGAGGATGCAAAAAGATAGGAATGCCAAAGACACAAGCATATCTTTTAGGGATGTGGCATTTCTTAGTTTCTATTTCTGGATCCAGTGTCAAAGCTTATCCGCTAAATAATACGTAAATATAATTATCTCTCCTATCATAAACAAAAATAACTAAACGAAAATTTTGCATATCATTGAAAAGAAAAGAAGGATCACCAGGGAAAAATACAACATTTTCCAAGAATATGCATTTCATGCTTATAAAGTTGAGTCTGAAGTGACCATTTACTCTCTCCTGCACTTTTCCACAATCACATTTTTCTAAAGAAACCGGGATTTAGAATTTTTGGAACAACCAACCTCTCATCACTCATAGCCCTTTTGTTCCCTTTCTTCTCATGAGCAACACCATTAGGTATACCCTTCACATGTTAGAAATGAAACTTAAGATTAGATCCAGAAAAAATAAGCAATTTAGAACTCCCAAGTGCACCACTAAATATGTGGCACTTACCATGCCCTGTTTCCACTTGATAGGTGTAGCAGTAATTTCAGTGGTTCCTTCATCAAGGAATGTGAAAGTCTTTGTAAGCTTTGTATCCTCAAAATAAGGATTGGATTCAAAGTTCTGAAATAGAAGAGGAAAAAAGGAAAGAAAAGGAAAGGCTTCAGAACAGGAGCTAATGTTCAACTCATTTATTGAAATTAATTTCTTTTCTTCAGAAATGAGGCCAGTAGAAGAAAAGTGAAATCAGTTCTTCATGAAACTTGGCAAACATTGTTTACAGTAGATAGACTCACAAATGTAATAGAGTAACCCGATTTCACATCTTTAAAGTCCTCGACCTCCAGGGAGCTTAAGTGTTTGAATATCTGCTAGGAAAATAAACAGTGAGATAAAAACAACAAAATTAAGCAGGCAGCTTGAACAATTTAAAAAGAATATTTCAGGATATAGAATTAGTTTTCCAGTCCACCCAAAGTAATTCGGAAAAAAAAAAAGTGGAGAAGTGAAATATATAAATCAAAAGTTCAATGAAGGAAAAAAACTAAAAAGTGTCCACCAGGTAACATTCATTTCACGGAGTATATAAAACACAAACCTTTTGATCCTCCTCATTTAGCAACACGCTAAGAGCAGGATGGCTCAAAAACTGCACAAATCAGGAAAAAAATCAATTTGAGTAACTGAGTCATTAATACGATACACCATGAGATTAAATATAGTGCGGCACAATGGCACAAACAGCGGAAAATGGATACTGACCGCGGTTAACCAGAAGTCAGGAATGGTTTTGATGATCTCATTTCGCTTATCATAGACTGGCCTGCGTATCTCATTATACTTCTGCTCTACTTCCAATACCTTATCACTAGCCTCTTCGTTGATCTGGAAATGCATAACAATAGCACAACTAGTGCTTGTAAGAAACAACATTTATCCTAAAAATATGAGGATGCAAGACTTATATTTGATAAGCGAAAAAATATGTTATGATTTAGTAACATGCCCTGCTAGTGTGCTTTCTAGAGAAAAGCTACGGAACAGAAGCAGTAACAGAGCTTAATCGGCAAGAGAAAAAATAAATAAATAACGATAAGAAGTGCACTGCAAAATATCTATGATACTAATCAATGCATGTGACCTTGGCTGGTACGAAGTTCAATATCACCTCACAAAATGACTATATATATTTAAAAGTTAGGAAAAAAAATAAACAACAACAGCAGAATAATCAACAACTAAAATATTATAATTCAGCATGAAAAAGGAAGATTGGCGATATGTGCATCTAAATTGCTGCATGGCAGTGTAAAATTGAGCCAATGTATTAAAGTCATTTATAGCAAAAATGAGTATTTGAAGAACAATAGCTCCTCTATCAAACTGCAGAAAATAAAATCAAATTAGGATAATTAAACAACCAAGAATAGCATTCATATCTCAAATTCAATAAAATTTACAAGGAAACTGCCCTCTTGCGAAGCAATGTTTTGCTAAATGAAGCTTTAGCTTTTACAGGCAACAGAAACAAATATTTGTGCACATTAAAACAGCAAGTTATGCAAATATATATACCTTCTCGAGATCATCTTGAATCTCCTGCAGCTTCTCGATGGAGAGGACGAGTGCTTCGTCGATTTGGTTGTTTTCCTCTTCGCCTTTCTCAGCTACCTTCTGCTTTTTCCCCTTGTCTGTAACCATTTTTCCGTTCTCCTCCTTGAACAACGTCCCTAACCCTAAGAATTGACTCTGTTGCTCTTTTGAGGATTGGCTAAAACCCTAGTTCCGGTGCTCTGCTTTGGTCTCCTTTATGGAGTGAAGTAAGAGAGAAAAAAAGGAAGTTTGTCAGCGTGGCAACAAAAGGGTTAGGGTTTTGGGAGTTTCTATCGTATGTATCTTGCTTTTGTGAACCCATCGTGCATCTCCAATCAGTAGGCTGAAAAGTGTGCAGCTAAGGGTGTTTAAGTCATTTAAGAAATACTAACTACTAACTAGGCATAGTTTCGAGATTTTAGTGACAGGTTGTACCATTCAGTTGTAGATGGTATCTCTCCTAATCATTTCTTGGGAACTATAGAGTAACTTACACTTGAAATTAAATTCGTCTAAAATAACTCATAGTAATATATATTTATTTTTTTTAAGTATAGTAATATATGATTCACGGTTATTTGACATTTATTATAAAGTATATTAGGTTAAAGGGACAAGTTGATTCTCAAACTCAATTTTAAGCTAAAATAAGGTTATGAACCAACTTCATTAACAAACTAGTTTTTGGCCCGTGCGATGCACGGATTCATCTTAATATATAAATATTAATAAAAATACAATGTAATAATTACAATTAATGACATAAATGTGTTATATAAATTAAATATTATTATTATTATTTTTTTTTGGTAAGAAGGGAAGAAAAAAACAAACAAACAAAAACCTAACCCGGGATCAGTCTAGGAAGACTGACCCCAATCCTATCCTCAAGAAGAGAAGGTAACAGAAAAGAAGGAGGAACGGAAAGGGTATAAACACCTAACATCCCCCATGCCCAGCAGCTGCCAAGCGATCCGCCACACGGTTTTGCTCCCTATAAATATGGGAGAAGGTAAGAGAATCGAAGGCAGGACGAAGCCTCAAGATGGCTTTAATGAGATTCTGACTCTTAAGACAAACAACTTGTCTATCCGAAATCCTGTTGATAGCCTCCAAATTGTCAGACTCCACCGAAAGTCTTTTAACACTCATGCGAATGGCGAGTTTAATGCCAGACAAGATCCCCCAGAGCTCCGCAGTAAAGGAGGAGCCCGTACCTAAGTTATGGGTAAACTCAGCCAGCCAGGCGCCACCAGCATCCCGAAGAACTCCACCAGCAGCAATTCTGCCATTACTAATTAAATATTATTATTTGATTTTCACATTTACTTTAAATAATATTTTTATAGATAAATATAATAATAAAATAAAAACTAATATATTATATATTATATTATATTTTTTATCAGTAAAAAATGAGGAAGTGACACTTCAGTTCCATCGTTACTGTTTTATATTATATATATAGATATGTAGAGAATTAGAGAGATTTTAGGGATTAATTTAAATTCTGTAGTACTCTTAGATATATGGGATAAAATAATTTTTTTATAGATAAATATACATAATAAAATTAAAATTAATATATTAAATTTTTTATCACTAAAAAAGGAGGAAGTGACACCTCAGTTCCATCGTTACTGTTTTATATTATATATAGATATAGATGTGTAGAGAATTAGAGAGATTTTAGGGATTAATTTAAATTCTGTAGAACTCTTATATATAGTACGGATAAAATAATATTTTTATAGATATATATATATAATAAAATTAAAATTAATATATTAAATTTTTTATCACTAAAAAAAGGAGGAAGTGACACCTCAGTTCCATCGTTACTGTTTTATATTATATATAGATTGAGGTAAGTTACTTTTTTTTTATCCAATAGTAATTAAATATGTGTTAAAAAAATAATGTTAATTAAAATTAATAAAAAAAATGTAACCTGCTGTAGCAGGTAATATTTAATTATGCAAATTTTAATTTTAAAGATTAATAATTCCAAGATAAATAATATATGAGTCCCTATATTTTAATCTAATCACTATTTAGTCATTCTATATTAATAATACATTATTCAGTCCTTAATTTTAACTCAATTCAACAGTTTTAGTTCTTTATAGAGGGACTAATCTGTTTAATAATTTAAAAATTTCAGTGAAAAAATTGTTAAAAAAATAAGAACTAAACAATATATTATTAAAATACGAGAACTAAACAATAGGTTAGATATTAAACATAGGGACTGATAAAATAAAAGATTTACGTAAAATTCATAAATTTTACGTAAAACTCTATCTTCACAAGGTTTGTAATTTTTTTTTCTCCTAAAATAAAAAGGTTAGGTAAATTTAGTCAAACTATACATAAATTATATCTAAAAATAAAATATTTACATAAAGTTCAAAGGTTTTACGTAAAACTCTAATTTTTACAAGGTTTGTGGATCTTTTCTTCTAAAATAACAAGATTACGTAAATTTAGTCAAACCTTACGTAAATTATGTCAAAAAATAAAAGATTTACGTAAAATTCATAGGTTTTACGTAAAACTCTATTTTCACAAGGTTTGTGAATTTTTTTCTCCTAAAATAAAAAGGTTACGTAAATTTAGTCAAACTTAGACCTGGGCATGGGTCGGGCCTGTCGGGCTTTTAATAAAGCCTGATGAGCCCAGGCCCAGCCCAGCCCATAAAAATTTAGTCGGGCTCGGGCTCGGGCCTAAGATATGAATCCCAAGTCCGTCCATCCAAGCCCATATGTATATTAAAAAAAATAAAATACAATTAAATTTATATTAATGTGTAATTAAAAAAAATCAGTACTATCTATATTAAAATAAGGGTAATTAATTTATTAGTCCTTATATTTTGACAAAACACACTGTTTGGTCCCTATATTTTCAAAAACACATGGTAAGGTTCCTAACATTTTTCTCAGTTAACTGTTTAGTCCTTCCATCTGTTTATTAGATTTTTTACCGTTTATGACTTCAGAAATGACTAAATTACCCTTTACTATTTACCTTCAAACTTCAGAAGAAGAAATCCAATTTAGAAGAAGAAGCTATTTGTATGGAGAACAAGAAAAAGAACATATCCAATGCTTACGAATTTGAACGATTAAGAAGAAAATCAAGAAGAATAACACTCAAAGTTGATTTCAGATGCATTATAGTTTAAAGGAAATGAAAATAAAGGAAAAGAAGAACGCAAATCCAAATTGGCTAACAGAATCTTTATGAGAGTCTAACGACATGGACTAAACAGTTCACCGAGAAAACGTTAGGGACTAAACAGTTCATCGAGAAAAACGTTAGGGACTTTACCGTGTATTTTTGAAAATACAGGGACTAAACAGTGTGTTATGTCAAAATATAGGGACTAATAAATTAATTACCCTTAAAATAATAAGTTAAGCCTAGCTAAAAAATTTAATTCAAAGATGATTGAACCAGAAAAATTAAATTATTTATATTTATTTTTATAAAAAATATATTATAATTTATATATATATATATAATATTTTATATCGGGTCGGTCGGGCCGGCCCGATGTAAAATTAGCAAAGCCCAAGCCCGCCCAATTTTTAGCGAGTTTATACGAGCTTGGGCCGGATCGGGTCTGACAATATTTTCATGTGTTCAAGCCCGGCTAAATGGGCCTGGGCCTGGACGGGCCGGGCTGGGCGGGCTTGTCGACCCATGCCCAGGTCTAATCAAACTATACATAAATTATATCTAAAAATAAAATATTTACGTAAAGTTCAAAGATTTTACATAAAACTCTAATTTTCACAAGGTTTGTGGATTTTTTTTCTCCTAAAATAACAAGGTTACGTAAATTTAGTCAAACCTTACATAAATTATGTCAAAAAATAAAAGATTTACGTAAAATTCATAGGTTTTACGTAAACCTCTATTTTCACAAGGTTTGTAAAAAAAATTCTCCTAAAATAAAAAGGTTACGTAAATTTAGTGAAACTATACGTAAATTATATCTAAAAATAAAAGATTTACGTAAAGTTCAAAGGTTTTACGTAAAACTCTAATTTTCACAAAGTTTGTGAATTTTTTCTCCTAAAATAACAAGGTTACGTAAATTTAGTCAAACCTTACGTAAATTATGTCAAAAAATAAAAGATTTACGTAAAATTCATAGGTTTTACGTAAAACTCTATTTTCACAAGGTTTGTAAAAAAATTTCTCCTAAAATAAAAAGGTTACGTAAATTTAGTGAAACTATATGTAAATTATATATAAAAATAAAAGATTTACGTAAAGTTTAAAGGTTTTACGTAAAACTCTAATTTTCACAAGGTTTGTGGATTTTTCTCCTAAAATAATAAGGTTACGTAAATTATGTCCAACTTTACATAATTTATGTCAAAAAATAAAAGGTTTTCGTAAAATTCATAGGTTTTACGTAAAACTCTAATTTTCACAAGGTTTGTGAATTTTTTTCCTCCTAAAATAAAAAAGTTACGTAAATTTAGTCAAACTATACGTAAATTATACCTAAAAATAAAATATTTACGTAAAATTCAAAGGTTTTACGTAAAACTCTAATTTTCACAATGTTTGTGGATTTTTCTCCTAAAGTAAAAGGGTTACGTAAATTTAGTCAAACCTCACGTAAAATTATGTCTAAAAATAAAAGATTTACGTAAAATTCATAATTTTTACTTAAAACTCTATTTTCATAGTGTTTGTGAATTTTTTTCTCCTAAAATAAAAAGGTTACGTAAATTTAGTCAAACTATACGTAAATTATATCTAAAAATAAAATATTTACGTAAAGTTCAAAGGTTTTACGTAAAACTCTAATTTTCACAAAGTTTGTGGATTTTTCTTCTAAAGTAAAAGGGTTACGTAAATTTAGTCAAACCTTACGTAAATTATGTCTATAAATAAAAGATTTACGTAAAATTTATAGGTTTTATGTAAAACTCTATTTTCACAAGGTTTGTGAATTTTTTTCTCCTAAAATAAAAAGGTTACATAAATTTAGTCAAACTATACGTAAATTAATTTTTTGACAGTTTAAATTACGGTTTTTAAAGTTTCTTTATAATTACAGTTTGAAACATGGTTTTTGCACTTCGAACATTTAACTGTCACTTTGAACAGTTTAAATTACAGTTTGAAATGGTTCAACTGTTATTTAACTGTTACTTCGAACCGTAATTTTTCGGTGACGTTTGAAATTATAAACTTAACTGTAACTTTTCCGTAACGTCACTGAAAAGTTATGGTTAAGTTTATAATTTCAAACGTCACTTAAAAGAATAAAATATTTTTAATCGAATTAGATGTTCATTACTAACTAATTTGATAAAAAAAATATTTAATTAATGATTATTAAAATAATGGTGAAGTGTTGAAGTTAAATTAAAACTTTATAAAACATAAAGGGATCAATTTTGATATTTTTCTATAAATTGTTTGAAATGCAACAGAAGTTCCACCGCTAAATTTTTTGAAATGCGGGGTCAATTTTTTGAATTTTAACTGTCATTTAACTGTTATATCGAACTTCCATACGAGTTTGATTTTGAAAGGTTTGATGTGACAGTTAAATAACAGTCAAATCAATTTTTTCAATTTTCAGAAACGTAAGGCTAAAATTGATCTTACTTGAAAACGTTAATTCAAATTGTAATGTGACTATAAGGCTTTGATTGGATGAGAGGTTTTGAAGGGTAATTAAAGGGAGGGTAGGGAATGGCTAGTGGAAACCCTTGTTTGGAAGAATAAAAAATATGAGGGTAAGGGTTTTGAAGGGTTGATGAAAGGTTTTGAAGGGTTCAAAATCAATAAGTTTTTAATAGATTTTCAACCCACCAAATCGGTGGATTTGAAAGGGTTTTGATGAACCCTTACCTTTCTCCCAAACAAGGGTAAGGGTAATACCCTTTCTCCCCCTCCTTTCCTTTCCCTACCCTTCTCTACCCTCCCTTTAATTACCTTTCAAAACCTCTTATCCAATCAAAGCCTAAAGAAACTGTAAAAGCCCTAATTTAAACTGCTCATATTTAAAAGAATAAAATATTTTTAACCGCTATAAAGACACCTATCATAAGATTAAAATATATGTGCGTGAGGCAAGACCATAAGATTAAAATATATGTGCGTGAGGCAAGACCATTAAAAGCAACATCAGTGTTGGTTAATAAGGGCGTGAGGCAAGACCATTAAAAGCAAGCGATGGATGGATCAACAGATAGTACACATCCCACTAGTTTCTTTGCTGCACAGTTGAGCAGAAACACATCAACCTGCAGGGTAGTTAGTATGAATGATCTTTTACATAATCCAAAAATTAAAAGGAACAATTACAACCTTAACTTAACAAGTGAGTGACATATACTTATTTCTTCAACTGAAATCTAATCTAATCTGACCTTGGCCTTGGATATCTATTAATAAAATACAGACATACTGACTTCAATAGGCATACAAAAATAACTGCAAAAAAAACAAAAAGCTTCACAAAATCCCCATCTCATCCATGGGTTTTTTTTAGAAAGAAAACCTTGCATTAAAAAAGAGAAATTACATCAGGTCATTATAAGGTACAACAATATTTGAAATAGCAATAAGGCTATCTTGTAGAAAGATTTGAGGAAATTGAAAGGTAGAGCCCCACTTAGCCAACTTGGCCATTGAGTGAGCAGGTAAGTTTGACCCTCTATTTTCATAAACAAAATTTAAAGTGCTAAAATAGGGTCTCAGTAATATAATATCAGCAAGGAGGTCCTTCAACAAGAAACTTGTTTCCATTCGACCATTGAGAGCTTTGATCACAAGTTTGGAGTCTGTGGCTACAGTGATCTCCTTGAAGTGGCAGTCAATTGCTAGCTTTAAGCCATTGTAGACTGCTAACACCTATGCAAATCCTGGGTTCACACAATTATCCATTGGGAGGGAAGCTGATAGCATTACTCGTCCCTGACTGTCACGAGCAACAATACCTGTTGTGCAATGGAGTTCGTTCAGAAGATAGGATGCATCAAAGTTAAACTTTATCAAGGGGGGGAGGTGCTTGCCATCACGCTGGAGGTTGCTGTGGGCTATTATTTTGGTCGCTGGTCTTGACGGAATTGGCTCGAAATTCATCCATAACTATCTGTGCTTTACACAGGATGCCCTCCAATTGCAGCTTGTTGTGATTCTTGATGCCTATGTTCCTACTGAACCAGAAGAGCCAAAGAATGATACTGAACAGACAGAATACATGTACTAAATTCTTGAAAACAGATGCAGAATTGTCAGGAAAGTTATGCTTCTTGCACAGGTCGATGACAAACGATGAGATTTTCCTAAGATTGCATCGAGGCAATCAGGGAAACCGATGGTGTTCAATCTGAAAATGCAATCCACCATGAAACCAATCCATCCAAGTTGAGCAATTTATATTAAGTGTTCCCATTATCTGCTTGTCAAACCACTCATTCCCATTAGGAGCACTAAGATAAACTCAAAGTTAGAATATATTATGGCACAAAGCCCATTTGGGCCCCTAAACTATAAGTCCAAAGTCAATTAGCAACCCCCCCTCTCTAACAAAAATGAGCAATTAGGTCCCCAACATTTGCAAAATTCTCCAATTAAACACAATCTAATAGAAAGGGTTTAAATATCTTCCAACTCAGTTTCCTGTTATTTCTTTACCTGATGCAATTATAAGTATTTCTTCATCTAATCCAATTAAACACAACCTAATAGAAAGGGTTCAAATATCTTCCAACTCAGTTTCCTGTTATTTCTTTACCTGATGCAATTATAAGTATTTCTTCATCTAATCCAAATACTTATTCCTTAATAGTTTCTCCAACTAATTTTCTCCCATTATCTTCATCGCATTCTCATATTACAATTCTTATGACTGATCATTTTATTCCATTTTTTGTTTGTCCCTCACATGTTGAACCTTCTCTTCCTTCGCCTAACCTCACTTTCATCCCAATATAAAAAACAACAGATTATGTTCATTTTGTAAAGTTGAGGATCATTGCATTATTGAAGATGATTTTTATCAATTGCATTTGGTTCAGGATTCTGTCCAGTTTTGTATAGGAGAAGATTTTTCGCTTGAGTTCATCGACCTGCATTTCTATAAGAATTTTGAATGCCATACTAATCTCTTAATCCCTGTCAAATTGCTTGATTCCTTATTTTTAAGAGATCATGAACCTCCGGTTAAAGGAAGATGAAACTTCTAATTCTCCATTACAGATTGAAAAAGAGGTTAATATGTCAGCCAAGGAAGAGGATACTTCTATAGGTTTTGTGCTTGATTGGAGAGTTTTGCAAATGTTGGGGACCCAATTGCTCATTTTTGTAGAATAGGGGGCTAATTGACTTTGGAGTTATAGTTTAGGGGCTCAATTGGGCTTTATGCCATACATTATATATAATCTTCCGTAAGAACACAACTACACATATTCAATCATGTCAATTAACATTACTACAAAACAACACAACTCAATTATGTCAAAATCTAATGAATTGCCACCAGTAAGGATGCATACTACAGAGGAGAAAATGATTCGCTTCGTTGGAGAGAAAAATTCAATCAAGTAGCGATTGATCACTAAGGCAACCATGGTGAAATATGCAAATACAAGAAAATGAAGTTCAGTTTCACAAAACCTGAACTTCAATGATTTACTCCATAATGAAAGAAGCATGGACAAATTAATATATCACACGTTTCTCTTAAATTAAGTAATTGATTAAAACAACCCTAATTCAGTTAGTTGTCTAAACATGAGAGTCTAAGCAAACAGAATCAACACAATATATTAGTGGATCTGACTTTCTACTTGATGGAAACCTAAAGCAGCTAATTTACAGTTAACAGGCAGGTTCACATGAATGACTTGAGCAGAAGAGTAACATTTTCAGTAGCTAGAGAACATGATATATGAGAATTATAAACACAGTTGCAACGCACACCAAATCATTTAAACTGGAAATAGACTCAGGTATTAATATTGAAGAAACTAGTAGAGTTGTTTGCAAAGATGTTTAACAGTGAAAATTTTCGTTTGTACACCATGAGTTAATTATTAAAGGTCAATAAACAAATACCAGTGGAAGTTGATAAAGGAGCTGCATAAATGATACCAAAAAAGCCAAGTGACTATATGATGCACAAATCAGACAAAAATCAACTGGAAACTAGACTACATGCTCCAGAAAGTGAATGAAACTCCTGCTATATTTTTCTATGAGTGATAATATTGGGATATTATCCAAAGGATCAAAGGAGATATTCGCCTAGATCGACCACCTGATACCAGAATGCCATGGCGTATCAAGCGAGGAGATCCGACAGGCGGACCACCAAGACTCCGCCACATGAGATCCGCAGTCAACCTATGTGGAGATCCGCCATGACCCCTCGGTCCGCCAGCTGAGCAGCGGAGCCGATTCCGCAATAAAGGCCATTAATGAGCTATTAATAAGCTAACGGACATACCTAAAGAAAACCAGTAACCGCCATTAATGAAGCATTAATGGAGACTTTCTAGTTACTAAAGGTTACGACTTCACGACTATATATATAGCTTGCATCTCAAGCTAGCAAGGTACATCTTCACACAATCCTTGAAACCCTACTTTGTCAATTCAGTTTACTCTTCCATACTTTATACTGACTTTGGTATCGGAGCTTTCCCTCGTCGAACCCAACAACGCCCCCACAGGGACGGAAGCTGATCGAAAATTCTCCACAAGTTATCAATTGGTGCGGTGAAGGTGTACCCTTAGCCAAATAAAAGGGTTTTTCGTTCACAATAAGACATGACGAGTGGAGAGCAGAATCCCTCATCGGGGATTGAAACACCGTTGGTAACACCATCAAGCCAACCTGTAACTAGCGTTGGTCACGTTGATACGAATGCTCCTACGACGCATGGTGAAAGGAGTATGTCGCCAGATTCATTCATCGAAATATGTGCGGGGTCCATAAGAAGAGAGTTTGGACTTGAGATGGAGAACCGCCTAAGGTCGTTCATGATAATTCTAGAGCTTCGGCGCACAGCACCCACTCCTACAACATCTCAATGGCCACAGTCAGCTATAGGATCGAACGCCCATGATTCTTCATTTTTCCAAACTCAGCCTACGGATTCCATGGTGGTTACTACCGTCGCAGCTGGTAACCCACCACTCAATCGGCAACTATTTTCTGATGGAGCAGAAGGGAGTCGAAGGAATGACCAAACTCTCCTAGGGGGACCAGTAAACCATAGGGTGAATCTGGGCGGATCAGGTGCCCCAAGTCGCCCGCGGTCGAATCTCTAAGAAGGCGGATCAGAAGGCCGAAGACACAAAAAGAGAAAGAAGGGAAGCAGCAGACGATCAAAGTCACCTTCACCTCCAAGGCAGAGGTCATCCTGACAGGGTAGGTCACCCCCATCCTCAGGTCGGAGACCCAGTAAGAGGCCCGTAGAGACACCTCATCCGGATAGGCCACAACCACCACCGAACCAAGGGGAAGATAGACAAGCTCCTTCTGGAGGACAAGCAGGTGAAGGTGGGCATTCGCCATCAGATCCGTCGTCTAGATCTAGCTCCTCATCATCTCCGAGTCGATCTCCAAGCAGGAGACCTCCGAGTAGATCTCCAAATAGGAGATGCCCCAGGCAATCTAGCAGATTTAGTTAGAGCTACGGTGCTCCGCATAAATGAAGAAAATGCCAGGCATAACCCATTCGCCAATCGTGACTCGCCATTCACGGCGTGGATCGAAGCTGAGGAGACAGATAGGCATTTCAAAATACCTAATATCCCAGTTTACATGGGCGCTGACAACCCCGAGGCCCATGCCAGAAAGTATCGGATGTTGCTTAGCCTTAATCGCGCCAGTGAAGCGGTATTATGCCGGATGTTTATCACCACGCTAGGAGGACTTGCTTATGATTGGTTCCAATCTTTGCCTCCCGGATCGATAGACAGCTGGGATCAGTTGAGTAGAGAGTTCTGCGCCAAATTTGCCGGATGTATCCCTCCAGTGGTCAAATCACGGAAGCTTTTTGAGTTGAAACAGAAAGCAAGTGAACCCCTTCGAGAATATGTAGACAATTTCAACAAATTATGTATACGAATTGTTGATGTGGATGTCTCCATGGCGGTGGAAGCTCTAGTGAAAAACACCACATGTAAAAGCTTGTAGGAAGATCTGATCAGAAAGAAGCCCAGAGATATGGCAGAGTTGATAGAACGGTGCAAGGACTTCATGGAGGTGGATGATATCCGCCGGGAGTCAGTATCTCTGCCCAAAAAGGACAAAGGCGAATCTCGACGACGAGATAAAGAGAGGGACAAGAATCCTGATTCGTCATCCAGAGGCAGGCGTAGAGGCTCTAAGAACAAGTCGGCATACGTGTCGTCTTTTACACCATTAAATGCCTCCAAAAGCGAAGTGCTGATGTGGATAGAGAACAGCCAGCACAAGCGGAGCATTTCATACCCCGAACCACAAGGGGGGGAGTACACCAACATCGGGAAAAATCCCAAAAATTATTGCAAATACCATAGGAGGAATGGTCATGACACGGACGCATGCTGGGAGTTGGCCAAAGAGATAGAAAGGCTTATAGAAAGGGGAAAGCTAGACAGGTTCGTCCAAAATGATAACAAGAAAGGAGATGGTGATAGATCAAAAGACGATCAGAAAAAGAAGGCGAAAGGCACCATCAATGTCATAGTGGGCGGACCAGGATATCAACCTGTGCTGAAAAAGGCAAAGACCACTGCCCTGGATAGGGCATCACTTAATCGCCCTTTTGCGGACGTAGGCCCGGAGATTCCTCCTCATGCAGATGCACTGGTCATTACCATGATGATAGAAGGATGGGAGATGAAAAGAGTGATGATTGACACCGGAAGTTCATGCAACGTCATCACAAGAGGGGCATTCGCCAAGCTTATGGTCGATCCCATCCAAGTGGAAACCACCATATTAGACATCTTGGGTGTAACAGGGCACACCATCCAAACAAAAGGCCAGGTAACACTAGATTGTGAATTGGCAGATGAAGATCAAATCTGGAAGGGAGATCTGGAATTCTCCATCCTAGATGGCCAGTTGGCTTACAATATCATCCTTGGGCGACCCTTTATCTCCGAGGCCGCAGCTCTCATCTCCATACGCCACTTAACCATTTACATCCCCACGGCCAAGGGAGGTGTAATGATCCGAGGAAACCAAAAAGTTGCTCAAGAGACGTATTCGGCATCCTTAATGATTCACCCGCAGGCTAAAGATGGGGATGAGGAAGAACTTGTCACAATGGCCTTGGGTGAAACAGAAATGTACCTTATGGCGGATGAAAAACAGGTACGGATGGCCAAAGGGCTAAAAGGAGAGATTAAGGAAGCTATTACCAAGGTTCTCCATGAGTCGGAAGATGTTTTCGCGTGGAAAGATGAGATTCTTCCAGGGATTAGTCCAGATGTGATCACTCACAAACTCAACATTGACAAGGACGCAGTCCCGGTGGCACAAAAACGAAGGAACCATGGCCCTGAGAGGCAGAAGGTGATAGAAGAGGAGATCACCAAGCTCAAGCGGGCGGACGCCATTGAAGAGGTGCTTTATACACAGTGGCTGGCGAATGTGGTCCTAGTCAAAAAAGCAGGCGGATCATACCGCATGTGTATTGACTTCACAGATCTCAACAAAGCTTGTCCCAAAGACAACTACCCCTTGTCGTGTATCGATATCCTAGTCGATGGAACAGGATGACACGCCATGTACTCCTTCACTGATGTGAAGTCAAGTTATCACCAGATCCCGATGGAGCCTTCGGATAGAATCAAAACTTCATTCGTGACACACCAAGCCACCTATTGCTTCAAAGTCATGCCCTTTGGGCTTAAAAATGCGGGGGCAACTTATCAACGGATGATGAACAAAATATTCGAAGGAAGCAAAGGTGATAACTTTTCTGTTTATGTAGATGATATGATCATGAAAAGTACCACTGTAGAGAAGCATGCGGATGATATAAAGGAGGTACTGGGCGTACTCCGACATCACAACATTAAATTGAATCCGGAGAAATGCACCTTTAGAGCGACGTATGGAAAATTCTTAGGATTCATGATCAGCCAAAAGGGAGTGAGCCCAAACCCCGACAAGATCAAAGCTGTCTTGGAAATGAAAACGCCGCAGAATATTAGAGAAGTGCAACGTCTTAACGGGCGTATCGTAGCCTTGGGCAGGTTTATCTCATGTTCAGCTCGACGATGCCAACCCTTTTATGAAGTGATCAAGAAGCAAAAGGCATTCGAATGGAGCGAGGATTGTGAAAAAGCCTTCCAAGGGATCAAACGGTTTCTCACGGAACCAGCCTTGATGAGTCGACCCTTAAAAGGTGAGAATCTCTACATGTATGTCTCCGTTACAGATAAAGCTGTTTGCACGGTCATGATAAGGGAAGAAGATGGCCAGCAGTATCTAATTTATTACGTGAGCAAAGTATTAAAAGATGCTGAAACCCGATATTCCAAACTGGATAAAATGGCGCTGGCCGTTGTCACCACGTCAATTCGCCTCAGGCCCTACTTTCAGGCTCATACAGTCATAGTTCGCACAAGCATACCCATGAGGAAAGTGTTGCAAATGTCAAACCCGATCCAAAATAGAATCAGATATGACAGTGAGACGTTACCACAGACGTGAACGAGTCGGAAGTAACATCTCACAATCAAATGTTAAGAATTACAAATCATGTTTGAACTTAAAAACATTTTCTACATATACTTTTACATTTGTAAAAGGTCGAAATCATCTATAATTTCCAATTACGAACCCTTTTCTCGTGTGTTTTACCAAAACGAGTTCGAAACATAGAAAATTACTCCAATTCTAACTTGTTAACTTTTAATTTGCCTAATCTCACAAATTAACACCATACTTGGACATTCAAACCAAAATCCGGCATACCACAACTTTATATTCGATTCAAAATGGGCGACGTAAGTTCCTACATATTCACAAGCACAAAAAAAAACGCCTATATCTACATGTACAAAATGGTATGCAATACCCTAGAAGACGACTTGGACAATCGTGGTCGTATCTAATCCTCGTCCTAGTGTCGAACACTTCCCTCAGTACCTCGTACTTCTTCGCCTAAAAACATTAAAACATTTGAAAATATGAGACAAAAATCTCAGTAAGCAACTATCAACTATAAAAACTAGTTTTTACGTAAAATAGCTATATGTATACATTTGTGAAAACATTTAACCAAACCAAACCTTAACTTATTAACTTGTAAACAACATCAAATTAAAATAGAATGTTAATCAATAACCTCAAATCAAACTTAATCAAAACACAACGATTCTTATATAAACATTTACTAAAAACCGAAGTTCGAATCAAATTCAATATCGTATCCATCACCGTGTATCCCCTCGTAAATCGATCCACAACACGTAAACATAATCGAGACGTCTCTTTAACCATGTCTAATCTCGTATTGGTCTTACCCAACACTTCGCTGCCAATACCCGACTAGGTCTTTAGACTGTGTACACAGGCCATGTTCCTCACTGAACATGGTCTTCAAATATCAAACCACCCGTCCGGACTACTCCTGATGGATACAAACTTTATCCAAAATCCAACCAAATTTCAATTTCATCAAATAGATCCAACTTTACTACAATCATCAATAAATCGAAATCCAACATTTACTGAACCAAAATAGCAATTGAACCCTGAAGAAATCCAAAATATCATTAAAATCCTTAAAGAAATCCAATTGAACACTAATTGAACCAAAATAACATTAAAACCCTTAAAGAATTCCAATTGAACACTAATTGAACCAAATTCCAATTTGAACACTAATTGAACCAAAATAGCATTAAAACCCTTAAAGAATTCCAATTGAACACTAATTGAACCAAATTCCAATTTGAACACTAATTGAACCAAAATAACATTAAAACTCTTAAAGAAATTCAAATCAACATCAATTGAACCCAAATAGCACTTAAACCTTTAAGAAAACCAATTCAACATCAATTGAACTAATTATCCCTTAAGAAAACCAATTCAATATAAATTGAACTAAATAATAATCAAACTCTTAGGAAGAACCAATTCAACATCAAGATAAAACCAATTCAACATCAAGGTAAAACCAATTCAACATCAAAATAGTTCAAAATTACCATTGTGAACTCATTTCCTTCAAACTTGAACACAATCTCAAATCAACAACCAATACTCAAATAATTTCTAAGAAAACCCTTAGGAGACAAATTCATGGAGATTTATAGCTTAATATACATATATTTATACATGCAAACCAAAAACTAGTTGATAGTTACTTACCTTAGCCTAAATTTGAGATTAACACCACAAAACCCTAAATCTGTCCCAAAATCTGCCTAGCCCGTATTCTATTCTCACACCTCCAAATCAAAATCCCTATGGTCAGAAGTTGCTTCTATGTGTCTAGAGTCTCTAGTTAAAATTTTAGGTCATTTGGACGGTTAGATTTCCAGCAACACCCAAAACGGTGGAGCTGCCCTGTTTTTGGTGGTGGTGGAAGGTGGAGGAGAATGGAGAGAGAGAGTGGAGGAGGAAGAACAATGTAAAAGGATGAATTGATCCAAATGATTTTCAATTCTCAATAAGGCTATATATAGGCCTTGAATTAAGTGGTTAATTAGTCTTTTTGGTCCTCCAAAAATCTAATTTCTTTTAAAACTTACCCTAAACTTATAATTGTTATAAAAATGTGCAATTACCCTCAAAACTATACCCGTAACACCCAATTAATCGACCAATCCTATAACGAATTTAATATAACTTAGGGTTTGGGGTATAATAAATAAAATTTAAGGGCACGGACGTGACAATTCTCCCCACCTTAGAGAGTTTCGTCCTTGAAATTTTACTTACCCGAAGAAGTGAACAAATGAGGGTATTGGTGTTTCATATCCGCTTCTCTTTCCCAGGTTGCTTCCTCCCGAGAATGTCTGTTCCACAATACTTTCACCAGTGGTACTGTTTTATTCCTTAACACTTTTTCCTCTCTAGCCAAGATTGCTACTGGTTCTTCTTTATAAGTCAAATCCTCTGAAAGTTCGATTGGTTGCTCCTGGATAATGTGATTTGGATCACTTCTATACCTCCGCAACATTGACACGTGAAAAACATCATGAATGTTTGAAATATTTTGAGGCAACTTCAAACGATATGCAACAGGTCCAATTCTTTCCATAATTTCATACGGACCAATGAATCTAGGGCTCAACTTTCCTTTCTTGCCAAATCGGAGTAAACCCTTCCACAGTGATACTTTCAGAAATACTTTATCTCCCACACTGTACTCAATCGGTCTACATTTCAAATCTGCATAACTCTTTTGTCTGTCTTGAGCTTCTTTCAGTTTCTGCTAGATAATTTGTACCTTTTCAGTCGTTAATTGCACTATCTCAGGCCGCAATAGCTGTCTTTCACCCACTTCAGACCAACATAACGGAGTCCTACACCTTCTTCCATACAATGCCTCATAAGGTGCCATATTAATGCTAGACTGATAACTGTTATTATATGCAAACCCCATTAAAGGCAAATGCACATCCCAGCTACTTTGGAGATTTAGGATACTAGCTCTTAACATATCCTCCAAAGTTTGAATTGTACGTTCACTTTGACCATCTGACTGTGGATGGAAGGCAGTACTGAAGTTCAATTTAGTTCCCAATGCATCTTGAAAACTAGGCCAAAATCTTGATGTAAAACGAGGATCTCTATCAGACACAATAGAAACTGGCACACCATGAAGTCTCACAATTTCTTTGACATACAACTGTGCCAACTTTTCTAACGAGAAAGTTACCTTCACTGGAAGAAAATGGGCTGATTTCGTCAATCTATCTACAATTACCCATATAGCATCATTACCATATTGTGTACGAGGCAATCCACTGACAAAGTCCATTGTAATGTGCTCCCACTTCCATTTCGGAATAGGAAGCGGTTGCAAAGTACCAGCAGGTCGTTGATGTTCGGCTTTGACTTGTTGGTAACTCAAACATCTGCTGACATATTCAGCTGTTTCTCTTTTCATCCCTTTCCACCAAAAATGATCATGAAGGTTTCTGTACATCTTTGTACTCCCAGGATGCATTGCATAGGAGGAATCATGAGCTTCTTCTAATATCTCCTTCTTAATATCACTAATATTTGGAACACACATTCTATCTCCAAACATTAGCATACCATCTATTGAAATCTTGTAATCAGTACACTTTCCTTGCACAACTTCATCTTTAATCCGCTCCAAGAACTTATCTTGACTCTGAGCTTCTCTGATTCTATCCCTAAGAATTGGTCTCACTTTCAACATTGAACATAACACTCCTTCATTTTCATAATTCAACTTTACATTCAAAGCCCTCATTTGAAGTAACAAAGGCATTTTTACAGATTTAATATAACTCAAACTTCCAACATTCTTGCAACTCAAAGCATCAGCTACAACATTAGCTTTACCCGGATGATATTCAATTGTCAGATCATAATCTTTCAATAGCTGAATCCATCTTCTTTGCCTCAAATTTAATTCCTTCTGACTCATTATGTACTTCAAACTCTTGTGATCAGTGAAAATGCGACATTTCTCACCATAAAGATAGTGTCTCCAAATCTTCAAAGTGAACACAATAGCAGCTAATTCAAGATCATGTGTTGGGTAATTCAATTCATATGGTCTTAACTGTCGTGATGCATAATCAATTACTTTATCATTCTGCATCAACACAATTCCAAGACCTTGCCTTGAAGCATCACTATATATTGTATACCCTTCACCCACTACAGGTAGTGTCAACACTGGAGCACTAATCAGTCTTGACTTCAAAGTATCAAAACTGTTCTGACACTCGGGTGTCCACTTGAATTTTACTCCCTTTCTCAGCAACTGCATTATTGGAGAAGCTATAAGTGAGAATCCATTCACAAACCTTCTGTAATACCTTGCTAACCCCAGAAAACTACACACTTCATGTACATTCGACGGTGCTTTCTAGTTAGTTACATCCTCAACTTTCTTAGGATCCACTAGAATTCCCTTAGCTGATACCACATGCCCCAAGAACATAATTTCATCAAGCCAAAACTCACATTTACTAAATTTGGCATACAACTGCTTCTCTCTCAGAATCTGCAAAACTGTCCTCAAATGCTTGCTGTGGTCTTCCTTACTCTTAGAATACACAAGAATATCATCAATAAACACAATTACAAATGTATCTAAGTAAGGTTTAAATATTCGATTCATCAGATCCATAAATGCAGCAGGTGCATTAGTTAACCCGAATGGCATTACCAAAAACTCATAATGCCCATATCGAGTTCTGAAAGCTGTTTTCTAAACATCTCCTTCTCGGATCTTCAACTGATGATATCTGGTTCTCAGATCAATTTTTGAAAATATTATTGCCCCTTGCAGCTGATCAAACAAATCATCGATTCTAGGCAACGGATACTTGTTACAGATTGTAACCTTATTCAACTGGCGGTAATCTATACACAACCGCATTGTTGCACCTTTTTTCTTCACAAACAACACCGGAGCTCCCCAGGGTGACACACTAGGTCGTATATATCCCTTATCTAACAACTCTTGCAACTGTATGTTTAATTCTTTCATTTCTGCCGGTGCCATTCTATATGGTGCTAGGGATATAGGAGCAGTACCCGGCTGTAAGTTAATTGCAAACTCGACTTCTCTTTCTGGTGGTAACTGTTGGTCCCTTATAACGTAACAAGTTAGTTCCAAGGGGGGGGGGGATAGGAACTATTTTAAAATTTTAGTACGTTGAGGCTGACTTCTTTTTCTTTGAAAGAGAATTACACAGCGCGCTGAGTGAAGTAAGACACTAGCTTAGTCAACTGGTGACTAAGTCAGCTTCTTTCTTTGAGTCAGGAGATAACACTTGAGTCTATTCCTGAACTCAGATACTCAATGCACACAACTCAGCGTGACCTCTTTACTTGGTCGGTTTTGTTTAAGCAAGCAATATATATATATTAAAGGAGTTTAAGGTTAGAACGATGTTACTCAGCAGATTTATCCAGGTTCGGCCTCTACGCCTACGTCCTGTCCCCGGAACACGTTCCGAGCTTTCGAATTCTCTACTGAGCTCTTTAACGGTAGAGCATCAAACCTTTTACAACAAGAAGCTGAGTATAACAAGAGTACCTTCCTCTATACCTCTACTCACTTCTATTCTATTGCTGAGTACTATAACCGAGTACTCAGCCTCTCCTTTCTAATTCTAGAAATGATAATAAGTTTGTCCTAAACAACAATTGCTAAGACACTTTAGATGATTGGATAATCACTCTAGACTTTTACACAGTAATATGGAAATTGGTGTAAGTATTTGCTTTGTTTTTTCACACAGATTCTTCGAGTAGAAATTTGGTCAGCGTAATGGCTTGTTGAAGATCTGCATCGAATGAAGCAACTGAAAGGCCTATTTATAGTGACACTTGAGGTATCGGTTATTTCAAATTTCGAAATAACCGTTGGAGGGAAACGACTTGATGTTGTTGTCACTCAGTACACGCTCAGTGCCGTTGGCCAATCAAATTATTGTATCTTCTGTCTTCGGTCAGTGCTGAGCAGCTTTTAGACAGACAGGTAGAATGTTTCGCCTTTTATGGCAAAGTCTTCCAGACAGCTTTCTGTGTCTTCTGAACTTTACCCAAAGTAGAAATACTTTGTCTTGAAGTTGTTCCTTGCTCAGCTGCTGTCTTATACTCTTTGTCGTCCAACTCAGCAGCTTCGTTCCTAAGTAGATAAAGAAAGTCTTCCAGATCCTTCTTCATGCTGAGCTGCATTTTGTCCACAACGACAGCGTTTTGTTTACACGGGCCGAGTTGTCTTGGGCCTTTGACTTTCCTTTGGGCCTTTAGCCTTTTAGTCTTTATGTCTTATAAATAATTTAACTCAACATTGAACAAACACATTAGTGTAATAAATCAAAGTATTTAAACTTAGTGTGTTTTAGAATATTTTTAAGCATATACTCAAATAATTTTGTCAAATCAAAATCATGTGGAAAGGTGTTTCAACAAACTCCCCCATTTTGATGTTGGCAAAACTATTCAGTGAAGAACTCAGTTTTGAGCTCCCCCATGATAGTTGGCCTTTTATAACTTAATAAACTCCCCCGTAAGGGTTGAGCTAGTGACACAGTTTTACTCTAAACATTTTAAGGTTTAATCGAGTAAGTCCTAGGTCAGTTTTCAAATAAAGGTCAGCTCATGAAACATATTCTATTAACTCAATTTTAAGCGGAAGATTTAACTATCAGAGAGCGCTGAGTATTTTGTTGTTCAATGAGTCTTATAAGACAATGTTTTAATCATACAAGACAGTGTTAACAGCATACAATCAGAAGATATTAAGAATGATAAACACAGTTGATGTATGCAAAACATAATAGCTCAGCATCACATAAGATTTTAATCAAGTTGAAAAATTTGATGCAAGCATAGTATTAATAAGTAGTCAGCATTACACATAACAGGGATACTTAAGACTTAGAAACTAGCTATCCTAACAAAGCTATTTCTTCTTATATATCAGTTTTCCCTTTCCCTTAAGCTGACTACTTCCAGCAGACTCATGCTGAGTTCTTCCTGTTTGTTCTTTCTCCCCCGTTTTGGCAGCATCGGGAGGAGGAGGAGGCCTGAAGGTGCTGTTTTGAGCAGCTTCAGATATGCGAGCTGAGAAGTCCTTCAGCTTGCCGGTGCTTTCATTTATGCCATCAAAGACAGCAATACCATCGTCTAATACCTCTTGAGGCACACCAATTTCAGCAGTGCTGAGGATGCTCAGTGCGTAGGCTTGAGATTTACCCATCCAAGTGAGTGTATCAGTCAGCGCAGCATAAGCTTGATGAAACATCTTGAGCAGAGATGAGTCATAGAACTGACGCTGAATGTTGGAATGATGGACATGGGTAAAGATTTGGTGTGTATACTGGAGAATCTCATTCTGCTTCATCTGGTCAGTGTCTATCTCTGCCTTGTTTAGATTCAGAAGACGAACAGCTTCGCCAATCTGTTCTACTGAGCATTGGGAGTAAGAGGAAAGCTGATGGTTTGTCTTCTCTTGCTCAGTTTGAAGCTGGGTGAATAACTGATGAACTTCGGCAGAAGTTGCATACCCTGAGTTCGCAGCTGACAAGGCTTGAAATTGTCCCTGTAGGGAGTTGATATGTTGAACCATGGTCAGCTGGAGTTCAGCCAGCTTTGTTATGGACTCCTGCTTTGGTTGTTGGGCTTGGATATTGATCATTACACTCAGCAAGTCTTTTAGACCTCGAACCTCGTTGAGAAGTTGAGTGACTTATGGAAGCTGAGTGGACTCATTATCGGAAGACCCAGCAGCAGTGTCGGAATTTTGATGAAGGTCTTGGATCAAGGCCTGAGCTGAGTTAATTATCCTTCTACCGGACTCAGTGGCAGTGAGGTAGTTGTATGAGTCTTCATTAGTTTGACCAGCTGGTGGAGGAGTGAGATTCAGTGCATCATTTGTAGTGCTAGTAGGGTCAGTGACTGGTCTTAGTGTTTCAACCTGCACTTGTTCTGTAGAATGGAGAGGTGATTGAACAACAGCATTGGATGCAGGTTCAGAGTCAGGCTGAGGCTGACTTTTTGTTGAAGGTGGGATAGGTTCAGTGCTGACTGGAGCAGGAATTTCCTTAGCCGGCAGAGGGCTAGGTTCAGCATCTGCATTGAGAATTGGCTGGGTGTTGGTCGGGTTCTCAGAAGCATCTAAGTCAGCTTGTTCCTGTGGAAAAGAAACAGAGGCTTGCTTTTCAGTTTGCTCTGACAAAGTCGTAGAAGGTTTTCTGAAGAATTTAAGCTTGATATTCGATGGATCAGTGGTTGGTCTTTGCTACGTTAGATCATCCATGAAGTCAAGCACTGTTGTTGTATGTGCCTTAACAAGTCTTCTTCTTTTTCCCCGAGTCCTTGGAGGAGTGGGATCAGCGTGAATTGAATGAGATGGAGAATTTTCTCCTTCATCAGCATCCTGCTGTTCTGTTTGCTCAGCACCTTTTTCTGTAGTCAACTCAGTGTGAGTTGGCTCAGCATCTTCTTCACTTGCTGTCTCCTCAGTGTCATCCTGACCACTCTCTTCTCCTTCTTCTTCTTGGTCATCATCCTGATCTTCCTCATCTAATTCTTCTTCCAACTATTCAATGAACTGATCATCCAGTTCAACTTCATCGTTCTGTTGCTCAGTTGCAATACTTTGACTCTGAGCATAGTGAGAGTCGTCGGGAACAAAGAAGCCAACAGGAATGGCATCGATTGGACTTAACTCCGAAGAGTTCTTCTGCTTCTTACTCAGAGGTTCTTCATCAAAGTTTTCCCTTTCATCTGCCTCAGGCTCATCTTGCCTAGGTCTTTTCTCAGCTGACTTGGGCTCAGCTTGTGCAGTCGTTCCTTTGGACACAATCTTTATCTTCTTAGGAGCGGGAACAGCTTCCTTAGCGGTGCTTTGCACAGCTTTCCTCTTCCTGTCAGCAGGGGCCTTAGTTCTTTTGCCCTTTTTGATTACCGTCCCCTCAGCGTTTGGGTCAGCAGCACCTTTTGCTTTCTTGATTGGCTGATTAAACTTTAAAGCAAATAGGGCAGCGACAGTAATCTCTGATCCTTGGCCCTTAGTTTCCCCTGTGAGGTCTACTCGGTGGTCAAGGAGGATTTTGGTAATGAGTGAGCCCAGCCTTAGAGTTCCAGTGCTCCTTTGAAAACCGGCTATCAAGAATACTGGCATGTTGATGGGCGTGTAGGTCAGCATATGCCATATGAAGCATTGCTCAAAGTTTGTCGCTGAGCTGGTGCAATTTATCTTTGGGAAGATGTAATTGGTCAGTGATAGGCGTGCGCGCCTAGGTAGAGTTTTCTAATGATGATTAAATGTGTATTGTGGTGAATGTGCTATGAATATGGATGTGATCTTTTAAATGTTCTTAACTCTACTAGATGCTACGGCTACTTAGGGGCAAGTGTACCCCATCGTATCAAGTAATAATCCGGTTAAGACCGAGTATCGAATCCACGGGATTTATAATTACAAGTATTAGACGACTGATAGGGGTCAAAAACCCCTATCTTTGGGTGCGGTTTTAGGACGGGTTTTAGAGTTATTCGGTTAATAAGCGAGCAATTCTCGCATTTAAATGCTTTTGTGTGAGTTAGTTAGGAATTGAAAACATTCTATTTACTTTTCGCCGTTTAGGCTCGTTTTGTAATCAATTTAGGCAAATACGGCCGAAATAGCATGCGTATTAGAATTCCGTTATCTTTTGAAGCTAATTGGTCCGTCAAAAGTCGCACCAAACGAAGCGTTTGCTCAAAATAAGCGATTGACGGATCAATTTGGCTTTTTGGACTAATGTTTTTCGGAGTTTTTATGCGTATGCAGGTGTGAAGTCGGACGAAAAAGGTCGCGGAACTCATCGAGCTTGGATCGAGCATGCTTCGGGCGAAAACGCTCGGCGAGGAGGGCCCCACGGGCCATTTCTGCTCGCCGAGCAGGCCACCAGGCGCCTGCTCGGCGAGCAGGGGGCTGCTCGGCGCGAGCAGCCTTCCCTTCTCGGCGAGCAGCCCTGCGGGAATTGGTCAAAAAGACCAATTCCGCCCCCACGAAGCCACGTTCGGCCCCACGTCTTCCTACACCAACTAGGACACGAAAATAGGTCAAAACGAGGCCCGAGACGCGTCTATAAATAGGATTTTTCAATTGTAATTAGGGATTTTTCGTTTTTGTAAATTATTTAGCTTTCCCCTTGTAATTCCTCTTCATCTTCTCCACCTTCCTCAAACTCCATTGAAGCTCCTTCAAAGCTTTCTACCGAGGAATTATCAAGGTCCGTCCTTAAGATCAAGTCGCCGGCTGCAGAGTAAACAGGTTCCCTGAAAGGGATTTTTGTATCTCCTTTTATCTTTCCATGTTTGTACTCTTTGATACAGTTGCCGAACTTGACTTATTGTATCTTGTGACAATTACCTTCGCCTTTAATAATAATTTAGCTCTTGTTTTGTTCTATGTTTATTGTCTAATTCTTATCTTACGCTTTATTCAATTGGTTTAACTCATTCAAAAGCCCCAAAATCTAGTAGGCACATATTGCGAGCTGAATCTGACCTAGTCAGAGCCTAGGAGATTGACAACCTCTTAGTTGATTAAGCGCCAATTTACTGAGCCTTAGACCTAGTTTCGGCCTTAGGGAATCACGCGCTAGGAACCTCAGGAGGGTAAGTAGGGTTAATCGCCTTGAATACAAGTGACTTAGATTAGGTCTTTATTCAATAGACTTGATAATCTATCTTTATTATTATCGTTCATACCATGTTCCTTCGAATAGTTTCATTAATGAAAGATCAATTAGGGGTAGAGTAACTTAGTTAGGCTTAGAATAATTTAGTTAGAATTAGATAACTTAGCTAGGATTAGCATAATTCAACCTAGGAGTAGATTAATTAACAAACCAAACTCAAAACCCCCTAAGCCTAGATAACATCCGAGATCGAGTAGCTTGATACTTGCAGAAATAAATCCTGTGGACGATAACCTGGACTTAAACCAGAAATTTATTACTTGATAACGACGGGGTACACTTATCCCTTAGTGAGGATTCTCCGGAATCCGCATCAACGACTCGGTTTCGTATGTTATTTAAGCGGCAATTACTTTAGGGTGAAGCAAGATACAACTACACACTATCCTAACTATTGGCGACTCAGATTTGTGTAGCTAAAACCCTATGAAGTGGGATGAATATTGATAAGTTATAACCGCGATAAATAATGACTCTAAATGTATACGGATAATAATTTACTCTTGCAAAGACGACTAAGTATAGTAGGACCGACCCGTGAAGCACTTAGACTACGTAATTCCTAGTCAAGGCGTGTCTAATGCGGGGGAATTAGAAACTAGGGCCCGTAAGTTCCGTGGCTTGTCAATTCCTACGGTTTCCGGTTTGTCACTTCCGGTAGGGCAACACCTATATAACTCCCTAAAGATAACCCGAATGGCGTCGGAAATCACGTTCTCCTACACAATAGTCAATTATCAATATCAAAACAAGTAGCAAATTCTAATACGTAAAGGGAAATAGAGATTATAAATCATGAAATTATAAATATGGAATGTATATAAATGGGATACAACCAAGCTTAGTACATAGGAAGAGTACAAGCTAATTAGCACGTAAAAGGGGAGAATCCGCCCTTGAAACTAGCTAACCGGACTCAAAGCCGTCTCCTAGGTCGTGGAGGTGGAACTCTCGAGCTTGGTGACGAATGGTGGAGCGGAACTTCGATGGAATGCCGGAACAACCGAACAAGCTCTCGAGGTGGAGAGTTTAGCTACAAAAACTGAATCTATACTACAACAAATAACAAAACAAGTATAGTTTGCTCTCTAGTGTGTAAATTATTTCTTGGTGTCAAATGAAGTTCAAGAGCTTCTTATTTATAGACATCAAGCAAGGGCAAGTTTGTAATTTCACAAAGCACAAGTATGGAGCAACATTATTTGGTGCAGAAATCCCATGATACGCCCCGCGTAAATTGGTCTACGCCCCGCGTAAATGCCCATTCCGTCAGAAATCTCCTGCATGTGGACCAATTCATTGTCTTGTTGTCTCAAGCACGCCCTGCGTAAAGGATTGTACGCGTGTTTGAGTCTCTGAAGTTTTATTGCTTGAATTGGTGCTTTTACACCGTGCGTAGCTGAAGTACGCCCCGCGTAAAAGAGTCTCTGATCTTTTTACGTTGAAGAACTGCCTTTTACACCCCGCGTATATGGTGATACGCCCCGCGTATGGAGAGTTGACTCTGGGAGACAATGCAGTCTGACTTTCAGGATTAGGCCAATTATTGCCGACATGTGTCATACGCCCCGCGTAGGGTGGAATACGCCCCGCGTATGCTGAGTCAATTCCACATGGCTCCTGCGGATAAGGCAATTATTGCTGACACCATGTTTCACGCCCCGCGTATGGAGTGGATTTTTGCTCCTTTCTCGTACCTGAAATACAAAACTTGAGAGCCGAGTTAGCTTGACGTTTTTATTTCCTAAACTAATCAAAAACGAAGAAAATTAACTGAAAGTACGAGATTTATTTTTATTTCTTTATTTTATCAAAACACTTTATTTTTGTAATTAAAGTTATTTATTTTATCCAAAATCAACCCGTAAATCACGCTAAAAGATAGGGGTAAAATACCCCTATCAGTCAGCAGGTAGTGCGCCATCTTTTGGTGTTGTCCCATTGAAGTGCTGGAGATTTCGCCAGCATGGCCAGTCGGTTTACAGAACGTAGTGGAGTACCTAGTGATGTCCTGATCTCCAGACTTCCTAAAAATGGCTCCTTCATTCTTGAGTTTCAGAAGGCTGGCTAGGTAGGTGGGATTGATGAAGATGGTTTTGTCCTTCACCTTGGTGACTAAGTGGTCTTGGTTGTCATCAGTGACACGCAGGTTGTTTTAGAATTCCCTTACCAAGTCAGGGTAGGTATTGTAGCTTATTGAGAATAGCTCGGTCTAGCCATTCTTCGAAATCCACTCACAGAATGGTTGCTCTCTTTCCACAAATTCTTTTGAGAACCACCTTGAGTAGTCAATCTTGTATTCCCTGACGTTCTCATAGACCCTGGTATATGTTCGTTGCTTAGGTTTCTTTCCCTTGGAGGAGGTACCTTGCTCAGTCTGGGTTTTCTTGCTCGGTGTGGTAGCTTTGGTTTGATCATGCTGGGTAGGAGACTTAGGGTTTCTAGCAGATTGGTGACCGGCATCGGAGATGTTTACAGAGACGTTCATCATTTTCGCAGAGAAGATTTGAAGGATTTGAAGATTTTGAGAGAGAAAATATTTATGCCAGAGAATTCTGTAAGCGTAAAGAGATAAAAATGGGGATTTGCCCATTATTTATAGAGGTGAGAGGTGGATCTTATCGAATCCATGTGTCAGTTTGTCCTTGGGATTGTCAACCGACAAGGATCCTGGCATTTATGACACATTCGGCGCATACGTCATCCTAGGTGGCTATTCGCGTGCTTTAGCATTAAGTGCAACAGGTCTTTTACTCAGTGTTAGAATTCTAATCGTTCTATATTCTGAGCGGACAGTTTTACATAAATGGATGGTTTAAGTAATTAGTTTCTCAGTTTGAGATAACTACTCAGTGCACATATTTGCTCAGTATGTGATATTCATTCATTTAGCATTAAACACTCAGCATACATCTATCCACTCAACAAGTAATAGCATTCAGCATGGTAATTCACTCAACATGAATATATATTAAGAACTGGAATTTACTGAAGAGGATTAAACATACCAATAGCTTCTCTCAGTATGCTAAACTGCTCACGAGCCAGTGGCTTCGTGAAGATATCCGCAAGCTGCTCATCCGTTGGGACATAGCTTGATCTCACCTTTGAGTACATGGTCTCTAATGAAGTGATGTCTGATGCTGACATGCTTCATCCTGCTGTGCTGAATTGGGTTCTTTGATAGATCAATTGCACTTTTGTTGTCACATTTGACCTCAATTGTCTTTGTTTGAACACCATAGTCTTCAAGCTGTTGCTTAATCCATAGGACTTGAGCAACACAGCTTCTAGCAGCAATGTACTCAGCTTCAGTGGTAAACAAGGCTACTGACGCCTGCTTCTTGCTGAACCAGGATACAAGACAGCTCCCTAGGAATTGGCATCCTCCAGAGGTGCTTTTTCGTTCAAGCTTGTCTCGTCCATAGTCAGCGTCAGTGTATCCAACGAGTGTGAAATCATGCGTGTTGGGATACCATAAACCTGTGTTCACTGAGCTTTGCAAATATCTAAGGATTCTTTTTATAGCTATGTAATGAGATTCCTTAGGGTTAGATTGATATCTAGCACAGTAGCATACTGAGAACTGAATGTCCGGTCTACTTGCTCTTAAGTAAAGTAGAGAGCCTATCATACCTCGATACAATTTGTTGTCTACCGACTTACCATTCTCGTCAGCACATAGGACAGTGTCAGTGCCCATAGGAGTAGATATTGGCTTGCAGTTTTCAAGATCATATTTCTTCAATATCTCCTTGGCATATTTAGCTTGACTTATGAAGATGCCATTCTTTCCTTGTTTGATTTGAAGTCCAAGGAAGAAGTTGAGTTCTCCCATCATTGACATTTCAAACTCAGTCTGCATTTGCTTGCTAAATTCCTTGCACATTGACTCGTTAGTGGCACCAAAAATGATATCATCCACATAAATCTGATCCAACATGGTATCTTTACCCTTCCTCTTAATGAATAAGGTTGTATCAGCTTTGCCTCTGACGTAATTTCTAGTCAGCATGAAACTGGTCAGCCTCTCATACCAAGCACGTGGTGCTTGCTTGAGGCCGTACATAGCCTTTTTTAGTTTATAAACGTGGTTTGGGAACATAGGGTCCTCAAACCCTGGAGGTTGATTAACATAGACTTCCTCGTTTACAACTCCATTAAGAAATGCACTCTTCGCATCCATTTGAAATAATTTAAAGTTCATATAAGATGCATATGCACATAAAATTCTAATAGCCTCTAGCCTTGCCACTGGGGCAAAGGTCTCACCGTAGTCAATACCTTCTTGCTGACTGTAGCCCTGAGCTACAAGTCTTGCTTTGTTTCTGACCACGTTCTCTTGTTCATCTAGCTTGTTGCGGAAGACCCATCTTGTTCCTATGGTCTTCTGGCTTCTTGGCTTTGGCACTAGATCCCATACTTCATTTCGTCTGAACTGATCAAGTTCTTCTTGCATTGCATTCATCATACTCAGCTTCAGCGAAATTCTTTGGTTCCTGGATTGAGACGAATGCTACGTTGCTGAGGTATCTCCTGAGTTGATTTCTTGTCATCAGGGTATTCTCAGCGGCATCGAGAATGGCACTTTCTGAGTGGCCTCTTGGCATTCTAATCTCCTTTGGTAGATTGATGTCTTGTGCTGTCTGTGTTTCAACAATCTCTGCAGGTGTAGACTGGTCAGTGAAAATAATTTGAGGTTCACTTTTACCTTTGGTCAGCCCTTGAGGGAATGACTCAGTGGCTGGTATCTACCTGCAGGGTTAGTTTCGTCGAACTCTACATATACTGACTCTTCTAAAACTTGAGTTCGTTTATTGAAAACTCTGTATGCTTTGCTGTTTGTTGAGTAGCCTAAAAAGATAGCTTCATTAGCTTTTGAGTCAAACTTAGCTAGGCTATCTTTGGTGTTTAATATAAAACATTTACAGCCAAAGGCACGAAAGTATCCAATGTTGGGCTTTCGTCCTTTCCAAAGTTCGTAGGGGGTTTTCTTTAATATAGGTCTAACAAGAGCCCTATTAAGAATATAACACGCTGTGTTGACAGCTTCTCCCCAAAAGTACTTTGGAAGCCTATGCTCACTCAGCATTGTCCTGGCTATTTCAACCAAGGTTCTGTTCTTCCTTTCAACAACCCCATTTTGTTGAGGCGTTCTAGGAGCAGAAAAATTATGGTCAATGCCGTTGGTTTCACAGAATTCAACAAACTGTTGGTTCTTGAATTCTCCACCATTATCACTTCGGATGTGAGCCAACTTTAGGTCTTTGTCATTTTCAAGTTTTCTGACCAAATTTGAAAATGTCTCAAATGCCTCATCCTTGCTACTCAGCAAGATGATCCAAGTGTACCGAGAAAAGTCATCTATAATGACCAAGGAAAATCTTCTTCCACCCAAGCTCAACGGCTGGACTCGACCGAAGAGATCCAAGTGTAGTAACTCTAATGGACGCTTAGTTGAGACAATGTTTTTACTATGAAAGGATTGTTTGGTTTGTTTTCCAGTTTGGCAAGCGTGGCATAATTGATCTTTTTCAAATTTAAGTTTTGGCAGTCCCTCAACCAATTGCTTTCTTGCTAATTTGGCCAGGAGGTCCATGCTTACATGACCAAGTCTCCTGTGCCATAGCCAGGAATTTTCTTCCTTTGAAACTAAGCATAGAGTTTTTGAAAACTTTTTCTCTAAGTTCAGCATGAAGACATTATCAATACGAGGGGCTGTTAAAATTAACTCATTTGTTTTACCCTTAAATATTTTACATCCAGTGTCATCAAATATAACTTTTCTCCCATTGTCACATAGCTGAGCTACGCTGAGTAAGTTATATTTGAGTCCGCTGACTAGGGAGACAGACTCAATAGTAGGATTACCTCCAACGGTTCCTGACCCTACTATCTTACCCTTTTTGTTGTCTCCAAAACTTACGCTTCCTCCTCGTTTACGCTCAAATGTGATGAACTGAGTTTCATCACCAGTCATATGCCTCGAGCATGCGCTGTCAATATACCACATCTTTGACCTCTCAGCACACCTCAGGCTTACCTGCAATGTAACTAGTTACTTTTAGGTACCCAATTCTTTTTGGGTCCTTGCTTGTTAGGTTCAACAAGTAAAGCATCATGTTTTATTTTATGGCGGCATACTTGGACAATATGGCCATTCTTTCCATAGAAGTCACAGCTGACCTTCCGTTTAGGATGTCTCACTGACTGGTCAGCACCCCAGTGTTGAGCGTGCCAGCACACCTTTGTGGTGTGTCCTTTCTTCCCACAAAAGTCACACTGGACATTCCGCTGAAGATTCCATCTCTGCTGACCAGTACTTCGGTACTGAGTATTCAGAGGAATATTTCTTTTGTTTGGAACCTTTAGTTGGTTCTGAATGGATGTGACGTCCTTTCTCAGTTTCTTAGAATCTGATTGGACCTCAGAGACAAACTTTTGCATAATTCCAATGTTACTATGCAAATCTGAGTTGTCCTGAAGAAGATATCGAAGGTCACTCAGTTTGACCTCCTCAACCTCGTCACATCGCCTGCTGAGTGCTCTAACCTTTTTATTACACTTTTTGACAAGTGTGTAGAGGTCACTCAGGGCATTAACCATTTCATTTCTGAGCAAGGGTAGTGATATTACCTCAGTTGAATGTTCCTCATTGTCAGATGCAATGGACGGGTCAGCATGCTCAGAAACACATGGCTCAGCAAGTTCGTCAGCCATGAAACAAATCTTTGCTGACTCAGTGGCATCAGCTTCAGATGATGATGAATCATCACTATCACTCCAGGTTGCCACCATTGCCTTCTTGCCATTCTTTCTTTCCTCAGCGAGGGACAGCTTGACTTGATATGTCCAGTTTGATGACATTCAAAGCATGTAATGGGCTTTGAGCTGTCCTTCTTGTACTTGCTGTCACTGGAGTCAGCTTTGTACTTATCAAACTTTTTATAAGGCTTCTTAGAATATTTGTCATTCTTTTTGAACAGCCTTTTCATCTTCCTGGTAAACATAGCCATCTCTTCATCGTCTGTTGAGCTTCCATCAGTGGAGTCAGCTTTCATGACAAGAGACTTTTGCTTCTTGTCTTCAGACTTTTCCTTCACCTCGAAATTCTTCATCGAAATCTCATGGGTCAGCAGTGAGCCGATGAGTTCATCATACTTATAGGTGGTTAAGTCTTGAGCTTCCTCAACAGCGGTCTTCTTTGCTTGCCAGTTTTTAGGAAGACTCCTAAGAATCTTCTTGACTTGTTCTTCCTCAGTGAAGATCTTCCCAAGTCTCTTGAGCTCGTTGATGATGTTTGTAAACCTTGCATTCATGTCAGAGATTCCTTCATCATCGTTCATTTCGAACAACTCGTATAGTCTCATCTGCTGGTTCACCTTGGACTCCTTCACTTTGTTGGTTCCTTCGTAGGTGACCTCCAGCTTCTTCCAGATCTCTTGCGCTGACTCACAACCTGAAATCTTGTTATATTCTGCAGCATCAAGTGCACAGTGAAGCATGTTTATAGCCGAAGCGTGGTTTTGAAGCTTCTTGAGATCATCTTCTGTCCATTTGGCCTCAGCTTTGACAACTGTTTGGCCAGCCACAACTTCAACAGGAACAAATGGGCCTTAGACTATTGAAAGCCATGCACTCATATTTGTTGCCTGAATAAAGTTTTTCATCCTATTCTTCCAGAAGGTGTACTTAGACCCGAAGAATAGGGGAGGCCGAGTAATGGACAGCCCCTCAGGTAAGATCTGAGTTGTCTGGTTTCTTGGGAGAAATCGAGTGTTGTTTTCAGCCATAGTGGGGATCAGCTCAAGGTAGTTAAACCTTTCACAGTGAGCTTTTAGGCTCTGATGCCACTTGTTGGTCCCTTATAACGTAACAAGTTAGTTCCAAGGGGGGGATAGGAACTATTTTAAAATTTTAGTACGTTGAGGCTGACTTCTTTTTCTTTGAAAGAGAATTACACATCGCGCTGAGTGAAGTAAGACACTAGCTTAGTCAACTGGTGACTAAGTTAGCTTCTTTCTTTGAGTCAGGAGATAACACTTGAGTCTATTCCTAAACTCAGATACTCAATGCACACAACTTAGCGTGACCTCTTTACTTGGTCGGTTTTGTTTAAGCAAGCAATATATATATTAAAGGAGTTTAAGGTTAGAACGATCTTACTCAACAGATTTATCCAGGTTCGGCCTTTACGCCTACGTCCTGTCCCCGGAACACGTTCCGAGCTTTCGAATTCTCTACTGAGCTCTTTAACGGTAGAGCATCAAACCTTTTACAACAAGAAGCTAAGTATAACAAGAGTACCTTCCTCTATACCTCTACTCACTTCTATTCTATTGCTGAGTACTATAACCGAGTACTCAGCCTCTCCTTTCTAATTCTAGAAATGATAATAAGTTTGTCCTAAACAACAATTGCTAAGACACTTTAGATGATTGGATAATCACTCTAGACTTTTACACAGTAATATGGAAATTGGTGTAAGTATTTGCTTTGTTTTTTCACACAGATTCTTCGAGTAGAAATTTGGTCAGCGTAATGGCTTATTGAAGATCTGCATCGAATGAAGCAACTGAAAGGCCTATTTATAGTGACACTTGAGGTATCGGTTATTTCAAATTTCGAAATAACCGTTGGAGGGAAACGACTTGATGTTGTTGTCACTCAGTACACGCTCAGTGCCGTTGGCCAATCAAATTATTGTATCTTCTGTCTTCGGTCAGTGCTGAGCAGCTTTTAGACAGACAGGTAGAATGTTTCGCCTTTTATGGCAAAGTCTTCCAGACAGCTTTCTGTGTCTTCTGAACTTTACCCAAAGTAGAAATACTTTGTCTTGAATTTGTTCCTTGCTCAGCTGCTGTCTTGTACTCTTTGTCATCCAACTCAGCAGCTTCGTTCCTAAGTAGATAAAGAAAGTCTTCCAGATCCTTCTTCATGTTGAGCTGCGTTTTGTCCACAACGACAGCATTTTGTTTACACGGGCCGAGTTGTCTTGGGCCTTTGACTTTCCTTTGGGCCTTTAGCCTTTTAGTCTTTATGTCTTATAAATAATTTAACTCAACATTGAACAAACACATTAGTGTAATAAATCAAAGCATTTAAACTTAGTGTGTTTTAGAATATTTTTAAGCATATACTCAAATAATTTTGTCAAATTAAAATCATGTGGAAAGGTGTTTCAACAGTAACCCTGGTATCTCATCTGGGAACACATCTGGATATTCATTCACAATTGGCACATCTTCTAATTTAGGAGGTTTTTCCCTGCTGCCTATCACATATGCTAAGAAAGATTCACACCCCTTCCTTAACATTTTCAAAGCTGTCATAACAGAGACTATATTTCTATGTACACCTCTCTCGCCTTGAAACACATATTTTTCCCCATTAGCTAATAATAGATTAACTTTCTTCCTACAACAGTCTACCAAGGCTTGACACTTAGATAATGAATCCATGCCTAATATCACATCAAATGTTTGAACCATTAACGGTACCAAATCCGCATGTATAAAGGACTCTCCTAATTTTACTTCACAATTAGGATAGACATGTGTACATACTAAAGATTCTCCCATAGGCATGCTAACATTAAACATTCAGGCATCAATTTCGACTCCCACATTACATCAGACATAAATAAAGGCGACACAAAGGAATGTGTAGCACCAGGATCAATAAGCACATAAGCATCTTTTCCAAATAAAGAAATCATACCAGTGATAACTTTTGCAGATGCAACAGCTTCTTGTGGAGTCATAGCGAAAACTCGAGGTTGAGTTGCAGCTCTATCCGACTGAGTACCCTGATTTCTAGCTCCCTGAGAAGTATTACCAGCTCCTCTGGCCATATTGGTACCTCTACCATTACCACGACCATTTCCTCTTCCAACTGAATTACCTCCACTTGTTTTGTCACCCTGTGATCCTCGACCTCTCCCAACAGTGTTCAATTTAGGACAATTAGTACGTACATGCCCTTCTTCACCACACTCATAACATGAAATTCTTCTTTTAGATTCTGTTATCCTCCCTGATGACGGGCAATCCTTTTTCAAGTGACCCCTTCCTCCACACTGAAAACATCCCAGAGACCTTTTCCTGCATTCTCCAGAATGAAATTTCCCACACTGAACACATTTTGGACCATTACCACTACTAGCAATGGAAGGACTATACGAAGCTTGGCTAATAGTATCAGATGCTCGGAAATTAGTACGGCTCACAGGTGCTCCTCTTGTGTTCTGACTCTGAGTTTGACCACCTCGAAACTGAGATGATCCCCCTTACACAAACTTGGATCTCCCAATATCCCCTGACTGCTTCTGACTGTTCTCAGATTCTAACTTGCCTTTCAACTTTTCTTTCTGCAATGCTTTTTCCACCCAGCCTCGGTAATGTGTACCTTCATACAAACTCAGTTCATTCTGATAAAATGCACTCAGACCATCTTTGAACCTTTCACATTTAACTTCCTCAGTGGGAAACCACTGACTTGCATAACGGTATAAATCATCGAACTTATCCACATACTCCCTCACAGTCATAGTTCCCTGTTTCAAATTAAAGAACTCATTCCTCTTCGCTTTCTGAAATGATTCAGTCAGATATTCTTTCATGAATTCACGTTTGAAAACATCCTAGTTTAAACCTTCAGGATACAAACCCCTAACTCTAGTTAACCATGTATCTGCTGGCCCATGTAATAAACCAAACACGGTCTTTACTTTATCTTCAGTACTTAACTGCATAGTACTAAAGGCTTTTTCTGTAGCTTTTAGCCAATTATCAGCTTCCTCAGGTTCAATTGTACCCCTGAAATCAAATGCCCCACAGTTTTTGGCATCTTCAATTAACTCACTAGGCCTTCGACGTGCCTCACGTGTTTCCATCATAGTTACTAAAGCTTCAACTAATGTTCGGGGTTCAAGCTGCAGGATTTGTGCAACTTGTGGCATTGCAGCTTATGGAGTCACAGGTGGTACACGATGTTCAGGTTCGGGTGGTATTGGTGGAGGATTAACAGGTTGATTTTCTAGTGGTTGTCTTTGAGGTTGGGAAACAGGTGGAACTCTAGCATCAGAGGCTACACTATCCTCTGTGCTCACGGGACCCCATCCCAATTCTTTTCTTTCTGCATTTCTACCTCTACGCCTATTTAGAGGTGGTCGGCCACGTTGTCGTCTTGGATGCATCTATATGATGAACAAACTATTACAATTTATATATGTGATATGCATGAATAATATTTATTCAACTTCTCAATACACTTTAGTAAGTTATATACTTGACACGGATATACCTATATATATATATACTTATGGACCAACCTATTGCTCTGATACCAAAATGTCAAACCCGATCCAAAATAGAATCAGATATGACAGTGAGACGTTACCACAGACGTGAACGAGTCGGAAGTAACATCTCACAATCAAATGTTAAGAATTACAAATCATGTTTGAACTTAAAAACATTTTCTACATATACTTTTACATTTGTAAAAGGTCGAAATCATTTATATTTTCCAATTACGAACCCTTTTCTCGTGTGTTTTACCAAAACGAGTTCGAAACATAGAAAATTACTCCAATTCTAACTTGTTAACTTTTAATTTGCCTAATCTCACAAATTAACACCATACTTGGACATTCAAACCAAAATCCGGCATACCACAACTTTATATTCGATTCAAAATGGGCGACGTAAGTTCCTACATATTCACAAGCACACAAAAAAACGCCTATATCTACATGTACAAAATGGTATGCAATACCCTAGAAGACGACTTGGACAATCGTGGCCGTATCCAATCCTCGCCTTAGTGTCGAACACTTCCCTCAGTACCTCGTACTTCTTCGCCTAAAAACATTAAAACATTTGAAAATATGAGACAAAAATCTCAGTAAGCAACTATCAATTATAAAAACTAGTTTTTACGTAAAATAGCTATATGTATACATTTGTGAAAACATTTAACCAAACCAAACCTTAACTTATTAACTTGTAAACAACATCAAATTAAAATAGAATGTTGATCAATAACCTCAAATCAAACTTAATCAAAACACAACGATTCTTATATAAACATTTACTAAAAATCGAAGTTCGAATCAAATTCAATATCGTATCCATCACCGAGTATCCCCTCGTAAATCGATCCACAACACGTAAACATAATCGAGACGTCTCTTTAACCATGCCTAATCCCGTATTGGTCTTACCCAACACTTCGCTGCCAATACCCGACTAGGTCTTTAGACTGTGTACACAGGCCATGTTCCTCACTGAACATGGTCTTCAAATATCAAACCACCCGTCCGGACTACTCCTGATGGATACAAACTTTACCCAAAATCCAACCAAACTTCAATTTCATCAAATAGATCCAACTTTACTACAATCATCAATAAATCGAAATCCAACATTTACTGAACCAAAATAGCAATTGAACCCTGAAGAAATCCAAAATATCATTAAAACCCTTAAAGAAATCCAATTGAACACTAATTGAACCAAAATAACATTAAAACCCTTAAAGAATTCCAATTGAACACTAATTGAACCAAAATAGCATTAAAACCCTTAAAGAATTCCAATTGAACACTAATTGAACTAAATTCCAATTTGAACACTAATTGAACCAAAATAACATTAAAACTCTTAAAGAAATTCAAATCAACATCAATTGAACCCAAATAGCACTTAAACCCTTAAGAAAACCAATTCAACATCAATTGAACTAATTATCCCTTAAGAAAACCAATTCAATATAAATTGAACTAAATAATAATCAAACTCTTAGGTAAAACCAATTCAACATCAAGGTAAAACCAATTCAACATCAAAATAGTTCAAAATTACCATTGTGAACTCATTTCCTTCAAACTTGAACACAATCTCAAATCAACAACCAATATTCAAATAATTTCTAAGAAAACCCTTAGGAGACAAATTCATGGAGATTTATAGCTTAATATACATATATTTATACATGCAAACCAAAAACTAGTTGATAGTTACTTACCTTAGCCTAAATTTGAGATTAACACCACAAAACCCTAAATCTGTCCCAAAATCTGCCTAGCCCGTATTCTCTTCTCACACCTCCAAATCAAAATCCCTCCGGTCAGAAGTTGTTTCTATGTGTCTAGAGTCTCCAGTTAAAATTTGAGGTCATTTTGACGGTTAGATTTCCGGCAACACCCAAAACGGTGGAGATGCCCTGTTTTTGGTAGTGGTGGAAGGTGGAGGAGAATGGAGAGAGAGAGTGGAGGAGGAAGAACAATGTAAAAGGATGAATTGATCCAAATGATTTTCAATTCTCAATAAGGCTATATATAGGCCTTGAATTAAGTGGTTAATTAGTCTTTTTGGTCCTCCAAAAATCTAATTTCTTTTAAAACTTACCCTAAACTTATAATTGTTATAAAAATGTGCAATTACCCTCAAAACTATACCCGTAACACCCAATTAATCAACCAATCCTATAACGAATTTAATATAACTTAGGGTTTGGGGTATAATAAATAAAATTTAAGGGCATGGACGTGACAGCAAAAGCCAGAAACCTCGGGGAGATTGATGGAATGGGCAATCCGCCTAGGGGAATTCGATGTTCGCTATGAAAGCCGATCAGCCCTGAAAAGTCAAGTCTTGGCAGACTTTGTGAATGAATTTACTGAAGAAGGTATGAATCTCCCCAAATCTAAAATTGAGGAATGGACGATGTATACAGATGTGGCTTCTTCGGTGGAAGGCGCATGTATTGGCATCGTGATCAAAGGTCCCCAATATATAAAACTACACTACGCTGCAAAACTGGACTTCCTCGCTACCAACAATGCTGCGGAGTACGAAGCCTTGATATTGGGACTGCGCCTGTTAAAGGAAATAACTCCTGAACGGATCGTGATCTATAGTGACTCCCAATTAATGGTCAACCAGGTAATCAAGAATTTTGAGGTAAAAGATGACATTCTGGCCAAATATGTGGATGAGGTTAAGAAGTTGCTAAATCACCTCGAAGAGACACCAAGTGGGAATTAATCCAAGTGCCTCAAGGATCTAATACAGAGGCCGATCACCTAGCCAAAATGGCTTCAAGCAAGGAGCAGTGGGCGGATCTGTAGTGCCCGTTTGAGGTCAAGACAGCACCGGCATTCGCCTCGAAGATGGTATCCTTACTCACGTCTGTGGAGAGTGATTGAAGATCACCAATCCGCCAATATCTGATAGATGGAACTTTGCCTTTGGACAAGGAGGAAGCTCGACGGATAGTAAGGAAGGCGGCCTATTTCTCCGTGATAAATGATTACCTATACAGAATGTCTTTCAGCCACCCCTGGCTGAAATGCATTGTGCCAGAAGAGGGACAGCAGATCCTCAAGGAGTTGCACGAAGGCACATGTGGAGCCCATGAGGCATCTGCCTCCATTTTGAAGAAATCCAGGTTAGCAGGATTTTATTGGCCCATAGCGGAACTTGATGCTCAAAAGTTAGTGGAGTCTTGCCATAATTGTCAGATTCATGCAAATGAGTCACACACAGCTAAACACCTTCAAAGGCCCATTATCGAAGGTCGACCTTTTGCAGTTTGGGGAATTGATATCATTGGACCCTTTCCTCCTACCAAAAGACAGAGGAAGTATGTGGTAGTGGCAGTAGATCATTCCACCAAATGGGTAGAGGCTGAAGCTGTCTCCTCTATCAATGCTGAACGAATGGTGGAGTTCGTCAAGGATAACATCGTAGGAAGGTATGGAGTTCCCCACACAATTATCACTGACAATGGAACGCAATTCAACTGTGGAGAATTCAAAACTTTCTGTGAAAAATTGGGCATTCAGAACAGATTCGCCTCCGTTTATTATCCTCAATCTAACGGTATGACCGAAGTTACAAATCGGATGATCGTTAAGGGAATAAAGAAAAGGCTGGGGGAGCATGACAAAAAGTGGGCGGATCAGTTAATGAGCGTCCTATGGGCGTATCGCACTACTCCCAGAATAGCCACAGGCGAAACACCATTCGCCCTTTCTCATGATGTGGAAGCTGTAATCCCAGTCGAAATACAGGTCCCAAGTGACAGAGTTGCATTCTATTGTGAGGATGAAAATAATCAAAGGTTGAAAGAAAGTCTTGATCAAGTGGAAGAAAAGCGGGAAAAGGCATATGTACGCATGGCAGCCTACAAGCAGCGGATCGCGGCTTATCATGACAAAAATGCAAAGCTAGTCAATCTGAATGTGGGAGATCTCGTGCTCCGAAAAGCAGACAAAATCCAATCTACGGAGGGGAAAGGAAAGCTGGGGATCACCTGGACAGGTCCGTACCGAATAGTTACCGAGATTGGATTCGCCACATTTAAAATACAAGACAAGGAGGGAAATACGCTGCCGCGTACATGGAACATCCAGAACCTCCGCAAATATTTCACCGGAAAATAGAATGTAATCACGGTCTTGAGTACTCTTTTTCCTTTGATAAGTTTTTATCCCATGAGGTTTTTCTTACCAAAGGTTTTAACGAGGCTCACATATAAGACCAATCTACTGTAATAAGGCACATCGCCATTCAATAAAAAGCACTTTTTGTCCTATCAATTCTTTTTTAAGTATTTGTTTTGTAGCAATATAAATATTCCGGACTAAAAAAGAAGGGGGGCCAACAAACGCATTCAATGCTATCATGACATAGCTACTTTCTTTACTTTCTCCTCAAAGATAGGAGAACAATCTCATGGGCGGATCAATCCTTAAATGATCACCATTAGATATAGAGTTAAAACATTTCTCGGACGCGAGATCTTTACACTCAATCACACCCTTTCCAAAGAAGGGTTCAAAGACCTAAGGGCGGATCGATTCACCTCAAAGATAGGAAGCAAATCGATCACCTAAGGCAGCTTAACTTCCTCTAAAAGGAATAAAAGCTTCAAGCCTTCACAAAGATTCACACCACGAGGTATGGCTGGCCACCTACTTCAAATCAATCCTAAAGCCTATAAATTTACTTGCTGAAATATTATAAGGCATAAAGTAAAGTAAACGGTTATCATAAGGATTAAAAATTGTACTTAGTTTTACAACAAAAACTAAACGTCTGTAGGAGCATCCTCCTTAGCATCCTTTACACCAGATGTGCCCTCTAGTGGGGTTTCCTTCTCTACAGAAACAACTCCTTCTTGAGGAATAGTACAATCGGTTATCAGCTCCCCACTTTGGTCACCCGCCTTCAAAGGCACTTTATCGGGGTCCTCTGGCTCAAGGTCGACAAGGGGCTTGCTTTCTTCGGCGGATCCGTTCATCACCTTGTGAATGTAATCATGGATGTAGTCCTTGACTTCTGGAATTTTGCGATACTTAAGGACAACATCCACGTCAGGAACCACGAACTCCGGATCTGTAAAATCAATCTCGGGATGCGCCAGTTGAACATACGCCATGATCCACTCGCCATAGTAGTAAGCTCGCTCCCCTGCCAAGATCTCCGTGTCCTCTAAAGCAGCTTCATATTCTTTAGCATCCGCATCCATTTGCTTCTTCAATTTAAGGATCTCAGCATCCTTTAGGGCAATGGCGGACGTAGCGTTCGCATTGGCAACGACGATCTCCTTCTCCAACCTTTCTATGGTTGCCTTATCCGCCACTCCTTGAAGGAGATCCGCTTCCATGGCACGCATACGGGTGTATACCTATCAATGCAAAAGCCCAATTCAAGCGAAAGAACAACAAAAAAAATCTCCCCAAAGGAGATCACTCTTTCATCCAAAAATGCGGAAAAAGATAAGGAACTTACCGTAAGAAGCTCCGTTTTTCCCATCTGGACATGGGCTGATCCCGAGATCTTATTTTGGCTCTCCCGAACTTCCCCAAGTTGGCCAAGAGCTTCGTCCAAGTCATTGATGACGGATTCATTTCTCAGAGATCCTTTGTCACCATACTTGGCGGACCAGTAACCTTCCAGGTTCGGCTTCACCAACTATGCAAACATTAAAAAATAAAAAGTAAGATTCAAGTAAGAGAAGAGAAAATAATACGATCAACGTACCTCTTCGAGTCTTGCCGTTGGTTTCACGACACGCATGGCATCTGCCATTAGCTTTCCTCCACCTATGGATACAGATTTCTTCTTCTTTAGAAGAGGAGGATCAACCATATCGCCAGTAGGGCGCTTCTCCAAGCTCTAAGGAGGATTCGCTACTTGCCCCTTCTTTCGAGCTTCATCCTCCTTCAGTTTCTTACGTATCTCTACAAGAGCGTGACTGGCCTTAGACAAACCCCTGATAAAAGAACCATAAAATAATCAAGGTTCAAGGAAAAATAAAGTTACCTTCATCGAGTTCTGTAAACTTCACATAAGTGATCTTGTTCCCTTCCTAGAGGATTAAGGGAATATCATTCATCATGAAGTCCAAGGCGTCAGCGTATGTCCAGGCCTCCGCCTTGACACTTTTCATGATTTTCGCCACTTCCTCATCACTGTTCGTCAATATACGCATGTCTCCCGCCATATGCAAAGGTTTGGCATTCCAAACCGACGGAAAGCCTAGAGACTCGCCCTCCCTTATCTTTACATAGAAAATTTTCTCATCCCAGAGATGGACATTGGACATCTTGCCAGAAAACGACGAATAGGTACCAAATTTAGCAAAGGTGTAAAAGGACTCGGCCTTTAGTTTCGTCGGTTTGTGAAGTGTTCGGAAGACTCGAGGGTTACAAACTATCCCTAAGTTTGAAGCTAAATAACAATCCAGGGCCAGGTCTAACCATCCATTTGGATGCAGCTGGCTGACAGTGATGTCAAAGTTAGGATATCCGCCATCATCTTAGGAAGAGGAAGCCGGAACCCTCTTTCGACGTGACAACTGTACACAGACAAATACCCAGTTGGCGGACAGGCGGGTCGTTGATGAGCTTCCGCCAATTTAGTCTCGTATTCTTTTATCCAAGGAAAGCGATCCACCAGATTCGCTAGATCCACGGCGCTCATACGGGAGGAAGTGGATTCCGCACGAGGCGCCTTTTTCCTAGACGGAGCTGAAGAAGATGCCTCCATTCCCGAAAACCGCCTAGAATCTATTGTCGGAGAAAAACAAGTAACGACGATGGGAAAGTTCTGAATCCTACCTGAATGAGTTCGATTGCTATTACACACCGAGTTACGCAACTCAGCTAAGTCGTAACTGACAGTACCTTCGGAAGAATCAGAATTTTCCGAAGAAGAAGAAGTCCAGCTAACTACGGTTTCGGAAGAAGTGGTCAAATTAAAAAGTTCAAATGTAGACTCGGAGGATGAAGAAGAACTCCTAAACATTTAGAAAAATAGAATGAAAAGATTCACTTACATGAGAGTTAAAGCTTCGAGGATTCTGAACTCCGGAAAACTCTGGGCAAAAAACTCGAAGGAAGATGGAAGAGGAATGCAAATGGAGTGGAAAGAGAAAAAGAGGAAGGAAGAAGGCGTTTTCTCTTTCCTCGAGCGGCGCGCCTACGACACGTGTCACCCATCGATTGGCATCGAGCAGAGTGACCATCAATGCAAGTCATTATGACGGCGCACGAAGAAGCTCAAAAGCCCTAAAGGACTTTAAAGGAACTTTAGGGGGGCTTCTGATAACATTGGGATATTATCCAAAGGATCAAAGGAGATATTCGCCTAGATCGACCACCTGATACCAGAATGCCATGGCGTATCAAGTGAGGAGATCCGACAGGCGGATCACCAAGACTCTGCCACGTGAGATCCGGAGTCAAACCTATGTGGAGATCCGCCATGACCCCTCGGTCCGCCAGCTGAGCAGCGGAGCCGATTCCGCAATAAAGGCCATTAATGAGCTATTAATAAGCTAACGGGCATACCTAAAGGAAACCAGTAACCGCCATTAATGAAGCATTAATGAAGACTTTCTAGTTACTAAAGGTTACAACTTCACGACTATATATATAGCTTGCATCTCAAGCTAGCAAGGTACACCTTCACACAATCCTTGAAACCCTACTTTGTCAATTCAGTTTACTCTTCCATACTTTATACTGACTTTGGCATCGGAACTTTCCCCCGTCGAACCCAATGACGCCCCCACAGGGACGGAAGCTGATCGGAAATTCTCCACAAGTTATCAATGAGGCATGTAAGAATATGAGAATTATAAACACATTGCAACAATTATCAAATTATACAGATGGCATATAGGCTGATTATAAGTGAAAATGAACATTAGAGTCCATTAATTCCAAATAGGCCTTAGGATCAACAATAGCTACGGTGCTTAATTTTGAAATTTACTGAACTTTTAAGCACAGAAAAGACTTCAAAATTGCACGATATAGAGAATGTACCATAGCAGACATGTAATACTAATTTATACTATTTGAAATACTCAACTGAGTAGGCATTAACATTAAGGGTGTGCATCGGTCCAAAACCAAATCGAAAAACCCTTTGGAATAGTTATACTTGTTTACAAGCTCTCGCTCTTGAGACTGAAAGAGGCTGAAGGTATTTTCAGCTAGTTATATCAGTTAAGTCTCCACAATGGCATTGTCATTTAGCATAACTATAAAACAGAAATGTCAGAATTTTGACAACCTCAGAATTTATGGCAACAGATAACATTGCTTGAAATATGTCAGCAAATTCCTAATTGATTTGATATCTCCCAATCAAACTACATCCTCAATGGGAATGTTTATTGATTGAAAAATAGATGCATGGAAGGATGACCGAAAAATGCCTAATAGCTATGCAGATGAAGATAAATATGACTTTGATAGTAGCATTCCAGCCAAAAATTCAAAGCTCAAGTGAAATTGAACTTCCTTGATTCTCTTGTGATGAATTGAAACATAGTACCACGTTGACTTCATAGTTAATACACTATGCTCCCTGAATTGAAAAGATTAACACCCTACGTTGTAAAAGGAAACAAGATCAACCAGCTATAAAACATCATCACTACCAACCAAAAACAAAAACAAAATGAATTCTATAAATATGATACTCAATGCAGAATTTTACTGCTATAATATTTATGCAAAGAGATCCAACAGGACCCGAGGAGATCGACAACTAGCAAATTGAGGGTCCTCCACCTCCAACCATTTTTCTATAGAAGGCATCATATCAAATGTTCATTATTAGAAGGCTCAATCAAACTTATATTCCTAACAACTTGCAAAGATAATGCAGAGATTAGTGATTTTGTTATTATGCACACACAACTTCCTTTTATAACATATGAAGAGAGAAAGAGGAAAATTACCCAAGTCATTAATTTGCAGCAGGCCAATATGACAGCAGGCACATAAGCCTCAAGAGGATCAAGCCTTTTCCTGGTAATTATAAAATAGAAACTCAAAACTGTCACATACTTATCCAAATAGCAAATGCAATTAGGAAAATGTGAATCTCTTTCAACAAATGCAAAAACGACAAATAGTGAGATGAGAAAAAACTAAACTACCTCCTTTATGAAGCCATGAATAAGCATCAATACCTACCTATCTAAAAACTCAATGAATTTAAGTCATAAAGAGAAATTGACAAAGTAAAAGCTAATCTTAACTGCTTCAACAGTCGGTAGAGAAGGCATGACTCCATCTTCCTCGACAGCCGACGAGGTTTACATCTTTGGTAGAGAAGGCAGGGCTTCGTTTTCCTCATTACTAGTAGAGACATGGCCAATAGCTCATACTATTGCTCTGCGCATGAAAAGTTGGATTTGTAGAAGAAGCAGCAGAAGCAAAAGAATAGGCATAATTAGAACAGGAAGAAGACCATGACATGAAGCCTATGTTTTAAACCAATTGTTAAGATGGCTCACCTTATAATTTTTTTTAGTACAAGATGACTCAGATGAGACTTTTTCTGGCTAAAACGGAGCTTCACACCTCGGTCGCGGTTGTACGATTGCCCAATTCATTGTTTCGACAAATTTCTTCTTAGGAAGGGTTAAAGTTTCGACTCAAAAAATTAATGGAAGATGAAGATGGATTTCTGAAACTCGATAATGACTGCAATCTATCAAACTCAAACTTAGAAGATGGAGGCGTTTAGCAATGGAATTAAATGTCGAAGATGAAGGTGTAGAGGCGAGGAAGAAAGAGATGTTCGGTTGGAGAAGAAGAGGCATGGCGTAGAAAAGGGGTGAGAAATATGGAAGACTGGAATAAAAGGTAACCGGTTAAAATAATTGTATAAACGTTTCAAAGAAATAAGTGGTTGAGATTAAGGTGCTGATTGATAAAACTGAAAATTAAGTACTGAAAAATTAAGTGCTGAATTTTAAGTGCTGAATATAATAAATGCTGAAAATATTTAGCTATAAAACTGTTTGGTTTTTACTGAAAATTAAGTGCTTAATGTAATTAATATGTTTGATAACTACAATGTAAAAAAACACAAAATAATAAATTAGACAATTTTACCCTTTTATATTTTTTATTAATTTTTATTCTTTTATATTAATTCAACTAATCTAAAGAAAAAAATAAAATAAAATATAATAGATATTATACAAATATTATAAATTCTCAGATGGAACTAAAAATAATTGAAGGAATACATATTAAATAATTCAAACAAATACATATTAAAAAAATAAATATACCGAAAATCCATATAAAAAAATCACACTAAACTGATAAGACAAAGACAAAAAAAAAAAAAAAATCAGAGAAAGATGTTGAGTTGCACTAAACTTTAAAGGTATAATAATATGATTTCTATAAAAAAAAATAGTCAATACGATTAAAATAATTAAAATTATGTAGTGAGCTATTCCAAAAAAAAAATTATGTAGTGAGCAGCGTTTTTTTCCCTCAAAGATGTGCTGAGCGTGTTAAGTGAGTTTTTTAAGTAGAAAATTTTAACTTACCATTTTAAGTGCATTTTAATTTAATTGAGAAATTTAAGTAGTTAATAAAAAGTGGTTATCAAACACACTTATTTAATTTAAGTGCTGAATATATTAATTTAAGTGTTTTTTCTAGTTATCAAACAAGGCCTAAGTGTAAATATAGTGTACGGTCAGTTAGACAAAGTAATTGTTACTTTGTTTTTCAACGAAGTAACTATAGCCTGCACCATATATATATTATATTTATATATTATAATATATATATTATATAGTATATCGATCCGAGTCAGGCCGGACCGGGCCGATGTAAAATTCGTAAAGCCCAAGCCCGTCCAATTTTTGACGGGCTTATACGCGCTTGGGCCGGGCCAGACTTGGCAATATCACCGTTCGTTCTGGGGAAAATTAGTCGAGAAGAACTAGGGATGCAACTGGGGTACGGGGCGGGACGATGAAATGGTATCCCCGTACCTGTAAAGCCCCGACAGGTAATCCCCGATTAATCCCCGTAATAAATGAAATACAAAAAAAAGTTTACTTAAAATGTAAAAATGAAGAATCGAACCTCTAACCAATTAATACAACATCAAACATCAAACATCTTAATGAAAAACCTGCGGCAGCTAACTAGCTGTTTTCTAATGAAAAACACAAAAACTCACTTGATAGGCGCTGCATCTACCCTTTCTTGCTCTTTCAGCCTATCAATGATAGGAATAGGGATAATGGACTCGGAGTTCCCTATGCACCGAATGCTCTTGCTTCTCTGGTCGCCTTTAGTTTCACCGGAATCCTCAACTGTTAAGGCCATGCAGTTGCATTCAGTAAATTACACACATTGGATTCGATTGTTTTATAAGGAAATTGTAGTTTCCCTGGTCGGGAGGAGGTTGCCGGGAGTGCAAGGATAACTTGAACCAAGCCACATGAGTAAAGAGGGGATGCCGCCATTGGAACAATCTCAAGAGGCGGAATTATATAAATCAAAGTAGATGGGGGTGGAATGTTGCCTGACTAACCTTATATAGGTGATGTGAGATTGTGAAATCAAGGCCTTATCTTAGTGCTTTATATAGGACATGTTAAGTGAGATTGTAAAATAAATGTTAGTGAGAAGTAATGATTTAGTCTTTGTTTTTAAAAAAAAACAGCAGTGTTTGTTTCACAAAGAGCCAATTTTGAAACTCAATGGTAGTCTAATACATGTGTTTTCCACGTATGAAATGCAAAAAGACAAAATAGATTTATTTTGAAACACAACGGTAGTCTACTACATGTGTTTTCCACGTATGAAATGCAAAAAGACAAAATTATGGATATTAGTTTTATAATTATGGATATTAATTTTTAATTTTTATTCCTTTTATAATTATGGATATTAAAGGTCTTATCTTAGTGTTTTATATAGGTGATGTTAAGTGAAATTGTAAAATAAATGTTAGTGAGAAGTAATGATTTAGTCTTTGTTTTTAAAAAAAAAAACAACAGTGTATGTTCCACAAAGAGCCATTGAAGCTCAACGGTAGTGTGGTGTTTTCCCTGTATGAAATGCAAAAAGACAAAATTATGGATATTAATTTTTATTCCTTTTATAATTATGGATATTAAAGGTCTTATCTTAGTGCTTTATATAGGTCATGTTAAGTGAGATTGTAAAATAAATGCTAGTGAGAAGTAATCATTTAGTCTTCGTTTTTGAAAAAAACAGCAGTGTATGTTCCACAAAGAGCCATTGAAGATCAACGGTAGTGTGGTGTTTTCCACGTATGAAATGCAAAGAGACAAAATTATGGATATTAATTTTATAATTATGGATATTAATTTTTAATTTTTATAATTATGGATATTAAATGCCTTATCTTAGTGCTTTACATAAGTGATGTTAAGTGAGATTGTAAAATAAATGTTAGTCAAAAGTAATGATTTAGTCTTCGTTTCTGGAAAAAAAACAGCAGTGTATGTTCCACAAAGAGCCAATGAAGCTCAACGGTAGTGTGGTGTTTTCCACGTACGAAATGTAAAAAGAAAAAATTATGGATATTAATTTTTAATTTTTATTCCTTTTATAATTATGGATATTAATTTTTATGGTACAAAAGTCTCATTACTTTTTTTTATAATTGCACATTATATCTATGTTGCAGGTATCCCTCGTAGGTCATGGTCATATAAGCTGCAGGGATTCCTGGTGGTGCACAACTCTCTTGAGTCCTAGAGAAATGATGCAATCACCACAGATACTTAGATGTGCAATAAGAAAGCAATGAATCTTGACAGGCATTCATTAACCAATCCTCGTTTTGCATTCTATGAAGGATTTAACAATAATCAATTTCCCCAGCACGTACCTCCAAATGATTGCAACTAAAAATAAAAACATCCCCCCATACACTAGGCACTATCACTACAAAAAAAGGGGCTTTAGTGGCCTTTTTGTAGCAACATTTTAGTTGACTGCCCCTTTGGTGACGGATTTGGGGCGCTCGGTAAAACCGCCCCTAGATTTTGTAGGGGCGGTTAAAACCTAGTTGCACGGCTATACCGAAAGAAAAAAAAATATTGCAAACCACAACAGAAAAAATCGCCCCTTCACAAGTTAGAGCACGACTATATATTGCAAATCACAACAGAAAAAAAATATTTGCTTACTACGTTTAGAGTACCTAAGCAAATAGATTCATATTTATATTTTTTTTTTGTGGATGCACATTGTACTAAGCAAACTCGGTAAAGACCGTAAAATTACACTATCGAATTATGGTTTTATATCCATTATTTGGGGGCTTGATTTATAAATACAAAACAAGTTATTTCATACAGTGAAAAACAATTTATATCCATTATTTGCGGTAGCTAACTAACTGTTTTCTAGTGAAAAACATAAAAACTCACTTGATAGGCGCTGCATCTACCCTTTCTTGCTCTTTCAGCCCATCAATGATAGGAATAGGGATAATGGACTCGGAGTTCCCTATGCACCGAATGCTCTTGCTTCTCTGGTTGCCTTTAGTTTCACCGGAATCCTCAACTATTAAGGCCATGCAGTTGCATTCAGTAAATTACACATATTGGATTCGATTGTTTTATAAGGAAATTGTAGTTTACCTGGCCGAGAGTGCGAGGACAACTTGAACCAAGCCACGTGAGTAAAGAGGGGATGCCGCCATTGGAACAATCTCAAGAGGCGGAATTATATAAATCAAAGTAGATGGGGGTGGAATGTTGACTGACTAACCTTATATAGGTGATGTGAGATTGTGAAATCAAGACATGTTAAGTGAGAAGTAATGAGTAGTCTTTATTTTTTTAAAAACAACAGTAAAGTTTGTTTCACAAAGAGCCAATTTTGAAACTCAACGGGTAGTCCAATAGAGGTGTTTTCCATGTTGAATTGCAAAAAGACAAAATAGATTTATTTTAAAACAAAACAGTAGTCTACTACACATGTTATGTACTCATTTGGTAAGTAAAATGAGTTAAAATGGCAGTTAGGGAGCAGAATTTTCAAGTCTACATTTCATTACCTATAGGCTATAGCAGCTGCATTTTAATGGAAATAACATGAGAACTCAATGAACCAAATATCAAACATGGTATTTCTAAAGAATGTCAGCACTACCCTGCACAAGGAACATTTCAATACACTACCCTGCACAAGGAAATTGTAGTTTACCTGGCCGGGAGGAGGTTGCCGGGAGTGAGAGGACAACTTGAACCAAGCCACGTGAGTAAAGAGGGGATGCCGCCATTGGAACAATCTCAAGAGGCGGAATTATATAAATCAAAGTAGATGGGGGTGGAATGTTGCTTGACTAACCTTATATAGGTGATGTGAGATTGTGAAATCAAGACATGTTAAGTGAGAAGTAATGAGTAGTCTTTATTTTAAAAAAAACTAGTAAAGTTTGTTTCACAAAGAGCCAATTTTGAAACTCAACGGGTAGTCCAATAGAGGTGTTTTCCACGTTGAATTGCAAAAAGACAAAATAGATTTATTTTAAAACAAAACAGTAGTCTACTACACATGTTATGTACTCATTTGGTAAGTAAAATGAGTTAAAATGGCAGTTAGGGAGCAGAATTTTCAAGTCTACATTTCCTTACCTATAGGCTATAGCAGCTGCATTTTAATGGAAATAACATGAGAACTCAATGAACCAAATATCAAACATGGTATTTCTAAAGAATGTCAACACTACCCTGCACAAGGAACATTTCAATACATTAAGAATGGCAACATCATCCAGATTAAAAATCAACACTACCCTGCACAAGGAACATTTCAATCCATTAAAATGTTGCTTGGCATCTTCTACCACATTTATGACATCTTCTCCCTGTTGTAAAACCGAAAGTATATTTATCATAAGATTACCAAAAATAATTATATCAAAAGAAAAGGAAGAACAAATTGAACACGAATCATAAACCTGGGAGTTATAGGTTCCTTCATAAACGCTTTTATGCTAGATACTGGAAGCTGAAAAGCACCCTCCACAAAAGTTGGATTTAGTTTTCCATCATACTCGAACTTGCTGAACATGAGCTGAAATTAGATTTGGTAAGTTGTCAAGAAGCAATAATCTGTTAAAGTCAATAATAGAAAACACTTGGAAGAAATAGCATACTTGTAATGATACAATATTGCTAAGATCAAATGGAGGAGCATCTAATACAGTCGGAGCGCGAAATATTGTTGTCAAAGAAGAAAATGGTAGGCGTATCTGGAAGACGTAGTTCCAAATTATAATTGAATATAGTTCTTTAACAATGCCAATAAAAAACATGTTAATGTGTGACATACTGATTTCCATTACCCTTCAACAGTGTCAAAGCTTGCTGTGTAGCCAACAGTATCCCAATCACTACTAGTGCTAACAATAAGTTTATACCTACTGCCATCTCCTTTGAGGCGCAGTTCCAAACCATCATATGCAGAAAGATCCTTAGATTTTGAAAAATTCTGAAAACAAAGTCAAAGTGGATTTACACCGTTGTACGACTTCCTAAAGTAAAACAATGTTATACAATCATTATAGAGTTATTGAATGTTGACCAACAGCAAACTATATCTTTCAAGCAAGTGAAAATTCAAGGTAAGCTCAGATTACCCTATGTTTAATATCTAACATATTGTTTAGTTCTCGTATTTTAATAATATATTGTTTAGTTCTTATTTTTTATTTTGATCAACAATTTTGTCACTGAAATTTTTAAATTATTAAACAGATTAGTCCATCTATAAAGGACTAAACTATTAAATTGAGCTAAAATTAAGGACTGAATAGTTTATTATTTATATAATGACTAAATAGTGATTAGATTAAAATATAGGGACTCATATATTATTTACCTTGGAATTAATAATCTTTAAAATTTGCATAATTAAATATTACCTGCTATAGCAGGTTACCTTCTATTAATTTTAATTATCATTATTTTTTTAACACATGTTCAATTACTATTGGATACTAAAGAAAAGTATGGTTACTTTGTTTTTCAACAAAGTAACCATAGAATTTACCAATGTTTGGGTAGATTTTATTTTTCTCGATAAATAACTCAATTTTAAATAATATATACACTAAATAATTTACTAGTTGAACACTTTTTTTAAGAAATTACATATAAAATCAATTTTTATTTTACAGTTTGATAACTCTTTTTCTGCTTTTTTTTTTATCATTTTCTATCTTTTTTTTCTTGAATTTTTATCATTTTATCATTTTGTTATTTTTTATTTATGTTTTGGTCATTTTTCAGTTATTTTTTGTATTAAATTTTTAATTTAATTTTTTTCTATTTTGGAAATTTAGCGTGAATTGCAGAAATCAAGCATAGGAACAACGCAAACTCAATTTACTGAATTACTAGGAGAAGAAACAAAATTATGCCTAAACTCCTTTGAGTAATGAGTTTTGCATTCCAATTCAAGATCAAAAAACAAATGTTATGTTGTGATACAAATGATGAAATATCTTGTTTAATCATCTAATGTCAAAGGAGCTGTTAGATGACGATTTAGATGTGAATGACTCAAAGCTATACCTTGAAGTGGAGGATTTAATATGTAATTGAGCTTGACGGTATCTGATAACTTGAATGATTTTAATGGTATGGTATAGCGAATAATTTATTTTTTATTGTTGCATAAGTTTGCCATGTTCTTATGTCAGGTTTCATTCATGGAGGTTTTTTTAGAGTTATTGCAGAAAAAGGAAATACACCTTCCAATATGAGTACTCAGCACATAATCTCAGTTTCACTATGTCATTTTTCCTTTCACATGGCACAAGATACATGACATTTGTTTTCATGTCGTCTGAATATTTTTCGTGACAGTATTTTAACTGTATGTCATCTGAAAGCGAAATAAAAAATGCGCTCGATTCTCAGATGACATTACGATTACATAATCCTGTCATCCAAAGAAAACACGCGTTTTCGTTAAATTTCACTTACTCAACAAATGACACTTATAATAAATGAATGTCATTGTTTGCTGAAAACAAAAAAGCGGCAAATGAAATTTCACTTACGCGGTCAATCCCCAAATTTTAGGCGCTCTTGTTTGACTGAAATTTTCAGCTGATATATAAACCCTCTCTCTAATCCCAAACCCCATTTTAGGTTACGCAAGAGCTTCATCCCTCTCATCCCTCTCCATCGCCATGGCTGATTTGAACATGCAATCACTGGGTTAGCTATAAACACGGTACTGGTAAGTATCTATTGATTGGCATTGTTCCTTACTCTCTCTTTTCCTCATCCGATTTACTTTTGTGTATGTCGATTTCAGCAGCTGGAATAAGGATCTATTGATTTTCAGAGCTATGATTTAAAGGGTTAGATCTCTCGCTTAGATACTGATTTTATTATATTCATTGTTAGATTCACCGATGAAATTCTTAGGTCATTATCTTTTTTAACCTAGGGTACTACATTGCCGGTTGCTGAAGATGTTCTGATTTCTTTATATTTGAACATAATATTTGCAGGGATAGTAAGAATGCTACATGCGAAGGCTGACTGAAGAGATTGTCAATCGGTTCATGCCTTTAGCATATGGGAAGATTTCTTTAACTTACTGAATATATATTAATGTTAAGTTGGTTTGAACTGATTGGTCATTGTTGTCCTCAGATTAGACTCTAGCAAGTGCACTAGATACAAGTAATAAAGTGATAAGTGAGTATCGTCTCCACAGGGATTGTGATTCAAATCAATATTAGAAATCGTTGCTAAACAGTGTGTGTCACAACAGTGTCTTCTTTTATCGTTGATTGTTTGATGTTGGTTACTTAACAATTCAGGCAGACTGATGAAACAAGAAAATGAAATAACTTTGCAAAGATTTTAGAGAATAGAACAGGCTCGACATAGCCGAACACGGTGTGCTACGTCTTACAACATTCCATGAATACAAGACAATGCCAATGAAGCCAAAGTTTCAGTTTTGAAGTGAGTTTGAGTCAACTTTCGTGTGTTCTCAAACTCCTAAGATTTACTAACACCTTTAGCATCCTAAAGATACGTTCTTTCTATCATTAAGAACAAAATTGCATTTCTAGATGAGAAAACCCTTGACACAACCTTCTAACTTGTCAGCTTCGAAGTTGGGAGATCAATAGAGATATCGGTGAAGATGAAAGCAGTGTCCTATCATTCATCTAACACATACATACATGCTTAAGCAAGAAAGTTAAACCCTCATTGACCACAACATTGGCAAAATACGAAATATACATAAAAACATTGTAACACTTACATCACCGGGTCGGCCAGGCCGTGCCCGTTCAAAAGGACTACTCACTCATATCGAGCAGTGAGCAGACGATGGTTCTTGATACAGCTTGAAACTCCATAGGAGCTCTCTTCTTTCTTCTATTCTATGTTACTAAAAAATTACTAAAAATCCGAAGTACTAAACTTTTCTCTGCTTCACCTATTTAAAGGGAAAGACAGAGGCCAAAATAGGTACAACTTTCGTACCCTTTCTACAAAATAAGTCAACTACCAACTATAATTAAAATAAACTAATATGATTAAATTTCGATTAACCCTTGAACACTCAAGGGGGTGATACTTCAAGTCATCTTGCTTCTTTAGGCAATCCCATCGCCACACACTTTCACCTGCCGCTCTGCCGCTTTCTCTGCCACTGCCACCATGATCTGTCGCTGTCTGTCATTGGAAAATCCGGCGTTTGACCGCTGGATACAAGTAAAGCTCCACTCCTCTTGGCTTTAGCAAAACAAGCTGTTTCCAGCGAGTTTAGCATTTCTCTTTGCTTATCTGCACAAGGACAGTAATTAGCCCTTATTTCTTACCAAATGACATAATAAAACACCCAAATTCCCTTATAAATACTATGTTATATTTAGTCAATTTCATGCCTAACAAATACCCCCCAAATTGAACCTTTGCTTGTTCTCAAGCAACAAATTGTAAGAAGGAATCAGAAAAAGAAAGTTAGGAATGAAATTAGTTTCAGGGAACGAGACAGAGGAATACAGAAACACAGAACGCTTGGCATAAAGAGGAAATGAACAGATGCATGCTAAGGTTTCGTCGAAGAGCTAAAACTTGTTTTATAAATTGTGTCCTTTTTGCTCAAGAAATTCCTTAAATCTTAAAATTTAGACGTCCTCTTTCACCAGGAGTCACCAACTGCCAGACATGCCTCACTAAGGAATGGAACAATTCACTCACTCTCGCATGGCATCTTTTCGCCATAGGACTAAGCATGCGATTTCACTCCTCAGCTCAAACACCACACCCTTAGGGTGCGAGTTTGCCTATTGGTCCCGAATCCATGGGTCGAAGTTCCTCCTGACATAGTCCAAAGGACTTATATAGGTTGTAATGTTCAGTTTAGGCTCTGGTTTGACAGTGAAAGGCTATTTAAGTGTATGAATTCTGTCTTTTTGCTATTTTATTTAACATACGCAGCCTATAATGATTGCTATTTACACACTCTTTTATCTACACAACCTGTTTACTCATAACCCAGTACTCTTTTGAATATTCATTAAGGTTCCTTCCTCCTCTTGTTATATTCCCCAGTTCTTTCAATCTTTTCCTTAAGCATTGTTTGCTCAATTGCTTCTTTTCGCAAAACTTAAGCACATGATTTTTATTTTAAACAATTGGCTTTTCAAAGCATAAGACAGAACTCAGGGTGTTTTTGACTTATAAGTGAAAGGAGAGGGCTATCATTCGTGTTTTTTTTTCAGAAAGAGCAAGTCATGGCTCGACTTGGTATCCTAATCATTGGGGTGCAAAGCACAGGTGCCTTTTGTGTAGCGGAGAGGGTAACTAAATGCCTCTTTCCTCCTATGAAAGTCAGAACAAATCACCATTTCAACAGGGCACCAAGGCAAATTCTCCCTAAAGATAGTGAGCGATGGCCCACTCATAAAAATTAATGCATAACAAAGATGCATTTTAAGGCACAAGTTCTCACTATTTTTGGGGAAAATGCAGTAAGGCAATGGTTACTAATTTTGAAAGAGGAATTAAAAATTTCAAAATTCTTGGAACTTCCTGAAATTTAGGGACACGAGGTGCAAACAAGCAAGTAACACAACCATTACACCAAAGCATGCACAGTCTGTTCTTTGATTCCTACAGAACACCGAACAATTCCCTAGATGGAACATGCACAAGCGGAGAGAAAGAAAAAAAAATATGGAAACAAACAATAATTACCAAGGACATGTGCAAAAATTCTCAAGGGATATTTGTTCTACATCAAATTACTAATTTAAACAAACAAATTAAAAGCATTTATCATGTTATTTCTGCAATAAATTGTGACACACACAATCCACCCCCAAAAAATAAGAAAACATTGTCCTCAATGTTATGAATCACGGCAGCAGATTGTTAATAAAATAGGCAGACCATAACATGATAGAGTGAGGATGTTAGAGGTAACCAGATGCTAGGACAGCGACTATCGGTACAGATCAGGAGTGATGGGAAAGAGATGAGTTAACCTCTCTATCCACAGGGGCAGGAATACCCTCCTCTTTCAAGGAGGCAACAGCATTAGCCTTAACATTAGCACTGGCAGGTGTTTCGGGCATTTGTCTTACCGGACTTTTTACAGAGAAACCAGAGGGAGTTTCCTTGGCATGCTCCTCAATGCAAAGGCTCTTGAGCATATCGATCTCGCCTTGTTGCGACGCGTATTTTTGCTCCATGATGAATATCATTTCGCGGTTTGCCAGATTCTGGGCAAACAGGGCATTGAATCGATCCATTATATCCTCGTTGGTCAGCTTTGCACACTTCTTATAAAAGTCCAAGTCCTTCGGCTTCTCGACTTGCTCGGAATCTGACGACACTGATACAGTAGGCTCGCTTTTCCTTTTTCGGCTCTCAGTCTGCCGAGATGTAAAAAAGTCAGACATCCAGACTCACTTTCTGTTCATAAGTTTTCCGAATAGCATCTTTTGGAGGCTCTTGAGATCAATCGGGTCAGGATGATTCACAATCGTGAGGCGAGAGCAGTCTTCTGGTTTGAACACCCCGATTGACTCCGCAATCCTGGTGACAATGCTTCCAGAATCCCAAATTCATTCTCGATCCAACTGCCATACCCCACAATGCGGTGATATCTGCATGTGGCATGGTGGCTTGGTTTTCCCGGGCGAAGATTGTACCGGAGATCAACTTGTGCAAATACCGAACAGCGTAATCATTGATATTGGACGCCTTGGATGAACTGCTGTCATAATGTTTCTGTCCTGAAAGTGATTCCCAGAAGGCCACAGGGTCGAAAACATCAGGCGTTGTGGTGAAGGCCTCTTTATAGCTCTCGGATTCTAAATCGTCATCGTCGGCAGCACCAAGCATCTGGTTAAACAGGTTAAGCGAAGGCCTCTAGGAGTGACCCATGAACCTGAAGCTAAATTTTCCCTCTTCGTCAGGTTCGGTTATCTCAGCGTTGTGCTTAAAGGTGGCCAAGAACTCGAGTGTCAGTTCCCGATAGGCAGGTTCCGTCATTTCGAAGAAACATTCAAAATGACCAGCCTTCATGAGGGTGCGCACACGATCCTCGAGCTTCAGCCTCTTTAGGGTTTCCCAGCAAACTGTTCGGATGGGTCCGAACTGAAATTTTGCTAACTCGTCATAGTACGCCTATACAGAGGTGTCTTTAAACTGGGAGAGTTTCTTGACCAGCTTTTCATCCGGGACAAAAGCCACAGTGCTTGGCTCCGCCATTTTTGCTTTTGCTTTTTCTTTCTTGGAAGATCCCTCTATTTTCACGTTTTTGCCCGAGCCTCTGGTTCTCATTTCGCTTTCTAGTTTAAGTAGGGTTTTCTAGTGGTACAGGGCACAGATCATGAACTGCCTTTGTGAAAAGAAATCTCAAAGAAAAGAAAGAAATATGGTGAAAGACGGACTGAACTGAGATAAATCTTCTTTAAGTAGGGGAAACGAGGTGTCTTCTCGCCAATCTGTCATTATGAGGTCGAATCAGAGTCGGCCACCTGGACAGATTGGCAGAAAGGTGCGTATTTTCGAATTAGAACGAGGGGTGATGAACGGTCAAGATTTGATTTTAGCATTTATTTCCCCCTAACCGTTCAATCTTATCGAGGAGAAAAACAGGCGGTATGATTGCCTATGGGCATAGGAGTGGACGTTCCACTTTTCCTAGCTTTTAATAAAAAAAATTTTACCGCCCTAATTTCTACGATATTCCCTTCCCTACAAAACAGGTACAATTGTACTACCTCACCCTTGGAAGGATTTTTAGGTTTTACAATTGTGCCTGGGCAGAAGATACTCATTATGAAGTAAAACTCAACACGTTTGACACAAGAATAAAAATAAAAATAAAAGTAAAAATAAAAATCAATAAAATGCAAAGTTACTTGTGCTACAATTGGTGTTTGTAGCGGACACCCTGTTCTCTTGCTTTTACTGACTTGGGGGATCCTGGAAATGAACATTATCGATTTTACTTGTGTGATCGTTCTCTAAATATGGTTTTAATCTTTGCCCGTTCACCTTAAAAGGATCACCCCCGTACTTGAAAATTTCAACAGCTCCATGTGCGAATACACGGTTCACTATGAATGGTCCTGACCATCTTGACTTGAGCTTTCCTGGAAAGAGCCTCAATCGTGAATTGTAGAGAAGGACGTTTTGTCCCTCATGAAACACCTTTCCTCAGGAGCTTTTTATCGTGCCACTGCTTGGTCCTGGCTTTGTAATTTACCGCATTTTCGTACGAGAACAGTCTGAATTCCTCCATTTCGCTCAGTTGTAAACTTCTCTGTTCACCAACAGCATGTGTCTCAAAATTTAAAAATGTTAACGCCCAAACTGCACGGTGTTCCATTTCCACCGGCAGGTGACAAGATTTCCCGTATAACAAACGAAACGGAGACATTCCAATCGGTGTTTTATAAGCGGTACGATATGCCCATAGAGCATCATCGAGCTTGTTTGCCCAATCCCTCTGAGAGTTGCCAACATTTTTCTCTAAAATTCTTTTTATTTCTCTATTGGAGATCTCCACCTGTCCACTGGTTTGTGGATGGTATGGTGTGGCAACCCTGTGTGAGACTCCAAGTTTCCCCATTAATTTTTCAAATTTCGCATTACAGAAGTGGGTCCCTTGATCACTGATGATCGCTCGCGGGACCCCGAATCTGGCAAACAGCCTTTTCAGAAATTTTACTACCACACGGGCGTCATTGGTGGGACTAGCCATTGCTTCGACCCACTTGCTCACATAATCCACAGTTACTAAGATGTATTTATTTCCTAAGGAAGTCGGGAATGGTCCCATAAAATCTATGCCCCAAATGTCAAAAATTTCGCACACAACTATGTTGTTGAGGGGCATAGCATTTCGAGCCGAAATGTTGCCAGTTCGTTGGCACTCATTGCAAGTGCTAACGAAGGCATGAGCATCCTTGAAAAGAGTGGGCCAGAAAAAACCTGATTGGAGAACCTTAGTTGCGGTTCGGCTTGCGCTATGGTGTCCTCCAGCTTCACGGTTATGACAGTGGCCTAGAACATCCTGTCCTTCTTCTTGCGATATACATCTTCGAATGACCGCGCACAACCTGAAAAGGTAAGGGTCATCCCAAAAGTAATATTTGACTTCGGAGAAAAACTTCCTTTTTTGATTCGTGGATAGGTTGTGTGGTTTGAGCGAAGTTGCAAGGTAATTAGCTATATCGGCGAACCATGGCGCAGACTGTGCCGCATATAGATGCTCGTCAGGAAACCTTTCAACGATTTCTGCTTGTTCAAAGCTGCCATTGTGATCTATCCTTGACAAATGATTTGCTGCAACATTCTCCGTTCCCTTTTTATCCTTAATTTCCAGATCAAACTCCTGGAGTAATAACAACCATCAGATTAACCTTGGCTTAGCATCTTTCTTCGCGAACAAGTATCGCAACGCTGCGTGGTCTGTGTGAACAATCACCCTGGATAACACCAGGTAGGGCCTGAATTTGTCGAAAGCATACACAACCGCAAGAAGTTCCTTCTCGGTAGTTGTGTAGTTCTGCTGGGCCTCATTTAATGTCTTGCTTGCATAGTAGATGGGCCGAAACTTCTTTTCAATCCTTTGTCCAAGAACAGCTCCCACACAATTATCGCTTGCGTCGCACATCATTTCAAACGGTTTCTCCCAGTCAGGTCCAGCTAGTATTGGTGAATTGATTAGTTTGCTCTTCAAGAGTTCAAATGACTGTACACAGCTTGCGGTGAATACAAATTCAGCTTCCTTATATAGTAGGGCAGACAAGGGTAGTGCAATCTTTGAAAAGTCTTTGATAAACCGGCGATAGAACCCTGCATGCCCCAGAAAACTTCTGAGCAGCTCCTTGTACCTTTCCCATGCTTCAGCCAGCGACTCATCTTCGTCCTGTATGAAGCGTGACACTTCATTTCGTAGCTTGATGGCTTGTCGAGGTGGAAAATACTTCATCAGAAAAGCTCTTGCCATCTCTTCCCAACTCGTGATCGTTCCCGGTTGCAAATTTCGCAGCCAGGTTTTCGCTTTATCCCTTAGGGAAAAACGAAACAGCTTCAATCTGATCACGTCATCAGAGACACCCCTGTTCGACCTGAATGTGTTGCACAATGTGATGAATTCTTGAAGATGCCCATTTGGATCTTCCGATTGAAACCCATTAAATTGCACTGAGGCCTATATCATCTGTATCATGGACCCTTTTACTTCGAACATGTTGTTCCCCTCATTGGGCAGCACGATACACGATGAGTGTCCCTCGGTAGTTGGCCTAGAGTAGTCTCTGATTCTCATAATAGGAGGGTTATTGTTTTCTCCTTATTCTTCTTGGTTTGGTGGAACTGGCTGTTCTGGGCCTTCCCTTCCAGCCATTCTTCTTTCTTTTTGCCTGTCTCTCTGTCTCGCACGTCGAGCTCCCGCTCTGTTTCGTCTACACGTTCTCTCTAATTCGAGATCGATAGGAAAAACAGGAGGTGCAGCTCTACGCATAAACGGGTAATTAACTTCTTTGTTCCTGCACGCCTTAACACACAGATTAAAAATACCCTGTTTTACAGAAATTTCAGCTATAAATTTGTTACTCTCAATCCCCGGCAACGGCGCCAAAAACTTGTTGTCCTCAGATTAGACTCTAGCAAGTGCACTAGATACAAGTAATAAAGTGATAAGTGAGTATCGTCTCCACAGGGATTGTGATTCAAATCAATATTAGAAATCGTTGCTAAACAGTGTGTGTCACAACAGTGTCTTCTTTTATCGTTGATTGTTTGATGTTGGTTACTTGACAATTCAGGCAGACTGATGAAACAAGAAAATGAAATAACTTTGCAAAGATTTTAGAGAATAGAATAGGCTCGATATAGCCGAACAAGGTGTGCTACATCTTACAACATTCCATGAATACAAGACAATACCAATGAAGCCAAAGTTTCAGCTTTGAAGTGAGTTTGAGTCAACTTTCGTGTGTTCTCAAACTCCTAAGATTTACTAACACCTTTAGCGTCCTAAAGATACGTTCTTTCTAGCATTAAGAAAAAAACTGCATTTCTAGATGAGAAAACCCTTGACACAACCTTCTAACTTGTCAGCTTCGAAGTTGGGAGATCAATAGAGATATCGGTGAAGATGAAAGCAGTGTCCTATCATTCATCTAACACACACATACATGCTTAAGCAAGAAAGTTAAACCCTCATTGACCACAACATTGGCAAAATACGAAATATTCATAAAAACATTGTAACACTTACATCACCGGGTCGGCCAGGCCGTGCCCATTCAAAAGGACTACTCACTCATATCGAGCAGTGAGCAGACGATGGTTCTTGATACAGCTTGAGACTCCATGGGAGCTCTCTTCTTTCTTCTATTCTATGTTACTAAAAAATTACTAAAAATCCGAAGTACTAAACTTTTCTCTGCTTCACCTATTTAAAGGGAAAGACAGAGGCCAAAATAGGTACAACTTTCGTACCCTTTCTACAAAATAAGTCAACTACCAACTATAATTAAAATAAACTAATATGATTAAATTTCGATTAACCCTTAAACACTCAAGCGGGTGATACTTCAAGTCATCTTGCTTCTTTAGGCAATCCCATCGCCACACACTTTCACCTGCCGCTCTGCCGCTTTCTCTGCCACTGCCACCATGATCTGTCGCTGTCCGTCATTGGAAAATCCGGCGTTTGACCGCTGGATACAAGTAAAGCTCCACTCCTCTTGGCTTTAGCAAAACAAGCTGTTTCCAGCGAGTTTAGCATTTCTCTTTGCTTATCTGCACAAGGACAGTAATTAGCCCTTATTTCTTACCAAATGACATAATAAAACACCCAAATTCCCTTATAAATACTATGTTATATTTAGTCAATTTCATGCCTAACAGTCATGCCTTTAGAAGTGCTTGTGTATGTTTGATGTACTGTTTTGGAACCTAGGACTCATAGAGTTCATGTATGAATGATTATTAAGCATGTGCCTGATTAGGCATACTCTAAAGCTTTGAATGTTCTTTGAGATTGGCACTACTCTTACACCTATGAGTTATACTGCTAGAAGTGATTGAGTATGTGTATGTGTATGAAACATGTTTATGTATGATGTTCTGTTGATGTTTATGTTTGAGGTTCTGTATGAGTATTTGTACGATTGTTCATTTGGGCATGTAGCTTATTAATCATACATCAAGTATTAGAGGAACATTGTAAAAGGGTCATTGAGCATGTGGCTGATTAGGCATACTCTAAAGCTTTGAATGTTCATTGTGATTGGCACTACTCTTACACCTATGAGTTATACTGCTAGAAGTGATTGAGTATGTGTATGTGTATGAAACATGTTTATGTATGATGTTCTGTTGATGTTTATGTTTGAGGTTCTGTATGAGTATGTGTACGATTGTTCATTTGGGCATGTAGCTTATTAATCATGCATCAAGTATTAGAGGAACATTGTAAAAGGGTCATTGAGCATGTGGCTGATTAGGCATACTCTAAAGCTTTGAATGTTCATTGTGATTGGCACTACTCTTACACCTATGAGTTATACTGCTAGAAGTGATTGAGTATGTGTATGTGTATGAAACATGTTTATGTATGATGTTCTGTTGATGTTTATGTTTGAGGTTCTGTATGAGTATGTGTATGATTGTTCATTTGGGCATGTAGCTTATTAATCATGCATCAAGTATTAGAGGAACATTGTAAAAGGGTCATTGAGCATGTATGAAGCATGTATTAAAAGGTAAATTTAGGCTAATTGATATCACCATTCTCTTTTTTATTTGAACATGACCTATGATGATAAGTAAGGAATAAGTTGTATGCTTGTTATAGCATGTTCACTTGAATAAGTTGTCTACTTGTTATAGCATGTTAGGCATACTCCTAAATCTCCATTACTATGTATCATGTCACTTGGCTTGTTATGCTTATGGAAAAGTGTTTAACATGGTGATGAAGTTGTATGATTCTAACAACACAAGTTTATGACTAAGCTTGTGGTGACAGTATCATACACTTCATCACCATGCTAACTTCATCATGAACTGTACAATCCAAGTGGCAGGTGATAGGGGCGTTTCGTCCCTATCTTTTAGCGTGGTTTACGGTTTAATTTAGGACTAAATAAATAAGTTTAATTACAAAAATAAGGAGTTTTTAATAAAATAACGAAGTAAAAATAAAATCTGTACTTTCGGTTAATTGTCTTTATTTTTTATTAAATTTAGAAACTAAAACGTCAAGCTAACTCGACTCTCGAGAATTGTATTTCAGGTACGAGTAAGGAGCAAAATCCCACCGATATACGTGGGGCGCATAAGCCTCCACGCGGGGCGTGTGATATCTAGTCAGAACTGATTGCTCAGTCCACAGGCACCACGTGGGACTTACCCACTGACACGCGAGGCGTATGAACCACCACGCGGGGCGTATAAGCAATAATAATCTCAATCATGAATGTCAGACTGCATGGTCTTTCAAGTCAACAGGTTCTACGCGGGGTGTCCCACCTTACACGCGGAGCGTATATGGAAATTCTTCAATCTAAAGATCCAGGGACTTACATACGGGGGGCGTTCTCCAGGCTACGCGTGGCGTAAAAGACATAATTCAAGCTATTAAGTCTCAGGAGCTCAACCACGCAGGGCGTACCCCAGTCTACGCGGGGCGTGGTTGAGACAACAAGATCTGAATTTGGTCCACATGCAGGAGATTATTAATGGAATGGGTCAATACGCAGGGCGTTCTCAACCCTACGCATGGCGTATCATGGTGCAACTGCAGAAATAATGTATCTCCATGCTTGTATCTTGTAAATTTATAATTTTACCCCCAGCTTGATGTGTATAAATAAGAGTGATTAGCACTCATTTAGGCATTGAGATTTTACATAGCAAAACTCTATCACCTTGAGAGCTTGTTCGTGTATTATGTTACTCCGTAAAAGTTCCATTCCATCCTCGTTCACCAAGCTCGAGAGTTCCACCTCCAAGACCTAAGAGACGGCCTTGAGTCCGGTTAGCTAGTTCCGAGGGCTGATTCTTCCCTTTTCACTTGCTAATTAGCTTGTACTCTTCCTATGTACTAGGCTTGGTTGTATTCCGTATTTACGCTTTCCATATTTATAATTTATGATTTACAATCTATATTTCTATATACGTGTTGATGTTTGCTACTTGTTTTGATATTTGTAATTGATTATTGTGTAGGGGAGCGCGATTTCCGACGCCATTCGGGCTATCTTTAGGGATTCACATAGGTGTTGCCTTACCGGAAGTGACGCTCCGGAAACCGTAGGAATTGACAAGCCACGGAACTTACGGGCCCTAGTTTCTAATCCCCAGCATTAGACACGCCTTGACTAGGAACCACATAGTCTAAGTACTTCACGGATCGGTCAAACTACACGTAGTCGTCATTGCAATCATTAACCGTATATATTCGGAGTCATTGTTTATCATACTTATAACTTATCGCCATCCATATCACTTCGTAGAGTTTTCGTTATATAAATCTGTCTCACCCGTAGTTAGGAGTAGCTTGTAGTTGTTTCCCAAATCAACCCAAAGTATTCACCGCTTAGATAACGTATAAAATTGAGTCGTTTAATACTTGTGGTTATAAATCCCGTGGATTCGATACCCGGTCTTAACCGGATTATTACTTGATACGATGGGGTACACTTGCCGCTAAGTAGTAGCGTCTAGTAGAGATAGAGCATTTAGAAAGATCACATCCATAGTCGTAACGTCCTTTTCATAATATTTAGGGTAAATTCCAAAAAAAACCTCTGTGGTTTGATGTTGTTCCAAAAAAAGCCCTGTGGTTTGTTTTTACAAAAAAAAAAGGACTGTGGTTTGCGCCGTTACCCGAAAAAAGAAAAATGGCTTAACACCGTTAAAGTGCTGACGTGGCACAGGGGTAAAACGGGAAAATCGATTTTTTTTTTATTTTTTTTATTTTTTTCCCCCTTCTCTCTCCTCCTTCTTCCTTCTCCCTCTTCTTCTTCCTCCTTCTTCATCTCTTCTCTCCTTTTTCTTCTTCTTCTTCTTCTTCTTCTTCTCCTCCTCCTCCTCCTCCTCCTCATCATCCTTCTTCTTCTTCTTCTTCTTCTTCCTTCTTATTTTTTTTTAAGTTTCGGAAATTTCCAGATTTCTAGAATTTCCAGATTTCAGAAGAAATCTGGAAAATTCCCAGATTTCCGTCGGAAATCTGGAAAATTCCCAGATTTCCGTCGGAAATCTGGAAAATTTCCAGATTTCTATAAGTTATATTTTTATTGTATATTTTTATGACGGCAACATTACCATCTTCTCGGATTCCACCTTTTTCTCCGATGATTTCATTCACCATTAACAATCCGAATCCGAATTCCAATCCTTCATCTTCTTCTTCTCCGTTTCAAAATCTGAAACCAAGCATTCTCGTTATTCTCCTAATCCTCTCCATCACTTTCCTTCTCTCAATTTCTCTCTGTCTTCTCCTCCGTCATCTGAATCGGCGCTGTCTCCGCAACGTTTCTACCTCCTCAACGATCTCAACATCCGCCGCTGCTCTCACTTCTTCCTCCAACCGTGTTTCGCCTGAGGTTAATCATGTCTTCTCTCTCATCGACTCTCTCCCGGTGTTCGCTTATAGCTCCATTAAACGGTGTTCGACGACCTCTAATGGCGATTGCGCTATTTGTTTGTCGAAGTTTGAACAGGAGGATCAACTTCGTTTACTACCGTCCAGAATTCTGGAATTCTCCTGAAATTCTGGAAAATTTCCAGAATTCTGGAAATTAAAAAAAAGAAGAAAAAAAGATGAAAAAAAGAAGAAGAAGAGAGAGAGGAAGAAGAAGAAGAAGAAAAGAAGAAGAAGAGAAGAAAGAGAAGAAGAAGAAGAAGAAGAAGAAGAAGGAGGAGAAGAAGAAGAAGAAGGAGAAGAAGAAAAGGAGGATGAGAGGAAGAAGAAGAAGAAGAAAAAGAAAAAGAAAAATTAAAAAAAATAAAAAAATTTCCAACTCTACCCCTTGCCACGTCAGCACTTTTAACGGTGTTAAGCATTTTTCCGTTTTTCGGGTAACGGCGTAAACCACAGTCCTTTTTTTTGTAAAAACAAACCACATGGGTTTTTTTGGAACAACATCAAACCACAGGGGTTTTTTTTGGAATTTACCCTAATATTTATTTAGAGCTCTACCGGACACTCATCAAGTTTTTGGCGCCGTTGCCGGGGATTTATACTTTCGTGCAATATTAGATAAAAACGTTTTAATGTTAGTTTAAGCATTCTTTTTGTATAAATTGTTTATACTACCTTCTACTAACAACATTCTTTGTGTACTTAAAATTTCGTTATCTACTTCTTTATTTTATGTGCACCCGATCTCGGAGTGATACTCTCGTTCCTATTGATCTTGAAATTGAATGTACTCTTTGTAGGATTCGGAGAGAGAAAATGGCCAACCTCAACAATGAAGTTAACCAACCCGAGGCCAACCAAAGGCCGCCTATTCAACCCGTGAATGACAATCGCAATGGAGGAGGTAATGACACGCGATCGATGATGGAGATTCTTGCTTCGCATCGCCCTCAAAATCGCAACGGAATCGTCGCTCCCACCATTCCGGCCAACACATATGAAATAAAGACTAGCATGATCCAACTAATCTAACAGCTTGGTCAATTTGGAGGGGAACCCCATGAAAACCCTAACGAACATCTCGATAAATTTTTTATGTGTGCCGAAACTTCTTGCTAGAACGGTGTTCCGGTTGAGGCTGTACGACTAAAGTTGTTTCCTTTCTCTTTAACAGGACAAACGTTGGAGTGGTTGCACTCGTTGGAGGCGGGATCAATTACATCATGGGAGGAGCTTGAGAAGGAGTTCCTTTCCTACTACTTCCCGCCGTCCAAAACGGTTAAGTTGAGGAACGATATCACGTCCTTTAGGCAACTTGAATGCGAGGCCCTTCACTCAGCTTGGGCTAGGTTCCGGATGTTGCTCCGAAACTGCCCCCACCATGACATTCCTAAGCATGATTTGGTAAGTACCTTCTACCATGGTTTGACTCCCACTAATCGTGCAACCGTTGATTCCGCTGCAGGTGGGGATTTGTTTCGAAAATCGGTAAGCGAGGCTTATGAGCTCATCCACGAATTAGCTAGGAAAAGTGTCCAGTGGCAAGAAGATCGGCTTGCCGGACCCTCGCGACATCAAACATTTGCCGTGGAAGACGAGGCTCCCAAGATCTCCATGGTTGAGATGAATAAAAAGCTAGACGCCTTAATGGCACAAATAAGCCTCAAGAATACAGCACAGGTCCTGATGTGCTCGCATTGCGGTGGTGACCACTATGGTAAAGATTGTCAAGCCGGAAGCCCTTTTGCCGGTGATGCCGAAAGCGTAAGTTATGTGGGGGGGAAACCAAGGTATAATTCTAATTATAACTCTTACCATAACTCGAATGCTTATCACCACCGTAATAATAATAACAACGGATGGAGGACTCAACACCAACACCCGAATTTGTCTTATGGCAACAATCAGAATGTGTTGAAGCCCCCATCCGGATTCCATAATGAGTTCAAGGAGCAAGGATTGGGCAAATCCCCCAACGCCCAAGGAGGACAAAGTTCTCAACCTCCTAGCAATGCGCAAGACTCTACGGTAATTAATCTCCTTAAGGAAATATCTTCCCGTCTTGCTGACAATGAGGCTTTTTGCAGGGATTTGGGACATCAAGTGGCCCAATTGAATCGCCAACAACAAGAGAGACAACATGGGTCTTGTTGAAACACCTTTCCACATAATTTTGATTTGACAAAATTGGTTAAGTATAATATATATACATATTCTAAACACACTAAGTTTAAATGCTTTGATTTAATTCTACTAATGTGTTTGTTCAATGTTGAGTTAAAATACTATAAGACATAAGAATCGAAAGGCCCAAGCCCAATACGGAAGCCAAGGCCCAAATCAAACAACTCAGTACACTCGGCCCGCGTATGTCAAGACGTTGCCATTTTTTAACAAAAACGCAACTCAGCAAACGGAAGGATCTAGAAGACCTTCGGGAACAACTTCATAATGAAGCTGATGAGTCGTCTCGACAAAGCGTACAAGACAGCAGCTGGCAAAGGAAAACTTCCAGACAAAGTGTTTCCTCTTTTGGCAAAGTTCAGACGACACAGTATACTGTCCAGTTGAATTTACCATAAAAGGAGAGACCATCTGCTGAGCTGACCGAGGACAGAAGATACACGATTGTGATTGGCCGACAACTCTGAGCAAGTCAGGATGACAACGACACATAGCCGTTTCCCTCCAACGGTTATTTCGAAATTCGAAATGACCGACGCCCAGACATCTCTATAAATAGTGCCATCACAAGCTTCACAATACACAGAACTTGATCAAGCCATTACGCTGACCAAATCTCTACAAGTTCTGCAAGCAAGAAGCAAAGCAAAAATTCTTACACTACATTTCTCATATCTGTGTAAAAGTCTAGAGTGATTGTAAATCGTCTAAAGTGTCTTAGCACATCTTTGTATTAGGACAAAACACTTATCATTTCTAGAGATAGAAATGAGAGGCTGAGTACTCGGTTTTAAGTACTCAGCGGAGAGATTAGGATCGAGTAGAAGTATAGAGGAAGGTACTCTTGTCATACTCAATTGCTGATATTGTAAAAGGTTTGAGGCTCTACCTTTAAAGAGCTCAGTAGAGTATTTGAAATCTCAGAACGTGTTCCGGGGACAGGACGTAGGCTTAGAAGAAGCCGAACCTGGATAAATCTGCTGAGTGAAGTATTTCTTACCTTAACTCCTTATTTATATTGCTTCCTTTAAATAATCAAAACTGACCAAGTAAAGAGGTCAAGTTGAGTTGTGCGCGTTGAACGTCTGAGCTCAGGAATAGACTCTAAGTGCTATCTCCTGACTTAAGCTAAGAAACTGACCTAGTCACCTATTGACTAAGCCAGTACCTTACTGTTTACTCAGCGCCGCTGTTCAAACTCTTTTTTAGAAAAAAAAAGAAGTCTGCCTAAATTGCAAAAAGTTTAAATAGTTCCTAACCCCCCCTTGGAACTATACTTGCAACTAAACAAGGGACCAACAAGTGGTATCAGAGCTTCAAAGCTCACTTTAAAAGGTCTAACAACCTTGAGCTGATCCCTACCATGGGCGAAAACAGCACTCGGTTTCTCCCTGGAAACCAAACAACTCAAATACTGCATGAGGGGCTGTCCATTACTAGGCCTCCCCTATTCTTCGGGTCAAACTATACCTTCTGGAAGAATAGGATGAAGAACTTCATTCAGGCTACAAACATGAGTGCCTGACTATCTATAGTCCAAGGCCCGTTTGTACCTGTCGAGGTTGTGGCTGGCCAAACAGTTATAAAAGCTGAGGCCAAATGGACAGAGGATGATCTTAAGAAGCTTCAAAACCATGCTTCGGCTATCAATATGCTTCACTGTGCGCTCGATGCTGCAGAATATAACAAAATCTCAGGTTGCGAGTCGGCACAAGAGATCTAGAAAAAGCTGGAAGTCACCTACGAGGGAACAAATAAAGTGAAAGAATCCAAGGTGAATCAGCAGATGAGACTGTACGAGCTGTTCGAGATGAACAATGATGAGGGCATTTCAGACATGAACGCAAGGTTCACCAACATCATAAATGAGCTCAAGAGACTTGGGAAAATCTTCACTGAGGAAGAACAAGTCAAAAAGATACTCAGGAGTCTTCCGAAGGACTGGCAAGCAAAGAAGACAGCAGTTAAGGAAGCTCAGGATTTAACCACCTACAAATATGACGAAATCATCGGTTCATTGCTGACCCATGAGATATCCATGAAAAACTTTGAGGTGAAGGAAAAATCTGAAGACAAGAAGCAGAAGTCACTTGTCATGAAAGCTGACTCCACTGACGGGAGTTCAACTGATGATGAGGAGATGGCTATATTCACAAGGAAGATGAAAAGGCTATTCAAGAAGAGTGACAAATACTCTAAAAAGCCTTACAGAAAGTTTGATAAGTATAAGGCTGACTCAAGTGACAGCAAATACAGAAAGGACAGCTCAAAGCCCATTACATGCTTTGAGTGCCATCAAACTGGCCACATTAAGTCAAACTGCCCCACGCTGAGGAAAGACAAGAAAAGTGGGAAGAAAGCAATGGTGGCTACTTGGAGCGACAGCGATGAGTCTTCATCCACAGAAACTGAGGCCACCGAGTCAGCGAAGATATGCTTCATGGCTGACGAACTTGCTGAGCCATGCATCTCTGAGCATGCTGACCCATCCATCGCATCAGATGATGAGGAACAATCAAATGAGGTAATTTCTCTTCCCCAGCTCAGAAACGATATGGTTAATGCCCTGAGTGATCTCTATACACTTGTCAAGAAGTGTAATAAGAAAGTTAGAGCACTCAGCAAGCGCTGTGACGAAGTGGAAGAGGTCAAACTGAGTGACCTCAGATACCTTCTTCAGGACAATTCGACTCTGCATGATAACATGAAGATCATGCATGAGTATGTCTCTGAAGTCCAGACAGTTTCAAAGAAACTGAGGAAGGACGTCACAACCATCCAGAACCAACTAAAGGTTCCAAATAAAAATAACATTCCTCTGAGAACTCAGTACCAAGGTACTCGGCAGAGATGGAATCCCCAGCGAAAAGTCCAGTGTGACTTTTGTGGGAAGTTAGGACACACCACTAAGGTGTGCTGGCACGCTCAGCACTGGGGTGCTGACAAGTCAGTAAAAAATTCTAAACAAAAGGTCAGTTGTGACTTCTGTGGAAAGAATGGCCATACTGTCCATGTATGCCACCATAAAATAAAGTATGATGCTATACCTGTTGCACCTAACAAGTCAGGATCCAAAAAGAATTGGGTACCTAAAAGTAACTAGTTACAATGCAGGTAAGCCTGAGATGTGCCGAGAAGTCAAAGATGTGGTATATTGACAGCGCATGCTCAAGGCATATGATGGGTGATGAAACTCAGTTCATCACGTTTGAACGTAAACGAGGAGGGAGCGTAAGTTTTGGAGACAACAAGAAGGGTAAGATAGTAGGCTTAGGAACCATCGGAGGTAATCCTACTATTGAATCTGTCTCCCTAGTCAGTGGACTCAAATATAACTTACTCAGCGTAGCTCAGCTATGTGACAATGGGAGAAAAGTTATATTTGATGCTACTGAATGTAAAATATACGAGGGTAAAACAAATGAGTTAATTTTAACTGCCCCTCGGATAGATAATGTCTTTATGCTAGACTTAGAGAAAAAGTTTTCAAAAACTGTGTGCTTAGTAACAAAGGAAGAAAATTCCTGGCTATGGCACAGGAGACTTGGTCATGTAAGCATGGACCTCCTGGCCAAACTAGCAAGAAAGCAATTGGTTGAGGGACTGCCCGAACTTAAATTTCAAAAAGATCAATTATGCCACGCTTGCCAAGCTGGAAAACAAACCAAACAATCTTTTCATAGTAAAAACATTGTCTCAACTAAACGTCCTTTAGAGTTGCTACACTTGGATCTCTTTGGTCTAGTCCAGCCGCTGAGTCTGGGTGGAAGAAGATTTTCCTTGGTCATTGTAGATGACTTCTCTCGGTATACGTGGGTCATCTTGCTGACCAGCAAGGATGAGACTTTTGAGACATTTTCAAATTTGGTTAGAAAAATTGAAAATGAAAAAGACCTAAAATTAGCTCATATCCGTAGTGATAACGGTGGAGAGTTCAAAAACCAAAAGTTTGTTGAATTCTGTGAAGCCAGCGGCATTGACCACAATTTTTCTGCTCCTAGAACACCTCAGCAGAATGGGGTTGTGGAAAGGAAGAACAGAACTCTGGTTGAAATAGCCAGGACAATGCTGGATGAGCATAGGCTTCCAAAGTATTTTTGGGGAGAGGCTGTTAACACAGCATGCTATATTCTTAATAGGGCTCTAGTTAGACCTATACTCAAGAAAACCCCCTATGAACTTTGGAAAGGAAGAAAGCCCAATATTGGATACTTTCGTGCCTTTGGCTGTAGATGTTTTATTTTAAATACCAAAGATAGCTTAGCAAAGTTTGATTCAAAAGCTGATGAGGCTATCTTTTTGGGCTACTCAACAAACAGCAAAGCATACAGAGTTTTTAATAAGCGAACTCAAGTGTTAGAAGAGTCAATACATGTAGAGTTCGATGAAACTGACCCTGCAGGTAGATACTAGCCGCTGACCGAAGATGATCCAAACTCAGTAACCATCGCTGACCCAGAACCAGCTACTGAGTCATTCACGAAAAGGCTGACCAAGAGTAAGAGTGAACCTAAGATTACTTTTACTGACCCATCTACTTCTGCAGAGATTGTTGAAACAGGAACAGCACAAGACATAAATCTACCCAAAGAAATAAGGATTCCAAGAGGGCACTCCAAAAGTGCAATCCTTGATTCTGCTGGGAATACCCTGATGACGAGGAATCAACTCAGGAAGTACCTCAGCAATGTTGCTTTCGTCTCAGTACAAGAACCGAAGAATTTCACCGAAGCTGAGTACGATGAATTCTAGATGAACGCAATGCAAGAGGAGCTCGATCAATTTCGAAGAAATGATGTATGGGAGTTAGTGCCTCATCCAAAGAGTCAAAAGACCATCGGAACAAGATGGGTCTTCAGGAACAAGATGGACGAACAAGGAAACGTAGTCAGGAACAAAGCAAGGCTTGTAGCTCAGGGCTACAGTCGGCAAGAAGGTATAGACTACGGTGAGACCTTTGCCCCAGTGGCAAGGCTAGAGGCAATTAGAATATTATGTGCATATGCATCTTACATGAATTTCAAATTATTCCAAATGGATGTCAAAAGTGCATTTCTTAATGGAGTTATAAACGAGGAGGTTTATGTAAATCAACCTCCAGGTTTTGAGGACCCTAAGTTCCCAAACCATGTTTACAAACTCAAAAAGGCTCTGTACGGCCTCAAGCAAGCACCACGTGCTTGGTATGAGAGGCTGACCAGTTTCCTGCTGACTAGAAATTACGTCAGGGGTAAAGCTGATACAACCTTATTCATTAAGAAAAAGGGTAAAGATACCCTGCTGGCCCAAATTTATGTTGATGATACAATATTTGGTGCAACTAACGAATCAATGTGCAAGGAGTTTAGCAAACAAATGCAGACTGAGTTTGAAATGTCTATGATGGGAGAACTCAACTTCTTCCTTGGTCTTCAAATTAAACAAGGAAAGAATGGCATCTTCATCAGTCAAGCCAAATATGCCAAGGAGATCTTAAAGAAATATGACTTGGAAAATTGCAAGCCAATATCCACTCCTATGGGCACTGACACTGTCCTCTGCGCTGATGAGAATGGTAAGTCAGTAGACAGCAAGTTATATCGAGGTATGATAGGCTCTCTACTTTACTTAACAGCCAGCAGACCGGACATTCAGTTTTCAGTATGCTATTGTGCTAGATATCAATCTAACCCTAAGGAATCTCATTACATTGCTGTAAAAAGAATCCTTAGATATTTGCAAAGCTCAGTGAACGCAGGTTTGTGGTATCCAAATACTCATGATTTTACACTCATCGGATACACTGACGCTGACTATGGACGAGATAAGCTGGAACGAAAAAGCACCTCTGGAGGATGCCACTTCTTAGGAAGCTGTCTTGTATTCTGGTTCAGCAAAAAGTAGGCGTCAGTAGCCTTGTCCACCACTGAAGCTGAGTACATCACTGCTGGTCATTGTGTTGCTCAAGTCCTATGGATCAAGCAACAACTTGAAGATTATGGTGTTCAAACGAAGACAATTGAAGTCAAATGTGACAACAAAAGTGCAATTGATCTTTCCAAGAACCCAATTCAACACAGCAGAATGAAGCATGTCAGCATCAGACATCACTTCATTAGAGACCATGTACTCAAGGGTGAGATCAAGCTGACCTTTGTCCCAACGGACGAACAGCTTGCGGATATCTTCACGAAGCCACTGGCCCGTGAGCAGTTCAGCATACTGAGAGAAGCAATTGGTATGTTTAATCCTCTTCAGTAAATTCCTGTGCTAAATGAATATGAATGCTGAGTGAATTACATGCTGAATGATTTATTGTCTGCTGAGTAACTCATCGAAACTGACTGATATACAATACTGAGTAAACTTGCACGCTGAGAAACTTAGTTTAGAACTTGAACTTAAAATCATGCTTAAATACTGCACTGACCACTCAGAATATCAAACGCTTGACATTCTAAATACTGAGTGATTAATCCGTTAGCATAAATGCAAAGCACGCGTATAGCCTAGGATGACGTATTCGCCGTAATGTGTCATAAATGCCAGGATCGTTGTCGGTACATGATCCCAAGGCAAAACTGACACATGGATTCGATTAAGATCCACACCGTTCATTTCGTCTATAAATTATGGGTATTTCCCCATCTTTTACTTTTTACGCTTGATCAATTCTTAAGGCAAAGAAATCACTTAGAACTTCTTTTCTCTCAAATTCCTCTAATTCCTCCATCTTCGAAGAATGACTAAGTTATCTTTCAACGTCTCCGGTGCCGGCCACCAAAAGTCCAGCTCCGATGAACCTTCACAAAACCCCTCTACACCGAGCAAGGGTAAAACTGGCCAAACTTCTGGAAAAGGGAAAGCTGTTAAGATCAGGACCTACTCCAAGGTCTTCGAAAATGTCCGCGAATGGAAGGTTGAGCCCTCCAGATGGGTCTCTGAGCATTTCGTACAACATGAACAACCATTTGCCGAATGGATCTCCAAGAACGAATGGACTGGGCTGTTCTCGGTCAGAGATGAGACATATCCTGACCTGGTAAGGGAGTTTTACCACAACCTCAAGGTTGCCAGTGACTCCACCGACTACGTAAGCATTGAAGTAAGAGGAAAAACCATCTTCATCAACCCTCTGTACATAGGAAATCTCCTCCAGCTCAAAACTGAGGGAGTAAGGCTGAGGAAGTCAGGAGATCAGGACAAAACCAACTACGTCCATACCTTCTGCAAACCTGAGGGTCACTCAGGAGAGATCTCAGCATCTTCAATGGGACAGCACCAGAAGATGGCTCACTACCTGCTGAGCTATTTTATTTACCCAAAGATCAACTGCACTACATCAGCAACAAACTTTGAACAGTGCTTCATATGGCACATGCTGACGTACACCCCCATCAACATGCCGGTCTTCTTAGTTGCTGGGTTCCTACGCAGCACGGGTACGCTGAGGCTTGGGTCACTCATAACTCGAATTCTTCTTGACCACAAGATTGATCTCGAAGGCGAGGAATCCTTCAAAGGAACTGAGATCACAGCTGCCTCGCTGAGGGCACTAAAATTTGGGCAACCCTTGAAGAAAGGAAAAGCTGCTGCTGCTGCTGCTGGCCAAGCTGGCCAAACTGAGGAAACTGTTGCTGAGCCTAAGAAAGGGAGAAGAACTAAGGCTCCAGCTTCTCGCAAGAGAAAATCTACTGAGTCACCAAATGTTGAGTCTCCTGCAAAGAGGCAGAGGTCAGCTGGAAAGTCAGCTGAAAAGAGAACCAGGCAAGATGAGCCTGGAACTGAGGAAGCTGTTGAACTACCTCAGAAGAAGCAAAAGACTTCAACACTGGCACCTCTGGATGTTATACCGACCGACTTCATTGTACTAGATGATTCTCATTTCACTCAATGCCAAGGTATTGATGCTATGGAAACTGAGGTCTAGTTAGATGACCACTTCATCTCCCAAGTTGAGGAAGAACTTGACGGAGATAGTTCTAAGGAGGAAGAGGAAGAAGAAGAAACCAGCGGTCAGGATGACGCTGAGGATTCAGAAGAAACTGCCAGCGAAATTGAAGCTGAGGATGCTAACACTGGGTTAGCTGGCGGAAATGTGCAAACTGACACTGAGTTAGCTGCTGGAGTTGAGCAAGTTGAGCAAGTTGATCAAGCTGACCAGACCCATACTGAGGAAAAGGAACCTACTCCTACTCACTCAGAAGAACCTGCTCATCATTCCACTCCACCACGTAGAAGGCGAAAGCTGGTTAAGGCCAGTGAAGTGATGGTCAGTGAACTTCCTGTGCAATCACCATCTATTCCTGAACTTGTCCTCTCTAAGACTACAAAGGACCCTTCTACTGTTCAACTAAAGTTTTTCAAACGGCCATCAACTTCCTCTACTACAACGCCGTTGGAAAAACAAGCCTCTGTTTCTTCTCAACAGGAACATGCCGACCACACCACTTCAACCACTTCAACAAGTCACGTTGAACCAACCACTGTCCATGCTGTCTCCTCAAGCATGGTGCTGACTCCCCATCTTTCTGCTGTCAGCACAGACAGTGTTCGGGTTATGTCTTCCATCAACAACCTCTCTGCTGATCAATCAATAATTCCTTCAACTCAAGTGCAGATTGAGCCAACTCATCCAGTCACTGACCAGGGTACTCCTTTCACTCCACTTTCTTCTGGTCATACTGATGTACATCGGGATGCCACTGAGTCCGACAAAAAGCTCATTGACTCAGTGCAAGCACTCATCCACGATCTTCAACATTCCGCTTCGCCTGCTGCTGGATCTTCAATTCCTGAGACAACTCAGCTCTCCCAGGTCACTCTACTTCTCAACGAAGTCAAAGGACTCAAGGATCTGCTGAATGTCGTCTTGTCATTCCAAGCCCAGCAAGCAAAGCAGGATTCACTTGCCAAGTTGGCAGAGATACAGCTGTCAACAATTCAACATCTGAACTCTCTCCATCAGCAAGTTCAGAAGTTGTCTGCTGTGAACACTGACTACGCCACTTCCTCAGAACTCAAGATGCTTTTTGCTCAGCTTCATACTGAGCAACTTAAGACAAATGAGCAAATGGTGTCCTATAGTCAGTGCTCAGTCGAGAAAATCGGTGAGGCCATCAGGCTACTTAACCTCAACAAGCAAGAGATGGATACTGACACTTTAAGCAGAATGAGTTGCTGTCTCTCGCACAGCAATCCTTCAATCACATCCGTCATAATAATATCCAGCGTCATCATTATGACTCAGCTCTCTTGAAAACTTTCCACCAAGTCTTTGCTGGCCTCTCTGAAGCTCTCATCTGGCAAGCAAAAGCTCAAGCTTTCAGTGTAAATATGCTCAGTGCTGCTGATCTTCGCGTACCAGTCAAAGTATCAACTGATGGAGTTGCCATCTTTGATGGCGTAAATGAAAGTGCTGACAAACTAAAAGAGCTTTCACAAGAACTTTCTCGTGCTGTCTTAACCGATGCGTTCAAGCTCCCTGAAGTTGACAAAACGGGGGAGAAAGCGCAAGCTGCTAGAGCTCAGCATGAGCGACGTCAGTACGAGCGAAGTCAGTCACAGAGTAAGAAGAAAAAATAGATAGGCTAGCATACTTAGGCCATATCAGTGTAATCTATTTGTCTAGTTTATTTCTTTTACTATGTACTTGCTGACTTCTTTCAATATATATCATACTTATTTTTCTTATTCCAATACTGAGTTATGATATATGCTATTAAGTACTGAGTTATTATGTATCTTCATTCATATAATATTTATTGACTAAATGATATGCTGATAACATGTTTGACATTAACCTATGTACTTATGAAACATTCTGATAAGAACTCATTGAACAACAAATTACTCAGCGCGCTCTATATGTCTAAAACTTCCGCTTAACACTGAGTAAATAGAATATGTGATATAGCTGACCTATACCTAAAAAATGACCTTAGACTTACTCATTTAAATCCTTAAATGTTTTAAGTAAAACTAAGTCAGTAGCTCAACCCTTACGGGGGAGTTTGCTAAAGTATATTAGGTCAACTATCATGGGGGAGCTCATACTGAGTTCCTTGCTGAATAGTTTTGCCAACATCAAAACGGGGGAGTTTGTTGAAACACCTTTCCACATAATTTTGATTTGACAAAATTGGTTAAGTATAATATATATACATATTCTAAACACACTAAGTTTAAATGCTTTGATTTAATTCTACTAATGTGTTTGTTCAATGTTGAGTTAAAATACTATAAGACATAAGAATCGAAAGGCCCAAGCCCAATACGGAAGCCAAGGCCCAAATCAAACAACTCAGTACACTCGGCCCGCGTATGTCAAGACGTTGCCGTTTTTGAACAAAGACGCAACTCAGCAAACGGAAGGATCTAGAAGACCTTCGGGAACAACTTCACAATGAAGCTGCTGAGTCGTCTCGACAAAACGTACAAGACAGCAGCTGGCAAAGGAAAACTTCCAGACAAAGTGTTTCCTCTTTTGGAAAAGTTCAGACGATACAGTATACTGTCCAGTTGACTTTACCATAAAAGGAGAGACCATCTGCTGAGCTGACCGAGGACAGAAGATACACGATTGTGATTGGCCGACAGCTCTGAGCAAGTCAGGATGACAACGACACATAGCCGTTTCCCTCCAACGGTTATTTCGAAATTCGAAATGACCGACGCCCAGACATCTCTATAAATAGTGCCATCACAAGCTTCACAATACACAGAACTTGATCAAGCCATTACGCTGACCAAATCTCTACAAGTTCTGCAAGCAAGAAGCAAAGCAAAAATTCTTACACTACATTTCTCATATCTGTGTAAAAGTCTAGAGTGATTGTAAATCGTCTAAAGTGTCTTAGCACATCTTTGTATTAGGACAAAACACTTATCATTTCTAGAGATAGAAAGGAGAGGCTGAGTACTCGGTTTTAAGTACTCAGCGGAGAGATTAGGATTGAGTAGAAGTATAGAGGAAGGTACTCTTGTCATACTCAATTGCTGATATTGTAAAAGGTTTGAGGCTCTACCTTTAAAGAGCTCAGTAGAGTATTTGAAATCTCGGAACGTGTTCCGGGGACAGGACGTAGGCTTAGAAGAAGCCGAACCTGGATAAATCTGCTGAGTGAAGTATTTCTTACCTTAACTCCTTATTTATATTGCTTGCTTTAAATAATCAAAACTGACCAAGTAAAGAGGTCAAGTTGAGTTGTGCGCGTTGAACGTCTGAGCTCAGGAATAGACTCTAAGTGCTATCTCCTGACTTAAGCTAAGAAACTGACCTAGTCACCTGTTGACTAAGCCAGTACCTTACTGTTTACTCAGCGCCGCTGTTCAAACTCTTTTTTAGAAAAAAAAAGAAGTCTGCCTAAATTGCAAAAAGTTTAAATAGTTCCTAACCCCCCCCCCTTGGAACTATACTTGCAACTAAACAAGGGACCAACAGGTCTCTCCCGACTAACACCGAACAAAACCCGAGGCCCAAGAACCGGGAGATCGCACAAGCGATAACTCTCCGTAGTGGTAAGGGTTTGGAACCACCGGTTCCAAGGGCGATTCCAACCGCTCCAAAGGTAAGTGACGAACCGGAAGTGGTAAGTAACCCCGGTTCGGATCTGAAACCCATGACTTCCTCAGATAAGAATGAGAATATGTGTGATCCAATTGGGGCTTACGTACCGAAGCTCCCTTTTCCGCAACGACTTAAAAAGGAGAAATTGGATCACCAATATGGCAAGTTTTTGGAAATTTTTAAGAAACTTCACATTAACATCCCGTTTGCGGAGGCATTGGAACAAATGCCCACCTATGCAAAGTTTCTTAAAGAAATCCTCGCCAAAAAGAGAAAGAACATAATGAAACGGTAGCGCTTACGGAGGAATGCTCCGCGATTATAACAAATAAACTCCCACCTAAACTCAAAGATTTAGGAAGTTTTTCTATCCCATGCACGATTGGTAATGTTGAGTTTAGTAGAGCTTTATGTGATTTAGGTGCTAGTATCAATCTAATGCCTTTGTATGTTTTTAGGAAGCTCGGCTTAGGAGAGCCAAAGCCTACCAATATAACGCTTCAATTGGCCGATAGATCCATTGCTCGGCCAAAAGGAGTTGTGGAGGATGTCTTAGTGAAAGTGGACAATTTCATTTTCCCCACCGATTTTATGGTGCTCGACATGGCGAAAGATGATTCGGTACCGATCCTCCTAGGACGACCATTTCTTGCAACGGGTAGGACTCTCATTGATGTCCACGAGGGTAAGCTTATTCTACGGTTGCAAGACGAAGAGGTAGTGTTTAACATGTACAACTCCATGAAATTCCCATCTCATACCATAGAGGATTGTAACTTTTTAAATTCCGTAGACTCTATTGATCTGTTTGTTGAGGATTTTTGTGATAGGTCTTCCGTGGAAACCTTTTCAGATACAAATGGTAATGAGCATTTGGATGAGGAGCCATTGAACAAACCGTTTGAATACTCCTCCGATATAGAACAATGTCTGTTGGCAAGGAGCCGGTTCGAGGGTTTGGACCGGGATAGCAAAGCAAAACTGAAGTCATCTCTCGAAGAGCCTCCGACTTTGGAACTTAAACCCTTGCCTCCTAATTTGAAATATGTGTTTTTGCAACCTCTTAGTTTCTTACCCGTTGTTATATCTTCACTTTTGACAGAGGAAATGGAGGATGCATTGATTGCGGTGTTACAAAAACACAAAGGCGCATTTGGATGGACCATCCACGACATTAAAGGGATTAGCCCCACCATTTGCACACACCGCATCTTTATGGAGGACGAAGTTAAACCCTCCGTGCAGCCGCAACGATGACTTAACCCCAACATGAAAGAGGTAGTGAAGGCCGAGGTAATCAAACTCCTCGACGCAGGTATAATCTTTCCTATCTCCGACAGTCCATGGGTTAGTCCGGTCCAATGCGTTCCCAAAAAAGGGGGCACTACGGTAATGGAAAATGATCAAGGGGAATTAATTCCCACACGAAAAGTAACGGGGTGGCGAGTATGCATTGATTATAGGAAACTTAATGAAGCCACCCGAAAAGATCATTTTCCCTTACCGTTCATTGACCAAATGTTGGAAAGAATGGCGGGACATAAATTCTTTTGTACCCTCGATGGCCTATCCGGCTATATGCAAATCCCCGTTGATCCTTCGGATCAAGAAAAGACGACATTTACTTGTCCGTATGGGACATTTGCATATAGGCGGATGCCGTTTGGGCTTTGTAATGCCCCCGCCACCTTTCAACGGTGCATGACGCCCATATTCTCCGAGATGACTGAGGATTTCATAGAAGTCTTCATGGACGATTTTTCTGTTTTTGGGTCATCCTTTGAAATTTGTTTAAGCAATCTTGATAAAGTCCTTCAACGTTGCGAGGACACTAATTTAGCTCTTAGTTGGGAAAAGTGTCAGTTTATGGTTCAAGATTGTATCATTTTGGGACACAAAGTGTCCGGGGAGGGAATCGCGGTCGATCCGGCCAAGATTGAGGTGATTGAGAAATTGCCTCCACCAATCAATGTTAAAGGGATCCGAAGTTTCTTAGGTCATGCGGGGTTCTATAGGCGATTCATTAAAGATTTCTCTAAAATAGCAACCCCCTTGACTCAACTCCTCTTAAAGGATGCGGAATTTAGTTTTTCCTCCGAATGTTTACTTGCATTTAACACGCTAAAGGAAAAACTAATTAACGCACCCATCATGGTGAAACCCGATTGGAATTTCCAATTTGAACTGATGTGTGATGCGAGTGATTTGGCTGTAGGTGCTTGTTTGGGCCAACGGGTGGATAAACTTTTCCGCCCCATTTTTTATGCAAGCAAAATGCTCAATGAGGCCCAACAAAACTATTCTATTACGAAAAAATAGATGCTTGCGGTAGTTTTTGTTTGTTCCTTGTAAGGTTGCAAGTATAGTTCCAAGGCGGGGTTAGGAACTATTTTACCTTTTAAAACGATTAGGGCAGATTTCTTTTCTTTTAGAAAAGATTATATGACAGCGGCGCTGATCAATCGACACGACACTGGCTTAGTCAACTAGTGACTAGGTCAGTTTTGTTGCTTAGATCAGGAAATAGCACTTAGAGTCTATTCCTGACTTAATTCGTTGGCAGCGCACAACTCAACTTGACCTCTTTTACTTGGTCAGTTTTAGTTTGTTTTAAGCAATCAATATAAATAAGGAGTTAAGGTTTAGAAATACTTCACTCAGCAGATTTATCCAGGTTCGGCTTCTTCTAAGCCTACGTCCTGTCCCCAGAACACTTCCGAGATTTCAAATCCTCTACTGAGCTCTTTAAAGGTAGAGCCTCAAACCTTTTACAATATCAGCAATTGAGTATGACAAGAGTACCTTCCTCTATACCTCTACTCAATCCTAATCTCTCCGCTGAGTACTTAAAACCGAGTACTGAGCCTCTCCTTTCTATTCCTAGAAATGATTAAGATTTGTCCTAAACAACAATTGCTAGAACACCTTAGATGATTGAGGATCAATCACTCTAGACTTTTACACAAATGAATAAGCTTGTAGTGTAAGAATTTGCTTTGCTTTTGATGGAGAACTTTTGTATACGTTTGGTCAGCGTAACGGCTTTTGCTCAAAGTTCTCTCTGAAATGTGGATTCTGAATGCTCTATTTATAGAGAGCTGTGAGAGCTTCTGGTTATTTCGAATTTCGAAATAACCGTTGGAGGGAAATGGCTACAGGTCGTTTTCACTCAGTCTGTCAGCAGTTCTCTTAGCCAATCAGATTCCAGCATCTTCTGTTCTTCGGTCAGTGTGACAGTATGTTCCTCCATTTTGGGTAACGTCAACCAGACAGCTTGCTGTGTCTTCTGATCTTTACTCGAAGAGGAAATACTTTGTCTGGAAGCTGTCTTGTGGTCAGCGGCTGTCTTGTACGTTTTGTCGAGACAGCTCAGCAGCTTCATACCGAAGTTGTCTACGTGGATCTTCTCGATCCTTCTTTGCTCAGCATGCGTTTCATTACTTCAACGGCAGCATTTTGGAGATACGCGGGCTGAGCAATCTTGGGCTTGTTTGACTTGGGCCTTGACTTCCATATAGGGCTTGGGCCTTATGATCTTTATGTCTTATAGCAATTATGGACTCAACATTGAACAAACACATTAGTAACACTAAATCAAAGCATTTAAACTTAATGTGTTATAGAATATTTAATTTCACTTAATTAATTTTGTCAAATCAAAATCATGTGGAAAGGTGTTTCAACAAACTCCCCCATTTTGATGTTGGCAAAACTAATCAGCAAGGAACTCAGCTTTGAGCTCCCCCATGATAGTTGACCTTTTTAATTGAGTGAACTCCCCCATAAAGGCTGAGCTACTGACTTAGTTTTATTCTAAACATTCTAAGGTTTAATTGAATAAGTCTAAGATCAGTTTTCAGGTATAGGTCAGCTTATGGGACATATTCTATTTTACTCAGTATTCAGCGGAAGTAATGTATAGTGACAGAGCGCTGAGTAATTTATTTGTTCAATGGTTTATATTAGACAAGTCCAAACATTAATTTTTAAACGCAGCATGCATTTCATATAATACTTAGCATTTGAAGGACGGATAACTAATAGTTAAATAGTAATGCAAGTATTCCAAAAGTAACAGAAGTTAGGCATATTGAATTTTTAAAACAGAAGAGAATAAGGACAAGGAATAAAATTAAAATTCTTCTTCCTAACTTCTAACTCTCTAGTTTCTAATCTTAGAGTTCCTTCTCCTTAGTTGCCACTTTTCTCCCCCGTTTTGCCAGCATCAGCAGTAGGCAAATTGACGGTAGGGGCAGGAGACTTGGCTTGTTCTTGCAGCAGATGAATTTGACCCTCCAACGAATTCATGTGATTGACCATAGTCAACATGAGTGCGGTCATCTTGGTCATCTGAGCTTGTGTTGGTTGCTGCGTCTGAACCGAAGAGAAGTGGTTGATCAAGTCATGGATTTCACGCAGAATTTGGTGAGTTACAGGTGGATGAGAGGACTGGTCATGGTTTGGTGGAGGATGAGCTTGTTCTTGAAGCAGATTGTTAGCTGAGGCAATGACACGCCGTCCTGATTCAGTAGCACCTAGGTGTGCAAATTTGGCAGGAGAGGGCTCGCACTGAGTGCCTTGAGTAGCAGTAGGACTACGGGGTGTGTTGACTTCAGGTGCTGAGTTGCTTTGAGGTGGGAGTTGAGCTTCTTTTGGACTAGCAGGGGTTTTGGCTTGTTTGTCACTTTAAGGAACAAAGGCTTGTTTTTGTGGAGAACCCTTTTGAGTAATGTTGGGCTCAGGGACAGTTTCTTCTTCTGTTCTCATTTTCTTCTGAGCTGACTCAGCTATGTCCTGATCAGCTTTCTTTTTGTTCCTTTCCATTAGCCGTACCTTTCTGGGGACAGTACGAATATCCTTCGAGCAGGCTCCCTTTTTCTTCTTCTTCTCATCTGGAGCAATCTCAGATGGCACAGTAGAAGTATACTCAGTTTGAGCAGTTTCAGCCATAACATGAGCTATAGCATCATCCAGATCTGTTAGATTTTCCATTTCTCCAATGGGTTGCTCAGTGTCAGCCATAATATCCTCCTTCTCAGTGCTTCCATTTTCGTCATATCCTTTCAAGGGTTGACTATGTGATAGGCCATTCAGCACTCCTGCAGTGATAACATTTCCTGAGGAACTTATTTCACCTATAGTCTCTATATTCTTGTCCTAAATTATCTTTATGATGAGATAACCCAAACGAAGCTTCCTTCCACTTCGTTGAAAAGCTCCGACCAAAAAGATAGGAAGATTGAATGGAGTGCCTGTCAGCATATGCCAGATGAAACATTGTTCAAAGTTGGAGGCGGATGAGGGTGAGCTGAGTTTAGGAAAGATGAAGTTGGTCAGCATGAAATGGACCATCTTCTGATTTTTGCCCATGCAGGTGCTGGGTACTTCTCCTTTGTAGTCTCTGGGTTTACAGAACCCCTTCATCTTTTCTGCGATGGCTTTTGGTATGGGCTCCTTTGTTGTCCTGAACTGTATTCCTGTGTTTGGTATTTCCAGCAGTGTTGCTACATAATCAGGAGTGATCACTATCTTTTGACCTTTAACTGTGGTCTCTAAGTAGTCGGAGTCATCTGCATCAACGTGCAGGTTGGAGTAGAATTCTCTCACTATCGTGGGATAGGTTTGTCCGGAAAGAGAGAAGAGACCTTTCCATTTGTTCTTTTCTATCCATTCACAGAATGGTTTCTCAGAAGAGACGAAGCCAGAAGAAAAGTATCGGCTCCATAGTACTTCTTGACTCTTGGCCCAAGAGTGTACTTTGATCATCTTTCTTACCATGCTAGTTGAAGGACTAGCCTGATCAGTGGATTTTAGGTTTGGAGAAAAGGTACTTCTGTTGAAGGACATTTTTGAAGTTCTGAGGCTCTTAAGTGCTTAAGGAAAATCTGAAGCTTTCTAAAGTTCAGTATGCATAAAGAGAAGGTAGTGAGAAATACCTACTATTTATAGATTCTTTAATCTAGGGTTCCGTTTGAGTTTAAGTCGGTTTTGCCCTTGGGTTGTCCAATCGGCAGAAACCCTGACATTTATGACACTTTTAAGACGTATTCGGCGCATGCGCAGTACATGTGTCATTACGCGTGCGGTTGCATTAAATGCAAATAATTACCTTTACTCAACGTTTGTTGGTATAAACGTTTCGTATTCTGAGTAGTCAGTTTTGTTCAACGGATAGTTGTAGAGGTTTTAGTTACTCGGCATGAGATAACTCACTCAGTGTGCATTTATTTCTGGGCATGTGATTTTGACAGATACTCTTTAAAATACTCAGCATGTTAACATTCATTCAACATGCATCATATCACATTTTTACTTAGGAATTTAAGACAGTGGATTAAACATACCAATGGCTTCTCTCAGTATGCTAAATTGCTCTCGTGCTAGAGGCTTTGTAAAGATATCAGCAAGCTGCTCATCTGTTGGCACATAAGTCAGCTTAATTTCTTTCTTGAGTACATGATCTCTGATGAAGTGATGCCTTATGCTGACATGCTTCATTCTGCTGTGCTGGATTGGGTTCTTTGAGAGGTCATTTGCACTCTTGTTGTCGCATTTGACTTCAATTGTCTTTGTTTGAACACCATAATCTTCAAGTTGTTGCTTAATCCATAGGACTTGAGCAACACAGTTTCCAGCAGCAATGTACTCAGCTTCAGTTGTGGACAGGGCTACTGACGCCTGCTTCTTGCTGAACCAAGATACAAGATAGCTTCCTAGGAAATGGCATCCTCCAGAGGTGATTTTTCTTTCCAGCTTGTCTCGTCCATAGTCAGCGTCAGTGTATCCAATGAGTGTAAAGTCATGAGTATTTGGATACCACAAACCTGCATTTACTGAGCTTTGCAAATATCTAAGGATCCTTTTTACAGCTATGTAATGGGATTCCTTAGGGTTAGCTTGATATCTAGCACAATAACATACTGAGAACTGAATGTCTGGCCTACTTGCTGTTAAGTAAAGTAAAGAGCCAATCATACCTCGGTATAACTTGCTGTCTACTGACTTACCATTTTCATCAGCACATAGGACAGTGTCAGTGCCCATAGGAGTGGATATTGCTTACAATGTTCTAGTTCATATTTCTTCAATATCTCCTTGGCATATTTAGCCTGACTGATGAATATGCCATTCTTTCCTTGTTTAATTTGAAGTCCGGGGAAGAAGTTGAGTTCTCCCATCATTGACATTTCGAATTCAGTCTGCATTTGTTTGCTAAATTCCTTGCACATAGATTCATTAGTAGCACCAAATATAATGTCATCTACATATATTTGTGCCAGCAGGGTATCTTTACCCTTTCTCTTAATGAATAAGGTTGTATCAGCTTGACCCCTGACATAATCTCTAGTCAGTAAGAAATTGGTCAGCCTCTCATACCAAGCACGTGGTGCTTGCTTGAGGCCATACAGAGCCTTTTTGAGTTTGTAAACGTGGTTTGGGAACTTAGAATCCTCAAACCCTGGAGGCTGATTGACATAGACCTCCTCGTTTATTACTCCATTAAGAAATGCACTTTTAACATCCATTTGAAACAGTTTAAAATTCATATACGATGCATATGCACATAAAATCCTAATTGCTTCTAGCCTTGCCACTGGGGCAAAGGTCTCACCGTAGTCAATACCTTCTTGCTGACTGTAGCCCTGAGCTACAAGTCTTGCCTTGTTTCTGACTACGTTTCCTTGTTCATCCAGCTTGTTCCTGAAGACCCATCTCGTTCCGATGGTCTTTTGGCTCCTAGGATGTGGCACTAGCTCCCACACATTATTCCTCCTGAACTGATTGAGTTCCTCTTGTATGGCATTCATCCAGAATTCGTCATCCTTAGCTTCGGCAAAGTTCTTCGGCAAAGTTCTTCGGCTCCTGTACTGAGACAAAAGCTACATTGCCGAGATACTTCCTTAGTTGATTTCTTGTCATCAGCGTATTTCCAGCTGAGTCAAGAATTGCATTTTCTGAATGCCCTCTTGGGACTCTTATCTCCTTGGGTAGATTTATGTCTTGTTCTATCTGTGTTTCAACATTCTCTGCAGAAGTAGATTGGTCAGTGAAAGTAATCTTAGGTTCACTCTTACTCTTGGTCAGCCGTTTTGTGAAGGACTCAGTAGCTGGTTCTTGATCAGCAGGTGCTGAGTTTGGTTCATCTTCTATCAGCGGCTGGTATCTTCCTGCAAGGTCAGTTTCATCGAATTGCACATGTATAGATTCTTCTAATACTTGAGTTCTCTTATTAAAAACTCTGTATGCTTTGCTGTTTGTTGAGTAGCCTAGAAAGATAGCCTCATCAGCTTTTGAATCAAATTTGGCTAAGCTATCTTTGGTATTTAAAATAAAGCATCTACAGCCAAAGGCACGAAAGTATCCAATGTTGGGCTTTCGTCCTTTCCAAAGCTCATAAGGGGTTTTCTTAAGTATAGGTCTAACTAGAGCCCTATTCAGAATATAGCATGCTGTGTTAACAGCTTCTCCCCAAAAATACTTTGGAAGCCTATGCTCATCCAGCATTGTCTTGGCAATCTCAACCAGAGTTTTGTTCTTCCTTTCAACAACCCCATTTTGCTGAGGCGTTCTAGGAGCAGAGAAATTGTGGTCAATGCCACTGGCTTCACAGAATTCAACAAACTTTTGGTTTTTGAATTCTCCACCGTTATCACTACGGATATGTGCTAATTTTAGGTCTTTCTCATTTTCAATTTTTCTAACCAAGTTTGAAAATGTCTCAAAGGTCTCTTCCTTACTGGTCAGCAGGATAACCCATGTGTACCGAGAGAAATCATCTACAATAACCAAGGAAAACCTTCTTCCACCCAGACTCAGCGGCTGGACTGGACCAAAGAGATCCAAGTGTAGCATTTCTAACGGACGCTTAGTTGAGACAATGTTTTTGCTGTGAAAAGATTGCTTGGTTTGTTTTCCAGCTTGGCAAGCATGGCATAATTGATCTTTTTGAAATTTAAGTTCAGGCAGTCCCTCAACCAATTACTTTCTTGCTAATTTGGCCAGGAGGTCTATGCTTATATGACCAAGTCTCTTGTGCCATAGCCAGGAATTTTCTTCCTTTGTTACTAAGCACACAGTTTTTGAAAACTTTTTCTCTAAGTCTAGCATAAAGACATTATCTATCCGAGGGGCAGTTAAAATTAACTCATTAGTTTTACCCTCGTATATTTTACATCCAGTAGTATCAAATATAACTTTTCTCCCATTGTCACATAGCTGAGCTACGCTGAGTAAGTTATATTTGAGTCCGCTGACTAGGGAGATAGATTCAATAGTAGGGTTACCTCCGATGATTCCTGAGCCTACTATCTTACCCTTCTTGTTGTCTCCAAAACTTACACTCCCTCCTCGTTTACGTTCAAACGTGATGAACTGAGTTTCATCACCCGTCATATGCCTTGAGCATGTGCTGTCAATATACCACATCTTTGACTTCTCGGCACATCTCAGGCTTACCTGCATTGTAACTAGTTACTTTTAGGTACCCAATTCTTTTTGGGTCCTGACTTGTTAGGTGCAACAGGTATAGCATCATATTTTATTTTATGGCGACATACATTGATAGTATGGCCATTCTTTCCACAGAAGTCACAGCTGATCTTCTGTTTAGGATTTTTTACTAACTTGTCAGCACCCCAGTGCTGAGCGTGCCAGCACACTTTAGTAGTGTGTCCTAACTTCCCACAAAAGTCACATTGGACTTTTCGCTGGGGATTTCGTCTCTGCTGAGTACCTTGGTACTGTGTACCTTGATACTAAGTTCTCAGCGGAAAATTGTTTTTGTTTGGAACCTTTAATTGGTTCTGAATGGTTGTGACATCCTTCCTCAGTTTCTTTGAAACTGACTGGACTTCAGAGACAGACTCATGAATGATTTTCATATTTTCATGCAAAACTGAGTTGTCTTGAAGAAGGTATCTGAGGTCACTCAGTTTGACCTCTTCTACTTCATCACAGCGCCGGCTGAGTGCTTTAATCTTCCTGTTACACTTTTTAACAAGTGTATAGAGATCACTCAGGGCGTTACCCACTTCATTTCTGAGTTGAGAGAGTGAGATTACCTCATTAGATTGCTCTTCATTATCTGACTCATCAGATTGGTCAGCATGCTCAGAAATGCATGGCTCAGCAAGTTCGTCAGCCATAAAGCATATCTTCGCTGACTCGGTGGCCTCAGTTTCTGTTGATGAAGATTCATCACTGTCACTCCAAGTAGCCACCATTGCCTTCTTCCCACTTTTCTTGTCTTTCCTCAGCGTGGGGGCAGTTTGACTTAATATGGCCATCTTGGTGGCACTCAAAGCATGTAATGGGCTTTGAGCTGTCCTTTCTGTATTTGCTGTCGCTTGAGTCAGCCTTATACTTATCAAACTTTTTGTAAGGCTTTTTAGAATATTTGTCGTTCTTCCTGAACAGCCTCTTCATCTTTCTTGTGAACATAGCCATCTCCTCATCATCAGTTGAACTCCCGTCAGTGGAGTCAGCCTTCATGACAAGTGACTTCTTCTTCTTGTCATCAGATTTTTCCTTCACCTCAAAGTTTTTCATGGATATCTCATGGGTCAGCAATGAACCGATGAGTTCGTCATATTTGTAGGTGGTTAAATCCTGAGCTTCCTCAACTACTATCTTCTTTGCTTGCCAGTCTTTTGGAAGACTCCTGAGTATCTTTTTGACTTATTCTTCCTCAGTGAAGATTTTCCCAAGTCTCTTGAGCTCATTAATGATGTTGGTGAACCTTGCGTTCATGTCTGAAATGCCCTCATCATTGTTCATCTCGAATAGCTCGTACAGTCTCATCTGCTGATTCACCTTGGATTCTTTTACTTTGTTTGTTCCCTCGTAGGTGACTTCCAGCTTTTTCCAGATCTCTTGTGCCGACTCACAACCTGAGATTTTGTTATATTCTGCAGCATCGAGCGCACAGTGAAGCATATTGATAGCCGAAGCATGGTTTTGAAGCTTCTTAAGATCATCCTCTATCCATTCAACCTCAGCTTTAACAACTGACTGGCCAGCAACAACTTTCACAGGTACAAACGGGCCTTGGACTATAGATAGCCAGGCACTCATGTTTGTAGCTTGAATGAAGTTCTTCATCCTATTCTTCCAAAAGGTATAGTTTGATCCAAAGAATAGGGGAGGCCTGGTAATGGACAGCCCCTCAGGTAATATCTGAGTTGTCTGGTTTCTAGGAAGAAACCGAGTGCTGTTTTCGCCCATGGTATGGATCAAGTCAAGGTTGTTAGACCTTTAGTAATGAGCTTTTAAGCTCTGATACCACTTGTTGGTCCCTTGTAAGGTTGCAAGTATAGTTCCAATGGGGGGTTAGGAACTATTTTACCTTTTAAAACGATTAGGGCAGATTTCTTTTCTTTTAGAAAAGATTATATGACAGCGGCGCTGATCAATCGACACGACACTGGCTTAGTCAACTAGTGACTAGGTCAGTTTCGTTGCTTAGATCAGGAAATAGCACTTAGAGTCTATTCCTGACTTAATTCGTTGGCAGCGCACAACTCAGCTTGACCTCTTTTACTTGGTCAGTTTTAGTTTGTTTTAAGCAAGCAATATAAATAAGGAGTTAAGGTTGAGAAATACTTCACTCAGCAGATTTATCCAGGTTCGGCTTCTTCTAAGCCTACGTCCTGTCCCCGGAACACTTCCGAGATTTCAAATCCTCTAATGAGCTCTTTAAAGGTAGAGCCTCAAACCTTTTACAATATCAGCAATTGAGTATGACAAGAGTACCTTCCTCTATACCTCTACTCAATCCTAATCTCTCCGCTGAGTACTTAAAACCGAGTACTCAGCCTCTCCTTTCTATTCCTAGAAATGATTAAGATTTGTTCTAAACAACAATTGCTAGAACACCTTAGATGATTGAGGATCAATCACTCTAGACTTTTACACAAATGAATAAGCTTGTAGTGTAAGAATTTGCTTTGCTTTTGATGGAGAACTTTTGTATACGTTTGGTCAGCGTAACGGCTTTTGCTCAAAGTTCTCTCTGAAATGTGGATTCTGAATGCTCTATTTATAGAGAGCTGTGAGAGCTTCTAGTTATTTCGAATTTTGAATTAACCGTTGGAGGGAAACGGCTACAGGTCGTTTTCACTCAGTCTGTCAGTAGTTCTCTTAGCCAATCAGATTCCAGCATCTTCTGTTCTTCGGTCAGTGTGACAGTATGTTCCTCCATTTTGGGTAACGTCAACCAGACAGCTTGCTGTGTCTTCTGATCTTTACTCGAAGAGGAAATACTTTGGCTGGAAGCTGTCTTGTGGTCAGTGGCTGTCTTGTACGTTTTGTCGAGACAGCTCAGCAGCTTCATACCGAAGTTGTCTACGTGGATCTTCTCGATCCTTCTTTGCTCAGCATGCGTTTCATTACTTCAACGGCAGCGTTTTGGAGATACGCGGGCTGAGCAATCTTGGGCTTGTTTGACTTGGGCCTTGACTTCCATATAGGGCTTGGGCCTTATGATCTTTATGTCTTATAACAATTATGGACTCAACATTGAACAAACACATTAGTAACACTAAATCAAAGCATTTAAACTTAATGTGTTATAGAATATTTAATTTCACTTAATTAATTTTGTCAAATCAAAATCCTGTGGAAAGGTGTTTCAACAGTTTTTGCTTTCGATAAATTCAGATCATATCTTGTGTTATCGAAAATTATCGTATACACTGACCACGCAGCTCTCAAGTACTTAATGACTAAGCAGGATGCCAAACCACGGTTGATACGGTGGATTCTACTCCTACAAGAATTCGACATCAAAATCAGAGATAAAAAAGGAGTGGAGAATGTCGTGGCCGACCATCTTTCCCGGTTACAAAACGAGCAAGCCAAATCTCCAGAAATTGTGGAGATCAAGGAGATCTTTCCCGACGAAACACTCTATGCAGTAACACCTCTACCTTGGTATGCCGATAATGCAAACTACAAGGCCGGTAATATTCTTCCCCCGTACCTTACCTACGAGCAACGTAAAAAGTTCTTTCACGACGCTAAGAACTATTTTTGGGAAGAACCATATTTGTTTAAATCTTGTGCTGATAATATTATTCGTAGGTGCATACCGGAAGAGGAGGTAAATCATGTGTTACAAATGTGTCACACCCAAGAGCCGGGGGGCCATTTCGGCCGAAGTCGGACTATGGCAAAGGTTTTGCAATGCAGCTTTTATTGGCCTACCATGTCCAAGGATTCCCAAGACTTCGTCAAATCATGTGACGCTTGTCAACGGAGCGGGAACATCTCCCGTAAACATGAAATGCTCCAACAAGGGATCCTAGTTTGCGAACTTTTTGATGTTTGGGGGATAGACTTCATGGGTCCTTTCCCTAAGTCGCATAACAATGCCTACATTCTCATGGCGGTTGACTATGTCTCCAAGTGGGTGGAGGATGTTGCCTTACCTTCAAACGACTCTAAGGTGGTAGGGAAATTTATAAAGAAAAACATCTTTACTCGGTTTGGAACCCCTCGAGCTATCATTAGCGACGGGGGTTCCCACTTTTGCAATCGCCAAGTTGAGGTTTCTAACCGCGAATTAAAACATATTTTGGAAAAAACGGTTAGCTCCTCTAGGAAAGACTGGAGCCTAAAGCTCGATGACGCTCTTTGGGCCTACCGCACGGCTTTTAAAACGCCCATCGAAATGTCGCCCTATCGCTTAGTTTTCGAGAAATCATGCCACCTACCGGTGGAATTAGAGCATAAGGCATATTGGGCTCTGAAATTTTTAAACTTTGATGTGCAGGTTACAGGGGAACATCGTCTCCTCCAACTCAACGTCCTTGATGAACTTCGTCTAGGTTCGTACAAAAATGCCAAACTTTACAAGGAACGTACGAAAAAATGGCATGACAAGCACGTGCAAATCCGGGAGTTCAACAAGGGGGATCAAGTTCTCCTATACAATTCCCGCCTCCGTCTGTTCCCAGGAAAATTGAAAAGTCGGTGGTCGGGACCATACACCGTCATCAATGTACACTCCTCTGGAGCAATCGAAATCCAAGGTCCCGAAAACGCAACCCTCCGGTTGAACGGCCACCGTCTGAAAATATATCGCGGAGGCAGTCTTCCACAACATGGCGAAGCCACATTCCTCCAAACACCGTAAGCATGCACATATCAAGAGAAAGTCAAGATACTCCGACTCTAAACGTAGCCCCGGTTTGCATTTCTCAAACCCGTTGTTTATATGTATTATATCCATTTTTCACCTTATTTTTATTTTCTTTCTTTTCGTTATATGCTCTTTCCTTTTTCCCTTCAATTCTTATTTTCGTTTGTCTTTCCTTCCAGCTCGTTTCGTTTCTTTTAAATTAAAAACCACGAAAAAACAAATCCCTCGCTAATCCAAAGTGCTTACGCGGAGCGTACACACCATTATGCCCCGTGTACCCGAGTCGCTACTCTTGTTTTAGTGCTTACATATGGCGTGGCCCCTTCACGCCCCGCGTAGCCGAGTCTCTGCTCTTGTTTTAGTGCTTACGCGTGGCGTGGCCCCTTCACGCCCCGCGTAGTCGAGTCTATGCTCTTGTTTTAGTGCTTACGCGGAGCATACACACCATTACGCCCCGCGTAGCCGAGTCTCTGCTCTTGTTTTGGTGCTCTAACGCACGGTTACGAGGGGCGTACACACTCCCACGCCTCGCATCCTCGGTCACACCAAGTCAAAGGCCGAAAATAACGGCCACGCGGAGCGTGCCCTTTCTACGCCCGGCGTGTCCTCGAGGAGTTGCGGATTGCAACTCCCCATAACCACTTTTCCTCTTCCCCACACACCTTTTTCTACTTCTACACTCCACCTCCTCTCACCTCCAATCACATCACTTCTTTTCAAATTCAAACATTATTAACTTTCCCTCCATCATTAATTTTGCCTTTAACCACCCTCTTAATTTCCCATTAAAAACATAAAAAAATTAATTAGCCACTAAAACCTTTCAATTCTCTTTAAAAACAGAAAATGGTTTAATACTCCGTCGGATACGCGTGGCGTGGCCCCTTCACGCCCCGCGTCCTACCCCTTCTTCCACTCATTTTTGGCCAGGAGGTGCGATACGCGTGGCGTGCTCCCCTACACGCCCCGCGTTCCGTGGCATTTTTGCACTAAATTCGGTCAGGAGGTGGGGTACGCGTGGTCCCTTCACGCCCCGCATACCCCTCTGGGAATCCGCATTTCACTTGGATTCCCACTCCTCCCCTATTTATACTCCTCCCTCTTCCCTAACTTCCTCTCTTCCACTCACTCCACCTTCCCAAATTCACTAAGATATCTTCCTCCCTCCTCCTCACCATGACTAGAAGCAAGCGCGTGGCCGATATCCGCCCCCCGCAGTCCACTCGTGCCCGCTCTTCTCATTCCCACCAACACCAATCACCATCACCACCCGAACGAGAAGAAACACCACCACTCACCCACCAATACAACGCCCCCTTTCACCTCCTCACTGAAGCGGAGGTGGTCCAGTACCACACCGTCTCCACTTCCACTTGTTAGGGTTTAGTGTCCTATAGACAATTGTTCTAGGATACAAACTTAATGTAAATGAATTGTTCTTTATATCATTTGTTTAATGAGATATATGTTTTATAACTATATAAAGGCAGTCCCTTTTAAGCACTAAATAAAGTCTAATAAAAGGAAATCCGTAAGTTTATTTAAAGTGATTATAAAGTGTTCATACAAGCATGAAGTGAGACAAAACTTTATAGTAAACTGATAAACTTAAAACCACCCCAAGTCAAGTGATATGTTTGGGATTGACATATCACTGTTGAGACTTGTATGTAACAATGTCTTCTGTCCAACAGAAAGCTGATCTCACAAGCTTCATATATACAGATATCTGGACAGTTACATAGATCCGATGAAACGTTGTTCATTAGGATTGGGGATCCGATTTGAGATAACAGGATGGGTAGATTCATCCTTGTCACCTGTTCATCTCATTGGTATTAATAGATATAACTAATCCTCAGACTCAAAGGAATATTAATTGGTATTTTGGATTACGGAATGTGATGCTTTGACTCTGGTGTAACACGATCCTTAACAGAGATGACTCTGGGGTGTGAACAATAGACGTTGGGTATCACAGGAAGTAATTGCGGAGTCGTTATATATTGGATTGAGCATTTATCACTCCCGATAAATGGGAGATACATCCATGGATCGTTTGTGGAAGACTCGACTCTAAATCCTTGCAAGGTGATAGCTTAAGAGTAAGAAATACAGATTTCACTTAACCTATCTTTTTGAGTTGACTCGGCCTGTACAAGTAAAACGAACGTCTCGCTATATGTGACTTGACATCACCCATAGTCATAAGATTCAGTTCAAGGATGTAGTTGATAATAGATCGAATTATACTGTAACTAATACGGAAAGGTTAACAACAGAATCAACCTGTCTTCTTATAGCTCTGGGGGAATGATTACGGACTTGCTAATCACATACTCTGTACATCATTCCGTTATGCAAAGATTAAATATAATTCTTTGAAAATTAATTTAATAACGTTGCATACGGCTAGAAGCAATAAGAACCTAATGGATCACACATAAGACTTGGAACCTAAAAGAGAGATAGATGTTAATTAATTGATAGAAGCCCAATTGAGCCCAATAAGGCCCATGGACATAAGGGGGTCGAAATTCATGTAGTAATATACATGAATAATTAATTTGATTTTGTTAATCCTAATTAGATTAGGAATATGAATTAAATTAATTAAGAGATAATTAAGTTAGGAGTTTTAATTAGATTAATATACTCCTATTATTATCCAATAAGGTTATTATTATTATCCTTAATATATTAGATATACAGTGAGATAATAATTAGGAATTCTATTCCGAATGGAATTCCTATTCAGTAACCTAATTCTATCTAACTAAGGATTAGATACAAGAGATTATAAATACCCCTTCCCTTAAGATTTTCGAAATCCAAGCAAGCCATACCCTACTTGTGATTTTTGAAATTCACCTAGTCTAAGAGAGAGAAAATTCGACACCCCTAGTTCGAGGACGAGATTTCTCTACGGCTTCGTTTGATCAATTGATTTTCATCTATTTCTTTTATCCTTGATCTTGTGTTGATTAGTTAGACGCAATCTACTTTGGTTGCTATTCAACGGTTGATACTAAATTAATCTTCCCGTGTTTTATTTCGTGTTTGGGAACTCGAAGAAGAAAAACAAACAAAAGGGAAGAAATTCGTTTTACTACTCCTACATCAGGTCAGTGCACGATTTCGCGGATTCCCGGAGATTGAACCGTCGGATCGTCGCGATTTTTGGACAGGAGCTTCTAGACCTATTCTTCCACGTTTCCACCGAAGGGATTGTCGTTCGGAGGTCTGGAAGGTCTGTTTCGGATAGGGGCAGATTGGTAGACAGTTTCTATCTCTTTTGAAGTTGTGGGCACTTCGTTTGCAACGGTAGATAGAACTTCTAAAAGGTATTTCTTCTTATCCTTCTTTATATGAAATAACGGTTAACGGATCTTGTGGTTTATGGAAATAGGTTAAAAATTTTATATTTCCGCTGCTATACCTTAGCCTAATTTCCGACAGTGGTATCAGAGCCATCGTTAAATCTGTTATTTCATATATGAAAATTTAGAAGTTTTTCAATAGGATTGAATAAATATTTATAGTTAGGATTAATTAACAAATTGTTTTGATTAATTAATTCTAAGGATAAATAAGTTTTAATTAATTGTTAATTAAAATAGATTATGCGTATGTTTCTAATTATTTTGGTTGATAATCATGATAACGAAATCTATTAGTTTTATAGTTAGATTGATAAAATCAGTTTTATTAATTCTAAAGATAAAACGGAAATCTATAGTAGTTTTTCCTATTTTCTGAAAATCGTTTTAAAACCGTTTTAGAACTGATATAGATATATTTAAAATCGTTTTTATATTTAAATATATATGTTTCAAAAATTGATAGTTTTCTGTTTTGATTGTCGAATGAAAAATTCGTTTAAAAGTTTGTTTTACCAATTTGTACATCAAAATGTTAAATGAATTAAAATCAAAATAATTGGGACGTGCATAATTAAAGTTTTGTATAGTTATATTAATCTAAAGATTAATATAAAAGATACGAAACTATTAGAAGTAAAATTGGATGAAAGTTAATTTGATATGTTAATGTGATTAACATAAATATTACATAAGATAGTTATGTAATAAACCAATTAAATTTATTTAATTGAGTCTATGCATGTTTGGAGTTATGGACATATTTGGACCCTCTTTAGTCTTTTGGTATTTTTGAAATAGGGCCTGCGAGTCCTGCCTTTCTACTATCTATTGTAATTTCTCCTCTCATCTGATTCCCTTCAATTCAATTGAAGTTTTCTTTAGTAGTATAGAAATTAATATGTAATTTCAAAGCGCCATGGAGAAGACGGAGGACCTAAAGAGAAATATGTAATAGTTAGTATTTCCTTAGGTTTGCCCTTTTATTCCGTCTCTGGCTCGACGGAATAATTTAGATGACATGTCCATAACGCCAATGTATGTGAATGTATGTGTCTGATGTATGCTAAAGCAAATCAAGACTCAGTTAGATTATGAGACCTAAAATAAAATCCCTCATTAAAAAGGTTAAGTAAATAAATAAGTTATTAAAATCGGTTGCCCCTCCCTAATATTATAATTCAGCTGGCAGTGCTGAGGGCCTTTGGGTTGTTGAGTAAACTCAAGCTCGGGGTCCTTTCGGTAACACCTGAATTATCGAAAATCATTTTTCATGAATATGGGGTAATACTTAAATTAGATTATGATAATTGGATGAGTAAACTCATGTTGTCATAAACTAATGGGCAAGACGGTTGAGATTAATATGAATAGCATATTAGTTACTAATGTGGTTAGTAACCCAATAACCTAGGAATCACATTAAAGATGTGATTGATTACATGAATCTACCTAATGAATGAGACTAGCTTATTGAGTAAACTCAAGGCGAAATCTCAGGAGTTAGGATCCTAGCTCACTAAAGGATTTGTGAAATTCTTTGAATTAATATGGAGGGCTATTAATTTGGCAAAATAGTGGGAGCAATCTAAAATAAACTAAAAGGCCTATAATTTTAGATTGATATACTTTAAGCAAATGAATGACATACGTTTACTCTTTCTCACTCTCAGGTTTAATTAAACCCACTCTTATAATCATGACTAAAACCAATCTGCAAAACATTCTTACCGATAACAAATTGAATGGTTCAAACTTCACCGACTGGTTTCGTAACCTCAAAATTGTTTTGAAGTTCGATAAAATAGGGTATGTACTTGATACATCGATACCCCCTCTCCCTGCTGATGATGCTCCCATTGAGGAAATTGATGCTTAACAGAAGCATAAGGCTGATGATGATCATGCCGGATGCATCATACTTGCATCGATGACACCGGAATTTAAAAGGTAGCTACATTCAGATATGGATGCCTATTCCATGGTCAAGCACCTAAAAGAGTTATTTGTGAATGAAACTCGGTGCGAGCGCTTCGAAATAACCAAGGAGTTATATAAAAGCAAGATGCAGGTGGGAACATCTGTAATGGCACATTGTGCAAAGATGATCAGCCTTATCACCAAGTTTTCTAGTATTGGAGATGCGATGGACCATGAACTAAGTGAAAACTTACTTCTTCAGTCCCTCCCCGAGAGTTACTCACAGTTCATCATGAACTACCAAATGAGTGGCTTGCAAACCTCTCTTGTAGAGCTTGCGCATATGCTCGAGTCAGTCGAGCCCATTATAAAAGAAAACGAGGAGATACTGGCCCTTGCTATTGAAGGATCGAGAAAAAGGAAAGGGATCTCTCCCAATCCAAACCATCTTGATAAAGGCAAGGGGGCTGAGCTCACCGAAACGAAGCGAACGGAATTAAAGAGGCCCAAAGGAAAGTGCTACTATTGTGGTGACTTGGGGCATTGGAAGAGAAACTGCGTGGAGTACCTGACCTTCCACAAGAAGGAAAATGACGGTACTTCAACATCTGGTATGTTTTATATCGAAATAAATACAGTTTCACTGTCTGAATCTTGGGTATTAGATACCGGATGTGGATCTCATATTTGTAAAAATATGCAGGAGCTAAATCAGACTAGGGAACTAAAGAAAGAAAGCATAAACTTGCGAGTAGGAAATGGAGCAAGAGTTGCCGCCCTCGCAATTGGAGATTATGTTTTAAATTTGCCCTCTGGGCTTGTAATAGAATTAAGGAATTGTTTATACGTTCCTCAAATGTCTCGCAACATTATTTCTATTAGCCGTCTTGTTGACGACGGTTTTCATATTTCAATAAAAGACAAGAGTTGCAATTTTTATAAAGATTCGATCTTTTATTTTTCAGGAATTTCACAAAATGAGATTTATGTGTTAGATAACAAAATTCCTGCTTTTGCAATTGATACCAAAAGACATAAGCTAGATAATTCAACTTACTTGTGGCATTGTCGTTTAGGCCATATAAATAAGAGACGCATGCTAAAGCTACATTCGGATGGGCTTATAGATCCAATCGATCCCGAATCATTGGAAACATGCGAATCATGTTTAAAAGGTAAAATGACAAAGACACCCTTTAGCAATAAAGGTGAGCGTGTATCAGACACTCTAGGACTCATTCATTCAGATGTATGTGGTCCTATGTCAGTCCAAGCAAGAGGAGGATTCAGATTCTTCATAAGCTACATAGATGACCATACCCGATATGGTTACATCTACTTGATGAAGCACAAGTCAGAAGCTTTTGAGAAATTCAAATGCTTCAAGAATGAAGTAGAAAATCAATTAGGAAAGAAAATAAAGACGCTTCGATCTGATCAAGGTGGCGAATATCTTTCAGATGATTTTCTGAATTATCTAACTGAATGTGGGATATGCTCACAATGGACACCTCCCTATACACCACAACACAATGGGTGTCCGAGAGGAGAAACCGTACCCTATTAGATATGGTACGATCCATGATGAGCATGGCCTTACTTCCAAAGACGTTCTAGGGCTATGCCTTAGAAACTGCCCTCTTCACCCTAAATCGAGTACCAACTAAATCTGCTAGTTCCACACCATATGAATTGTTCGTTGGTAGGAAACCCGTGTTTTCATTTATGAGAATATGGGGTTGTTCAGCCTTTGTCAAACGCATTGCGTCCGACAAACTAGATTCGAAATCTGATAAATGTTTCTTCATTGGATACCCTAAGAAAACTATGGGATATTACTTCTATCATCCAGATGATCAGAAAGTAATCGTATCCAAGCACGCAACCTTCTTAGAGAAAGAGTTTCTCAAAGAAACACAAAAGGGAAGCATGATTGAACTTGACGAAGTTCAAGAAGAAGAAACACCGACTGAAACAACAGAGGCGGTTGAGGTACCCGAAGGAGTCCCATTAGATGAGACTCCAGTGCCACCTATTCGTAGATCACAAAGAGTTCGTGAACTCCCAGTTAGATATGGTTTTCTAGTGGGAGATGATAATGAGGTTCCCGTGTTAGACGACGAACCCGAAAACTACGAAAAGGCTCTCACTAGTCCAGATTATAAAGCATGGCTTGAGGCCATGGATTCTGAAATGGATTCCATGTATACTAACCAAGTGTGGACTTTGGTTGATCCACCCGAAGGGATAATACCCATTGGGTGCAGGTGAATCTTCAAAAAGAAGACAGACATGGATGGAAAGGTTAGCACCTACAAAGCTAGGTTAGTAGCGAAAGGATATCGTCAGAAGCAAGGAATTGATTATGACGAAACTTTCTCTCCTGTGGCTATGTCCAAATCAATCAGAATCATGCTTGCAATTGCCGCTCACTACGATTATGAGATTTGGCAAATGGATGTGAAAACAGCTTTCCTAAACGGAAACCTGCTTGAGGATGTATATATGATGCAGCCTGAAGGTTTCATATCGAAGGATGCAAATAAAGTTTGCAAACTTCAGAGATCCATTTATGGACTCAAGCAAGCATCTAGAAGTTGGAATAAGTGTTTTGACGAAACCATAAAACAATTTGGTTTTGAACAAAATTGCGAAGAAGCTTGCATTTACAAGAAAGCAAGTGGGAGCTCTATAGCATTTCTCATACTATATGTGGACGATATATTATTAATGGGAAATGACGTTGCTCTCTTATAGTCAGTGAAAGTATGGTTATCTGGTAACTTCTCAATGAAAGACCTTGGTGAAGCAGCTTATATACTTGGTATAGAGATCTATAGAGATAGATCGAGAAGACTGCTTGGTCTTTCACAGGCTACATACATTGAAAAGGTGCTAAATCGGTTTAGCATGCTTGAATCGAAACGAGGTAACTTATCCATGTTACATGGAGTAAAGTTAAACAATCATCAATGTCCTAAAACCGATGATGATAAACGACGCATGGCTGTAGTCCCGTACACCAGCGCAATCGGTTCGATTATGTATGCTATGCTATGCACTAGACCTGACGTAGCGTTCGCGTTATCTATAACGAGTCGTTACCAAGGGAATCCGGGAGACGAGCATTGGATTGCCGTCAAGAACATTCTTAAGTACTTGAGAAGAACTAAAGATATGTTTCTAGTGTACGGAGAAGGTGATCTGAAAATAGAAGGATTTTTAGACGCAAGTCATCTCACAGATGAGAATGATTATAAATCCCAATCAGGATACCTGTTTATCTTGAATGGGGGCGCGGTCAGTTGGAAGAGTTCCAAGCAGGGAAGCGTAGCTTTCTCTACGACCGAGTCAGAGTATATCGCAGCTGCGGAAGCAGCAAAGGAAGCGGTTTGGATTAGAAAGTTCATTACAGAACTAGGTGTGGTGCCTGTCATTGTCAATCCCATTACACTGTACTGTGATAACAATGGAGCCATTGCGCAAGCAAAGGAACCACGGTCTCATAATGCATCCAAGCATTACCTTAAGCGATACCACATCATTAGAGAGATTGTGGCTAGAGGAGATGTGAGAATAGAAAGAGTACCTACAGAGGACAACGTTGCAAATCCGTTGACAAAGCCTTTAACCCAGAGAATACATGATCGTCATTTAACTTCTACTGGGATAAGTTTTAGAAACAATTGACTTTAGTCCAAGTGGGAGTATGATGGGGTTTAGTGTCCTATAGACAATTGTTCTAGGATACAAACTTAATGTAAATGAATTGTTGTTTATATCATTTGTTTAATGAGATATATGTTTTATAACTATATAAAGGTAATCCCTTTTAAGCACTAAATAAAGTCTAATAAAAGGAAATCCGTAAGTTTATTTAAAGTGATTATAAAGTGTTCATACAAGCATGAAGTGAGACAAAACTTTATAGTAAACTGATAAACTTAAAACCACCCCAAGTCAAGTGATATGTTTGGGATTGACATATCACTGTTGAGACTTGTATGTAACAATGTCTTCTGTCCGACAGAAAGCTGATCTCACAAGCTTCATATATACAGATATCTGGACAGTTATATAGATCCGATGAAACGTTGTTCATTAGGATTGGGGATCCGATTTGAGATAACAGGATGGGTAGATTCATCCTTGTCACCTATTCATCTCATTGGTATTAATAGGTATAACTAATCCTCAGACTCAAAGGAATATTAATTGGTATTCTGGATTACGGAATGTGATGCTTTGACTCTGGTGTAACACGATCCTTAACAGAGATGACTCTAGGGTGTGAACAGTAGACGTTGGGTATCACAGGAAGTAATTGCGGAGTCGTTATATATTGGATTGAGCATTTATCACTCCCGATAAATGGGAGATACATCCATGGATCGCTTGTGGAAGACTCGACTCTAAATCCTTGCAAGGTGATAGCTTAAGAGTAAGAAATACAGATTTCACTTAACCTATCTTTTTGAGTTGACTCGGCCTGTACAAGTAAAACGAACGTCTCGCTATATGTGACTTGACATCACCCATAGTCATAAGATTCAGTTCAAGGATGTAGTTGATAAAGGATCGAATTATACTGTAACTAATACTGAAAGGTTAACGACAGAATCAACCTGTCTTCTTATAGCTCTGGGGGAATGATTACGGACTTGCTAATCACATACTCTGTACATCATTCCGTTATGCAAAGATTAAATATAATTCTTTGAAAATTAATTTAATAACATTGTATACGGCTAGAAGCAATAAGAATCTAATGGATCACACATAAGACTTGGAACCTAAAAGAGAGATAGATGTTAATTAATTGATAGAAGCCCAATTGAGCCCAATAAGACCCATGGACATAAGGGGGTAGAAATTCATGTAGTAATATACATGAATAATTAATTTGATTTTGTTAATCCTAATTAGATTAGGAATATGAATTAAATTAATTAAGAGATAATTAAGTTAGGAGTTTTAATTAGATTAATATACTCCTATTATTATCCAATAAGGTTATTATTATTATCCTTAATATATTAGATATACAGTGAGATAATAATTAGGAATTCTATTCCGAATGGAATTCCTATTCAGTAACCTAATTCTATCTAACTAGGGATTAGATACAAGAGATTATAAATACCCATTCCCTTGAGATTTTCGAAATCCAAGCAAGCCATACCCTACTTGTGATTTTCGAAATTCACCTAGTCCAAGAGAGAGAAAATTCGACACCCCTAGTTCGAGGACGAGATTTCTCTACGGCTTCGTTTGATCAATTGATTTTCATCTATTTCTTTTATCCTTGATCTTGTGTTGATTAGTTAGAGGCAATCTACTTTGGTTGCTATTCAACGGTTGATACTAAATTAATCTTCCCGTGTTTTATTTCGTGTTTGGGAACTCGAAGAAGAAAAACAAACAAAAGGGGAGAAATTCGTTTTACTACTCCTACATCAGGTCAGTTCACGATTTCACGGATTTCCGGAGATTCAACCGTTGGATCGTCGTGATTTTTGGACAGGAGCTTCTAGACATATTCTTCCACGTTTCCACCGAAGGGATTGTCGTTCGGAGGTCTGGAAGGTCTGTTTCGGATAGGGGAAGATTGGTAGACAGTTTCTATCTCTTTTGAAGTTGTGGGCACTTCGTTTGCAACGGTAGATAGAACTTCTAAAAGGTATTTCTTCTTATCCTTCTTTATATGAAATAACGGTTAACGGATCTTGTGGTTTATGGAAATAGGTTAAAATTTTTATATTTTCGCTGCTATACCTTAGCCTAATTTCCGACACCACCGTCATGGCCCTCCCATATATCGATCGCAATATTCTCGACCACTACGATATAGGTCGTGCTTTCGAAGATCGTCTCTGCGCCCTTGGTTGGCACGACCATTTTCGTGCGCGCCATCACGTGTACCCATCGTTGGTTCAGGAATTCTACACTACCATTGTTTCTAATGGTGTCCCAGGTGCCGCCCTCTTCACCTTCCGCCTTCACAACCATCCCTACTCCATTGACACGACCTGGATCCGCACGCATTTCACTAAGCAAATGGAACCCGGCACCACCCATTGGCCTTACGATGATGCTGCCCGTGAATTCTGTGCCACCATCACCGGCTTGGATACCTATGATGTCTCTAACCTCCACCCGGGTAGCATCCGCGACCCCATCCTTTACCTCCTCCACTGCTTTATCAGCTATTATTTTACGGGGAAGTTCGAGTCCAACAAGGTCAACAAGCTTGAGCTTCTGGCTCTGTATTGTTCCAAGAATGGCCTCACATTCGACCTCTCATTCCTTGTTTCTACTATGCTCCACCAAATGCCAACACGGAGGCGTGCCAAACTTGGGCTCGGGCATCTAGTCACTATTTTTACCACCTCCGCCCTTGCCTCCGCCGCCCTTGACTGCCTTTGCCATCTAGAACCCCGCCCCTTAGACAAAAATGCCTTCAAATCCCTCAAACACCGTGCCTCCGGCCCAGGTGAGAGTTCGGGGGCAGGCGAGCAACAAGCGGAGGATGGGTGGGACTCCGACCTCGGACTCAACTTTAGCCCACCCCCTAACCATGACTTCAACTCCATCTATGCCCGGTTGGATATTTTGGAGGGAAACCAACGACGTGATCAGGCCCACTTCGACTCCCGGTTCGACGCCTTGGATGCTCGCCTCGACGCCTCCGAGGCCCAAAGGCAAGCGGACCGGGCTAGCTTCGACGCTTTTACCCACACCTTCTTCACCCACTTCAACATCCATGGGCATCCTCCTCCGCCTCCACCCTAGTTTTTCTTTATCTTTCATTTTCATGTTTTTATGTTTTTATCATTTCGTGTTTTTCCGTTTCCGTTTTTCTTTTTGTTGTGTTTTGTGTTTTTATTGTACTTCCTTTTATTTTGATATATATTTCCCTTTCTTATGCTCTCTCTTTGTTTTGTTGCGTTTATTTTCCATTCCCGTGTTCGTTCTTTCTGTTTTTACATGAGTTAATAATGTTCACGCAGGGCGTGCCCCTTCTACGCCCCGCGCGCCTCACCGTCACACTTGCACAATGGCTTCATACACGGTCTACACGGAGCGCCTCTCGCCTCAAAAGGTTGAGGTTGTCATTCATCACCATGTTGTTTTCTACCAAATCATCAATTCTTAAGTTCATTTGACGATTGTTGGAATTGATTTGGTTCAAAATTCTCCGCAAATCCACCGGATCATCTGCTTGAGGTGCTTGGGGTTGTGGTTGAGCTTGGGGTTCATCTTCCTCTCCTTCCGCCTCTCCGCCGCCTTCGGTACCTGCAAATTAAGAACTAGAAGCGCCACCACCCATAGTGCCACGAAGGTGGGCAATACGGGAGGCATACAAAATAAAGACGGGGGGACCTTGTGGTAGCAATAAATGAGCCCGCTCAAGAGCCGAGATGTCCAAAAGTGGAACATACCCACGGTAGGTGGACATGTCAAAATCAGCCAATTCACCCCGAGCTCCCAACACAATAGCGGTGATAAAATTACAAAGAGGGATCTGAATGGTAGTAGCCCTCGAAGCACGAAACAAATTATCGAACAACATACCAATGCTATCAATCCTCAAACCTTTAAACAAGCTATCCAAAACATATAAATCCCGAACCTGAACCTTGGAACTCTCCACACGACCAAACAAGGAGAAACTCAAAAATTTGTGAAAGTAGAACACACAATTGTCCGTAATCAACTTGCTTGAAGTGTTTTTGGAATTAAAATAGTCTTGGTCCGAAAGAGTTTGCCAAACAGCATCATTATCAAAATCTTTAGGCTTATCATAAAAATTAGAAGTAGGGAAACCAAACATATTTCTCATTGCTTCATAATCAATGGTGTATGTGATACCATTATTCCTAAAAGAGATTGAGGTTTTCTTCTTGTTCATGGTCAAAGTGACCAAAAATTCCACCACATATTCATTAATACGCGGAAAACGCATATTAACGAATTCTTGCCAACCCAACGCCTCAATAAAAGCATCAATTCGAGTAGAGAAATTCAATGTTCGTACCGAATGGAAGTCTAAGAAGTGCATATCCATAAATTGGCGGTCGGCTTGTGAAAAATGTTTGAAACGAACGGCTTCCTCCTCCGAAGCGATGTCGAAATAAGATCCACATTGAACCCGAAGGCGATTAGCTTCCGTAACAGCGGGCTTGTTACCAACACGCTTAGTCCTAACCATGGTAATGGTATTTAGTGTGTTTAGGGTTGGAGAAGAAGAAGAAGAAGAAAAAGGAATTGAGAGAAAGAGTAAAGCTTGAAGATGAGTTTGGGGGTTTGAATTGGAAGTGATTGAAATAGAAAAGAGGATAGAAATTAGAGTGAATAAATTGGGAAGAGTAAAAGTAGGTTTTGGGGAAGAGTTTGGAGTAAGGGATTGGGTAAAAATAGAGGTGATATGAGGTTTGTGTAAGAGGTAGGGTTATATAGGGTGATTAGGTGAATGTATAGGTAGAATAGGAATAGGAATAGGCAAAAATAGTGGCAAAATCGAAATCAAAAGGGCACATATTACGCGTGTCGCGACCGCGAATAGCAAAGCCGCAGCCGCGGCACGCGAATTTCAGGGAATTCTCCTCCTGAAATTCGTCCGTTTTTGCTGCTCATACCGAGAATTGTTAATTCTCGGTAGAGAATTGGTCAAAATGGCCTATTTGGATGCCTATTGACATGGTTTGTGCAATTTTGTTGATGATTTGGTTCCTGAACTTAATATAAAGTGTCCCTGCACTTAAAAACTAAAATAAATGACATTAATTGTAAGGAAAACCAAAGGTTTAACCTTAATAAATTGAATTAAAGTGTAATAAATTGGTTTATGAATAATTAATGAAATTTAAATGTTCATTTATTCATATAAGTTAAAAGAATCATATTAAGTGCATAATAAGTGCAAATAAATATATATTAATTATAGGAACTTAGTCAATTGAATGAATTAATGTTTTAAACTCAATGAATGAAGTTTGTGAAAATTGGATTAAGTGTGAATATATGTTTTAATCAAGAAAACCATGATTGTTCAATATTATAGATTTTATATAGATTTAACCATGATTATATAAGAAATGGGATCAAACATATATCTAACCTTTGTAAAATTAATAAATGAACTAAAATGAAATAGAACTTTTATTGAATAAAGCAAAAATTAAAAAAAACAAAGAATGAAACCAAATAATACAAAAACACACAAAATATGCACAAAAAGAAAAATAACTATAAACCTAAACTATTCTATATACTCATCCCTATCAAGCGGGATATTTCTGGCCTTAATACGATCAATTTGAAACTGCACGAAAGTTTCACATTCCGGTGCAGACAGAAAGTGAGGCCCTGCTCGAAAGACACGTTTTACAAGTCCTTCGTGCTCGAGAAATTCATAGTCAATTATCGGGAAGAATTCATCATCACTCCAGGGAACATCAATGGTACCCTTTGTACCAAGAATTATTCCACAGATTATATTGCCGAACCCAATCTTCTTATCATTGGATCGAGAATCGGCGACAAGACCCTCCATCAGAATATTTGAAGAATCTACTGCATTTTCCTGGAATATATCTCCAAGGACATAAAGATCTATGTCACGGACCACACTACTGAATGTGCGACCGAATAAACTGTGACACATGAATTTGTGCAGATATAGCATGGAGTTGGAGCGAAAAGAGTGATTATAGGCGAGTTTTGAATTGAATCGCCAGAATCCAGTGAGCATTCTCCAAATGTCCGAGGATGTCATGTCTCGTCCAGGATGACGTTTGATAGTATCCCTCGGGGGAAAACCAAACCAAGCATGCAACTCGGGATAACCGAAAGTAAAGATTTCGCCTTCTCGACGAAAACTGAGACGTACTCGGCGTTTGTTAGTGAAACGCACGGTACAGAAGAATTCGAGTATCCAGTCGCCTATTATTGGAAATCGCATTTGGGCAAATTTTGTCCACCCTAGGCGTTCCATATAGCGGCTCATGTCATCAGTAATGCCTAGTTGGCTGTTAAGAAATTCATCCATATACAACATTCCGGTGAAGAATTTGTAACGGAGATTCCAATAACGCCTACCTTCATCGTGATTGAAGATAGGAAAGGGCGCCCCATATCGCTTGGATAAGTCTGGGCGTTTGTTGCTTGAGGCAGCATTGTGCCTTGAAGGTTTGTATTTGGTAGGCATGGTGCTGGTTTGAAGGAAACAAAGTTTTTGTTACTAAATGAAAAATGATGTTTTGAAGAAATCAGAGGTCTGATAAAGATGAAAAGAATTGTAACAGAACTTGAATCCTCTAGGACTAATTTATAAGAGTTTTAGATGAAAATAGTGTTGTTTTAATCATGAAAAGGTATAAAATTACACCTCTCGGGAACGAAGAAACTTAAGGTTTCATTTGTCAAGAGGTTTGTCGAAAGGGTTAGGATGTTTCAGACTTAAAGGTGCAGGAATTGCGCGACCGAGAATTCTGAATTCGCGGTCGCGACCCGCTGATTTCCTTACGGAAATCAAGCGTCGTAAGCCATGTCCTGATTCACGGTAGAGAATTTATTATTCTCGGTAAGTTCAGAGAAAATCTAACCTATTTAGACAAATCTGAAAAGTAGAATTCTCGGCAGAGAATTGCCTGAGACTTCAATTTCACTCTAAATTCCTAAAATCAAATCTAAAATTATGAAATAAACATATTTTATGCATATAAATCATAACATAAAGTTATCTAATCACAAAAATTGGCATTTGGAAAAAAAATAAAATAAAATAAAATAAAATAAAATGAACAAAAATATAAAAAGAAATAAAACAAAATAAACTGTGAACGAAAAACTGAGTGATTTATACGTCAGAAAATCTTGTTACGAACAGAATTTCTATTTGTGAAATATTTTCGTAATAGATTTTACATCGATTACCATTAACTTTGAAACGAATTCCGTTAGGACCTTCCAGTTCTAAAGAACCATAATCGAATGTTTTGACGACTAAATATAGTCCTATCCATCTGGACTTAAGTTTTCCTGGAAATAAACGAAGTCGTGAATTAAATAACAGCACTTTATCCCCAACATTAAAGTGTTTGACTTTAATTTTGACATCGTGCCATTTTTTCACTTTTTCTTTATAAATCTTTGCATTTTCGTAAGATAGATGGCGCAACTCATCTAACTCATTTAAGTCGAGCAAATGTTTCTTACCTGCTTGTCGTAAATCAAAGTTAAGTTCTCTAATAGCCCAATAGGCTTTATGTTCTAATTCGACTGGCAAATGACATGCCTTCCCATACACTAAGCGGTATGGAGTCATTCCTATTGGTGTTTTAAACGCAGTACGGTATGCCCATAACGCATTATTTAGTTTACAAGACCAATCTTTTCTTGAGGATGAAACTGTTTTCTCTAGAATCCATTTGAGTTCTCTATTTGATATCTCCGCCTGACCATTTGACTGAGGATGGTATGGCGTTGATACGCGGTGGCGTACTCCATATTTTTTCATAAGCATTTCAAAACTTCGGTTTATATAATGAGTACCACCATCACTAACGATGACTCTTGGACAACCAAATCTACAAAATATATCGTCAAGAAAATTAACGACAACTTTAGAATCGCTCGTCGGGGTTGCAATTGCTTCAACCCACTTTGAAACATAATCAACGACAACTAATATGTAAGTTTTACCAAAAGAAGGGGGAAAAGGTCCCATGAAATCTATTCCCCACATATCGAAGACTTCAACTTCTAATATGGTTGTGAGGGGCATCTCATCTTTCCTTCCTAGATTTCCTGTTCTTTGGCACTTATCACAACGAGTAATAAATGAACGGACGTCTTTAAACATCGTAGGCCAAAAGAAACCACATTCAAATATTCTAGCTGCTGTTTTGGTAGCTCCATTATGTCCTCCATAAGAGCTAGAATGGCATTCCGACATTATGGATTCATATTCATTTTCACCAACGCATCTCCTAATTATCCCGTCACCACAAGTCTTGAACAAAAAATGATCTTCCCAAAAATACTGTTTAATGTCGAAGAAAAATTTCTTCTTTTGTTGGAAATTTAATCCTTCCGGAACAATATTGGCTGCAAGATAATTAGCAATATCTGCATACCATGGTGACATGACGCTTTTCATTTGATAGAGATGTTCATCAGGGAAATCATCTCGTATACCGTTAGTTTCACGTATAGGACCGTTCTCATCTTCAAGTCTTGATAGATGATGGGCGACAAGGTTTTCTACTCCCTTTTTGTCTTTTATTTCTATATCAAATTCTTGTAACAATAAAACCCATCTAATTAGACGTGGTTTTGCATCCTTTTTAGCAAATAAATATCTTAATGCTGCATGATCAGTGTAAATAATAACTTTTGAACCTAACAAGTATGACCTAAACTTATCACATGCAAAAACTACAGCTAACATTTCTTTCTCAGTTGTGGTGTAGTTTAATTGTGCACCGGAAAGTGTGTGACTTGCATAATAAATGACATGAAGTTTCTTATCCTTCCTTTGTCCTAAAACACATCCGACAGCTAAATCACTTGCATCACACATAATTTCAAATGGTAAATCCCAATCGGGTTTAGCAATGATAGGTGCACTGACTAAAGCTGTTTTCAATGTTTCGAAAGCTTTAATGCAATCTTCATTAAAATCAAAGGTGGAATCTTTCATGAGTAGACTAGTGAGTGGTTTGGAAATTACAGAAAAATTCTTAATAAATCTTCTGTAAAAACCGGCATGTCCTAAAAATGATCTTACTCCTTTAACAGTAGTTGGAGGGGGTAATTTTTCTATTACTGAAGTTTTTGCTCTGTCCACTTCCAATCCTTTTTCAGATATTTTGTGACCTAAAACAATTCCTTCGTCAACCATGAAATGACATTTTTCCCAGTTTAATACCAAATTTGTTTCTTCACACCTAGACAAAACTTTATCCAAGTTTTCTAGGCACGAATCAAAAGAATCTCCATAAACTGAAAAATCGTCCATAAAAACTTCCATGATATCTTCAATGAAATCGTTAAAAATCGCAGTCATACAACGTTGAAATGTTGCAGGTGCATTACATAGACCAAAGGGCATTCTTCTATATGCAAATGTTCCGTAAGGACATGTGAAGGTTGTTTTATCTTGGTCATCCGGGTAAATGTATATTTGAAAGAATCCGGAGTAACCATCTAGAAAACAGTAGAAAGCATGACCAGCTATCCTTTCGATCATTTGATCAATGAAATGAAGAGGAAAATGATCTTTCCTAGTTGCTTTATTTAAATTTCTATAATCTATACAAACCCTCCAACCAGTGGTGGTTCGTGTAGGTATTAATTCACCTTCTTCATTCCTTACAACTGTTATGCCTCCCTTTTTAGGTACACAATGGATTGGACTGATCCATTCACTATCCGAGATAGGGTAGATGATTCCATTGTCCAGAAGTTTAGTAATCTCATTTTTTACTACTTCTTTCATATTCGGATTTAGGCGTCTTTGCCTATCCGCTTTAGGTGGCTTATCTTCTTCTAAGTGAATTCTGTGCATTACAATGCTCAGATTAATACCTTTTAAATCTGAAATTTGCCAACCCATACTTCCTATCCTATTTCTAACAACTTCTTTCAATTTCTCTTCTTGGACTTGTGTTAATTTGTTAGAGATAATTATAGGTAGAGAATCGCCTTCGCCTAAGAAAGCGTACCTCAAATGACTTGGTAATTCTTTAAGTTCTAATTTAGGTGGAACTATAATTGAAGGCGGAACTGGTCCATCTTCTCGAATCAAAGGTTCTGGGTCCTTATCTTCTAGTTCCTCACTCATTATAGGTTCTATTATTTCTTCTTTTTGAATAATGTCATTTACACATTCTTCAATTAAATCAAGCTTCATACAAGCGAAATCCTCCATAGGATATTTCATCGCTTGATTCATATCAAACTCAATCTTATCATCGCCTATTCTTAAAACTACTTTCCCTTCCGACACATCAACTAGAGCACGTCCCGTGTTCATGAACGGTCTACCAAAGATTAATGGACAATTTACGTCATAAGCAAAATCTAAAATAACGAAATCAGTAGGAAAAATAAATTTGTCAACTTTAACTAAAACATCCTCAATTATACCGTATGGTCTTTTAGTGGTTTGATCCGCTAATTGCAAAACCATATTGGTACATTTGATGTCTTCTTCTAAGCCTAACTTATTAAAAATAGATAATGGCATCAAGTTAATGCTTGCTCCTAAATCACAGAGACAACTGGGAAATTCAATATCTCCCAATTTACACGGAATGGTAAAACATCCGGGATCTTTGAGTTTAGTGGGCAAATTGCTTGACACAATCGAACTGCAATCTTCAGTTAGTGAAATGGATGAATTCCTTCCCAACTGATTTTCTTTGAAATTAAATCTTTGAGGAATTTACCATAATTGGGAATTTGCGTAATCGCATCCATAAACGTTAAATTAATATGCAAATTCTTAAGTTTGTCTAAAAATGTTAAAAGTTGTTTATCATAGTCCTTATTGCGGACTTTGTGTGAAAAAGGTGGATTGGGTACAAAATTTTTTGTACTAGAGTCAATTGGTGCATCTTTTTGTTTTAATGTATCTTCTTTGGGCTTCGGTAAATCAGTTCCAGGTAAGGTCGAATTTCCGGGCATTTTCGGGCCTAAGTAATTTTTCCCTGAACGAAGAGTGATAGCCTTAACATGCTCTTTCAGATTTTCTTCCGTATGGCTTGGGAGACTTCCCTCTTTGCGGGATGGAATTGATTTAGCAAGTTGTCCAATTTGAATCTCCAAATTATGGATGCTAGATGATTGGTTTTTAATAAGCTGATCGAATTTATTCTCGATCCGTTTAAAACCATCGTCGTGATTACTTATTTTTTCGCTCATAGCATCAATAAATTTGTCGATTTTAGAAGATAAAGTGCTAATCATATCTCTTGATTGATTTTGATAATTAGCAGTACGATTTTGATTAGCATTAGTATTATTATTATTATCTCTCCAATTAAAGTTAGGATGATTTCTCCATCCAGGATTATATGTATTGGAATAAGGGTTATTAGTTTGGTTTTGCCCTTGGACAAAATTTACCTGTTCAATTTCGCTCATCCCTTCATAATCTACATCCGTTTGGATTGGCTTACCATTAGGATCACATGGTGCCATAAACCTATCAATTTTGTGCCATAAGGCAGAAAATTGGGCTTGCAACATTGCTACTGGATCAAGATTCACTATACCTTTAACTGATGAAGTAGTTGAGGATGATGGTTTCGCTAATGGTACGTGTCCATGTTCCGCGGGCCACATACTGCTGTTGATTGCCATTTCCTCCAAAAGTTCTCTTGCTTGGGCATATGTTTTCTTCATGAATAACCCTCCAGACATAGCGTCCAATGAACCTCTAGTTGTAGGATTTAGTCCATTATAAAATGTTTGCATTAAAAGTTCGGCGGGCAATTGGTGGTGTGGGCATAAACGTTGAAGTTCTTTAAAACGTTCCCAAGCCTCATAAAGATTTTCACTATCATTTTGAGAAAAAGATGTTAACTCTTTAATGACTCTTGCGGTTTTTGCTAAAGGAAATTTTTTTGATAAAAACGCTTGGGCTAATTGCTCCCAAGTCTCAAATGTTGCGGCTGGCATAGAAGTTAACCATTCTTTGGCTCGATCCTTCAAAGTAAAAGGAAAAAGGCGAAGATTGATTGCTTCTGCAGTCACATTCGGTATTTTAAAAGTGTCACAAATTTCTAAGAAATTTGTCAAATGGGTGTTAGGATTTTCGTTAGGTAACCCGTAAAATGTTACGTTATTTTGCAACATATTAAGCAACGCAGGCTTAATTTCAAATTGGTTTGCATTAATTTGGGGTCTAACTATACTGTTTGTTACACCGGCCACTCCTGACCTAGCGTAATCCATAAGTGTGGCCATAACTTCTGGCTCGGTAATTCTAGTTTTTATTGGGGTTTTGTTTTTGTTTTTGTTTTTCTTTCTTGTTCTTTTTAAGAGTTCTTTCAATTTCTGGGTCAATAGGATCTGGTGACGTGCCTGAACTTCGAGAACTGCGCATGAACTTGAAATTTCGCACGAACCGAAACTACCTACAAAACAGAATTTGAAAAATAAATATGTTAGTAATTGAAAATAAATAAAATATAAAAGTTTGAATAAGTATGAATAAACCTAGATTCGTAATAAAACACGAAAAATTTAAAATTTTGTCAAAAATTTTGGCGTTCCCCGGCAACGGTGCCAAAAACTTGTTGAGCGATTTCCGCAAGTGCACGGTAATAAAAGATATCGATCCCACAGGGAACGTTTTTTTAACAAAACTTATTTACAATCGGTTAAATTTACTTTTAGGTTTATGATATGGAAAATCGTTTAATCGGTTTTGGTTTTGAAATTGCTAGAATGAGAATTAGGTTAGATTATGAAAACGTTAGAGAATATTCTGATTTAAGAATGAATTTGCAAGTTAGGAACGTTTAGTACTTTTTAGAAAAGTAAACAAATGTATTTATTTGCATTAAGCAACTTTAAACTTTGTACGAATTATAAAGATGAAATAAATGACGGAACCTCTAATTAATTGGCTTTGAACATGACAAAACCCTTTCGGGATAGTTTCCCTTAATCAAATTAAAACTCTTTCGAGATAATAATTTGCCTAAGTGTTCAACAAAGTTTCCTTGTAAAGATTTTGGATTAAATACGTTTTAATGAAAACACCAGCAGTCACTTTAGTGGATTGGTTACCATAAGTGCTGCATAAAAATCTATCGAATAGAACGGACTTTATTAGATGAAATATAAATTGATACAAGTTTACAGAGAACATGGAGCATGGAAACATTCGACGAATTGCAAGTGAACGGGTTGTCAATCCTTTCCTTGGGTTTCGTTAGAGTTTGTCAGGCTCAGGGGCGGATCCTCTACTCAATCTTCTCGTTGAATCTTCATAATAGAGACTGGGTCGGTCTACTACCAAAATGAAAACTAAACTGGATCAATGTCTAAACGCTACTAAACTTGTTATTATTGAATAAACAATGTGTGTAGAGCATATTGCTTTTTACAGAATCGAAATCTAACTTCTGAATCACTTGACTCGGAATTTCTGCATAAATTCTATACTAATCTCTTTTTTCTACATATCTTCAACTCTCCATCAACTCTTTATTTATAGATGTTGAAGAGTCTTGATTGAAGTGTCGTGTCCGTTGTGAAGGATCGTGTCCGTTGTGAAAGGACGTCTTTATCCACCCGAACGATCGCGTTTCGTCGAAAACGAAAGTGTGTAACTAGGCCTCTACAAACTCCTGCTCGTACCGAGAATGTTAAATTCTCTACCGAGAATAGGGGAGCATCAGTTGGTCTTCAAACGAAGGGAAGGAAAAGCTGACGAATGCGTGTCCTGACCGAGAATTTGGGGGCCGCGGTCGCGGCACGGAACGTTTTTCACTTCTTCGGCTTTCGTTCTCGTCCTTGACTTGGCGTTATTAATTTTCGTCGTCTTCGACTCCTTTTGTAGGGTTTTTCTTCTGTTTTTAAGCTCTTTTCGTTCCTATTTGGATTTTACCAAATATTTATGTACCTTACAAGAAAGAAACATATTCGAGAGTAAAAGCTTTCTAAACAGTTATAAATAGCATAAATTCGTAGCAATATTGATGTAATTATTGATGATATTTTAGGTATATTTTGGGCTTAACAACCACATTCGCCAGCCATTGCGTATAAATAACTTCCTCAATGGGTTCTGCCTTCTTCAGTTTAGATATCTCCTCCTCGATCACTTTCTGTCTCTTTGGACCATGATTCCTTCTCTTCTTAGCTACAGGGACCGCGTCTTCGGCGATATTGAGTTTATGAGTGATCACATCTGGACTGACCCCTGTGAGGATCTCATCTTTCCATGCGAACACGTCTTCCGACTCGAGGAGAACTTTCATAACATCATCCTTAATCTCAACTCTTAGCCCTTTGGCGATCCGCACCTGCTTACCATCCACAATGAGGAACATTTCTGTATCTCCAAGGGCCGTTGTAACAAGCTCGTCTTCTTCATCATCCTTAGACTATGGGCGAATCGATAAGGATGCCGAGTATGTATCTTGAGCAACTTTCTGATTCCCCTTGATCATTACTCCTCCCTTGGCCGTAGGGATGTACATCGTCAAGTGGCGTATTGATATGAGAGCCGCCTCTTCTGAGATAAAAGGCCACCCCAAGATGATGTTGTATGCCAATTGACCGTCCATGATGGAGAACTCCAGATCTCCCATCCACACCTGATCCTCATCCGCTAACTCACATTCCAGCGTCACTTGCCCCTTTGTCTGGATTGTGTGAACTGTTACTCCCAGGATGTCTACAATGGTGGTCTTTATCTGAATAGGATCAACCTTGAGCTTGGCGAATGCTCCTCTAGTGATAAAATTGCATGAACTGCCAGTGTCAATCATCACTCGCTTCATTTCCCATCCTTCCACCATCATGGTGATGACGAGAGCATCTGCATGTGGAGGGATCGCTGGACCAATATCTGCAAATGGGCGATTGAGTGATGCTCTATCCAGAGCGGTAGTTCTCGCCTTCTTTACTGTAGGCTGGTACCCTGGACCGCCTGCGATGACGTTAATGACCCCCTTAGCCTTCTTCTTTGGATCATCTTTTGTTTTATCTCCATCTCCTTTCTTGTCATTCTGGACGAACCTGTCCAGCTTTCCTCTCTCAACAAGCCTTTCAATCTCCCTGGCCAGCTCCTAGCATTCATCTGTTTCATGGCCATTCCTCCTGTGATATTTGCAATAATTTTTGGGGTTTCTCCCTGTATTGGTGTACTCCCCTCCCTTTGGTTCGGGGTATGAAATGCTCCGTTTGTGTTGGTTGTTTTCTATCCACATCAGTTGTTGCATCTCAATTTTGTGCATTTCATTTCATATAGACATATGCATTACACGACATTATTCAGGACATTAGAAAATAATATTGCATTTTACATGTCATTATGTCATTGGATACATGAAAATTTATGCAGATACTAATATTAGGATAAGTGAAAGTATATGAAATAGATATTTAAATTTGTCTTAAAAATATAGGGACTAAATTGAATAATCTCAAAAGTATAAGGACTAAAATGTAATTTTCCAAATTCATAATTTAATAATATTATACATAATTTCAGATCTAATAATAATAATAATAATAATAATAATAGGAATGATAATAAGATAGTGGTAGTGGTAATAAGAGTATAAACTCATGGGTAAATAAGGAATTGTATCCAAACCCATAAGATAATCTTGTGGAAGGATTAGGTGAGTCATTCATCTCAAATTCTCCAGAAAATTTAGAGAGAGAAACACTTTTAAGAGAGAGAAAGTGAAGAAAAAGAGAAGAAGAAGAAGATGAAGTGGTAGAAGAAGAGAAAGGCATGCTTAGACATCTTTTTGCACAAATTATTTCATACTTTTGGAAGCTGATTTTGAGGGAGTTGAAGAAGGGAAAATTTTGAGTTTAGATCTTAGGTAACTCTCAAAATTTACTGCATGCAATTTGGTTAAATATTTTAGAAGATAAGGTATAATCTATTAGACTAGCTCTAAGTTGAATCCTATACTTGAAGCTGTTTTTGTGATACATTTTTGAAGACTTTAAAGACTTAATTTGGAGAGATGTTACGAATAAGAAATGTTCATATATATGTTATTTAGTGTTCTGGAAAGTTTGGTTATTATTGAATTTGTATGTTAGGATATAACTAGGAAAGAGGTTGATATGTGTTGTGTTGCCTATATGTTGACACAGGGTCAGATTATAAATTCGATTATAAATTATACAGAGATTATAAAATTCTGAATTTTGGATATATTATACTCTTGTTTGTCTAGTTTAAGTAGGAAAAAGAATCATACAATTTGGAGTTATATCTTTTGAGTTATGAGTGATTTCGTGGAACTGGTATAGGCAAATTATGATTAAAGTAAGACCCAAAGAGAAATTTTGTAATAAATTATGTATACTTTGACATTCTATAAAACTTTAGTATGGTATGCATATATAAGTCTAGGATAAAATGAAATTAGAATTAGTTCATTTAGATAAGTGAAAGAGGAGTTATACGACTTTTAAGGTTAATAGGTCATACTAGTATAAGTACAAATATCATTTGGTGGAAACAAGTGTAATGAAATAGAAAATAAAAAGTAATAAGTAAATAATTTTTGGGTTTAAAGAGTGTGTAAATTATATTGAATTATATGCTAAATTATATTATAGGTGCTCGTAATAGTGAAGATATTCTGGAGGAGGGTACAAGCCGTCATCGAGAAAATTAGCGGCTTAGAAGTGAGTGTAGACATGATGTGAATTTAATTCTTAATTGTGTTTGTGATTTGAGAATTGTGGTGTTTGATTGGATACATATTGATGTGAATTGTTGTAATTAACTTGAATAGATATGAATTGATACTTGTTGAACATTATTTGTGTGTTGAACATTATTTGTGATAGTTGGATTTAAACGAATATGTGTATATGTTAAATGTAATACGTGTTTAATATTATTTGTGATAGTTGGATTGGAATGAGGAGTATATGTATATGTTAAATGTGATTTCATTGATATAAAACATATGTACACGATTGCATGAAACATAAATGGATGGCGTCAGTCCCTGTTATGACTATTTGAATTTATATGGACTACATGGACCTATACGGTCAATATATGGACTACATGGACCTATACGGTCAATATTTGGACTACTTGGACCTATACGATCAATATTTGGACTACTTGGACCTAAAGGGTCAATACGTGGACTACTTGATTACATGGACCAAAACAAGATTATGTTATACCTGTTACCTGTTATTTGATCCCGGGTAGTGACTGGCTGGTGGTGTCACAACATTAATAAAACGGTTCATTCATTTGCATTTGTATGACTTGGGTGTGAGACTTGTTTACGTGATTGTGTGTGATTGGTATTCATTGATTGTTTATATTCACTGAGTTGCGACTCATATAAATCGCTAAATTTTCCAGCTAGTTGAAGTGAAGGTTAGACTGGGACTTTAGACGCTTAAAGAACTGTAGATTCCATGGATGAAAGGTCGGTCTGCTGGGTTCCGTCTCACACTATCTCCTCTCATTATAAACATGTAGAATAAGTAAACTTTTGGACTATATAAGTTTGTAGACTGTATGTACAAAGATATATATATGTATATATTAACGTATATATGTTTGATATACCCACGAGTATAAGTTGATAATATATGCTTTTATCTAATGAATAGCTTTAGTTTAAAAAAAAAATTTATACGTTTAGGGTGTTACATCAGTACTTCGCTTTTGGAGGCATTTAACGTTGTAAACGATGGCGTATATGCTGATTTGTTCCTGGAGCCTCTCCGCCTACTTCGGGAGGATGGGTCAGGGAGCCTTTCCTTTTCCTTATCCCATCTTTGGGATTCGCCTTTCCCTCTCTTGGGAGGAGAAGCAGACTCTGTTCGGATATCATCAACTTCCATGAAATCTTTACATCTTTCCATCAGCTTTGCTATGGTTTTTGGTTTATTTCTGATTAGATCCACCTGCAAGCTCTTACAGGTCGTATTTTTTACCACTGCTTCTACGGCCATGGAGACATCCACATCTACCACATGAATGCATAACTTGTTGAAGTTATTGACATAATCTCTTAGAGACTCATTTTCCTTTTGCTTTAGCTCGAAGAGTTTTCACGATTTAACCACTGGCTGGATGCTTCCTGCGAACTTTGCGCAAAATTCTCTACTCAATTGATCCCAACTATCTATCGATCCCGGGGGGAGAGATTGAAACCAATCATACGTCGGGCCTTTTAGCGTGGTGATGAACATTTGGCACAACACTGCTTCACTAGCACGGTTAAGTCCCAACAACATGCGATACTTCCTTGCATGAGCTTCAGGATTATCTTCACCAGAGTAGCCTGGTATATTTGGGATTTTGAAATTCCTATCAGTTTCCTCATCTTCGATCCGTCTTGTGAAGGGCGACTCTCGGTTGGCGAAAGGATTGTGCCTTGCATTCTCCTCATTCTGCCTACGTATTTCCTCCCTGATCTGATCCGCCACAGAACCTTGATTCCTTCTTGGGCGTCTCCTACTATGAGATAAGTTTTGAGTTTAGATCTTAGGTAACTCTCAAAATTTACTGCATGCAATTTGGTTAAGTATTTTAGGAGATAAGGTATAATCTATTAGACTAGCTCTAAGTTGAATCCTATACTTGAAGCTGTTTTTGTGATACGTTTTTGAAGACTTTAAAGACTTATTTGGAGAGGTGTTACAAATAAAAAATGTTCATATATGTGTTATTTAGTGTTCTGGAAAGTTTGGTTATTATTGAATTTGTATGTTAGGATATAACTAGGAAAGAAGTTGATATGTGTTGTGTTGCCTATATGTTGACACAGGGTCAGATTATAAATTTGATTATAAATTGTACAGAGATTATAAAATTCTGAATTTTGGATATAGTATACTCTTGTTTGTCTAGTTTAAGTAGGAAAAAGAATCATACAATTTGGAGTTATATCGTTTGAGTTATATGTGATTTCGTGGAACTGGTACAAGCAAATTATGATTAAAGTAAGACCCAAAGAGAAATTTTGTAATAAATTATGTATACTTGGACATTCTATAAAACTTTAGTATGGTATGCATATATAAGTCTAGGATAAAATGAAATTAGAATTAGTTCATTTAGATAAATGAAAGAGGAGTTATAAGGCTTTTAAGGTTAATAGGTCATACTAGTATAAGTACAAATATCATTTGGTGGAAACAAGTGTAATGAAATGGAAAATAAAAAGTAATAAGTAAATAATTTTTGGGTTTAAATAGTGTGTAAATTATATTGAATCATATGCTAAATTATATTATAGGTGCTCGTAATATTGAAGATATTCCGGAGGAGGGTACAAGCCGTCATCGAGAAAATTAGCGGCTTAGAAGTGAGTATAGACATGATGTGAAGTTAATTCTTAATTGTGTTTGTGATTTGAGAATTGTGGTGTTTGATTGGATACATATTGATGTGAATTATTATAATTAACTTGAATAGATATGAATTGATACTTGTTGAACATTATTTGTGATAGTTAGATTTAAATGAGTATGTGTATAAGTTAAATGTGATACGTGTTGAACATTATTTGTGATAGTTGGATTTAAACGAATATGTGTATATGTTAAATGTAATACGTGTTGAATATTATTTGTGATAGTTGGATTGGAATGAGGAGTATGTGTATATGTTAAATGTGATTTCATTGATATAAAACATATGTACACGATTGCATGAAACATAAATGGATGGCGTTCTGACATACCAGTTCAGTCACTATTATGACTATTTGAATTTATATGGACTACATGGACCTATACGGTCAATATATTGACTACATGGACCTATACGGTCAATATTTGGACTACTTGGACCTATACGGTCAATATTTGGACTACTTAGACCTAAAGGGTCAATACGTGGACTACTTGATTACATGGACCGAAACAAGATTATGTTATACCTGTTACCTGTTATTTGATCCCGGGTAGTGACTGACTGGTGGTGTCACAACATTAATAAAACGGTTCATTCATTTGCATTTGTATGACTTGGGTGTGAGACTTGTTTACGTGATTGTGTGTGTGATTGGTATTCATTGATTGTTTATATTCACTGAGTTGCGACTCATATAAATCGCTAAATTTTCCAGCTAGTTGAAGTGAAGGTTAGACTGGGACTTTAGACGCTTAAAGAACTGTAGATTCCATGGATGAAAGGTCGGTCTGCTGGGTTCCGTCTCACACTATCTCCTCTCATTATAAGCATGTAGAATAAGTAAACTTTTGGACTATATAAGTTTGTAGACTGTATGTATAAAGATATATATATGTATATATTAACGTATATATGTTTGATATACCCACGAGTATAAGTTGATAATATATGCTTTTATCTAATGAATAGCTTTAGTTTAAAAAAAATATTTATACGTCTAGGGTGTTACATTTAGTGGTATCAGAGCAGGAATATGACCTTAGGGACATACATAAGCATATATTGCATGACATACATATCATTTGTTTATAATATGATATTACAATCATATAGGATTGAAGAAGTTGGTGACCAAAATAGAAATGAAAATGAAATGAGGAGAGGGGAACCAGTCAGACCACGTTCTATAGGTGCCCCAAATAATAATCCACAAGCATCACCTGCACATTCTCATGCATCAAATTTGCATCGTCAAGCTCCTCCTTTTGAGCAGAGATAGAATTAAATGGTTCAAAGGGAAAGGAGGTTCGATAAATTGAAAAAGCAAGGTGCTGAAGAATTTACTAGTACCACTGATCCTACACAAGCAGAAAGATGGTTGAAGAGGATAGAGAGGGTTTTCAACTTGATGAAGTGCACACCTGAAGAAAAATTTGACTATGCTGTGTTTTTACTTCAGGGAGATCCATATGATTGGTGGGAAACTATTCCTAACAGTACTGTTCAGCCTCCTGTTTTGACATGGGATGATTTTGTTCTTGAGTTTCGCAATAACTATATGCCAGAAGTGTATTTAGATGATAAAAGGAGAGAATTCTTGAATTTGAAGCAGGGAAAAATGAGTGTAGCTGAATATGAAGTGAAATTTAATCAGTTGTCAACTTATGTATCTTCTTTGGTGGCAACAGAAAAAGATAAATGCAGACAATTTGAAGAAGGGTTGAGGTATGAAATTTGAAGTACAATTACAGCTTCTGATCTTGAAACCTATCAAAAACTAAAAGCTGCAGCTATTAGAGGTGAAAGGTTGGAAAAAGAAAGAGTTGATTTCCAAACAAAAAGGGGTTATAGTCATTCTAGTGCTGAGCAGAGTAACAAGTTTGTCAAACGTCAAGCTAATTCATCTCCTTCACAATCAAATGCTAGAGGTAGATATTCTGCGAATTGAGGAGGAAGAATGAGTGTTCCATCTTATTCAAGACAGAGTCAAAGGCAAAGCTCAGGATTGAAATCAGCTTGTAATACATGTGGAAGATATCATGAGGGAGAAGGTAGGAAATTGACTGGGGGATGTTTCTTTTGTGGTTCCTTAGATCATTTCTTCCGTGATTGTCCAAAAAGGGGAGTATCTGACAGACAAGGTTCAGAGGCTACAGTACAGAATACAAGGGGGAGTGGGGTTGTTATGCCAGCAGGTAGAGGTAGAGGCAGAGGAGCAACAATGAATACTGCTAGAGGTATTGGTAGATCTGAAGCTCAGGGTCCACAAACTCAAGTTCGAGCATTTCCTTTGAATAGACAGGAAGCCATTGCTGCACCACAAGTTGTGACAGGTAAACTTTCGATTTGCAATCTAGAAGCTTATGCATTAATTGATTCTGGATCTTCTCATTCATTTATATCATCAAATTTGGCATCACATTTGCATATAGATTGTGAATCCTTGGGGTTTGATTTAAATGTGGGGACTTGATAGGGGTCAAAAACCCCTATCTTTGGGTACGGTTTTAGGACGGGTTTTAGCATTATTTAGTTAATAAGCGAGCATTTCTCGCATTTAAATGCTTTTGTGTGAGTTAGTTAGGAATTGGAAACGTTTTATTTATTTTTCGTTGTTTAGGCTCGTTTTATGACCAATTTAGGCAATTACGGCCAAAATAGCATGCATAGTATAATTCCGTTATCTTTTGAAGCTAATTGGTCCGTCAAAAGTCGCACCAAACGAAGCGTTTGCTCAAAATAAGCGATTGGCGGGTCAATTTAGCCTTTGGACTAATGTTATCTGGAGTTTCTGTACATGCCCAGGTATAAGTTCGGACGAAAAAGGCATCGACGGCAGTCGGCAAGCACACGGGGGCATACCGGGCAAGAATGCTCGACGAGCGGGCCTCCGTAGGCCATGCCTGCTCGCCGAGCAGGCCGCCAGAGGCCTGCTCGCCGAGCGGGGCGCTGCTCGTCGCGAGTAGAGCCTGCTCGGCGAGCAGACCTGCGGGAATTGGTCAAAAAGACCAATTCTGCCCCCACGATGCCAAGACGGACCCCACGACTTCCTACCTGCATAAGGACACGAAAACAGGTCAAAAAGAGGGCCGAGCCACGCCTATAAATAGAGTTTTTCCAATGTAAATTAGTATCTTTTATCTTTGTAATTTTCTTAGCTTTTCATCTTGAGAAATCCTCTCCACCTCCTCCATATCCTTCAAACCTCCATTGAAGACACCTCCGAAGCTCCGTTCACCGAGGATTGCTCAAGCTCCATCCTTAAGTCCTAGGAAGACGCCTGCATTGGTAGACAGGTTCCCTGAAAGGGATTTTTCTTCTTTTATATTCTGTCTAGCCTCTGATACATGTTATGAATCCTAAGCTCATTGTAACTTCGTGACAATACTTTCATCTTTGATATATATTATAGTTCTTGTTCATTCAATTGTTTTAATGCTTTAATCTTTGTCTTACGCTTGTCTGATTGGTTTAACTCATTCGATAATCCCAAAATCAAGTTGGCACATATTGCGAGATGAATCTGACCTAGTCAGTGCCTATAGGATTGACGACCCTATAGAAGATTAAGCCCAAATTGCTGAGCCTTAGAGCTAGTTTCGGCCTTACAAGGGAATAACGAACTAGGAACTTTAGGAGGATAGGTCGGGTTAATCGCCTCGGACACAAGTGACTTAGGTTTTAATTCAATTGCTTAAACAATCTATTCTCATTATCATCGTATCCCTTCATGTTCCTTCGGATAATTGGATTGGTAAAAGATCACTTAGGAGTAGTTTAACTTAATTAGGGGTAGAGTAACTTAATTAGGCATAGAATAACTTAGTTAGAATCAGATAACTTAGCTAGGAATAGTATAATTCAACCTAGGAGTAGATTAACTTAGAAAAACCAACTCAAAACCCCCTAAGCCTAGATAACACCTGAAACCAAGTAACTCGATACTTGCAGAAATAAATCCTGTGGACGATAACCTGGACTTAACCAGAAATTTATTACTTGATAACGACGGGGTACACTTATCCCTTAGTGAGTCTTCATCCCAACTTAGGTGAAGGCGCATCAGGACTCCATTAGTAGAGTTTGTGATAGTAAATCAGGTGTATCGGAATTGTTTGATTCAAATTGGCACGGCAGAATTAAGTGCAGACTTGATATTGCTGAATATTAGAGAATTTGATGTGATACTGGGTATGGATTGGTTGACAAAGCATCATGCAACTGTTAAGTGTTTCACTAAAGAGGTTATTTTTGAGCCACCAGATCAACCAAAAGTTATCTTTCAAGGGGACCGTCAGCTTATACCAACTTGTTTAATCTCTGCCGTCAGTGCTTTCCGTTTAATGAAGGGTGGATGCCAAGCATATTTGGCGCATGTCATTGACACTAAAGCAACAGATGTAACACTTGAGAATATTCCCGTGGTAAATGAATTTCCAGATGTATTTCCTTCAGACTTGTCGGGTATACCTCCTAGTCGAGAAGCAGAGTTTACAATTGATTTGATTCCAGGAACTGCACCAATTTCTATCTCACCTTATAGAATGGCGCCAGTTGAATTAAAAGAGTTGAAAACACAATTACAAGAACTACTTGATAAGGGGTTTATCCGACCTAGTGTGTCCTCGTGGGGTGCTCCAGTTTTGTTTGTCAAGAAAAAGGATGGCACAATGCGATTATGTATTGACTACAGACAGTTGAATCGGGTCACCGTGAAGAATAAATATCCTTTACCTCGAATAGATGAATTATTTGATCAATTGCAGGGAGCACATGTATTCTCAAAAATTGACTTGAGATCGGGGTATCATCAACTCAAAATTTCAGAACCAGATGTTCCAAAGACGGCTTTTCGAACTCGATATGGGCATTATGAATTTCTTGTGATGCCGTTTAGGTTGACAAATGCACCAGCAGCTTTTATGGCATTAATGAATAAGGTATTTCAAAAGTATCTTGACAAGTTTGTTATTGTTTTCATTGATGACATACTTGTGTATTCAAAGAGCAAAGAGGAGCACGAATATCATTTAAAAATTGTGTTGCGGATATTGAGGGAAAAGCAGTTGTATGCAAAGTTTAGCAAATGTGAATTCTGGATGGATCATGTTTTATTTCTAGGATATGTGATTTCAGGTCAGGGTATACAGGTAGATCCTAAGAAGATTGAAGCAGTAGTTAATTGGGAAGCACCAAAGTCTATAGCAGAAGTAAGAAGTTTTCTAGGGTTAGCTGGATATTATAGACATTTTGTTGATGGGTTTTCTCTTATTGCTGCTCCATTGACTAAACTATCAAGAAAGAACATTTCATTTCAGTGGACAAACGCTTGTCAGAAAAGTTTTGAGGAGTTAAAAAGACGATTGACTTCTGCTCCAATTTTGACGATTCCTTCTGGCACGAGAGGATTTGTGGTATATAGTGACGCGTCTCATCAAGGTTTAGGGTGTGTTCTAATGCAACATGGTAAGGTAATTGCATATGCATCGAGACAATTAAAACTATATGAATTATCTTATCTAGTGCATGATTTAGAACTTACTGCTGTGGTGTTTGCTTTAAAAATTTGGCGACATTATTTGTATGGAGAAACATTTCAAATTTTTACTGATCACAAAAGTTTGAAATATTTGATGAGTCAAAAAGATTTAAATATGAGATAGCGAAGATGGTTGGAATTTTTAAAGGATTATGAATGCACAATAGAGTATCATCCTAGAAAAGCGAATGTGGTAGCAGATGCCTTAAGCAGAAAACCTGGTAGTGTTTTGGCTCATGTTCAAGTATCTACATTTCCTTATTTGGTGCAATTGCGTGCTATGAATGTTGAGTTAGATTTGAATAAGAATGGAGTTCTATTGGCCAACTTTAAGGTGAGACCAGTGTTACATGATAGAATCAAGGAAGCTCAAATCTGGGATCCACAGTTCAAGGAAATAATGGAAAGTGTAGAATGGGGGAAAAGTACTAATTTTGCAGTTGAAAATGGTACTTTGATGATAGAACAAAGAATTTGTGTGCCAAATGTTGATAATCTACGTAAGGAGATTATAGAAGAGGCTCATACTGCTCCATACATCATGCATCCTGGAATGACAAAGATGTACAATACTTTGCGGTCTCATTTTTGGTGGCCTAGAATGAAAAAAGATGTGGCAGAATATGTTTCTAAATGTCTAACATGTCAGCAGATCAAAATTGAACATCAGGCTCCAATTGGAAAACTACAGCCGTTATCTATACCAGTCTGGAAATGGGAAAGGGTAACTATGGATTTTGTTTATGGATTACCAAAGACTTCAAACAAGAATGATGCTGTTTGGGTAATTGTGGATCGGTTAACAAAGTCAGCTCACTTTTTACCTATACGGTGGGGTTGTTCACTTGAGAATTTGGCTAAGAAGTACGTGAATGAGATTGTCAGATTACATGGAGTGCCAGTATCTATTGAATCAGATAGAGACCCGCGATTCACATCTCGATTTTGGACGAGTTTACAACATGCTTTAGGTACAAGGTTAAATTTTAGCACTGCATTTCATCCTCAAACCGATGGGCAATCTGAAAGAACAATTCAGACATTAGAAGATATGCTTTGAGCTTGTGTTCTTGAGTTCAAAGGTGCATGGGATGAATATATTGCTTTGATAGAATTTGCTTATAATAATCATTACCATAGCAGTATAGGTATGGCACCATATGAGGCATTGTATGGAAGAAAATGCAGAAGTCCTATTTATTGGGACGAAGAAGGCATGCGTGTTTTAGAAGGTCCTGAGATTGTGCAAGATGCAATGGAGAAAGTGAAGGTAATCAGAAGCAAACTTAAAGCAGCCCAAGACAGACAGAAAAGTTATGCAGATCAACACAGAAGAGAGATGGGGTATGATGTAGGGGATAAAGTATTTCTTCGAGTTTCACCTTGGAAAGGCGTGATAAGATTTGGAAAGAAAGGAAAATTAAGTCCAAGGTACACTGGACCGTATGAAATTCTTGAAAAAGTTGGTCCTCTTGCTTACAGATTAGCATTACCTCCAGAGTTAGCTCAAATTCATGATGTTTTTCACGTAAGTATGCTCAGAAGATACCGATCAGATCCTACACATATAATAAACGATCAAATAATTGAAGTTGCTGATGACCTCAGTTATGTAGAAGAGCCAGTGGCAGTCATTGGGTATAAAACAAAACAGTTACGAAATAAAGAGATACCATTGGTTAAGATTCTGTGGAGAAGTCATTCAGTAGAAGAAGCTACATGGGAAACAGAGGAAAAGATGAGAAAAGAATATTCGTACTTGTTTCACGAATCAGGTAATGAATTTCGTGGACGAAATTCTTTATAGAGGGGGAGAAATGTAACATCTCAATTTTGTGCATTTCATTTCATATAGACATATGCATTACACGATATTATTCAGGACATTAGAAAATAATATTGCATTTTACATGTCATTATGTCATTGGATACATGAAAATTTATGTAGATACTAATATTAGGACAAGTGAAAGTATAGGAAATAGATATTTAAGTTTGTCTTAAAAATATAGGGACTAAATTGAATAATCTCAAAAGTATAAGGACTAAAATGTAATTTTTCAAATTCATAATTTAATAATATTATACATAATTTCAGATCTAATAATAATAATAATAATAATAATAATAGGAATGATAATAAGATAGTGGTAGTGGTAATAAGAGTATAAACTCATGGGTAAATAAGGAATTGTATCCAAACCCATAAGATAATCTTGTGGAAGGATTAGGTGAGTCATTCATCTCAAATTCTCCAGAAAATTTAGAGAGAGAAACACTTTTAAGAGAGAGAAAGTGAAGAAAAAGAGAAGAAGAAGAAGATGAAGTGGTAGAAGAAGAGAAAGGCATGCTTAGACATCTTTTTGCACAAATTATTTCATACTTTTGGAAGCTGATTTTGAGGGAGTTGAAGAAGGGAAAATTTTGAGTTTAGATCTTAGGTAACTCTCAAAATTTACTGCATGCAATTTGGTTAAATATTTTAGAAGATAAGGTATAATCTATTAGACTAGCTCTAAGTTGAATCCTATACTTGAAGCTGTTTTTGTGATACATTTTTGAAGACTTTAAAGACTTAATTTGGAGAGATGTTACGAATAAGAAATGTTCATATATATGTTATTTAGTGTTCTGGAAAGTTTGGTTATTATTGAATTTGTATGTTAGGATATAACTAGGAAAGAGGTTGATATGTGTTGTGTTGCCTATATGTTGACACAGGGTCAGATTATAAATTCGATTATAAATTATACAGAGATTATAAAATTCTGAATTTTGGATATATTATACTCTTGTTTGTCTAGTTTAAGTAGGAAAAAGAATCATACAATTTGGAGTTATATCTTTTGAGTTATGAGTGATTTCGTGGAACTGATATAGGCAAATTATGATTAAAGTAAGACCCAAAGAGAAATTTTGTAATAAATTATGTATACTTTGACATTCTATAAAACTTTAGTATGGTATGCATATATAAGTCTAGGATAAAATGAAATTAGAATTAGTTCATTTAGATAAGTGAAAGAGGAGTTATACGACTTTTAAGGTTAATAGGTCATACTAGTATAAGTACAAATATCATTTGGTGGAAACAAGTGTAATGAAATAGAAAATAAAAAGTAATAAGTAAATAATTTTTGGGTTTAAAGAGTGTGTAAATTATATTGAATTATATGCTAAATTATATTATAGGTGCTCGTAATAGTGAAGATATTCTGGAGGAGGGTACAAGCCGTCATCGAGAAAATTAGCGGCTTAGAAGTGAGTATAGACATGATGTGAATTTAATTCTTAATTGTGTTTGTGATTTGAGAATTGTGGTGTTTGATTGGATACATATTGATGTGAATTGTTGTAATTAACTTGAATAGATATGAATTGATACTTGTTGAACATTATTTGTGTGTTGAACATTATTTGTGATAGTTGGATTTAAACGAATATGTGTATATGTTAAATGTAATACGTGTTGAATATTATTTGTGATAGTTGGATTGGAATGAGGAGTATATGTATATGTTAAATGTGATTTCATTGATATAAAACATATGTACACGATTGCATGAAACATAAATGGATGGCGTCAGTCCCTGTTATGACTATTTGAATTTATATGGACTACATGGACCTATACGGTCAATATATGGACTACATGGACCTATACGGTCAATATTTGGACTACTTGGACCTATACGATCAATATTTGGACTACTTGGACCTAAAGGGTCAATACGTGGACTACTTGATTACATGGACCAAAACAAGATTATGTTATACCTGTTACCTGTTATTTGATCCCGGGTAGTGACTGGCTGGTGGTGTCACAACATTAATAAAACGGTTCATTCATTTGCATTTGTATGACTTGGGTGTGAGACTTGTTTACGTGATTGTGTGTGATTGGTATTCATTGATTGTTTATATTCACTGAGTTGCGACTCATATAAATCGCTAAATTTTCCAGCTAGTTGAAGTGAAGGTTAGACTGGGACTTTAGACGCTTAAAGAACTGTAGATTCCATGGATGAAAGGTCGGTCTGCTGGGTTCCGTCTCACACTATCTCCTCTCATTATAAACATGTAGAATAAGTAAACTTTTGGACTATATAAGTTTGTAGACTGTATGTACAAAGATATATATATGTATATATTAACGTATATATGTTTGATATACCCACGAGTATAAGTTGATAATATATGCTTTTATCTAATGAATAGCTTTAGTTTAAAAAAAAAATTTATACGTTTAGGGTGTTACATCAGTACTTCGCTTTTGGAGGCATTTAACGTTGTAAACGATGGCGTATATGCTGATTTGTTCCTGGAGCCTCTCCGCCTACTTCGGGAGGATGGGTCAGGGAGCCTTTCCTTTTCCTTATCCCATCTTTGGGATTCGCCTTTCCCTCTCTTGGGAGGAGAAGCAGACTCTGTTCGGATATCATCAACTTCCATGAAATCTTTACATCTTTCCATCAGCTTTGCTATGGTTTTTGGTTTATTTCTGATTAGATCCACCTGCAAGCTCTTACAGGTCGTATTTTTTACCACTGCTTCTACGGCCATGGAGACATCCACATCTACCACATGAATGCATAACTTGTTGAAGTTATTGACATAATCTCTTAGAGACTCATTTTCCTTTTGCTTTAGCTCGAAGAGTTTTCACGATTTAACCACTGGCTGGATGCTTCCTGCGAACTTTGCGCAAAATTCTCTACTCAATTGATCCCAACTATCTATCGATCCCGGGGGGAGAGATTGAAACCAATCATACGTCGGGCCTTTTAGCGTGGTGATGAACATTTGGCACAACACTGCTTCACTAGCACGGTTAAGTCCCAACAACATGCGATACTTCCTTGCATGAGCTTCAGGATTATCTTCACCAGAGTAGCCTGGTATATTTGGGATTTTGAAATGCCTATCAGTTTCCTCATCTTCGATCCGTCTTGTGAAGGGCGACTCTCGGTTGGCGAAAGGATTGTGCCTTGCATTCTCCTCATTCTGCCTACGTATTTCCTCCCTGATCTGATCCGCCACAGAACCTTGATTCCTTCTTGGGCGTCTCCTACTATGAGATCTACTTCGCTGTGAGGAGGAGGAGCTGGATTCTAATGAAGGTTCTGATGGTGACCTTCTTCCACCTCTGCCACGCCCTTTTGGTGGGGATCGTCCATCTCCTCCTCGATTTGGTGGTGGTATGACCTGGTGAGGTGACCTGATGAGGTGACCCAGCTTAGCGTTCATCCTCCCTTCGCCCTAGAGGTGGAGGCGATCTTCCCCGCCGGGGGGATCCAGCTCGACGTCTACGATGATAACGGGATTTGGATCGTCTTCTCCCACGTGATCTGGTTCGTCTTCTATGTCTACGATCATCACGTCCGCCTTCCGGGTGCTCATGATCCACCATCATATTAATTTGTTCCTGACCCGCCTGCGTTCCAGTTTGCACCGGAGGAGCTCGAGGTCCACCAATAGTAATTCCTGGGTTTGTCGTGTGCCTCGAGGGAGCTTGATCATTCCTTCGACTTCCCTCTGGTATGTCTAGAAATAACCTTCTGTTTATTGGTATATCACTAGCGAGCTCTGGATTAACGACCATTGAATCCGTGGGTTGAGAGAGCAAGAATGACGAATCGCGGAGAGCACCTCGTCTATAGTAGGCAGCTTGCCATTGTGACGTGGTTGGCCTTGGTGGACGCCGACGATTTAGCGAGGGAATGGTCCCTGTTGTGGGTCCACCTACATCCTGGTTCTCCAGATAGGCCCTCAATTGACCCGCCATAAGTGGCCCATGCACACTCCCCACTGCCTCTGCACAAATTTCTATAAGAGATTCTGGTGACATTTCCCCTTCATTATGAACGATGGGTCGATCAGGATCAATACTTCTAGCGTGTGTCGGGGGATTAACTGAAAGCGGTATTGACGGTGTTGCAGTGCCAGTTGAGGGGTTAGACCCTCCACTTGCCATGTTTGTAATTGTGAACTAAGTTCTTTTTGGATTAGAACTTCCACCTTCACCGCACCAATTGATAACTGGTGGTGAATTCTTGATCGGAATCCTTCCCTACGGGGGGCGCCGTTGGGATCGGCGGGGGAAGCTCCGATGCCAAAGTTAGTGTATAGTAATAGAATAAACTGTAATGACAAAGTAGGGTTAAGGAGGGCATGAAAAGTGTACCTCAATAGCTTGGGATGCAAGCTATTTATAGTCATATAGTTGTAACCATCAAATAATTACAAACACAGTAGCATTTAGATTTGTTCATATTAGTTTACATTTTGGTAGTAGATAGACCAATCTCTATTTCGAAGATTCAGCGAGAAGATTTAGTAGAGGATTCGCCCCAGGAGCCTGACAAACTCTAAACGAGGTTCAAGGAAAGGATTGACAACCCGTTCGCTTGAAAGTCGTCAAAAGCTTCCATGCTTCTTGTTCTCTGTAAACTTGTATCAAATTCATACTTCATCTAATAAAGTTTATTCTATTCGATAGATTTTTATGTAGCACTTATGGTAAATGATCCGAAGTGAGTTCTGGTATTTTCATTAATACGTAGTTGAATTCAAAATCTTTACAAGGAAACTTTGTTGAACACTTAGACAAATTGGTATCTTGGATAAAAGTATCAATTCGGTTAAGGAAGCAATCTAACCAGTTAGGGGATTGTTGCGTTCAAAGCCTTTTAATTGAATGAGTTCACGTTATTACATTTATATAATTTGTATACAAAGTTTAAAGTTGTTTTCTTTGCTTAATGCAAACGAATACATTTATTCACTTTTCTAAAGCACTAAACGTTTCTGTCTTGTAAATTCATCCTTAAATCAGAAGTGATTTCTAACATTCTTCATACTCTAGTTTAATTCTTATTCTATCAATTTCAAAACCAAATCCAATTAAACGATTTTCCATATTATAAACCTTGAAAGTAAATCAAACTGAATTAAAATAAGTTTTCGTTAAAAAGCGTTCCCTGTGGGTTCGATATCTTTTATTACTACAAGCGTATACCGTGCACTTGCGGAAATCGCTCAACAAGTTTTTGACGTCGTTGCCGGGGAACATCAAAAATTTTTAAAAAAATTTAGATTTTTCGTGTTTTATTTCGAATCTAGGTTTACACATACTTATTCAAACTTTTATATTTTATTTATTTCAAATTACTAACATATTTATTTTTCAAATTCTGTTTTGAAGGTAGTTTGGGTTCGTGCAAGATTTCAGGTTCATGCGCAGTTCTCGAAGTTCAGGCACTATACCAAACCCATTAGACCCAGAAATTGAAAGAACCCTTAAAAAGAATAAGAAAAACAAGAAAAACAAAAACAAAACTCCATTAAAAACTAGAGATACCGAGCCAGAAACTATGGCTACACTTATGGATTACGCTAGGCCAGGAGTGGCCGGTGTAACCAATAGTATCGTTAGACCCCAAATAAATGCAAACCAATTTGAAATTAAGCCAGCATTGCTTAATATGTTGCAAAATAATGTAACATTTTACGGGTTGCCTAACGAAAATCCTAACACCCATTTGACAAATTTTCTTGAAATTTGTGACACTTTTAAAATAAATGATGTGACTGCCGAAGCAATCAAACTTCGCCTCTTTCATTCACTTTGAAGGATAGAGCTAAAGAATGGTTAACTTCTATGCCAGGCGCAACGTTTGAAACTTGGGACCAACTTGCCCAAGCATTTTTATCAAAATATTTTCCTTTAGCAAAAACCGCAAGAGTCATAAAAGAGTTAACATCTTTTTCTCAATATGATAACGAAAATCTTTATGAGGCTTGGGAACGTTTTAAAGAACTTCAACGTTTATGCCCACACCACCAATTGCCCGATGCACTTTTAATGCAAACATTTTATAATGGATTAAATCCTACAACTAGAGGTTCATTAGATGCTATGTCGGGAGAGTTATTTATGAAGAAGGCATCTGCCCAAGCAAGAGAACTTTTGGAGGAAATGGCGATTAACAGCAGTATGTGGCCTGCAGATCGTGGACATATACCAGTGGCGAAACCATCATCCTCGAATACATCATCGGTTAAAGGTATAGTGAATCTTGATCTAGTTGCGATGTTACAAGCCCAATTTTCTGTCTTATCGCACAAAATTGATAGGTTTATGGCATCGTGCGATTCTAATGGTAATCCAATCCAAACGGATGTGGATTATGAAGGTATGAGCGAGATTGAACAGGTAAATTTTGTCCAAGGGCAAAACCAAACTAATAACCCTTATTCCAATACTTATAATCCTGGATGGAGAAACCATCCTAACTTTAATTGGAGAGATAATAATAATAATGCAAATGCTAATCAAAATCGTACCAATAATTATCAAAATCAATCAAGAGATACGATTAGCACTTTATCTTCTAAAATCGACAAATTTATAGATGCTATGAGTGGAAAAATAAGTAATCACGACGATGGTTTTAAACGGATCGAGAATAAATTCGATCAGCTTATTAAAAACCATTCATCTAGCATCCATAATTTGGAGGTTCAAATTGGACAACTTGCTAAATCAATTCCATCCCGCAAAGAGGGAAGTCTTCCTAGCCATACGGAGGAAAATCCGAAAGAGCATGTCAAGGCTATCACTCTTCGTTCAGGGAAAAACTACTTAGGTCCGGAAATGCCCGGAGATTCAACTTTACCAGGAACTGTTTTACCAAAATCCAAAGAAGATACATTAAACACTAAAAGTTCACCAATTGACTCAAGTACAAAAACTTTTGTACCCAAACCACCTTTTCCACACAAAGAATAAGGACTATGACAAACAACTTTTAACATTTTTAGACAAACTTAAAAATTTGCACATTAATTTGACATTTATGGATGCGATTACGCAAATTCCCAATTATGGTAAGTTCTTAAAAGATTTAATTTCAAAGAAAATTAGTTGGGAAGGGATTTCATCCATTTCACTGACTGAAGATTGTAGTTCAATAGTGTCGAGTAATTTGCCTACTAAACTCAAAGATCCCGGATGTTTTACTATTCCGTGTAAATTGGGAGATATTGAATTCCCAAGTTGTCTTTGTGATTTAGGAGCAAGTATAAACTTAATGCCATTATCTATTTTTAATAAGTTAGGTTTAGAAGAAGATATCAAACGTACCAATATGGTTTTGCAATTAGCGGATCAAACCACTAAAAGACCATATGATATAATTGAAGATGTTTTAGTAAAAGTCGACAAATTTATTTTTCCTACCGATTTCGTTATATTAGATTTTGCATATGACGTTAATTGTCCACTAATTTTTGGCAGACCGTTTATGAACACGGGACGTGCTCTAGTTGATGTGTCGGAAGGGAAGGTAGTTTTAAGGATAGGAGAAGATAAGATTGAGTTTGATATGAACAAAGCGATGAAATATCCTATGGAGGAATTCGCTTGTATGAAACTTGATTTAGTTGAAGAATGTGTTAATGACATTATTCAAAAAGAAGAAATAATAGAACCAATAATAGGTGAAGAATTAGAAGATAAGGACCCAGAGCCTTTGATTCGAGAAGATGGACCAGTTCCGCCTTCAATTGTAATTCCCCCTAAATTAGAACTTAAAGAGTTACCAAACCATTTGAGATACGCTTTCTTAGGCGAAGGCGATTCTCTACCTATAATTATCTCTAACAAATTAACACATGTTCAAGAAGAAAAATTGAAAGAAGTTGTTAGAAATAGAATAGGAAGTATGGGATGGCAAATTTCAGACTTGAAAGGAATTAATCCTAGTATTGTAATGCACATAATTCACTTAGAAGAAGATAAGCCACCTAAAGCGGATATGCAAAGATGCTTAAATCCGAATATGAAAGAAGTAGTCAAAAATGAGATTACTAAACTGTTAGACAATGGAATCATTTATCCTATCTCAGATAGTGAATGGGTTAGTCCAATCCATTGTGTACCTAAAAAGGGAGGCATAACTGTTGTAAGGAATGACGGAGGTGAATTAATACCTACGCGAACCACCACTGGTTGGAGGGTTTGTACAGATTATAGGAACCTTAACAAAGCAACCAGGAAAGATCATTTTCCTCTACCTTTCATTAATCAAATGATCGAAAGGATAACTGGTCATGCTTTCTATTGTTTTCTAGATGGTTACTCTGGATTCTTTCAAATTTATATTTACCCGGATGATCAAGATAAAACATTCTTCACATGTCCTTATGGAACATTTTCATATAGGAGAATGCCTTTTGGTCTATGTAATGCACCAGCAACATTTCAACGTTGTCTGACTTCAATTTTTAACGATTTCATTGAAGATATCATGGAAGTTTTTATGGATGATTTTTCCGTTTATGGAGATTCTTTCGATGCATGTTTACAGAACTTGGATAAAGTTTTGTCTAGATGTGAAGAAACGAATTTAGTGTTAAACTGGGAAAATTGTCATTTCATGGTTGATGAGGGAATTGTTTTAGGTCATAAAATATCTGAGAAAGGATTAGAAGTAGATAGAGCAAAAACCTCAGTGATAGAAAAATTACCCCTTCCAACTACTGTTAAGGGAGTAAGGTCATTTTTAGGACATGCAGGTTTTTACAGACGATTTATTAAAAACTTTTCTGTAATTTCCAAACCACTTACTAATTTACTCATGAAAGACTCAACCTTTGATTTCAATGAAGATTGTGTTAAGACCTTCGAAACATTGAAAACAGCTTTAGTCAGTGCACCAATTATTGCTAAACCCGATTGGAATTTACCTTTTGAAATCATGTGTGATGCAAGTGACTTAGCCGTCAGATGTGTTTTAGGTCAAAGGAAGGATAAGAGACTTCATGTTATTTATTATGCAAGTCACACACTGTCAGGTGCACAATTAAATTATACCACAACCGAGAAAGAAATGCTAGCGGTAGTTTTTGCATGTGATAAGTTTAGGTCATACCTATTAGGTTCTAAAGTTATTATTTATACCGATCACGCAGTTTTAAGATATTTATTTGCTAAAAAAGATGCAAAACCGCGTCTGATTAGATGGGTTTTGTTGTTACAAGAATTTGATATAGAAATTAAAGATAAAAAGGGAGTAGAGAACCTTGTCACCGATCATCTATCAAGACTCGAAGATGAAAACGGTCCTATAGGTGAAACTATCGGTATACGAGATGATTTCCCTGATGAATATCTCTATCAAATAAAAAGTGTCATGTCACCATGGTATGCGGATATAGCAAATTATCTCGCAGCCAACGTTATTCCAGAAGGATTAAATTTCCATCAAAAGAAAAAATTCTTTTCTGACATTAAACAGTATTTTTGGGAAGATCCTTTCTTGTTCAAAACTTGTGGTGATGGTATGATTAGGAGATGCGTTAGTGAGAATGAATACGGGTCTATAATGTCAGAATGTCATTCTAGCTCTTATGGAGGGCATAACAGCGTTAGTAAAACAATGGCCATGATATTAGAATGTGGATTCTTTTGGCCTACGTTGTTTAAGGACGTCCGTTCATTTATTATTCGTTGTGACAAATGTCAAAGAACCGGGAATTTAGGAAGGAAAGATGAGATGCCTCTCACAAACATGTTATAAGTTGAAGTCTTCGACATGTGGGGAATAGATTTCATGGGACCTTTTCCCCCTTCTTTTGGTAAAACTTACATATTAGTAGCCGTAGATTATGTTTCAAAGTGGGTTGAAGCAATTGCAACCCCGACAAATGATTCTAAGGTTGTTATTAGGTTTCTTGAAGATATATTTTGTAGATTTGGTTGCCCTAGAATCATTATAAGTGATGGAGGTACCCATTTCATAAACCGAAGTTTTGATGCACTTATGAGAAAATATGGAGTACACCACCGCGTGTCTACGCCATACCATCCTCAATCGAATGGTCAGGCGGAGATATCAAATAGAGAACTCAAATGGATTCTAGAGAAAACAATTTCATCTTCAAGAAGAGACTGGTCTTGTAAACTTAACAATGCGTTATGGGCATACCGTACTGCATTTAAAACACCAATAGGAATGACACCATACCGATTAGTGTATGGAAAAACATGTCATTTACCAGTAGAATTAGAGCATAAAGCCTATTGGGCTATTAGAACACTTAACTTTGATTTACAACAAGCAGGTAAGAAACGTTTGCTCCACTTAAATGAGTTGGATGAGTTACGTCATCTATCTTACGAAAATGCAAAAATATATAAAGAAAAAGTGAAAAACTGGCACGACGCCAAGATTAAAGTCAAAAGCTTTAACATTGGGGATAAGGTGCTGTTATTTAATTCACGACTCCGATTGTTTCCAGGTAAACTTAAGTCTAGATGGACAGGACCATATTTAGTCATTAAAACATTCGACTATGGATCTTTAGAACTTGAAGGACCTAACGGAGTTCGCTTCAAGGTTAACGGTAATAGATGCAAATTTTACTACAAACATGTTCCAATTAAGGAAATTGAATTCATAACACAATTTCCTGAAGATTAATTCGTTAAATTTCGTGTACTTTTTCTTTATTTTGTTTTGTTTGAATTTTTATTAGTTTAAATTTTTACTTTTTAGTTTTATTTTAGTTTTTATTTTTACACATGTCAATTTTATGATTTTTAGTTTTTAGATGAATTTATATTAAGTTTTAGATAGATGAAAATATGTTTAAGTCATGTTTTTAATCAGATTTTAGGTCAATAGTTCGAATTAGAAGAAATTCAGTGATTCTCAGCCGAGAATTTGGAATTCTCAGTTGAGAATTTACATTTTCAGAATTTTCCAAACAGGTAAGGGATTTTCTGATCTTACCGAGAATTTATATTCTCGGCTGAGAATCAGAGATACAGGGTTTCGACGCCTGATTTCTGCAAGGAAATCAGCGTGTCGCGACCGAGAATTGAGAATTGGGATTCTCGGTCGCGACACGGGTGTTTTCTGCACCATCAGACCTATTTCTTCTTCATCCTGTAGACACAGCTTTTCAAACTCGAAAAATTAAGTTTCTTCAACCTCAAGAGGGCCGATTTTATGCCTTTTCGCATCAAAACAACACCTCCTTTCGTCCTATGATTCCTATAAATAAATCATAGAGGTTCAGATTTCTGTTACATCATTTTCTTTTCATCCCTGTCAGAACAAACTTCTGATATTCTAAAAACACCATTATCAAATAAGTTACAGAAACATTTTTCGTTCCTCAAAAACCATGACTACCAAACACAAATTCCCCAAGCAGATTGCTGCTTCACGCAATAAGCGTCCTGACTTATCAGAACGCTACGGTGCGCTGTTTCCTATTTTTAATCATGACGAAGGTAGACGCTACTACAGACTTCGCTATACGTTCTTCGTTGGTATGCTGTATATGGATGAGTTCTTAAATAATGAACTCGGGATAAACGATGACATGAATCGCTATTTAGAAAGACTGGGATGGACCAAGTTCGCCCACATGCGGTTTCTTATTATTAGAGACTGGATTCTCGAGTTTTTCTGTACAGTTCGTTTCGTGAACAAACAAAGGGTGCGTCTCAGTTTTCATCGAGATGGCGAAACCTTTACTTTTGGATACCCTGAATTACATGCCTGGTTTGGTTTTCCCCCGAGGGATACAATCAAACGTCATCCTGGCAGAGATATGACATCCACAGATATATGGAGAATGCTAACAGGATTTTGGCGTTTCAATCCTCGACTCGCCTACAACCAAACCATCAACTCCAACTCGATGCTGTATCTACATAAATTTCTATGTCACAGTTTGTTCGGTTGCACATTTAGTAGTGTGGTCAAAGACACCGATTTATATGTCCTTGGAGATATATTCCAAGGCAATACAGTTGATAGCTCCAAGATTCTGATGGAAGGTTTTGTTGCCGCTTCTCGATCCAAAGATAAGAAGATTGGTTTCGGCAATATTATATGTGGAATAATTCTCGGGATCAAGGGAACTATTTCTGTCCCGTGGAGCGATGCTGAATCTTTTCCAAAATTAGACTATGAGTTCTTGGAAGATGAAGGCCTCGTGAGACGTATTTTTAGAACAGGCCCGCGTTTTCTTTCTGCACCAGAACGTCAAGCTGTTGTGCAATTGAAAATTGAGCGCTATAGGGCTAGAGAAATCCCGATTAATAGGGATGAGTATATAGAATAGTTTAAGTTTGTTAGTTTTCCTTGTAAATATTTGTGTGTTTTGTGTTATTTAAATACCTTCTTTGTTTTTATGTTTTTGTTTGATTTTGTACATATTTCGATTCAATAAAAATTTCTATTCATTTGATTCAATTTCTTATTTTCATCTTGGTTTAACTATCCTCAATCCATTTTTGAGTAAATCTAATCAAGGTTGCTATTAGTCCGATGCAAATGCTAGAAATAAACTAATATGATTTTTCTATTTGAATTAACAAATATGTCCATCAATTCATCACATTAATCCATTCATGTTCTATATCAATCAATTGAGAATTAATAGGTACATGACTTTGTATTTATTAATGTATATTCATTTAACTTACATAATTAAATGTACATTAATGTTTCATTAAATTCTTATTAAGAGATAAACCTTTTGTTTTATTAACTTACATGAATTTGTATTTATTAGTGATTTATTATTTTTCCATTAATAAGGACAAACCTTTGGTTTTCCTTGTAATATAATGCTTTTCATTTATGATTTTAAGTACATGTACATTTTTAATAAGGTTCAGGACGTAATTAATCAGAAAAATACACGAATAGAGTGAAAATGCACGAATACAAGTCACCAGGGACCGATTCTCGGCCGAGAATTATGAATTCTCGGTAAGTTCAGCAAGACAGGCCAAAATTCAGAGCAATTTTTTCTCTGAAATTGCCGTGTCGCGACCTGTAGGCAGAGTAATTCCGGATTTTTGCACTATTTTTAAGTCCATTCCTATTCCTACTCTACCTATACTTAACTCTATTTCACCCTATATATACCTATTCCTTACACAAACCTCACATCACCTCATTTTTTACCCAATCCCTTACTCTAACTCTTCCCAATACATTACGTTTACTCTTCCCAATTTATTCATTACCCTTTCTAATCACTTAACCCTTTCAACTACCAAATTTCTCATTCAATTACACATTACAACTCCCAACTCATCTTCAACCTTTTCTTTTCTCTCTTTTCATATCTTCTTCATCTATTTTTCAAACCCTAAACACCATTAACATGCCTAGAACAAAGCGTGTTGGTCACAAGCCACAAGTTACGGAAGCTAATCGCCTTCGTATGCGTTGCGGAGCCTATTTTGACATAGCTTCAGAGGAGGAAGCCGATCGTTTCACTCATTTTCAAACTCAAAGAGGGAGTTTGTGGATATGCACTTTCTAGACTTTGATTCGGTAAGAGAGTTGAATTTCTCTACTCAAATTAATGCTTTCATTGAAACTTTGGGTTGGCAAGCTTTTGTTTCCATGCGTTTTCCTAGCATTACGGAATATATAGTGGAATTTTTGGTCACTTTGACAATGAATAAGAAGAAAACTTCCATCTCCTTTAGGAATAATGGTGTGACTTACACCATAGATTATGAGGCTATGGGAAATATGTTTGGTTTTCCTACTAATGATTTCCATGACAAGCCTAAGGATTTTGATAACGACACGATTTGGAACACTCTTTCGGGTCAAGATTATTTTAACTCGAAAAACACTTCAAGTAAGATGATAAGAGACAATTGTGTGTTCTTCTTTCACAAATTTCTGAGTTTTTCCTTATTTGGTCGTGTTGAGAGCTCAAAGATTCAAGTTAGGGATTTGTTCGTTCTTGATTGTTTGTTTAAGGGTTTGCGGGTTGATAGCATAGGTATGCTATTTGATAATTTATATCGTGCTTCGATGGCTCATACTATTCAAGTCCCTCTCGGAAATTTTATCACCGCTATTGTTTTGGGTGCACGTGGAGAGCTAGCCGATTATGACATGTCTACCTACCATGGATATGTGCCAATTTTGAATATTTCGGCTCTTGAGGGGGCTCACTTGTTGCTTACTTCGGTTCCTCCCGTTTTTATTTCATATGAGTCCCGTATTGCCCATCTCCGTGGCACTATGGGTGGTGGAGCTTCTAGTTCCCAATTTGTAGGTACCGAAGGTGGCGAAGAGGAGGAGGAAGCGGACATTGCACCACAAGCACAAGCACAACCCCCAAGCACCTCAAGATGATGATCCGGTTGATTTGAGGAGGATTTTGAACCAAATCAATGAACATAATCGTAACATGAATTTGAGGATTGATGATTTGGTGGAGAATTATATGGTGATAAATGACAACCTCAACAACTTAAGGAGGGAGCCCAAATCTACTCGTCGTCGGATGCTTTCCTTTTTCCGTCGTCAAAATGTTGAGACCTCACCATCTCTGACGGATTCGCCTCCACATGCTTAGGTTTTATCAAGTCTTTTATTCATTTCCTTCTCTTGTTATGTTGTTTTTCAATTAAAGTTTGGTACCATATTTATCTTTCTTATTCAGTTTGGTACATTTTTATTTATATTTATATTGGATGATTTTACTTTGCTAATTTTCTTTATTATTCCGTGTGATTTATTTCGTACTTTCTTTTCGTGTATTATCAATTTTTGCACCAATGAGGACATGGTCCAAATTAAGTGTGGGAGGAGATATAACATATATCATTTTTACACATACGAATAAATGCAAGGAGTAAGAGTAAAATGTCATTCATATTTCCATAAAATTCATATTTTCAAATGCAACACTTGTTTTATGCAAATGCAACATATATTGCAACACAAATTATTTAACATTAGTTTTCATAAATATTACATTTTTCATAATTTCAAAATTTTAACTTATGATTATTTTTAGATTATCATTATCAATAGAAATAATATTTCTATACGGGCAATTTCATATTTTTCATAAATCTCCGATACAATTTGAAATAAGAATTGTCTCGAGTGAATGTATTTAAGTAAAAATTCTTTATTCTTTATCTCTATTTTATATCATGCAATTCATGATACAATAAATCTTATTTTAAATTTTCAATTAGGTTTATAGGCATTAAATTGAACTAACATTTTTTTAACTCGTTTTGATTTCGTCTTACATTAACACCAATTGAAGTTTTTAAGGAAACTTTAGCCATAATACATGTTGAATTTTAAAGTCAATATAGGATGAATGTGCTATTTTTCTTTTTCCCAAGTTACAATTTCATAAATTCATATTAATTAATCAATTAGTTGAATTCTTAACTTTTGGCCACGATTGAGACCAACCTTATCACAATCGAGGTATGAAAGGGAAGAAAATTAAGTATCGTTTACTTTTGGCCACGATTGCGACCAACCTTATCACAATCGAGGTATGGAAGGAACGTTTAAGCGTGTTTAAGTTTAAAGTAACGATTGCGTCCACCCATGGCATGGTCGGTACCTCTTAAACGAACACAAATAAATGCATATAAAGTTACGATCGAGACCACCCTTATCTCGGACGTAACTAAGCAAATAAATTAACCCAAATACTTACTCATTTAATATAGTAGTTTAGGTTTGGGAAAGGAAATTTTGTGCTTTGAAATGCCTTGAGACGAAAGACTCAATAACATGCTCGCTTATATCGTCCCGAATGCTTCAATTCAAAATTGAAAATACAAGACGAATGATATATCGCCTTTATACTAGTTGGTTTGATATTTTGCGTATAAATTTGCCATGCGAAGTTAGTCTTTTCGGCTTAACTAATTTAAAAAAAGGAATACAAAGATATATGTTTTATTTTCATAAAGAGGTTAGTTAAAGAATTAATTCAGTGAAATTTTGCTCGGGACTAGCAAAAGATTAAGTGTGGAGATTTGTTAAGCCCAAAATATACCTAAAATATCATCAGTATTTACATCAGTTTTGCTACAAATTCGTACTATTTATATCTGTTTAAGCGTACTTTTAATTCTGAATATGTTTCTTTCATGCAAGGTACCTAAATATTTGGTTAAATCCAAATAGGAACGAAAAGAGGATAAAAACAGAAGAAAAACCCTACAAAAGGAGTCAAAGACGACGAAAATCAAATGCACCGAAACGAGGATGAGGACGAAGTCAGAAACGGAGTAAAAACCTCCATGTCGCGATCGAGAATCCTCCATTCTCGGTCGCGACACGCTTCGACCAGCAACTTCTCCTTTCTTTTCAAAAGCCAAAACCTGCTCCCCCATTCTCGGCCGAGAATTAATTATTCTCAGTAAGTTCAGAATTTCTGGAAGGGCTATCCGTACACGTTTGTTTTCAAAGAAACGCGTCTGTTCGATTGGATAAGAACGCCTCTTCGCAGCAGACACGTCCTTTAAACCCGACTCTTCAACATCTATAAATAAAGAGTTGATTTCAGAGTTGAAAATATTATTGAAGAGAAGATTAGTACAGAATTAATGCAGAAATTCTGAGTCAAGCGATTCAGAGTTAGAAGTTCGATTTTGTAAAAAGCAATATGATGTACACACATTGTTTATCAAATAATTACAAACACAGTAGCATTTAGATTTGTTCATATTAGTTTACATTTTGGTAGTAGATAGACCAATCTCTATTCCGAAGATTCAGTGAGAAGATTTAGTAGAGGATTCGCCCCAGGAGCCTGACAAACTCTAAACGAGGTTCAAGGAAAGGATTGACAACCCGTTCGCTTGAAAGTCGTCGAAAGCTTCCATGCTTCTTGTTCTCTGTAAACTTGTATCAAATTCATACTTCATCTAATAAAGTTTATTCTATTCGATAGATTTTTATGTATCACTTATGGTAAATGATCCGAAGTGAGTTCTGGTGTTTTCATTAATACGTAGTTGAATTCAAAATCTTTACAAGGAAACTTTGTTGAACACTTAGACAAATTGGTATCTTGGATAAAAGTATCAATTCGGTTAAGGAAGCAATATAACCAGTTAGGGGATTGTTGCGTTCAAAGCCTTTTAATTGAATGAGTTCACGTTATTACATTTATATAATTTGTATACAAAGTTTAAAGTTGTTTTCTTTGCTTAATGCAAACGAATACATTTATTCACTTTTCTAAAGCACTAAACATTTCTGTCTTGTAAATTCATCCTTAAATCAGAAGTGATTTCTAACATTCTTCATACTCTAGTCTAATTCTTATTCTATCAATTTCAAAACCAAATCCAATTAAACGATTTTCCATATTATAAACCTTGAAAGTAAATCAAACTGAATTAAAATAAGTTTTCGTTAAAAAGTGTTCCCTATGGGTTCGATATCTTTTATTACTACAAGCGTATACCGTGCACTTGCGGAAATCGCTCAACAGTGAACGTGGTGGTATGGGTTGCCTTTGGGGTTGGGGGTATTGGAATCTCCTCATTCCTTTGATTAGGACCTCCGACAGGTTGTTGGTTTGTAGCCCGCATCTCTAGCTTGAGATTTTCTATGGAGGCTCGTATTTGTTCTTCGAAACATCTTTGCCTTTCTATATGATACCAGTTTTGCTCCATTATCATCTCTCTAATCTCGGCGAAGTCTTCAAACTTCTTGTCTGCAACCTCCATTGATTCTTTTGTAAGCCTCAGTTGAACCATTGCCAAAAGAAGTATTGGGTTAGGAAAATGATTGGCTTTGACACTAATTGATACAGCTAAATGATGATAGTGTTGATTTTGATCTTAAATCAATGAAAGAGTTTCTTTACTAGCTAAACTAGAAGAAGTTAATCCCAAATAAAGGTATAAAACCTTGCCCTTAAAGAGAATTTGTATTTGATTGATGAAAAAATGATCATCCTTACAAGCTTGGGGTTTAAATACCTTCCTTAAAACAAAGATGGAGGACAATAAAGCCCTCACTAGGGTTACATCCCACAACTAGCTAAATAGGGGTAAAGTGGGATAGAAAGGATAAATTGCAAAGCAGTAAAATAAGCTTTAATGACAAAATAGTAATTACAGAGTGACAAAACAGTAAATAGAATGAAGTAGGATTATGGCAGGTTTGTCTCCTTGGTGAGGAAGTGATCCCGCATGGCGTGTGGTCTTTGTGACATGTCGTGTGGCTTTTAGATTCAGACTGTTCCGTACTCTTGGAGGATGACTTCTTCATGATCTCCCACAATAGTCACACGATGTGTTAGTGAAACCACACGTCGTATAAATTGGCCAAAAAGTTCCATGATTCAGCGAGCCACTGACACACCGTGTGACCCAAACTTCCTCCTTTCCTCCTTTCAGCACCATACTCACACCACGTGTGACTTATGTTACACGCTATGTGAGTTCCTTCTTCAGCCATGACTAACACTAGTTGAGGAGATGCCTACATCAAGTAATACGAGATAACAGTTCGATTTTTCCATTACAATAATTGAATGAGATTTTCAAAAAATCTCATTTAAATATATAAATTGTCATGATTTTCAAAATCATGAGATCCAATTATATTAAAAAAAGAAAAGTGAAGATTAGATGAGGTTGATAAGGATGATGAAAAAGTTAGTTAGGTTGAATTAATGAATATAATAGTATATGTTATGGATCCAACTCTAAAATGGTCCATTTTTAAGACATTCCAATTGTTGGACATTGTGGCTGTGAATAATCTACATCAACCAAAGATCACACCCAGACTGCGATGCCCAACTTCTTTCCATTAATGCCATTTTTGAAGTGGTTGAAAGCTTCCTCCTTGGGTCTCATGTACTTGTTTATGGTAAAAATCTGTTGCTATTACTGTTGTATTGTGAAGAGATATTTTGGTATTATGACTACTTTTTACTGTTAGATAGAGTTGCTCAAATGCAGGTCAATACCTCTATTGGGATCCACTTGATTGGAAAATATGGATAAGATAAATATTCATTATTATACAATAGTTACATTCTATCTATCAATTAATTAATATGACTGAACATTCCTTAACAGTCCCATCATCTCAATTGCAAATTTCAATCAATCAAATATGTCTAAATCCAATTGGGCTGTTATGTGGTAGCGACCACACTTTATGCATCTTTAACTAAACTTAGAAACTGTTGTGTGTATCACGGTTCAAATAATTACTCGCTACTGAAAAAACAATACACTATTTAAATCCACTCGTTTAAAATTGGTTTAAGTGGTCAAGAATAAGGGTTTTAACGAGCCTAATCGAGATTAAATTTGGGTAGACTCGACTTTGCTCGAAAATGGGTGAGGTCAAGCTTAGCTTGAGTTTGAAAACTTGAACTTGGCTCAAACTCGTGAGAATCGAGAACAATTCGAGAATGATCTTGAGGTTAAATTTATACTCACATGTATTTAATATTTTGTTATTTAATTTCAGTTTTTTAAAGAAGGAAACACCAACTTTAAACTTAAAAAAAAAAACAACTTTAATGATATAGTTTACAATAAATTTAAATGAAGTTATAAAATTAAAGAGGAAAATATCTACAAAATATGTCAAAAACAATCATTAAAAAAGTAACATTCATTACTTATCCATTTAAGTAATACAAAGTATAAGATCAAAAAGGATAATAAAGAAGTGAAAGAAAAACAAGCCCTCGTAAAATTAATGAAATATATATCGTAATTGAAAAATAACAGAGCTTGTTCACTTTGAGCTTAAAGAAGGTCAGGATCCGTTTTGTTTAGAGCCGATCCCGAACTTGAGTCGAGTCTATTCAAACTGAGCTTTAACCGAGCCTTTGCAAGCTATGTTCATGCATTAGTTAACACCCCTAGTTAAGAGTCTTTTAAGAAGCTTGAACTAGTTCTGGAGTTCAAGTTCATAAATTTTAACTGTAAAAGAATCCATTTGAAAAAAGAAAAAACATGAAGAACCTCTACTTTTTAATAAAGAGAGCAAGAATCAACTGAAAAGAGTGACATGGTTGGTCACATATATGTGGTTTACTTGTGTCCAATCACTTTTTTCTAAAATCAATTTCTTAGTTGTTGTGCCTTTGCTAGACAATTAATATCTTCTTCATATTTCCAAAAGTAGAATTTGTATTAAATATAAAAAGAACAACTAACAAATACTTTATTTCATGTAACACCATGAGCTGTAAAATTCAGATGAAAATCAATTTCTTAAATAATAATAATAACAATAATCAAGAGAAATGGAAATCTTTAACCAAACAATGATCTGCTGATAATTTTCTAACGGGATGTTGTTGGAATGTAGGCTTAGGCTTCTCATTTCTCTTATATGCAACACTTTCAGCAACTTTCACTGATTTTTCATTGCTGCATCCCAATAGGCCATTAGGCCGCCGGATTCGAGGTGTTGTTGAAGCAGCTAAATCTTTATCAGGAATGTTCTTCTCCTCACTGTTTGAAACAAAAGAAAAATCAGCAGCACTAGCCGTTGCAACGCTCCATTCCACACTCGCCTCGCTTGTAGGAGTCATACAGCCAGACATTTCATCACAAATTTTGATTGCTTGTGTGCTGCAGGATATGTTCTCTATCTCGAAAAGATCTGAACTCGCATCGCTTTCTATTTCTGGATCTTCTTCATAAGTTGTTGTTGGTATACTTTGTGCCTTTGAAAATGGAATTGCATCCCAACTTAGCACTGAAAGTTTCCTCTCTAAATTTGATGCTATGTCTTCCTTCTTTATCACATGAGTACCGAAAACCTCGAGTGATTTCCTCGGATCTTCAACATCCAGGCTCTTCTTTTTCTCCCTTTTAATTGCTAAACTCTGCACTCCAGAATTCACAGTAGGTATTACAAGGTATTCCTCTCTTTTTGTACCTATGCTCATCTTTCCAAACTCATCTTTTGCTTGCAATCTTGATTGAACAAGTTCTTTTCCTTCTAACTTGGGAGGTCTCCGGCTAACTTGAGGCTCTCTACGAGCAACATTTTCATCAACATTAATCGATTGATCATCAGAACAAGATCCATTGCAGGCAAAACCAGGAAAGAACCATCTTTTGTTTGCTTTTTTTGTCTGAGTTGTATGAGATAAGTTTCTCCTGATACTTGGTAACAAAGCAGTTTGGCTATTCCAACTTGATTCAGAACTCACACTTGGAGTTCCAAACCTTCCTTTTGATCCCATCCTACGAAGATCAGCCCTCTTTTGATCAGAAGGATGCAAGGAATTTCCTGCATTAGCATCCACGATTTCTCCATTTGCATCTTCCAGTTTCATGTTGAAGTATTGTTCAGCACCGAAGACACTGATTTCGCCCTCCTCAGCCTTCACAGGTCTCTCCATTTGCAAGTTTAAGTTGGTTGGAACAAGGCTTGACGTTCCTCCAGGATGAGAAACCTGAACGGATTCTGTCAGCTTAAACACGTAGTTCTGCTGTGCTGCAGTAAGATAAGCAAAAGAAGCGTCACGAATCTCAGTAGTCTTGCTTTCGCCATCCATGGTTCCAGAAACAGTAGTGGAAGAAGATCAAAAAGCAAAGTGGAATCTTACAACAAGCTAAGGAGCATTTAGAGCTTGTAGAGAAAGCAGAAGCTAGATGAAAAGCTTAAAAAAAGAAGGGAGAAAGGGTTTTGAATTTATGTATGAGAGAAGCAATTTTATAATACATCCGGTTCGCCACTATCATCTGTAGCCGAGCACAAACTTTTAAAATAGGCTCGGTTCACCCGCCATTCATGGACCAGACCAATAGAACAACACTGTCTTATAATTAATTAAAGTGGTCCTAGTTCATTTTGGGGTTGATTAATAATCCCTCAGTAGGTGAGTTTTTGGTACTGCTACTCAATCCTTGGTTAGGCCAGAAGATTTGGATATTAACTCTATCGTTATCATCTGCCAAATCAGATTTTAACATTTGTGTTTCAAGCATCAGCAGAGGAGAGGTCTTTATCCTTTGTCATTGAAGCGATGCGTTCGGATGATTGAACCGATACGAATAACAGAAAAACTTCAAAAAATTTTACAAACTTCCATTAGAAGGAGCAAACTTCACCTAGGTCTGAGACTAAATTAACCATAAACAGCTATGTGAGTAAAAGAAAGGACTGTAACTCCAAGTAAAACTCACCTATATATCTGCATCCTATATAACTCAAGCTAATCATAATGAATACTGAAGCAGCAACATTCCTTTTTTGTTGCTAATCAAGTTAAATTGAGCTGTTGATCTGCAACGTCATGAGTCAATATATTTAGATTCAGCGGCGTGTCTTTGCTGTTCACCGTGAAGAAGTGCTATTTTGTTCTGGGACAACCCAATATTGTTTGACAGCGAATAACACCTTTTCTGTGACAAGAGGACCATCTTCGTGATCCACCACTTTCGTTGTCCATCTCATCCCTGCAACAATCCTCTTCACCTTGATCAGCACATCCACTTCATCACGTATTATGACTGCTCCTTCGGGTCTTAATATACGATCCATCTCCAGAAGAATGTCTTCCAAATTGCACCTGATTTTGGAAGATATAAACACAATAAATCCAAATTTGTAGCTACAGGTTCAGTGCTGAAACCTCAATCTCAAATGGAATATCAAGTTTTTTGTAACCATTAAACGTTTTCTTTCTTTCTTTTCCATGAAGCTCTATTCTACTGGATTAGCATACAAACTGGCATGGCATTTATGAAGACTTACACATCTTTATACAAGCTGAATAGACGATTTGCATGAATAAGGTCATACGTCCTTGGGTATGTTGAAAAGGCTTCGCACCTGGATAACATTTAGAAGATCGCAAAACAAATAATAGTATTAGAAAATAAAAGAAAAGATCTATCAAAATCACCTCAATTCAATTTAAACTACCTACTTCGAATCATGAAGCTGTTAAAAAATTTCCATTAGTTTGAGTTAATCATGAATGCAAATTAAATCGCAACAAAATCCAAAGATACCAACAGGAATTATCCCTTATTCAAGCCAGCTTGATCAAAACTAGACAAATTTAATGCAGCATATACTTTGAATATGAATGACAAAGTTGGCAAGCAATGCTCTTAAAGCCTCAAATTGTCTACATTGAGCTACCTCATTTTTCGAATTTTATTTCTAGCTCATCTGAAATAGCAACGTTGTAAAGTTATCTATTTTCAAAACGCTTAATGTAAACATTTATATAATTCTTTTTCCCTCATACTAATGATAATATTCCTATTCTTCCCTTCTCTTTTATCCTTGGTATTTTTGTGGTCTAAGAACAAGAATAACAAAAAAGGGCTCTATGATTATTGGCATTGTGCATATCAACATTAGCTATATTTCAAATAGTAATATCCCATATCCATTCACCATCAATGAATAATTCCACGCCAATTTGAAAAATCAAAGAGCAGAGAAAAGTTTTTAAGAAGTTACGTACCAATCGTGATATATTCCGATCAATCCACGCTCGTATATTACACCCAAAGTATCCCTTTCGGCTATTGTAGGCATAACATTCATAACCCACAATTTTGGAGATTCAAGGGCAGCAGCAAAACCTCCCATACCAGCATTCATATCCATGATATTGCGATACCTCCCTGAGTCAAGGATTTTGTTTATCCTCCTGTAGGCATTGACATGCTTTTTCCATAGACGATTGTCAACATGGTATGTTTCAGCACTCACTCCAATTATTGAGCCACTAGATATTCTAAAAGGAACAGCATTAAGTCTTTCCTGAAATGGCCGCCATGGTGTACCGGCTACCTGATCCAGCCCTCGGGTCTCAAGATAAGGAGTCACACATGCCTCCATTTTCTTGTACCTGCACATGATCAAAAGATGCTGAAAAACATAGTATCCAGGTTTATCTTACTATAACAGCATGAAAATTTTCGAAGCCTTTTATTAACCACACATAATAATGTTCCAATATCTCCCCGCTTGCTTGACAGCTAAATTTATAGAGCCCCAAAAACCAAAACTGTAAGTTAACTCAGTTCTCATTTGTATGATGACAAGCCACTCTAACTAAAAGTAAAGAATATAAAAAATGGGCAAACGAAAAAAAAAAAGTGTTGTTTCAAGTACAAGTTAAAAGCATGAAAAGTTGGGCACATGTCATACCACATATCATCTGGGTTTGATTGGCACATCGTAGGTTTTGGATCTTGCTGATAACAATTATCATTATTTATTCTCTTCTGCCAGATGGCTATTTCAGCTATCTCATGTTTCTTTTCCCAACAAAGAAGTTTGGCAAATTCTTCAATCTTTTTCTGTTCCTCCTCCAGTTCATTTTTAGGACGCTGCCATGCCTGGTAATTATTCTTCCAATTAATGGGAGGACCAGCAAGCACCCAATAACCACCAGGTCTAAGAACACGATCGACTTCCATCATATACATTCCATCTGAAGAAAAATACCAACCACGATGCAATCAATGTCAGAAAATACAACATTCAAAGGAAAGCAAACAAACCAAATTAATCTTGAAGAGCATTGGATTTTAATTTTATTGAATAAAGTTGAATGCCTACCAGTGCCAAATTGCTTGCCACAGATCATATATATCAAAATTGCCTATATAATATCTTTTGATTCTCCAAAATGAACTTCATTGCAAGAATTTCAAAATTCTCAGGCATAATTAACAGAACCAACATACAAAACTTCGATATGGTACTCAACCAAAAGATTAAGAAGGGTACATATAACTGCATGACCAACCCATCAAGATTTTTTACTAATCTAACACTATGTTGATGTATTGAGTTTAATCAAAAGTGAAATAACTGTACTCACCATTAGAACCCCATTGAATAAGGCAACGAGAACAATGAGCCATGTCGAAGGATCTAGAAGGAAATGGCATCTTAATAGTTCCAAGAACACCAATAACGGCTGGAACACCTCTTTCCAAGGCAAACTGAACTTGAGATTCATGAGAGTCTCTAGGAGCAAATGACATGGTTATAACATTCTTTTTGAAGAGGTATGCACCCAAACTGGCAACCTAAGTACCATTCAAGGCTATTAGTCAAATCAAATATAAAAGGAAAATGTGAAAAAGGAAAATGTGAAAAACAAATACTAATTCTAGGAAGACTATTAAGCAAAGGTTAAAACCTAGAGATTCACCGTTACATGTTTGATTGTTTTGGTGCAACTGAACAAAAAAAAGGTGAAACAACAATGATCTGTAAAGACGATTACTTACACCACATCCAGTATCTAATGCTGTCCTGACCAACCCATTATCTATAGGGATGACAGATGCAAGTTGATTTATATATGCATCTGCTCCTTGAGGAAACTGTGTTCCTCCGCCGGGGAACCTAAACACATTACCCTCGTATTGAATCCAATTCTGAACAGCTTTCTCAACAGTCAAGCTCTTGTAAGGAGCATTTACAAAGGGAACAAAATCGCGACTCTTAGGCCATGGAAATGGGTTTGCGTATCCATTAGGTGCCGGAATAAGGCAATGCAGCTTCTCTTCTTCAGGAGGGCAATGCCGTTCTCTATAGTTCATATTATCTCGGGGAAATGTCATAGCCCTCATTTGATCATGGCATGGTGTGTAGTCAACATACTTGGCTTCACATGGCTGAATATGCTTTACTTCTGCTCCAGAAGGTTCAATAATTCCAGCATCACCACTTGTCTGATAATTCAAATTGTTGAGAATGCTACAGTGTGTCTGTTTGCTGATCTCAAGAGCTATTTTATCCCCCTTTCCGAAGCCACTTCGCTGCCATGCACCCAATACGTAGAAGAAACAGCATAAACCTACCACAATCAAAATCGAAACTGAACTCCTAGATCTATTGTCTCCAGATTTCCCCTTTGTGGCCATGCTGCAATCTCACACGGATAAATAATAATAAGAACACAATCTGTACAAAATGCAGACTACAAATTCACCAAACCCACCAAAAACCAGTACAGAAAATGTGTGAAAATGGATGACATGTGTACAACCAGTCGGAGAAACAGCACTCGCGAACTTTACCTAATTTTTCAGGAATAAAACAATCGAGAACATGGAAAAATGATAAATTCTCTACATAGTGGCTGCCAATAAAAAAAGCTCATATCTGCCAGTGCCACATATGTAGAATGGCCAAATTTTACTATTAGTCTGAATAAGCTTCGACTGAATCATTCAACAGGTGATAAAAGTGTCATTAATACAATCATGATTAATACATATACTACATATGATGAATCTAAATAAAAGAAGAATTTACAGATAATTTAAAATTAGCGTGGCAGAAATTGTGAAATTGATATAGATGAATGAAGTCGAAAACTGAAATTAGAAAAGAAAAAAAGAAAGAAGTAACGACAATGCAATAAACAATCGATATCGTAATCAACATAAAGACAAAAAGGAGAATGAATGATCAGAAACAGTTGCACTTACGAGCGAAGAAATCGATGAGCCGGCAATGAAGAAAAAGATGATGAAGCTGATCAGCAAATTAAGGGGAAGAAAGAGTAGGAAATATGGAAAGGAGAAAGAGTGAAGATGGAATTGAAAAGGTAAGGAATAGAAGAGGAAGAGAGAGAGAGAGGAGAAGGGCGAGGGGGCGGGAAGAGAGGGAAGTTGTTAAAGAAGTTGGAATAGAATTACAGAGAGAGAGAGAGAGCGAGAGAGAGAGAGAAGACTTTTTACTTTATTAAATTAGATTGTGTTTGGTTTACATCCATACACAGCCCGCCACCTCATCTTTTTCCACTTCGTGTTCTCCTAGGAATATACTACTATCATTTAAATAAATGAATAAGCTGCTTAATTTTTACCACGAAATATTGCAATTTTACCCCGAATATTATTTCCTATTCCGCACAAGTGTTCTAAAATAATATTATCATGGGATAACGTACTGTTTATGGTTTTTTTTAAGTACCAATTTAGGTTTTACTTAATATAGATTTAATGATTAAACAAGTCTATTAATTTAGATATGAATAACGGAATGTGATACGTCATTTATATTACTTTTTTTTAAGTTCTATCAATTATACGTGGAGAGAGAAATCAAAACTTAATGGACTAATACAAATAGCGTGTCACGTTCCGTTAGTGATGTCTAAACGTTAAATCTATATTGGTGTTATTTTGTACGTGGATGTTAAATTGATATTTCCTAAAAATTAGAAATTAGAAATTAATATTATTAAATTCGATAAAATATTTGAATTTTTTATTCAATTTATATAAAATATAGAATAATTTTTTAATTTTTTTCATGTTCATTTATATTTTTTTTTTTTGTTACTAATGAGTAATAAAATAATGTACATATAAAATGTAGATGCCAAGATTTATGATTGTGAATGCAGTTTGATTAATTATTTATCAAATTGAATCAATTATTTATCAAATTGAATTAACTTGTCAGTACTAAAGATAAATTTACTTTTAAATGCCAATATTAAAAATTAAATTATATTATTTGTTAAGAATAAAATTACTGTCGATTGTGTGACTTTACAAGTATGGTTTTCATCTTATTCCTATATAAATTGATGTTAGGTGACTAAATCCATAAATAAATAAAATTTTATATAAATCATAAATATTTTCTCAATGATTTTTTATTAGAATAAAAATAGGAAAAATTACAAAATTGGGTGAATTGGGAGATCCATTTATATATTTAGCCTATTTACGCAACTCATTATCTATCTAGACTATTTTTTTGTGACTTTCCCAAAATATCCTTAATATATATAACACTTAAAAAAAATTTAGTCTTTCTTTTTTCTCCCTTCCGTCTGACTTCGCATATTTCGCAATATGTGAAGTATGCGAAGATAATATTTGGTTCAGAACATGATTTTAATTCGCATATTTCGCAATATGCGAAGCATGCGAAGACAATACTAATTCGCAGAATAACTTTCATTTTCGCAGATTTCGCAATATGCAAAGTAAAAGACGTGTTTTTAAACAGTATTATCTTCGCATACTTCGCATATTGCGAAATATGCGAAGTGGTATATAACAAACAAGGCATAACAACAAGGGTGCAACAATAATTCTAACATTAAAATCATAACATTATCAAAATTTACAACAAGATTGCAATAATAACAATATTAAAATCATAACATTATCAAAATTTACAACAAGATTGCAACAATAATTCAAAACCTAAACCCCAAATCCCAGAAGCGAAGAAAAATCGGCGGAATAAGCGTCATTTTGAGATGACAAATGGAATCCAAAGTTTGTGGTAATTTTTCTTTTCTTTTCAAAAAAGAATCCAAGAAAAATTGGCAGGTTCCCACCTCCCCTGCATCCCAGTACACCGCCTTCTTGAAAGGATGTTATGTATGTTGGTCCCTTGTGATTAGTTCCAAATGGGGGGGGGGGGGGGGGGGAGGTTAAAAACTAATGTAACTTTTTTGCTTTAATTGCGCTAACTTAATTTAATTCTTTGAGTTTCGCAACTTAGTTTTGGTCAGCGTGGCCGAGTGAGGCGTAAGACAGCTTTAGCCAGATACTAACTAGAACTGTTTTACTTGTGAGTTGGAAAATGACGCTCTTGTAGTCAGCTTCCAACTCAGCACTCTGATTTACTCAGTGTCACATTAAGCAATTTATATACTGAGTAAATATAGCAAGCAACACATACAGATATATATTGAAGGAGAGTTAGAAATTACTCAGCACGACTTATCCTGGTTCGGCCTCTCCGCCTACGTCTAGTCCCTAGAATCCCTCCAGGCTTTTTAAATCCAATACTGAGCTCTTTAAAGGTAGAGCACAAACCGTTTACAAGGTAGTTGAATATGCAAGAGTACCGTCCTCTATTCGTCTACTCAACTCCACTAAGCGCTACAACCCAGCACTTAGATTTTCTCTACCACTGAGTACCAAACCGAGTACTCAGCACGCTCTCTCAATACTGTTGAAACACCTTTCCACATGATTTTGATTTGACAAAATTATTTAAGTTAATCCATGATGTAGATACCCATTTTGTCCGGGATAAATTATCATGTTTTTTCTGATTTCACCAGTTTAAGCCAATTTATTTTGTGAATATTTTTTATTGTGGATAGTTACTTAATAAATTAATATTTTTGCAAAAGGAAACTGAAATTATGTATATAATCCCTATAATCGGTTAAATGTTCATGTTATAAAGATTAAACCGATTAATTAGGATTTTCATTATTAATTAAAGGAATGTTATTTCTTTGATTAAATATGAATGAAATAATGTTTAATTGTATTAATAGAGTTATAGCAAAAATATGAAATAATCAAGTTATAAAATAGTAATTAATTTTTAGTTGTAAATTCTCGGTTAAGTAATTAAAAACGGAATAAAATCTATATACTAAATGTTTATGTGATGAAAATAACAAAGATGAATGAACATAATATCTTATTAAATGGCTTAAGAAATTATAAGGATCCAAAGGCCCAAATCCAAATCCAAAGCCCATAAGCAATCAATTAATATTTGAAATACACTAAACTAACTAATGGAGTTTAACACTAATTAATAAGCACTTTATGCTAAATAATTGGAAAATCTGCCTATATAAAGAGGCTGGTGGACCCAAAAGGGGGGGAGAAAAAAAAAGGAGGTCATTTAGGAAAGAGGCAGCTTCTTCTCTCTTGCTGATCTTCCAAAAAGGTAAGATCACCATTTCCTTTTTTTCTTTGTCAACCCACTTTCTGTTACATTTATTACTGTATATTTCCCTTTTTGTTTTTTTTGTCAACCTACTTCATCTCTTCTTGTAACATTTATTACTGCTTCCTTTTTTTTCCAAAAGTAGAAATTCTTGACCATTAAAACCTTAATGGTTATGTCTCTAGGTTCTAAAGACAAAACCATTAAGGTTTCCATTAATGGTCTCAGATCTATATCCTTAATAAAAAAAGAAGGAAGCTTTAATGTCCAAACATCGAGGGAAGGGCATTTAAAGACCTTTTTCTGGTTTTCAGGTTCTGAAAACCAAACAAAATGCCTCAAAAATGCAGAAGATCTAAGAAATCTGGAAAATATACCTATTTTCCAGATCTAAAAGAATCCCTTAAGATGTCTAAACACTAAAGTTTCTTCCTTTCACTTTTTACACCACTCTGGATTCTTTAACTAAACCATGAATAAAAAATAAAAACAGAGACTTTATAAAGGTAGAGCCTTTTTTTGCAGTGAAAACACACTGGATCCTAAAAGATGGAAGCTTTATAAAAAATGACTCTTTTATTACAATGAAAACCCTAAGAACCCATAAAGGTGGAAGCTTTATAAAAAAATGACTCTTTTATTACAATGAAAGCCCTAACACACCAAAACCAAGAGTAGCAATACAACTTTAATAAAAAAGAAACCCTTTTTACAGTAACCCCCAAATTCGAAAAATCCAGGTATCAACTTCCAAAAGGATAAGCTTTTTTTTTGTAAAAAAGCAGACACTTTCATGTAAACACCAGATTCAGGGAACCATAGACAAAAATAAATTACAAACTAGCAAGGAGACAAATTTCTTCATTAATAAATCTGGAAAACCCCATAAATGTCATCAGGATACAAGTTGAGGACAATATTCGTAACAAAAAAACATAAGTAACCATCCCCGCGTCCTCTGGTCCGTAACAAGTTAATGAGTCGCCAAGATCTGCATCCCGAGCTCTAGAAACTCAGAAAAACACGAGAAAAAGTTAAGAAACGGGGAAGGAACGAACATAAACAAAAAAAATATATCTCAGACATGATTTACCTTAGGAGAAACCAGATCGGGGGTGGATCGGACCTCTAAGGAGCCGAGCGACGGCCGTTCGCCTATAAACTCCTTAAACGGCACGGATCAGAAGCGGTTCAGCTCTGTTTCACCTGCAAACACCAAAAAAATGGCCATCAGAACGACACACTCGAAACAAGAAAGAAAAGAAAGGGAATAGGGGGAAAAAGCAAGGACTTACCATGGATTAGCCGCGGACGGACAGATCGGAGCGGATCTGCGCAAAACGCGAGGGAGATCCGGCGCTCCGGCTTCAAAACGGAAGACGGGGAGAAGGAGGGGGATGCCCCGTTGCTGTCGGGACGGCGGCGACTCCACCGTCGGCAGAGCAAAGAGGCGGCGGAGCAAGGCCAGGCGGAGATCGCAACTCCTGGCGAAGCGAAAAGAGAAAGAGAAAGGGGGGAAGCTGCACAACGAAAATTGAAGATAAAACCCTAAAAACTCAAATATATACCCTACTATTTTAGATTCCTAAATTACCCTTGCGAAATCCCACATTGCTCCTTTCTTTTTTCTATAATTTGTGAATTCGCCCCCCCATCATTCTAACTGTTTAGATCAAGTCCCTCCATATTGCATTTTGACCCCTCCTAATTACATTTCGCCCCCTCCCTGTTTATTTAGTTCTCCAATTCGACTCTTTTCATTTTTGTTTGTTTCAATTCAACCCCTCCTAATTACATTTCGCCCCCTCCCTGTTTATTTAGTTCACCAATTTGACTCTTTTTATTTTTTATTCTTCAATTTAATTCCCCCCCCCCATGTTACCTTTAATTTCCTTTGTTAATCCAAATTGTAATTAAATCCCTCATGTTTTAATTAGGTCCCTGATTATTTGAGTTAAGCTAGATTAGGCCCTCTTTTAATTGTCTAAAATTCTAATTTAACCTTCCAATCCCTTTTAATTCATTTCTAATTTGGACCCTTCACTACTTAATTTCATATTACTTACATCGCTCAACCAATTTATTTTCACGTAACATATGTGTTATATCATTAGTAAAATATCATTTGTTTTCATATGGTTAAATTTAATCTACCTTTTTCTTTTACGAAAAATTAAACGACTTGATTTATGGCTCTATGTCATAGGGATATAAACCAAACGTGTACACTATAAAGTTAAGATGAATCGATTTATATCTTTATGTCATAGAGGTATAAAAACGATAATAAAAAAAATAAAACTTAATTAACGCGGAATGTTTCCATTTATATTTATGTGCTACAAGGGTATAAAAAAATGAAAAAGGTAACGAGATAGTTCGTAGTTCTATGTTATAGAAATAAGAATTAAACGGTACTAAATAAACGAAAACTGAACGAGTTAATTCACAGTTCTATGTTATAGGAATATGAATTAACCGCCACCCAAATTATATAAAATTAAACATGTTAATTCGTAGTTATATGTTATATAAATGCGAATTAAATGTTTGTCCAAATTATTAAAATTAAAAGGATATAATTAATGATTTAGCATTACATAAATATTAAATACCTACGACATTAATCATGTAATTAAATTATATGTCGTTATTATATTAAGAAAGTACAAATAAAACTGAGATAAATCAAACAAATTTAACACAAAAACCACATCTTTTTAGTACCAATATTTGGGCGGGATAGGGTGATTAATCAAGTTTTTCTTCCCTACACGTAACCGACAAACGAACCAAAAATCTCTATTTCGCAGACCCCCTTTATCCCTTAAAATTCAACCATTTCCGGTGTCCAATCACGCCTTAATTCTGATTGGTGGCGACTTTAAAAAATAGTTTTAACCAGAAAAAAACGATTAAACGATTTAGCTTCCGGCGTTCGTGCTCGAAAAATCCGGTAGCGACAGCTGACGACTTCACTAGGGACCCTGTCAAGCTAATTTAATATGTGATTTGTGTTAATTTGCTTATATGTTTTATTTGTTTTACTAATATATGTGATGTACTTTCATTATCATTATTATGTCATTTTTTTATCACATCGTTCAATACATATCACAATCCTCACTAGCACACGAACACTCAAAGGCCAGGTTCTGGTCTTACCCTTTTTAGGATTTTAGGTGAGAACAAAGTAGGGGTGCCGCCATGGGAAACCTGGTTAGGCCCGTGAAACGTTCTCAACTCAGACCGCTTTCTCCCCAAGTTTTGGTGAGAAAGATTTTACTAAACCCGGTTCGGGAGTTAGTATCAAAAAGTGGTTTGAGAACCCACCCGTTAGAATTAGACCAAAGCTACCAATAACAATTACCCTCTTAGAAAAATGTTTAGATACTCACTCATGCATATATATTAATAGAAATGTGGTACAATAGAGTCTTGCATAATGTTCTGCCACCCGTATGCTATCTCATATGTACATACATATGCATGACCCCTTATTAAAATTAAAGATATAACAAACACATTTCACCAGGAAAATGGATCACCCGATAGGGAATGTTCCTATGGGCAATGAGCTACCCCCTGACGTTATGATAAACATCACCCGAGCTGTTTTAGAGGATAGGGCCAGAGAGATGGTCGGGACTCATCAAGACATCCTACTTCATCATTATGGGATACACAATGCCCCAGTCAAGTTTACAGACTGGCACCCTACTTTCCCACACTTTAACTGCTTTTATACAGTAGCGGAAGATGTACTCGGCTTCCCGCATGAAGCATATTCGTTGTTATGGTACCTCTCTCGAGCAGGGAAAATGGGGTTCATTTTAGACAAGGCATGGATGATACATTGTATTCACTACTGGATTGAGAACCCCTGGGCTGTCTCTTATTTTAATGATTGGCTGTTGAAGTATGGGGACTACGAGGAATGGCTCGAGATCCTCCATGTTTCCCCGAATCTCCCATACGGGCTCTTTGTATTTGACATCAGGGAGGAGCTAGAAATGCAGGAGGATGGGATTCACATCCTAAACCGATACGTGGTCCATTTGGAAAGCAACTATGCCATCAACCCCATGCAAGACCCGATTAGGAACAGGCATGCTTGGCTGGAGGTCAAGCAAAAGTTGATGATGTATAACAATTACCACATTGACGATGTGCCACTAGCCTTATTGAATCCCATAAACTACCACTTTGATGGTAGAGTCAAACTTCTCCCCTCAGTCATCCCATTGGGGGCGATAAATGCACAAAGGCATGCGACAACTCATTACTACACTGCCCCGCTAGCTATGAACGGTTTAGACCTAATCCAAGATGGGAACATACTCCAACATGACCATCCAATGAACACAGGGGAGCCGATCCCATTTGATTATGATAGTGGGGAAGATGATGAAGAAGGGGGATCCCAATCAGAAGAGGATAGTGAAGAGGGAGAAGATGATGAGGAAAGAGGATCCCAACCAGAAGAGGATAGCGAAGAAGAGGACGAAGATGGGGATCTGAGAGAGCAAGAGGTGGCGTCCTCAGAGTCCACTAATCAATAACCCATGGAAATGGGTGATGGTAGCCAACCTTTGGGAGTTGAAATCAATCAGAATTTTGAGCCTTTGATGGCTCTGATAGGCCAAGCAGCACCTAGACAAGTCATGCAAGAACTCGACGTGGAGCGTCACGAGCAGCTACCCGAGGATATTTTCGAATTCCTCAATGATGATATGGTAACCGGAGGGCTTCAAGAGGCCCTTGAGGCAGATTCGTAGTGTCCTCCCAGCAGGGTGAAGATGACAAAAGGGGAATACAGACTTGAACAAGAAAAATGAGCCTTCATCCTTCTTTTTTGTTATATATATAAATTAGGAGCCTTGTAAAGTGAGATGATAGTGGATTGATCTTCATAGATAAAATGGTGAAGATAGCCATCTATCATTTCATTCTAGTAGATGCATATATTAGTAGATATTTTGTAAAGGAAAGGTTGAAACAAGCCGATTACTTCTTAAGACTGTTTCATTCTGTTGTATTTATGTTCAAGTCCCTTTCGGAGTGTAGGATTTTGTAAAAATGAAACAATGGGTGATAGGTTCAAAAAAAAAGAAAAAAAGGGACCAATCACCCCTGTTTCATTCAGATATGCGCACATGATAGGGCAAATATTTTGTAAAAGTAACTTTTGGCGGAGGCTGACACGTCTTAGTACCAGTTCTGCTCAAACGTTATCAATTAGGGCCCACTACCACAGGGGTAAAGTGTAAAAAGGATTAGTCTAGACGAAGGAGCAGTTGTCCTTCGCGTGTTTCTTCAAGAAAAATGTGATACCTTATCGTTATGAATGATATCTTTTTCCCGGGAGATCTGTTTTTTATATCTTAATCGTAATAAGAGACGCATATCATTCAAACATGCATAATCATCGCTTATACATTTTTTTCATTTTTTTATATAACCCTTTATCTGAAATATGCATAACACATGATATTCAATAAAATCCCAATGGACCTACCTGCCTGTGAAATATTCGAAGAAAGGGCGGTGGAGGCATGGTCAACAGAGAGCCAACAAAGGCTAGGAGACGTCGCGGCTGTGCATGTGACCCCCGACCGAGTAAAAACGGATTTCAACCAAAATGATTTGGAAGAGTTAAAAAACATATTTGGGATGTTGCCAGCTGCAGTAGTGAGGGCTTTCTCCCATGAGTATGGGTGGATACGACACTTGATATACGTACCAACTCACCCCACTATGCTTAAAGCACTGGTCCAGTTCTGGAATCCTAGCCTCAGATGTTTCACGTTCGGCACGAACGATCTGACTCCTACCCTAGAAGAGTACCACTGTTTAACCCATGTCCCGCTGACCAAGGAAAGTAGACTCTTTTCGTATAATAACAATGAAAAGGCAAAGAAACAGCTGACTAGATTGATAGGGCTTCAAGCCAAGGATATAGAAGGATGGGAAACAGATCGAGAATTTAGTGTGCCTAAAATGATGGCATTTGCAGTAGATAACCTTTGCAATGACAATGGAACTCGGATGTTGGCCTTATTAATTTACGGTCTAGTGTTGTTTCCAAGACGTTTAAGAAGAGTAGACTCAGCGGTTGTTGTCTACTTCTCAAAGGTGGTTCAGGGTGCTAAAGGTGTAAACCCTGTAATAGGGATATTGGCAGAAACCTTCCGTTCTTTAGATTATTGCAGAATTAATGGAGGTGGTAGGTTTGTGGGGTGCGCGCCACTGCTATGCATATGGGCTCTAAGTCATCTTCACTGCCCGGAGCGCTTTGGCTTTCCAGAAATAAAATACAATAAGAGTTACAACCAGTACAAGAACTATGTCACGGATTTTGGGGAAGCTATATGGCCAAAGAAGCGTCCATCGAAGAAAGAATGGTCTAGATTCCTTCAGAAAATAGAACCGTCCGACATCGTGTGGTTACCGGCTTGGAAAGAAAAGTTTAACACCATATACCGCTGTGGCGAATTCCTGTGGGTACCTTTGTTAGGTCCATGGGGAGGAACTGGATACGCCCCTTGCTTAGTAAGAAGACAGGCCGGATCTCGTCAGTTTGTCCCAGCTACATATGGTCTGAATCAAGCCCACTTCACTTATGGCGAAGCAAACACTAGGGACAAAGTCAATGCCGTAATAAAGGCTTGGGAAAATTTGAAAGTTATCACAAATCGGGACCAGACCGGGGGCATTAGCGGAGAGTATATTTCTTGGCACCAAAGGTTCGCGACGAAACTCACTCTATGTTTGCAAGATGATGAAGTCCTTGAATCTAACAAGCTGCCTCGATCCCCCAACCTAGATGAGGTTACGGAAGCTCAGCCTATGGTAATTGATGGGTTTGAAGCGCTTGAGGAACGAGTAATGGGAATGAGGATAGAGGAGTTAGAAAGGAGAATAGCTTATGTAGAGCATGAAAGAGACTCGGCAATCCACGAGAGGAACTTGGTAATCCACGAGAGGAATTTGGTAATCCACGAGAGGAATGTAGCGATTTATGAGAGGGATTTAGTGATCCATGAACGAGATGAGGCAGCTCTTAAACACCAACTTTGTGTCGAGGAAGCAACCGGAAAACTTCGAGAGAATGAAGACTAGATCCGGGAACTCAGAGCTTTATATCAGTCTAGCCAGCAACAAGTGAATAGCATGTGGGACGATGTGCAGCGGCTGTATGATCAAGATCAACTCCATCAAGAATAAGGAGACTTGACAAAGGAACAAATTAAGAGGGACATGACCATTCTCAGGGAAACTGCGGCACGAGCTCGATGCATAGCACAGGAGTTAGCACAACTCAAAGACCAGCTAGTGATATCTGATGCTAGTGGAGTTAACTTATCATGTTATCTCGATGGACTTATCAGAGAACTAGAGTTCTATGGCAATCACGAATGAAGATTTCGATCGAGATTTTATTGAATATTATCTGTTATGTCATATTTCGGATATTGTGTGGGAAAACTTGTTTTGATGTATTGTAATCTTCATATAAGTATTTGTCTGCATGTCATTTGTTTGTTTTTCTTCTCTCCTTGCTATACATAAATCATGAAAATAAAGATTTTAATTAACAATTCCTTTTAACGCCAGCAGTTCACCAAGAACGATATAGTCACCCCTAGCTCCTTTTTACGAAACCCGAGCAAGAGTAAGAATGATGAACGAAGAGGCATATAAAGAAATGAGGAAAGAAATGGAAGAGTTAAAGGAACAAGTGGCTAAGTTGGCTGGGCTTGCAGATCTAAAGGATCAAATGACTCAACTAATGGATATTGTGAAAGGAAAATCGGCAACAGAGACTCAGAAAACACCTGAATCACACGGCGCTGGGACCTCTTCTTCCTCTCACGGGAAAAAGAAAGATACTATTTTTATTGAAATACCGAGGAATGAGGAGGTTCATCAAGAAACACCCGTCGTCCCAGATCTTGACGACGTAAAAATAAGAGATGAATTGAGAAAGTTTGTTACAGAAAGGAGTCTGCTGGAAGAAAGGTTGAAGGCCATCGAAGGGGTCAATGGAACCATAGACGCTATGACACTTTGTCTGGTTTCAGATATCGTGATACCCTACAAATTCAAATCTCCCGAATTTGAGAAGTTTAGAGGGGCTTCTTGTCCACAAACTCATATGACAATGTACTGTAACAAGATGACAGCCTACGCCAGCAATGATAAGCTTTTAATGCATATTTTTCAAGAAAGCCACAAGGGGCCAGCATTAAGGTGGTATACCCAACTTGATCGAGCTCATATTCGCAAATGGAAAGACTTAGCAGACGCTTTTATGAAGCAATACAAACACAACATGGATATGGCCCCTAATAGAGAGGACCTGAGGACCATGGAGAAAAAAGATTCTGAAACTTTCAAGGAGTATGCTCAGAAATGGAGAGACAAGGCGGCAGAGGTGATCCCACCTTTGTCCGATAAGGAAATGATATCTAGCTTTTTGGATACTCTTAAACCACCCTTTTACAACATGATGTTAGCCAACACAACTGGGAGCTTTTCTGATTTTGCAGTAGCGGGAGAAAGAATAGAGCAGGCCATACGAAAGGGAAAATTAGAGAGTAGTTCGCCGGACAAGAATGCTTTCCGGAAGGGTATCGTAGGGAAAAAGAAAGATGAAGAGACACATATGATTCACGGGTACCCATCTACAGAATATTCTAACTTCTCTCAGGGACCAAGCGCTTTCGCCCCAAACATACCTCAAAATGGGTTTGTTGCACACGCCGCAGGGGGTTCGCAACAAAGGAATTGGAACAATACTTCAAATCAGGGGAATAACTTTTCCCAAAACACCATGACCAGGAGACCCCAGGAGCCGATTGATCCAATTCCTATCACGTATGCTGAACTGCTTCCCCAACTACTCCAAAGCAGACAGGTGTCAATTAGTCCTATAGAACCCATGGCACCACCATATCCCAAATGGTACGATGCTAATGCCAAGTGTGAATACGATGCGGGAGTGTCAGGCCATAATATCGAAAATTGCACTGCTTTTAAGAGAAAAGTTCAGCAACTGGTTAAAGCGGGATGGTTAAAATTCAATCAACGAGATCAGAAACCAGACGTGAATAAAAATCCACTTCCTAACCATGATGCAAAGGTAGTGAATGCGGTGACGAATGATGATTGTTGCTTGGTCAAGACCAAAGTGGAGGAAATAATGATGCCAATGGAACACTTATACCACATAATGTGCAAAATAGGACTACTCGAGGAACATCCTGAAGGGAGAACCACATGTAGCTATCACGCGGAGAAAGTGGAACACCTAATCGCGGAATGCGATCAGTTCAAGCAAAAGGTCCAAGAATGCATGGATGCGAGGATGTTAATTTTTGAGGCGTCAAATCAAAGAGTGGCAGGTGTGAACGTGGTGCAAAGGGAGGAATCATCATTGCCGATTCCTATAGTGATTAACTATGATAGAAGGCAATAAGCTCTCGTCGGGGATCTTGAATCTACTTTCATGACAAAGTTGATCATTCAGGCTCCAACTTCTTTTCCATTTAAGAGTACACGGGCAGTACCTTGGAAATATGATAGTATGGTAGTACCAGTCACGTGGAGAATTTGGCTGACATTTCTGGAACGACAGGAATGACTAGGAGTGGCCGGTGTTTCACATCAGAGGAAGTAGAAAAGAGACGTCGAGAAAGTACAGAAAGGCGTAGAAAAGGAAAAGCAAAAGAGGGTGATACGATAGAGGACTCTTTGGAAAAAGAATTCGATACCTCAGATAAGTCCCCCACTAAGGAAATTGTTACGGAGGATGAAGCTTGTGAATTCCTAAAGTTGGTAAAGCAAAGCGAGTACAGAGTGATTGAACAATTGAACCAAATACCAGCTCGCATATCCTTATTGTCATTGATAATGTCATCAACATCCCATATAGCAGCTTTACTCAAGATTTTGGACCAGGCATATGTATGCCATGATATATCGGTGGAGAATCTGAATAATATAGTAGGTAATGTGGTAGCATCCAACTATCTCACCTTTACAGATGATGAAATACCGATGGAGGGTACGGGGCACACCAAGGCACTGCATATCTCTGTTAAATGCAAGGATCACGCTGTTGCAAGGGTGTTGATTGATAATGGGTCATCCCTCAATATCATGCCTAGATCGACTTTAGCTCGACTACCCGTGGATAGTTCATACATAAAGCCTAGCAACGTTCTAGTCAGGGCTTTCGATGGAACTAAAAGAGAGGTGATAGGTGATGTGGAGTTGCCAATTCAAATTGGACCAGTGACATTCAACATCGCCTTTCAAGTCATGGACATCACTCCCGCATATAGTTTGTTACTCGGAAGACCATGGATCCATTCTGCAGGAGCAATCCCGTCTTCGTTACATCAAAAGATCAAGTTCATAGTGAATGGGAAGCTAGTAGAGGTGTCTGGGGAGGACGATATCTTGATAAGCAAATGCCTTTCGACACCCTACATCGACGTCGCCGAAGAGTCAATCGAAAGCTCATTTCAAACCTTCGAGGTTGCAAGTGCGGCCTATACTACTAAAGGGCCGCAAATTTTTATACCCTGAAACTCTAAGGCAGTAATGGCAGTGGCCAGGGAAATGATAAGAAGCCATTATCAGGCGCAAAGAGGTTTAGGAAAGAATAATCAAGGAATGGCTGATTGTTTGGAACCTTTGGCAAACTACTTTCGAGTAGGATTGGGGTACCATGCTACTAGGCACGAAAGGTGGAAGATACAGCAACAAAAAAGAGAAGCCCGCCTTGCCAGGTTGGAAAATAGGGAGGTCAATGAAGATAAAAGGGAGTTTCCTCCCATAAGCAGTGCTTTCATAAGTAAGGGAAGGTTCTCGCTAAATGACGGGACGATGGTCATTTCAGTGATAGGGAAAGACGAGGGTGATCCAGGACCAAGTGACTGGGTGTCTGTTTGTGAAGGAGAGCTCCAGAATTGGAAAACTTATGATCTTCCTGTAAAAGAGTAATAATAAGCGTTAATTTCTTTAAATTATGCCTAAGGTTTAAAGAATGAAATGTTATCTGGCGCCCCTTTTCTTTTTCAATAAAAAGTTATTCAATAAAGTGCAAGTTTTCACACCTACGACCATCTTTCTTGTCTTTTCATATATCTATACCAATATTTATTATTTCTTTTTTTCTTTCTTCTTCCTTTTATGATGTGTGCATTCAGGAGCAGTGATGAGGTATTTGACAATCATGATAATTATGAACCAATTTGCAATTTTGATAATTCGGTCTATGAAATAGACTCTGAAGGAGAAATCGAGGAAGAAATCCCTACAGAAATTGAAAGGATGTTAGAAGTGGAAAAGAAAACCATGGAACCACAAGATGAGGCCCTAGAAGTAGTAAACTTGGGAACGGAAAAAGAGCCCAGAGAAGTTAAGATAAATGGAACTTTAGACCAAGACATCAAAGAAAGGCTAGCAAGCTTATTAAAGGAATATAAGGATGTGTTCGCATGGTCATATGAAGATATGCCCGGTCTAAATACAGACATTGTGGTGCATAAGTTACCGCTAAAACCTGAATCCAAACCGGTGAAACAAAAATTGAGAAAAATGAAGCCGAAAACATTGTTAAAAATAAAGGAGGAGGTGAAAAAGCAATTTGATGCTGGCTTTTTAGCGGTATCTAATTATTCAGAATGGGTTGCAAACGTGGTACCGGTTCCAAAAAAGGATGGAAAGGTAAGGATGTGCGTAGATTACAGGGATTTGAATCGAGCCAGTCCGAAAGATAACTTTCCGTTACCCCACATTGATGTATTGGTGGATAACACCGCCGGGTACCATATGTTATCCTTGATGGATGGATTTTTAGGCTACAGCCAGATCTTGATGGATATGCTAGATAGAGAAAAAATGACTTTTGTAACCCTATGGGGAACCTTCTGTTACAAGGTGATGCCATTTGGGTTAAAGAACGCGGGGGCAACATACCAAAGGGCGATGGTCACTATATTCCATGACATGATGCATAAGGAAATGGAGGTATACGTGGACGATATGGTAGCAAAATCGCGAGCAAATGAAGATCACATGGTCGTACTAAGGAAAGTCTTTGAGCGGCTCCGGAAATTTCAAATACGACTAAACCCTTCGAAGTGTGTGTTCGGCATTACTTCTGGAAATCTCCTAGGATTCATTGTGAGTAGAAGAGGGATTGAAGTTGATCCAGACAAAATTAAGGCGATACTTGAGATGCCTCCCCCAAAATCAGAAAAAGAAGTGAGAGGTTTCCTAGGGAAGTTGAACTATATAGCTCGTTTTATAGCTCAATTAACCTCGACCTGCGAGCCGATCTTCAAGTTACTAAGGAAGTGCAATCCTTGCAAGTGGAATCCAGATTGTCAAAAAGCCCTTGACAAGATAAAAGAATACTTGCAAAATCCACCGATATTGCAGCCCGTTAATCCGGATAAGCCGTTGTTGCTCTACTTAACGGTACACGATAATTCCATGGGTGCACTCTTGGGACAACATGACGAAACAAAGAAAAAGGAGCATGCAATTTACTATGTCAGTAAAAAATTCACCGACTGCGAATCCAGATATTCCCCTTTAGAAAAGACTTGTGCAGCATTAGCTTGGGCGTCTCAGAGATTGAGACATTACATGCTAAATAATACTACGTGTTTGATCTCCAGGATGGACCCGGTTAAGTTCATCTTCGAAAAACCGGCATTAACGGGAAGGTTGGCCAGGTGGCAAGTCTTATTGTCTGAATATGACATTGTATATGTGACTCAAAAGGCAATAAAGGGCTCGGTGATCGCGAATTTTCTCGCCGATTACCCCGTAGAACATGACCACCCGATGGAGGTGTCCTTCCCAGATGAAGACATTGTGGCTGTCGAGGTAGATGAAAATCCCCCTAACGTGTGGACTATGAGGTTCGATGGAGCTTCCAACGCCATAGGTCATGGGATAGGGGTAGTTTTGGTATCACCAGAAGGTCAACACTTCCCTATCACAGCAAGACTATGTTTTCAGAATACCAACAATACGGCTGAGTATGAAGCGTGCGCTTTAGGAGTCCGAGCTGCGTTAGAAATGGGAATAAAAAATTTGAAAGTTTATGGAGATTCGGCTTTAGTCATCAACCAGCTTAATGGGGAGTGGGAAACTCGAGATAGTAAACTCATCCCATACCAAGAGCATATACAAGAAATGATCAAAAGTTTCCATTTCATCAAATTTGAACATGTATCCCGATTGGAAAACCAAATGGCAGATGCGTTAGCAAACTTAGCCTCAACATTCGAACTGGAGAAATGTCAAAAACTACCGGCCATCGAGATTAAGTTGCATGAAGACCAGGCCTATTGTGGGAATATAGAGCAGAAGGCCGATGGGAAACCGTGGTATCATGATATCAAGAATTACATACAAGAGCAGATCTACCCTCAGGGGGCGACTAGTAATGATAAGAGAGCGATAAGATTGGCTACAAGTTTCTTCCTAAGCGGAGACATTTTATATAAAAGGAACCACGATACCACTTTAATCCGATGTGTATGCTATCCTTACAATCAGAAGCTAGTAGAAGAGGTACACGAAGGGTTCTGCAGAACCCACCTCGGAGGACATACTTTGGCTAGGAAAATCTTGAGGATGGGGTACTATTGGATCAAGATGGAATCTGATTGCATCAAATATGTCCGAAAGTGCCACAAATGCCAAATTTACGCAGATGACATGAACGCGCCATCCGAACAGCTTCATGTAATGGTGGCACCTTGGCCCTTTTCAATGTGGGGTTTGGATGTTATTGGGCCTATCGAACCAAAGGCTTCGAATGGCCATCGTTTCATCCTCGTTGCCATTGACTATTTCACCAAATGGGTTGAAGCTGCATCTTATGCTAGCGTAACCAAAACAGTGGTAACAAAGTTCATGAAAAACAACATCGTCTGCAGATACGGGTTACCCGAGCGCATCATTACAGATAATGAAAAGAACTTCAACAACAAAACCATGGAAGAGATGTGTATGCATTTCAAAATTAAGCATCACAATTCCACGCCTTACAGACCAAAAATGAATGGCGCTGTTGAAGCCGCGAACAAAAACATCAAAAAGATCGTACAGAAGATGGCCTTGACTTACAAAGATTGGCATGAGATGTTACCATTCGCGTTGCACGGGTACAGAACCACGGCTAGGACTTCCACTGGTCCAACTCCGTTCTCTCTAGTTTATGGTATGGAAGCTGTCTTACCCATAGAGGTCGAAATTCTGTCATTAAGGATTATGATGGAAGCAGGAATAGAGGATTCGGAATGGGCTCAAAAAAGATATGACCAGCTAAATTTCATTGAAGAGAAAAGATTGACAGCAATATGCCACGGGCAACTGTACCAAAGAAGACTGATAAAGTCATATGGTAAAAAGGTGAGACCCAGGCAGTTTCGAGAGGGGGAATTGGTGCTTAAGAAGATTATTTTAAAGAGCTTAGATCCTCGGGGGAAATGGACCCCAAAATATGAAGGTCCTTATATGGTGAAGAGGGAGTTCACGGGAGGGGCGTTAACTTTGACAAACATGGATGGCAACGAGCTGCCAAACCCCGTGAATTCTGATTCTGTCAAGAAATATTTTGCATAATTGTGCTTAGGATTGTCAAACGATTGTCAAACATCTTATTCTGGTATTTGAATAACACATGATTCTATATATATAAAAAAAATCTCTCTCTGATCCTCTGTGAATCACGAACACGCCCTATATACGTATATACTTTTAATATATAATTGCGCTCACATAAAAGAAGTCTTTCCGTTATATTCTTGTTTTCTTTTCTCTTGCATAATACTGATGAATTTTTATGAAAAAAAGAGGGGAGCATGATGCTAACGAATGCTATTACACAAAAGGGGAAGATTGTAAGATATTTCGCTTTTGCCTTAAGAACCCGAAGGGATGAAGTTTGAATGATTGAATTAGAGGCGATCGAGTTTCGGAAATTGTATTGCGCCATAATGAATGAAAGAACATTCGTAAGGGACCAGATTCCCACGATCGCCCCAACTCTAGAAGGATGATGAAGGGGAGAAGATGAGGGTCAATAGAGACCGCTTTGTGCAGCACAAGCAAGCACTTACCAATAATATAGAGGGAATCAGACTTACTTCTTAGACAATCGGGGTTCGGATAAATAAGTCCGGGGTGAATAATCCCTACTTGGGACATTCCTTCGGGCGTTCGAAGAAACTGAAAAAAAAAGAGATAAACAAAAATGAAGTAAATTTGCTTGCCATGCATCATACCACACAGAATAAAACATATGTGCGCTTTTTTCTCTCAAAACCACTGCATGCACTAGTTGCCTCTTTTAGAGTGTCTAGAATGCACGATAAATATATAATTTAAAGAAATGTCGAGTCCATATGTATCCACCATGCCATACTTTCACAAATGTATATGTCCTTGTGAAAATCATCCTCGATCAAAACCGTCCTTGCTCGACGGTATAACCCATTGGTCCAAAAGGACTATTTAGTTTTTGCAATGAGATGGATGCTTGCGGTTTAGTCGCGAAGTGGAAATTTTAGCATCCCATCTAAACTTCCTTCTATAGAATCCTCGGAGATCAAGTCTCACAATCCGATTCTGTTATTATCTTGTTATTCCCTTGAGATCTAGTCTCGCAATTCGTTTCTATTCAAGATAGAAACGTTTGTTCCATAGAATCCTCTGAGATCAAGTCTCACGATTCGATTCTACTATTATCTTGTTATTCCTTTGAGATCTAGTCTCGCAATTCGTTTCTATTCAAGATAGAAATGTTTGTTCCATAGAATCCTTTGAGATCAAGTCTCACGATTCGACTCTGTTATTTTCGATCTTGTTATTCCTGTGAAATCTAGTCTCGCAACTCGTTTCTATTCAAGATAGAAATGTTCATTCCATAGAATCCTCTGAGATCAAGCCTCACGATTCAATCCTGTTATTTTCAATCTTGTTATTCCCTTGAGATCTAGTCTCGCAATCCATTTTTATTCAAGATAGAAATGTTTATTCCATAGAATCCTCTAAGAAGTCTTACGATTCAAACTTTAATCACCTGGAACCACGGAGATCCAGTCTTGGAATCGACGACTATTTAAGATAAACAACATATTAAAAGCGTGCAAAATGTATATCTAGAGATACTTTGTATATCTTTATTGCATAAAGCTATACAAAGGGGGGCAACTGTAGATACCCATTTTGTCCGGGATAAATTATCATGTTTTTTCTGATTTCACTAGTTGAAGCCAATTTATTTCGTGAATATTTTTTATTGTGGATAGTTACTTAATAAATTAATATTTTTGCAAAAGGAAACTGAAATTATGTATATAATCCCTATAATCGGTTAAATGTTCATGTTATAAAGATTAAACCGATTAATTAGGATGTTCATTATTAATTAAAGGAATGTTATTTCTTTGATTAAATATGAATGAAATAATGTTTAATTGTATTAATAGAGTTATAGCAAAAATATGAAATAATCAAGTTATAAAATAGTAATTAATTTTTAGTTGTAAATTCTCGGTTAAGTAATTAAAAACGAAATAAAATCTATATACTAAATGTTTATGTGATGAAAATAACAAAGATGAATGAATATAATATCTTATTAAATGGCTTAAGAAATTATAAGGATCCAGAGGCCCAAATCCAAATCCAAAGCCCATAAGCAATCAATTAATATTTGAAATACACTAAACTAACTAATGGAGTTTAACACTAATTAATAAGCACTTTATGCTAAATAATTGGAAAGGGAAAATTACAAAACTAGGTTAAATGGGAGGCCCATTTACATATTAAACTCATTTACTCAACCTACTACATATCTAGACTGATTTTATGTGACTTTCCCATAATACCCCTAACCTTCCCACTTCCTCCCTTACGCGAACGTTCTCTCCCCTCTTCTCCTTGGTTGCGCGAAACGGTGGCAGCTCCTCCATTAATGATTCCAAGACTTTTGATCTTCCTATCTTCCTTTAAATTCCACGAAATCTGGTTCATTTCTCCAAATCACAATGAATTTCTCTTCTTCCTCTCTTCATCTCTTGATTCTGCAACTTCCTAATCCTAGAAAACGAAGTCATGGTTCTTCATCTTCCATTTCCTACTCGTTCGAAAAAATGGTGATTCTACGTTATTTTCATCGTTTTTCCCAGTTTATCATATTGGGTTCATCAAAAAATGTAAGTATATGCTGTTTTTTCTGTGTTTTCCCCCATAAATCCACTTAGCATATACGGTTATCGCGAGGTCTTCGGGGAGAAATTTATCGATTTCACTTCGCGAAACGCTGATTACGCGAAGTTTGCGAGGTAATTCGATAAATTTCTCTCGCAGACTCCGCGAATTCAGCGTTTCGCGAAGCTAGAGCGTCACATTTCTCCTCGCAGACTCCGCGAAATCATTGTTTCGCGAAGTCAGAGCGTCACATTCCTTGCACATTTATGTTCGCATACTTAGCGAATCGTCGTTTCGCGAAGCCAAATCTTCCTTTTTTCTGACTAACACGATTAAATTTTCCTGAAAGTGGTTGAATACGTAATATTCATTCCTGGAAGCCGGTGTGTTAGGGTGCCATGAGAGACATCCATTCAAAAACGCCTGGACTTCCATCCCTCTGTGGTTAATAATAGCCTATGTATAATGAAGTAATTTGTTAGGAGTTTATTGTGGCAATCTTAGTGAATAGTAGCCTATGTATTATGAGGTGGTTTGTTAGGAGTTTATTGTGGCAATCTTTGTTGTAAATTTTGATAATGTTATGATTTTAATGTTAGAATCTGTTGTTGTTTGCCATTTTTTTTTGTTATATACCACTTCGCGAATTAGCTATAAAACATATCCAGGCTTCGCATATGCGAATTAAATTCATCAAATAAATCAAACTCTAGCTTCGCAGGCTTCGCATATGCGAACTAAATTCATCAATTATTATGAACATTAGCTTCGCAGGCTTCGCATAATATGGAATTTGCGAAGTCAGATGGGAGGGAACAAGACACGCGTAAATATTGAGAGTATTATGGAAAAGTCACACAAAATCAATCTAGATATGCAGTAGGTTGAGTAAATTGGTTTAATATGTAAATGGTCCTCCCATTTGACCTAGTTTTATAATTTTCCCAATTGAAAAATCTGCCTATATAAAGAGGCTGGTGGACCCAAAAGGGTGACAGCCCCAAAAGGGGGAGAAAAAAAAGGAGGTCATTTAGGAAAGAGACAGCTTCTTCTCTAAAAGACAGCTTCTCCTCTCTTGCTGATCTTCCAAAAAGGTAAGATCATCATTTCCTTTTTTTCTTTGTCAACCCACTTTCTGTTACATTTATTACTGTATATTTCCCTTTTTGTGTTTTTTGTCAACCTACTTCATCTCTTCTTGTTACTGCTTCCTTTTTTTCCAAAAGTAGAAATTCTTGACCATTAAAACCTTAATGGTTCTGTCTCTAGGTTCTAAAGACAAAACCATTAAGGTTTCCATTAATGGTCTCAGATCTATATCCTTAATAAAAAAAGAAGGAAGCTTTAATGTCCAAACATCAAGGGAAGGGCATTTAAAGACCTTTTTCTGGTTTCCAGGTTCTGGAAACCAAACAAAAGGCCTCAAAAATGCAGAAGATCTAAGAAATCTGGAAAATATACCTATTTTCCAGATTTGAAAGAATCTCCTAAGATGTCTAAACACTAAAGTTTCTTCCTTTCACTTTTTACACCACTCTGGATTCTTTAACTAAACCATGAATAAAAAATAAAAACAGAGACTTTATAAAGGTAGAGCCTTTTTTTTTGCAGTGAAAACACACTGGATCCTAAAAGATGGAAGGTTTATAAAAAATGACTCTTTTATTACAATGAAAACCCTAAGACCCCATAAAGGTGGAAGCTTTATAAAAAAATGACTCTTTTATTACAATGAAAGCCCTAACACACCAAAACCAAGAGTAGCAATACAACTTTAATAAAAAAGAAACCCTTTTTACAGTAACCCCCAAATTCGAAAAATCCAGGTATCAACTTCCAAAAGGATAAGCCTTTTTTTTTTAGCAGACACTTTCATGTAAACACCAGATTCAGGGAACCATAGACAAAAATAAATTACAAACTAGCAAGGAGACAAATTTCTTCATTAATAAATCTGGAAAACCCCATAAATGTCATCAGGATACAAGTTGAGCACAATATTCGTAACAAAAAAACATAAGTAACCATCCCCGCGTCCTCTGGTCCGTAACAAGTTAATGAGTCGCCAAGATCTGCATCCCGAGCTCTAGGAACTCAGAAAAACACGAGAAAAAGTTAAGAGACGGGGAAGGAACGAAAATAAACAAAAAAATATATCTCAGACATGATTTACCTTAGGAGAAACCAGATCGGGGGTGGATCGGACCTCTAAGGAGCCGAGCGACGGCCGTCCACCTATAAACTCCTTAAACGGCACGGATCAGAAGCGGTTCAGCTCTGTTTCACCTGCAAACACAAAAAAATGGCCATCAGAACGACACACTCGAAACAAGAAAGAAAAGAAAGGGAATAGGGGGAAAAAGCGAGGACTTACCATGGATTAGCCGCGGACGGACAGATCGAAGCGGATCTGCGCAAAACGCGAGGGAGATCCAGCGCTCCGGCTTCGAAACGGAAGACGGAGAGAAGGAGGGGGACGCTCCGTTGCTATCGGGACGACGGCGACTCCACCGTCGGCAGAGCAAAGAGGCGGCGGAGCAAGCCCAGGCGGAGATCGCAACTCCTGGCGAAGGGAAAAGAGAAAGAGAAAGGGGGGAAGCTGCACAACGAAAATTGAAGATAAAACCCTAAAAACTCAAATATATACCCTACTATTTTAGATTCCCAAATTACCCTTGCGAAATCCCACATTGCTCCTTTCTTTTTTCTATAATTTGTGAATTCGGCCCCCCATCATTCTAACTGTTTAGATCAAGTCCCTCTGTATTGCATTTTGACCCCTCCTAATTACATTTCGCCCCCTCCCTGTTTATTTAGTTCTCCAATTCGACTCTTTTCATTTTTGTTTGTTTCAATTCAACCCCTCCTAATTACATTTCGCCCCCTCCCTGTTTATTTAGTTCACCAATTTGACTCTTTTTATTTTTATTCTTCAATTTAATTCCCCCCCCATGTTACCTTTAATTTCCTTTGTTAATCCAAATTGTAATTAAATCCCTCATGTTTTAATTAGGTCCCTGATTATTTGAGTTAAGCTAGATTAGGCCCTCTTTTAATTGTCTAAAATTCTAATTTAACCTTCCAATCCCTTTTAATTCATTTCTAATTTGGACCCTTCACTACTTAATTTCATATTACTTACATCGCTTAACCAATTTATTTTCACGTAACATATGTGTTATATCATTAGTAAAATATCATTTGTTTTCATATGGTTAAATTTAATCTACCTTTTTCTTTTACGAAAAATTAAACGACTTGATTTATGGCTCTATGGCATAGGGATATAAACCAAACGTGTACACTATAAAGTTAAGATGAATCGATTTATATCTTTATGTCATAGAGGTATAAAAACGATAATAAAAAAAATAAAACTTAATTAACGCGGAATGTTTCCATTTATATGTATGTGCTACAAGGGTATAAAAAAATGAAAAAGGTAACGAGATAGTTCGTAGTTCTATATTATAGAAATAAGAATCAAACGGTACTAAATAAACGAAAACTGAACGAGTTAATTCACAGTTCTATGTTATAGGAATATGAATTAACCGTCACCCAAATTATATAAAATTAAACATGTTAATTCGTAGTTATATGTTATATAAATGCGAATTAAATGTTTGTCCAAATTATTAAAATTAAAAGGATATAATTAATGATTTAACGTTACATAAATATTAAATACCTACGACATTAATCATGTAATTAAATTATATGTCGTTATTATATTATGAAAGTACAAATAAAACTGAGATAAATCAAACAAATTTAACACAAAAACCACATCTTTTTAGTACCAATATTTGGGCGGGATAGGGTGATTAATCAAGTTTTTCTTCCCTACACGTAACCGACAAACGAATCAAAAATCTCTATTTCGCAGACCCCCCTTATCCCTTAAAATTCAACCATTTCTGGTGTCCAATCACGCCTTAATTCTGATTGGTGGCGACTCTAAAAAATAGTTTTAACCAGAAAAAACGATTAAACGATTTAGCTTCCGGCGTTCGTGCTCGAAAAATCCGGTAGCGACACATGATTAAGGGACAATTAAATTTAAGTGCTTTGATTTAATTGTACTAATATGTTTGTTCAATGTTGAGTATAAATATAAATACAAATGGAAATAAAAAGTAAGACAGGACGAAGTCAGCATGAGAATACAGCACAAGCTGAGTGGAGTGTAACTCAGCGTGATAGAAGATCTTCAGAATAGAAGCCTAAAGATCAAACAAATCAACGAAGCTGAGTGGAACGCAACTCAGTACCAAAAGTAGAAAAGTCTTCTTGAGAACTGTCGTGCAAAACGAAGCTGACCATGGAAGCTGAGTAAAAGAGAACTCAGTATCTGAATTGACAACAATCAAAGACAACGACTATCAAAGTCAAGCTGAGTGATCTTCAGGACATCGTGAATGATCCGTTCACTAAAAGACAAGATCCGACAACTGTCTGCACCAATCCAGAACCTTGGAATTACGCAAAAGCCAATTTCGAGATGCATGGGTCAACTGTTCTGTTGCTAAAAGACAAACTGGCACAAAAAGACGAAACCTGCGAGAAGAAGACAACCCTAAGGACTGCTGAATTCAGACGACAGAATTGGCCTGCAAAACTGAAGCTGACCAGAACTTGTCTCAAAAAGGAGCCGTTTGGATCAACGGACAAATCCAATATTCAAATCATTTCTGCTTCAGACCTTAACTATAAAAGGACATGATCATTCTTCGATCATAAGCCGATCATAACAAGAACAAAAAGAGTATACATACAAAGCACACAAAAACCAAAAGAGATCTTACACCAAATTTCTATTCTTGTGTAAAAGTTAGATTGATTTTATGTAATCATCTAAAGTGTTCTTCATCCGAAAAGAACAATTTGTATCAATTGTAAAATTGAGAGTGTTGTGCTGAGTACTCGGTGTTGAGTGCTTAGTGATAGAGAAATCTAGATGTTTGGTTATAGCACTTAGTAGGAGTTGAGTAGACGAATAGAGGACGATACTCTTGCATATTCAACTGCCTTGTAAACGGTTTGTGCTCTACCTTTAAAGAGCTTAGTATTGGATTTAAAAAGCCCGGAGGGATTCTGGGGACTGGACGTAGGCGGAGAGGCCGAACTAGGATAAGTCGTGCTGAGTAATCTCTAACTCTCTCTCTCAATATATATATATATATATATATATATATATATATATATATATATATATATATATATATATATCTGTATGTGTTGCTTGTTATATTTACTCGGCATATAAATTGTTTAAAGTGACATTGAGTAAATAAGAGTGCTGAGTTGGAAGCTGACCACAAAAGTGTCAATTCCCAACTCATATGTAAAATAGTTCTAGTCAACATCTGACTAAAGCTGTCTTACACTACAATCGGCCGTGCTGACCAAAACTGAGTTAACAAACTCAAGAAAATATATTAAGTCAGCTTAATTAAAACGAAAAAAATTATATTAGTTCCTAACCCCCCCCCTTTGGAACTAATCACACGGGACCAACAAATACTACGATTGATACAAGATTGTTCTTTTTCAGACAAAGAACACTTTAGATGATTACAAAGAAAATCACTCTAGCATTTACACAGGAATAGAAATTTGGTGTAAGATCTCTTTCTTGTATTGATGTGCTTTTGTATGTATGCTCTTATTCTCTTTTTGTTTTCACAATCGGCTAAGGATCCAAGAAGTGTACTTGTCCTTTTATAGTTGTATTCTGAAGACTTGTTCATTTGAATTCTGGATTTGTCCGTTAAATCCAAACAGCTTCTTTTTGCGACAAGGCTCTGGTCAGCTTCAGATTTGCAAGCCAATCATGTCGTCTGAATTCCGCAGGCGTCAGGTTTGTCTTCTTCTCGCAGGTTTCGTCTTCTTGTGCCAGTTTGTCTTTTAGCAAAAGAACAGTTGACCCATGCATCTCGAAATTGGCTTTTGCGTAATTCCAAGGTTTCTATTATTGGTGCAGATAGTTGTCGGAGCTTGTCTTTTAGCAAATGGATCATTCGCGTTGTCCTGAAGATCACTCAGCTTGACTTTGATAGTCGTTGTCTTCGATTATTGCTAATTCAGATATTGAGTTCTCTTTTACTCAGCTTCCATGGTCAGCTTCATTCTGCAAGACATAGTTCTCAAGAAGACTCCTCTACTTTTGATGCTGAGTTCCGTTCCACTCAGCTTCGTTGATTTGTTTGATCTTTGAGCTTCTGTTCTAAAGATCTTTTATCATGCTGAGTTACACTCCACTCAGCTTGTGCTGTATTCTCATGCTGACTTCATCATGTCTTACTTTTTATTTCCATTTGTATTTATATTTATACTCAACATTGAACAAACATATTAGTACAATTAAATCAAAGCACTTAAATTTAATTGTTCCTTAATCATGGATTAACTTAAATAATTTTGTCAAATCAAAATCATGTGGAAAGGTGTTTCAACAAACTCCCCCATTTTGATGTTGGCAAAATATTTAGTTGATGGAACTCAGCATTGAGATTCCCCATGATTGAGATTTTCTTTATGCTTCTGAAATTACTCCCCCGTAAGGGTTGCATCTATTGACTTAATTTAATTCTAAACTTGAGTAGAATTAAGGTATGCTTATACTGACTTAGTTCAATTCTAGACCTTCCATGATCTAATTCAAATGAGCCTAGGTCAGCTTTCAGAAGAGGTCAATGTGTGGAATATGTTTTTACTCAGTTTTGATACATGGTTAGTTTGATATCAGAGTTATGGGAAAACATTATTAGAGCAGATGTATCAAGTCTTCGTGTGTACTGAATATATTCCTTTTTCTTTTGTTTGTTCAATTTAAGACAGATCAACATTATACGTAAGTAAGCATCACATAAGATCAGTCAATTTGAATAAGAGATGCATAAGTTTATAGATAGTCAGCAAGACAAAGTATGTCAGATAAGGAAAACACAAAAAGGATTACAAGTCAAAAATAAAAACTAGCGAATCTAGCCAAACTATTTCTTCCTATTGACTTGGGTAGGATTAACTTTGCCTTTTCCCTTTTGTTGCTGCTGACTACTAGATGCGCCTCCTGTTTCCCTTGAGTGGTGCTGAGTTCTATCAGCTTGTTCTTTCTCCCCCGTTTTGCCAGCATCGGGCGGAGGAGGAACGAAAGTGTCGTTGAGAGCAGCACGAGTTAATCGTACGGAATACGCCTTAAGCCTTTTCGTGCTCTCACTTAGGCCATCAAAAACAGGAACACCATCGTCCAAGACAAAACCGGGAATCCTGATAGAGGCACTGAGCATACTCAATATGTATTCTTGGGATTTTCCTACCCATGTGATAGTGTCAGTCATCATGGTATAAGCTTGATGATACATCTTAAGCAAAGCCGAATCATATAACTGACGTTGAGCATTCGTGTGGTGCACATGTTTGAAGGTGGCTCGGGAGTATTGCAAAAGTTCGTTCGTCTTGAGTTGGTCAGTTTCCATTTCTTCCTTGCTCAAGTTGAGTAGGCGGACTGCCTCACTTATTTGCTCAATGGAACACTAGGACGAAGAGGAGATTAACTCACGCGCTTTGGTCTGCTCAGTGTTTAGCTGGGTAAAGAGTTGATGAACCTCAGCTGAGGTTGCATACATTGAGTTCACAGCTGACAAGTTATTGAGTTGACCCTGGAGAGAGTTCATATGATTTACCATTGTCAGCTGGAGTTCAGCCAGCTTCACGATAGATTCCTGCTTGGGTTGTTGAGATTGGAGAGATTTCATGACACTCAGAAGATCCTTAAGACCTTTGATTTCAGTCAAGAGCTGAGTGACAGAGGAAAGTTGAGTTGGCTCAACATGAACAGACCCAGCGGCTTCGGCATTGGATGGATGAATATCCTGAAGTAGTGCTTGAGCTGAGTCAATGATTCGGCGTCCAGACTCAATAGCATGCAAGTATGCGTAGGGTTCATCATTTTGTGGCCCAGATGCCGGAATATGAGTAGCACCTTGTGTTTGGTGCTGTCCAGAAGCAAATGTGCCAGCGAGGTCAGCGGCTGGACTTTTATTCAGATTAGGAGCTGACTAGTTTGCGTTCTGTCTTAACGGATTTGGAAGAGGTTGATCTGTAGAGTTATTCACTTGCTCAGTGTCAGGTGGAATTGGAGTTGGAGATTGAGGAATTTCAAAGCTGACTCGAGCAGACTTTTCATGCGCTTGACCAGCAGGAACTTCAAGCACTTGCTTGGTAAGGATTGAATTTTCTAGAGTCTTGGGATCGGCTTGTTCCTCAGCTTGAGAAACAGAGGCTTGCTTTTTCTGGAGTTCCCTTGGAGAAGGCTCAGTGGGATTGGAGAAGAATTTGAATTTCATGTCAGAGAGATCAGTGATGGGATCCCGTAGAGGAGAATCATCCAGAAGGTCAATAATTGGAGATTTATGAGCCTTTTTCTTGAGTCGCCTTAATTTCTTAGCCTTTGGAGGAGAGGGGTCAGCTTGAATAGGGTCAAGAGATTCAGAAGGTGAATTTACCCCTAGGTCAGCATGATCCTTTGCTGTTGGGTCAGCTTGTTCTTCAACCTGCTCAGCAGCCACTGTTACATGTTGCTCAACATCTGCTATTTCCTCTGTGTCAAGCTGACTTCCTAGATTACCCAACTCTTCTTCTTGGTCAGCAGGTGGTTTTTTGAGATCAATTCCTTGGCTTCTCACAAAGTGTGAGTCTTCAGAAATCACCGAGGCAAGAGGGGGTGCATCTATAGGGTTCAACCCAGATGAAATCTTTTTCTTCTTTCGTAGGGGCTGCTCGGGAGTGTCTTCTTTCTCTTCTTCCTCAGGCTCAACTTACCTCTTTTGTTTTTTTGCTGACTTAGGTTCTTCCTGACCTTGTTCAGCTTCAGCTTTCTTTCCTCTGGACACAAACCGAATCTTTTTCGGGGCAGCATCAGTGTCTTTGGAAGAGGTTTGAATTGCTTTCCTCTTTCTATCAGTGCGACCTTGCTTTACTTTCTTCCCTTCTCTGGTCAGCATGCCCTTTGTTTCCTTAACCGCAGCCCCCTTTCCTTTCTTAGGCACAATGGGCTGGTCGAAGGCCAAACCGAACAGTATTCCGGCTGTAATCTCTGTACCCCAAACGTTGATTTCCTCTACTAGGCTTACTCGATAGTCTTGGAGGATTTTGGTGATTAGGGAGCCTAGCCTAAGGGTGCCAGTACTACGTTGGAAGACACCGATTAGAAAAACCGGCATGTTGAGTGGCTGGTAGGTCAGCATATGCCAGATGAAGCATTGCTCAAAGTTGGACGATGAGGATGTAGAGTTGACCTTTGGGAATAGAAAGTTCGTCAAGATGTAATGGGCCATTTTCTGATTCTGACCCATGGAAATACTAGCAATTTCCCCTACATGACCGGCGGGTTTGCAAAACTCGGTGGGATACTCAATTTTGGTGTGGTCATTTGTTGTTCTGAGTTTGGTTCCGCTATTGGTCAGCTTGAGCAACTTAGCGAGATAGGTGGGATTGACGAAGATTTCCTTTCCCTTGACCTTTGTGACCATGTAGTCCCGATCATCATCAGCGGCTCGCAGATTGGCATAGAATTCTTTTACTAGTTCTGGGTAGGTGGGTTGTCGAATAGAAAAGAGCTCGCCCCAACCATTTTTAGAGAACCATTGGGAATGGTCAACCTTGTATCCCCTGACACTCTCGTAGACCAGTGAGTAGGTTCTTTCTATCGGTTTCTTCCCCTTATCCTTTTTCTGTTTCTTTTTCGACGAAGTTGTAAGGTCAGCGCGGGGGTTCTTTTTCGGAGTTTGGTCATGCTGACCATGTTCTTGAGACTTGGTGGGAGTCTTGCTATATTCCTGCTGAGCAGGAGATGGAGGGTGTTCATCGGAGCGGTTGTCGTCGTAACCGGCACCAGAGATATTTTGTGAATCGTTAGACATGATTCTTAGAAAGATTTTTGGAATTTTAGATGGAGAGAGATTGATTTCCAGACATTTCAAGTGTAAAGAGGTAGAAGTGGGAATTCATCCACTATTTATAGGGGTGTCGAATTGATCTGAATCGTTGAGGTGGCGGTTTTGACCTCGAGATAATCAACTGACAATGATTCTGGCATTTATGACACAATCGGCGCATGTGTCTCTTAATTATTGTGATTACGTCATCCTAGGTATCTATTTAATACGCGTTCCAACATTAATTGTGCAACGGATCTTTTACTCAGCGTTAAGAATTTTAAACGTTTAAAATTTTGAGTAGTCAGTTTTACGTAGAAGAATTATTCGTGTGCTTAGTAACTTAGCTTAAGATAATCACTCAGCATGTAAGTCTACTCAGTATGAAGTGATTTTATATTATGTTTGACTCAGCATGCCAAAAGTTACTAATTTAGCATAAATCACCCAGCATGGTAATCACTCAACATTCAATTTAAACATAGAATTTTATTGAAGAGGATTAGACATACTGATTGCTTCCCTTAGTATGTTAAATTGCTCACGAGCCAGAGGCTTAGTGAAGATATCCGCAAGTTGTTCATCTGTTGGAACATAGGTCAGCTTGATCTCACCCTTGAGTACAAGATCTCTGATGAAGTGATGCCTTATGCTAACATGCTTCATCCTGCTGTGTTGGATTGGATTTTTAGATAGGTCAATGGCACTCTTGTTGTCACATTTGACCTCTATTGTTTCTGTTTTGACTCCATAATCCTCCAGCTGTTGCTTAATCCACAGGACTTGGGCCACACAACTTCCAGCAGCAATGTACTCAGCTTCAGTTGTAGACAGGGCTACTGACGATTGCTTCTTACTGAACCAAGATACTAGACAGCTTCCTAGGAAGTGACATCCTCCTGAAGTGCTTTTACGTTCTAGCTTATCTCGTCCATAGTCAGCGTCAGTGTATCCAATGAGTGTGAAGTCATTTGTATTTGGATACCATAAACCTGCATTAACTGAGCTCTGCAAATATCTGAAAATTCTTTTTACAGCTATAAGATGAGATTCTCTGGGGTCAGCTTGATATCTTGCACAATAACATACTGAGTACTGAATGTCAGGTCTACTAGCAGTAAGATAAAGTAGAGAGCCTATCATACCTCGATATAGCTTGCTATCTACTGACTTACCTTTCTCGTCAGCGCAGAGGACATTGTCAGTACCCATTGGGGTTGATATGGGCTTACATTCTTCCATATCAAATTTTTTTAACATTTCTTTGGCGTACTTGGATTGACTAATGAAGATGTCGTTCTTCCCTTGCTTGATTTGTAAACCAAGGAAGAATTTGAGTTCCCCCATCATAGACATCTCGAACTCAGTTTGCATCTGTTTACTAAATTCTTTGCACATAGATTCGTCAGTAGCACCAAAGATTATATCATCTACGTAGATTTGTGCCAGCAGGGTATTTTTACCCTTTTTCTTAATGAACAAGGTTGTGTTAGCTTTGCCTCTAACATAATTCCTGGTCAGCAAGAAGTTGGTCAACCTCTCATACCAAGCTCTTGGAGCTTGTTTCAGCCCATATAGGGCCTTCTTGAGTTTATAAACGTGGTTTGGAAATTTTGGATCTTCAAACCCTGGAGGCTGACTAACATATACCTCTTCGTTTATAAAGCCATTAAGAAAAGCACTTTTAACATCCATTTGATATAGTTTAAATTTCATATAGCTTGCATAAGCACACAATATTCGTATAGCCTCTAACCTAGCAACATGAGCGAAGGTCTCACCGTAGTCAATGCCTTCTTACTGACTATATCCTTAGGCTACAAGTCGGGCTTTGTTTCTGACCACATTGCCTTGCTCATCTAGTTTATTTCTAAAGACCCACTTAGTTCCTATGGTCTTTTGATTCCTAGGTTTTGGTACTAAATCCCATACCTCATTTCTTTTGAATTGATCAAGCTCCTCTTGCATATCATTGATCCAATGTTCGTCGTGCTCAGCTTCTGAGAAATTCTTTGGCTCTTGCACTGAGACGAATGCAACATTTCCGAGATACTTTCTAAGTTGATCTCTGGTCATCAGCTTATTGTCAGCGGCATCAAGAATGGACTTCTCCGAATGTCCTCTTGGAATTTTTATTTCTTTGGGTAATGTTGAGTTGTCTGGAATAGGTGTTTCTACAATGTCTGCAGGAGTAGATTGGTCAGCAAAGGTAATTTCGGTTTCGTTTTTACCTTTGGTCAGTCCTTGTACTAATGACTCAGCGGCTCCTGTTTGGTCAGCGGAAGCTGAGCTTGGTTCATCTTCGGAGGACTGAGTTGTCTTTCCTGCAGGGTCAGTTTCATCGAACTCTACATGGACAGACTCTTCTACAACTTGAGTTCGTTTATTATACACCTTATACGCTTTACTGTTAGTTGAGTACCCTAAAAAGATCGCTTCGTCAGCTTTCTCATCAAATTTTGCAAGGTTATCTTTTGTATTTAGTATAAAACATTTACACCCAAAGGCACGAAAGTAGCCAATGTTGGGCTTTCGGCCTTTCCAAAGTTCATATGGGGTTTTCTTAAGAATAGGTCTAACTAAAGCCCTATTGAGTATATAGCATGCTGTGTGGACAGCTTCACCCCAGAAATACTTTGGAAGCCTATTTTCGCTCAGCATTGTCCTAGCAATTTCAACTATTGTTCTGTTCTTCCTTTCAACAACCCCATTTTATTGAGGTGTCCTAGGAGCAGAAAAGTTATGGTCAATGCCACTGACTTCACAGAATTCATCAAACTGTTGGTTTTTGAATTCTCCGCCATTGTCACTTCTAATATGAGCTACTCTGTGGTCTTTGTCATTTTCAAGCTTTTTAATCAATGTTGTGAACATCTCAAATGTTTCATCCTTGCTACTCAGCAAGATGATCCAAGTATACCGAGAGAAATCATCTACAATGACTAAGGAGAATTTCTTACCGCCCAAGCTGAGTGGCTGGACAGGTCCGAAAAGGTCCAAATGTAGTAATTCCAATGGTCTCTTGGTTGAGACAATGTTTTTAATTTGAAAAGACTTTTTCGTTTGTTTACCTTGCTGACAAGTATTACATAATTGATCTTTTTCAAATTTCAATTTGGGCAATCCCTCAACTAGTTGCTTTCTAGCTAATTTGGCAAGGAGGTCCATGCTCACATGACCAAGTCTCCTATGCCATAGCCAGGAGTTATCCTCTTTAGATACTAAGCATATATTTTTTGAAAGTTGTTTTTCTAAACTCAACATATATACGTTGTCAACACGAGGGGCAGTTAAAATCAAATTGTTTGTTTTTCCCTCGAGTATCCGACACTGGGTAGCATCAAATATAACCTGTCTACCGCTATCACAGAGCTGAGCTACGCTCAGTAGATTGTATTTGAGACCCTTAACTAAGGAGACTGACTCAATAGTGGGATTACCTCCGATAGTACCTGATCCTACTATCTTTCCCTTTTTATTGTCTCCAAAGCTTATGTTTCCACCTCGTTTAAGCTCAAGTGTGATGAACTGAGTTTCATCACCAGTCATATGCCTCGAGCATGCGCTGTTAATATACCAAAGCTTTGACTTCTCCACGCACCTCAGGCTCACCTGCATTTTTAATCATTCATCTTTAGGTACCCAATTCTTTTTGGGTCCTCGTTTGTTAGCATAGACAGGTGCAAAGTCATGTTTTAATTTGTGACGGCATACTTTTATGGTGTGGCCTTGTTTACCAAAGAAGTCACAATGAGTTACCCTTTTAGGGTGACTTTGTTTTTGGTCAGCACCATTATGCTGAGCATGCCAACATACCTTAGTGGTATGTCTTTTCTTTCCGCAGACGTCACATTGGACAATCCGCTTGTTATACCAACACACATCTGTTGTGTGTCCCATTTTTCCACAACCGTCGCACTGAGTGAACTGTCTGCGCTGGACAGTACCTGAGTACTCATCATGGGATTTGGTTTAACCTTTTATTTGGTTCTGTAGGTTTGTGACATCCTTTCTCAGTTTCTTTGAATCTGATTGGACCTCCGAGACAAACTTGTGCATAATTTCTATGTTGCTATGCAAAGTTGAGTTGTCTTGGAGAAGATATCGAAGGTCACTAAGTTTGACCTCTTCGATCTCGTCACATCGCCTGCTGAGTGCCTTTATTTTCTTGTTACACTTTTTAGTCAGTGTATATAAATCACTCAGGGCGTTAATCATTTCATTTCTAAGCAAGTGTAAGGATGTTACCTCATTTCAGTACTCCTCCTGTTCAGATTCTTCAGAGAGGTCAGCTTGCTCAGATCGAGTGTGGTCAGCAGCATCATCGGCCATGAAGCATATGTTTGCTGACTCGGTGGCATCAACTTCAGATGATGTTGACTCATCGCTGTCACTCCATGTGGCCACCATTGTCTTTTTGCTTCCCTTCTTTTCTTTCTTCAGATTAGGGCATCTTGACTTAATGTGCCCAGTTTGATGGCACTCAAAGCACGTGACAGGCTTGGAGCTGTCCTTTTTGTACTTCTCACTGGACTCAGCTTTGTACCTATCGCCTCTTCTGAATGGCCTCTTGCTGTTCTTTTCATTTTTTCTGAACAGCTTCTTCATCTTCCTTGTGAACATGGCCATTTCCTCATCATCCGATGAGTCAGCTTTCATGACAAGTGATTTTTGTTTCTTATCTTCTGACTTTTCTTTTGCTTCAAAATTTTACATAGAGATCTCATGAGTCAGCAGAGATCCGATCAGCTCGTCATATTTGTATGTGGTCAAGTCTTGAGCTTCTTCCACAGCCGTTTTCTTAGCTTGCCAGCTCTTAGGTAAGCTTCTCAAGATTTTCTTCACCTGTTCTTCTTCAGTGAAGTTCTTGCCGAGTCTCTTCAGCTCATTTATGATGTTGGTGAATCTAGCGTTCATTCCAGAGATGTCCTCATTGTCGTTCATCTCAAACAGCTCGTATAATCTCATATGTTGGTTCACCTTTGATTCTTTGACCTTGCTTGTACCTTCATAGGTTACTTCAAGCTTTTTCCAAATCTCCTGTGCTGACTTGCAACCTGAAATCTTATTGTATTCTGCAGCGTCCAGCGCACAATGAAGCATATTGATAGCCGAAGCATTATTTTGTAGTTTCTTAAGGTCATCTTCTGACCATTCAGTTTCACTCTTGACAATTTTCTCATTGTCAACAGTTTTATAAGGCACATATGGGCCTTGAACTATTGCAAGCCATGCACTCATATTTGTGGATTGAATAAAGTTCTTCATCCTATTCTTCCAAAACGTATAATTAGATCCAAAGAATAGGGGAGGCCGACTAATTGATAATCCCTCAGGGAGTATCTGTGTTGTTTGGTTCCCTGGAAGGAAATGAGTGCTGTTCTCAGCCATTTATCGGGATCAGCTCAAGATAGTTATATTTTTGAGTAGTGAGCTATTCAGCTCTGATAACACTTGTTGGTCCCTTGTGATTAGTTCCAAATGGGGGGGGGGGGGGGGGTGGGGGGGGTTAGGAACTAATGTAACTTTTTTGCTTTAATTGCACTGACTTAATTTAATTCTTTGAGTTTCGCAACTTAGTTTTGGTCAGCGTGGCCGAGTGAGGCGTAAGACATCTTTAGTCAATTTATATACTGAGTAAAGATAACAAGCAACACATACATACATATATATATATATATATATATATATATATATATATATATATTGAGAGAGTTCAGAGATTAATCAGCACGACTTATCCTGGTTCGGCCTCTTCGCCTACGTCCAGTCCCCAGAGTCCCTCCGGACTTTTTAAATCCAATACTGAGCTCTTTAAAGGTAGAGCACAAACCGTTTACAAGGCAGTTGAATATGCAAGAGTACCTTCCTCTATTCGTCTACTCAACTCCTACTAAGTGCTATAACCGAACACTTAGGTTTCTCTACCACTGAGTATTTACAACCAAACACTCAATACAATTCTCTCAACAATACAATTGATACAGAGTTGTTCTTTTTCAGACAAAGAACACTTTAGATGATTACAAAAAATCACTCTAGCATTTACACAAGAGATCTCTTTTTGTTTTTATGTGCTTTTTGCTTGTATTTTTCTCTCTTGTATTTTCTGTAATTCGGCAATGATTCAAGAGGTATGCTTGTCCCTTTTATAGTTGCAATCTGAAGATAAAATCATTTGAATTTGATTTGTCCGTTGAATCCAAAACGGCTCTTTTGGGAGACAAGGCTCTGATCAGCTTCAGGCTTGCAGGCCAATCCTGTCGTCTGATTTCCTCAGGTGCCAGGCTTGTCCTTTTCTTGTAGTTTTGTCTTCTTGTACAGGTTTCGTCTTTTAGCTAACGGACGTTTGACCCATGCATCTCGAAATCATTTCTGTGTGTAATTCCGAGGTTCCTATTATTGGTTCAGACAGTTGTCGGACTTGTCTTTTAGCTAACGGATCATTGGTGCTGTACTGAAGATCACTCGGCATAACTTTGTTATTCGTTGCCAATTCAGATACCGAGTTCTCTTTTGCTGAGCTTCCATGGTCAGCTTCGTTCTACAAGACATAGTTCTCAAGAAGATTTTTCCACTTTTGATGCTGAGTTCCGTTCCACTCAGCTTCATTGATTGACTTGATCTTTAAGCTTCTGTTCTGAAGATGACTTATCTTCTCTTAAGCTGAGTTCCACTCTACTCAGTTTGTGTTGTGATCTCATGCTGACTTCGTCCTGTCTTACTTTTTATTTCTATTTGTATTTATATTTATACTCAACATTGAACAAACATATTAGCACAATTAAATCAAAGCACTTAAATTTAATTGTCTCTTAATCATGGATTATTTTGTCAAATCAAAATCTCGTGGAAAGGTGTTTCAACAAACTCCCCCATTTTGATGTTGGCAAAATATTTAATTGATGGAACTCAGCATTGAGATTCCCCATGATTGAAATTCTTATTATGCTTCTGAAATTACTCCCCCGTAAGGGTTGCATCTATTGACTTAACTTAACTCTAAACCTTCTAAGATTTAATTGAGTAAAATTAAGGCATGCTTATACTGACTTAGTTCAATTCTAGACTTTCCAAGATCTAATTCAGATGAGCCTAGGTCAGCTTTTCAGAAGAGGTCAATGTGTTTTAACTCAGTTTTGATACATGGTTAGTTTGATAACACAGTTATGGGAAAACCTTTTCAGAACAAATGTATCAAGTCTAATGTGTACTGAGTTTATTTCTTCTTTTGTTTGTTTGTTCAGTTAAGACAGATCAGCATTAAGCACAATACTTAAGTAAGCAACACATAAGATCAATCAATAAAAGATGCATGATTTTATATAGTCAGCAAAGCAAAATACGCAAGATAAGGGAAACATATAAAAAAAATTACAAGTCAAGAATAAGAACTAGCAAACTAGACTAGCCAGACTATTTCTTCCTATTGACTTGGACTTGGGCAGGATTGACTTTGCCTTTTCCCTTTTGCTGCTGCTGACTTCCAGAGGCTTCTCCTGTGTGCTGAGTTCGATCAGCTTGTTCTTTCTCCCCCGTTTTGCCACCATCAGGCGGAGGAGGAACGAAAGTGTCGTTGAGAGCAGCACGAGTTAACCTCACTGAATAAGCCTTAAGACTTTTCGTGCTTTCCCTTAACCCATCAAAAACTGGAATTCCATCATCCAATGTATCACGAGGAATTCGGATGGAGGCACTGAACATACTGAGTATATACTCCTGGGATTTTCCAAGCCATGTGATTGTGTCAATCAGCTGGGCATAGGCTTGATAGTACATTTTAAGCAGACCCGAATCATTAAACTAACGTTGAACGTTTGTGTGACACACATGTTTGTAAGTTGCCTGAGAGTATTGCAACAGTTCGTTTGTTTTGAGTTGGTCAGTTTCCATTTCCTCCTTACTCAAGTTGAGTAGACGGATGGCTTCGCTAATTTGTTCGACCGAACATTGAGAAGTTGAGGAGATTAGCTCGCGAGTGCCGGTCAGCTCAGAGTTCAACTTGGTAAAATTTTGATTCAACTCAGCAGAGGTAGCATAGCCCGTGTTGACCGCAGAAAGAGTATTAATTTGGCCTTGAAGGGAATTCAAGTGATTCACCATCATTAACTGCAGTTCGGCCAGCTTGACGATGGATTCTTGCTTGGGTTGCTGTGTTTGGACCGTTGCCATTACACTTACCAGATCTTTGAGACCATTGATCTCATTGAGGAGCTGAGTGATAGATGAGATTTGGGGTGACTCAATATTAGCAGACCCAGCAGCATCGGCATGAGAAGTATTCAAATCCTGAAGGATAGTTTGAGCGGAGTCAATAATGCGACGTCCGGACTCAGTAGCATGAAGATAGGCATATGTTGTTTCAAGAATTGACTCAGTTGCCGGAATTCTGGTGGAAGCAGAGGGGCCAGCTTGGTTAACAACTGGACTTTGATTAGCAGCAGGAACTGACTGCTCAATATTCTGCGATATTGGATGGGTAGGAGGTGGATCATCACAGATATTGACCTGCTCAGTGTTGGTTTGAGTTGGTGCAGGAGGAGTTAACTCAGGCTGAGCAGGATTTTCCTTAGCATGCTTTTCACTTGGAGCAGCTTGGACTTCGAGCTCTTGCTCGGCAGGAATTGGATTTTCCGAAGACTTGGCTTGTTCCTCAGGATGAGTAACAGAGGCTTGATTTTTCTGAAGTTCCGTTGGAGAAGGCTCAGTTGGGTTGGAGAAAAATTGAAACTGCATGTCCGAGAGATCGGTGATGGGATCCCGGAGAGGAGAATCTCCCAAAAGATCAATAATTGGCGACTTCTGAGCCTTTTTCTTAAGCCTTCTCAATTTCTTAGCCTTAGGAGGAGAGGGGTCAGTTTGAATAGAATCAAGAGAGTCAGAAAGTGAGTGTACCCCTAGGTCAGCATGTTCCTTTGCTGTCGGCTCAGTTTGCTCTTCAACCAGCTCAGTATTGACGACTTGTTCATGCTCAGCACCCATTGTTGGCGCAACATCCTCTTTCTCATGTTGCTCAACATTTGCTGTCTCAGTTTGCTCAACATTTGCTGTCTCCTCAACATCAAACTGTTCTTGCCCAGCATTATCTTCCTGACCTGGCTCAACATCATCATGCTGACCTTCATCATTTCTTAGTTCTTCTGCTTCTTGGTCAGCAGGGATTTTCTCAAGGTCAATCTCTTGGCTTTTCATGAAGTGGGAATCATCAGAAATAGCAAAACCAAGGGGGACAGCATCAATTGGACTTATACCAGAAGATTTCTTCTTCTGCTGCTGCTTTTTCTGCAGTGGTTGCTCTGGAGTTTCCTCACTTTCTTCTTTAGGCTCAACTTGCCTGTTTCTTTTCTCTGCTGACTTAGGTGTGACCTGAGTTTGTCCAGCATCATTTTTCTTCCCCTTTGAGATAACTCGGATTTTCCTGAGGGCAGCATTAACATATTTGGAAGAAGTTTGTATTGCTTTCCTCTTCTTTTCTTTCTTGGTTTGCACCTCCTGTGCAACATCAGCTTCTTCCACATGTTCCTCAACGGCCTCTTTGCCTTTCTTAGACTTGAAGGGTTGGTTGTATACTAACCCGAACAGTAGAGCTGCTATTATTTCAGTTTCGCATGACTCAGTCTCATTGATTAGGTCTATTTAGTGATCTTCAAGGATTCTGGTAATGAGGGACCCCAACCTGAGTTTCCCAGTACTTCGTTGAAGTGCTCCAATAAGAAATACCGGTATATTGAGTGGTTGATAGGTCAGCATGTGCCAAATGAAGCACTGCTCAAAGTTTGAGGTTGATAATGCTGAGTTGATTCTAGGGAAGATGAAGTTGGTCAGCAGGTAGTGAGCCATCTTTTGATTCTGGCCCATGCATGTACTAGCAATCTCCCTTTTGTGATCTTCTGGCTTGCAGAATGTCACGACTGTTGAAACACCTTTCCACAAGATTTTGATTTGACAAAATCATCCATGATTAAGAGGCAATTAAATTTAGATGCTTTGATTTAATTGTACTAATATGTTTGTTAAATATTGAGTGCAAAAATATATAAAGTAAAGACAGGACAAAAGTCAGCACGAACGAAGCTGAGTAGAACGAAACTCAGCATGACAGAATAGAAGCTGAGTGGAGTTAAAATTCAGAAGCAAAACGAAGCTGACTAAAGTTGAAGAATTCTTCAGGAGCGGTTAAACAGAACGGAGCTGACCTTGAAGGAACTCAGCATGAACGTTGAACATTCGAAAAGAACAAACGGAGCTGAGTAACAGTCAGGACAGCATGAAGGATTCATTCACTAAAAGACAAAGTCTGCCAATCTTCTGCACCAATAATTTGAACCTCGAAGACACCTAAAAGACTAATTCCAAGAGTCATGGGACGTTGGATTATTGGAAACAGACAACTGGCACAAACAGACAAACCAGACGCTAGAAGACAAACCTGACGCCTGAAGAAAATAGAGAAAGGGAATGGAGGTACAGTCTGAAGCTTTCCAGAAATTGTTCCCCAAAAGAGCCGTTTTGATGTTAACGGTTAGGACATTTCAAAACGATCAAATCTACAGATTTCCTTCTATAAAAGGACAATCGAAAAACTTGGATAATAACTGAAGCATCGAAACAAAAATACAAGAGAGAAAGTTTCAAAAGCACTCAAATACAAAAAGGATCTTACACCAACTTTTCTATTCTTTGTGTAAATGCTAGATTGATTTGTAATCATCTAAAGTGTTCTTTAGTTCAAAAGGAACAAGTCTGTGATCAATAGGGATATTGAGAGTGTAAAGCTGAGTGCTTGGTTGTAAGCATTTCAGTGGTAGAGAAATCTAGGTGCTGGTTATAGCACTTAGTAGGAGTTGAGTAGACGAATAGAGGAAGGTACTCTTGCATATTCAACTGCCTTGTAATCGGTTTGTGCTCTACCTTTAAAGAGCTCAGTATTGGATTCAAAAATCCCGGACGACTCTGGGGACTGGACGTAGGCAGAGAGGCCGAACCAGGATAAGTGATACTGAGTAATTTCTAAACTCTCTCTTATAATTGCATGTGTTGTTTACTTTATTTACTCAGCATATAAGTTGTCTAAAGCTGATCTTGAGTAAGTAAGTGGTGCTGAGTTAGAAGCTGACCTCCAAGAGTGTCAATTCTCAACTCACAAGAAAACAACTTTAGTCAACATTTGACTAAAGCTGTCTTCAAACATATCTCACCAAGCTGAGTTAATAAACTCTTAAAATAACTTCCAGTCAGCTTAATTAAAACGAGAAAAAGTTATAATAGTTCCTAACCCCCCCTTGGAACTAATTACCAGGGACCAACAAGTGGTATCAGAGCATAAGCTCACTACTCAAAGATTTAACAATCTTGAGCTGATCCCTAAAAATGGGTGAGAATAGCACTCGTTTCCTTCCTGGAAACCAAACAACGCAGATACTCCCTGAGGGGTTATCGATCACTAGACCTCCCCTATTCTTTGGATCAAACTATACTTTCTGGAAGAATAGGATGAAGAACTTTATACAAGCCACAAACATGAGTGCATGGCTTACAATTGTTCAAGATCCACATGTGCCATACAAAACTGTTAACAATGAGAAAATTGTTAAAAGTGAGGCTGAGTGGACAGAGGATGACCTCAGAAAATTACAAAATAATGCTTCGGCTATAAACATGCTTCACTGTGCGTTAGATGCTGCAGAATACAATAAGATTTCAGGTTGTGAGTCAGCACAGGAGATTTGGAAGAAGCTTGAATAACCTATGAAGGCACAAGCAAAGTTAAGGAGTCTAAAGTCAATCAACATATGAGATTCTACGAGCTGTTTGAGATGAAGGAGAATGAAGACATCTCAGAGATGAACGCAAGGTTCACAAACATTATAAATGAGCTAAAAAGGCTTGGAAAGAACTTCACTGAAGAAGAACAGGTGAAGAAAATTCTGAGAAGTCTGCCCAAGAGCTGGCAAGCAAAGAAAACAGCCGTAGAAGAAGCCCAAGACTTGACTACCTACAAATATGATGAACTGATCGGTTCCCTACTGACCTATGAAATCTCTATAAAAAACTTTGAAGCCAAAGAGAAAGAAAAATCAGAAGATAAGAAACAAAAATCCCTTGTCATGAAAGCTGACTCAACTGAAGCGGAGTCAACTGATGATGAGGAACTGGCCATGTTCACCAGAAAGATGAAAAAGCTGTTCAGGAGAAATGATAGAAATGGCAAAAGATCATTTAGAAGAAATGATAAGTACAAAGCTGAGTCAAGTGACAAGTACAAGAAGGACAGCTCGAAATCTGTCACATGTTTTGAGTGTCATCAAACCGGGCACATCAAGTCAAGTTGTCCCAACCTCAAGAAAGAGAAGAAGGGAAGCAAAAAGGCTATGGTAGCCACGTGGAGTGTGTTGGAAATATGGCTAAGGTATAGCAGCGGAAATATAAAAATTTTAGCCTACTTCCTTTTAACCAGCTTGCTTTCATTTTTTCTACAACTTCAGCAGTTTACAAAAAGTAGGATCCGTTAATCGTTATTTCATATAAAGAGGGATAAGAAGATATACCTTTCGATGATCAATCTACCGTTGCAAACGAAGTGCCCACAACTTCAAAGGAGATGTAAACTATTTACCAATCTGCCCCTATTCGAAATAGACCTTCCAGACCTCCGAACGACGATCCCTTCGGTGGAAACGTGGAAGAATGTGTCTAGAAGCTACTGTCCAAAAATCGCGACGATCCGACGGTTCAATCTCCGGGAATCCTCGAAATAGTGAACTGACCTGATGTAGGCGAAGAAAAACGAATTTCTCCCTTTTGATTGTTTTTCTTCTTTCGTGAACACGGTGAGGTTAAATTAGAATCAACCCTTATGAGATGTAACCAAAATAGATTACCTCTAATTAACCAACACAAGATCAAGGAGAAAGAGGGATGAATTAGATTAATCAATCGATGGAATGCCGAATGAATTCTTGTCCACGAACTTGGGGATGAAATTCACTTTCTCTCTCTAGCTAGTAGATTTCAAAAATCACAAGGGGTGGGGCTAGAGTGTGTGTCGAAATTCACTAGGTAAGGGGTATATATATTATCTTGTCTCTAAACCCTAGTTAGATAGGATTAGGTTACTTAATAGCAATCCAATTCGGAATAGGATTTCTAATTATTATCTTACTATATATCTAATATAATTAGGATAATAATAAGTAACCTAGTTAGATAATAATAGGAGCACATTAATCCAATTAATAACTCCTAACTTGATTATCTCTTAATTAATTTAATTTCACAATCCTAATCCAATTAGGAAGAGTGGAATAAATTAATTCCCTTCCTTTAATACATATAATTTCGACCCCCCTTATCCATGGGCCTTACTGGGCTCAACTGGGCTTCCATCTATTAATCAGATCCATCTCTCTTTTGTTTCCAAGTCTTATGTGTGATCCATTAGGTCCTTACTACTTCTGGCCGTATGCAACTATTAAATTAATTTCTCCAAGAATTATATTTAATCCTTGCATAACGGAATGATGAACAGAGCATGTTATCGGCATGTCCGTAATCATTCCCCCAGAGTCCGTTAAGAAGACAGGTTGATTCTGCCGTTAACCCTTCCGTATTAATTACAGTATAATTCGATCCTTTATCAACTACATCCTTGAACTGAATCTTATGACTATGGATGATGTCAAGTCATATATAGCGAGACGTTCGTTTTACTTGTACAGGCCGAGTCAACTCAAATAGATAGGTTAAGTGAAATCTGTATTTCTACTCTTAAGCTATCACCTTGCAAGGATTTAGAGTCGAGTCTTCCACAAGCGATCCTTGGACGTATCTCCCATTCGTCGGGAGTGATAAATGCTCAATCCAATGTATAACTACCCTGACATTACCTCCTGTGACACCCAACCTTTGCAGTTCACACCCCAGAGTCATCTCTGTTAAGGATCGTGGGACCACGCGATCAAAGTCTCACATTCAGTAATTCAGGATGACCAATTAACATTCCTTTGAGTCTGAGGATTATTTATACCTATTAATACCAATGAGATGAACAGGTGACAAGGACGAATCTACCCATCCTGTTATCTCAAATCGGATCCCCAATCCTAATGAACGACGTTTCATCGGATCTATGTAACTGTCCAGATATCTATATATGTGAAGCTTGTGAGATCAGCTTTCTGTCGGACAGAAGACATTGTTACATACAAGTCTCAATAGTGATATGTCAATCCTAAACATCTCACTTGACTTGGGGTGGTTTTAAGTTTATTAGTTTATTATAAAGTCTTGTCTCACTTCATGCTTGTATGAACACTTTATAATCACTTTAAACAAACTTACGGATTTCCTTTTATTAGACTTTATTTAGTGCTGTAAAAGGGTTTGCCTTTATATAGTTATCAAACATATATCTTATTAAAACAAATGATATAAAGAACAATTCATTTACAATAAGTTTGCATCCTACAACCATTGTCTTTAGGACACTAAACCCCAACATACTCCCACTTGGACTAAAGCCAATTGTTTCTAAAACTTATCCCAGTAGAAGTCAAATGATGATCATGTACTTTATGGGCTAACGGCTTTGTCAACGGATCTGCAACGTTGTCCTCGGTAGGTACTCTTTCTATTCTCACATCTCCTCTAGCCACAATCTCTCTGATGATGTGGTATCGCTTTAGGTAGTGTTTGGATGCATTTTGAGACCGTGGTTCCTTTGCTTGCGTAATGGCTCCATTGTTATCACAGTACAGAGTAATGGGATTGACAATGTCAGGCACCACTCCTAGTTCTGTAATGAACTTTCTAATCCAAACCGCTTCCTTTGCCGCTTCCGCAGCAGCGATGTACTCTGACTCGGTCGTAGAGAAAGCCACGCTTCCCTGCTTGGAACTCTTCCAACTGACCGCGCCCCCATTCAAGATAAACAGGTATCCTGATTGGGATTTAAAATCATTCTCATCTGTGAGATGACTAGCGTCTGAAAATCCTTCAATTTTCAGATCTCCTTCTCCGTACACTAGGAACATATCTTTAGTCCTTCTCAAGTACTTAAGAATGTTCTTGACGGCAATCCAATGCTCGTCTCCCGGATTCCCTTGGTAACGACTCGTTACTGATAACGCGAACGCTACGTCAGGTCTAGTGCATAGCATAGCATACATAATCGAACCGATCGCGCTGGCATACGGGACTACAGCCATGCGTCGTTTGTCATCATCAGTTTTAGGACATTGATGATTGTTTAACTTCACTCCATGTACCATGGGTAAGTTACCTCGTTTCGATTCAAGCATGCTAAACCGATTTAGCACCTTTTCAATGTATGTAGCCTGTGAAAGACCAAGCAGTCTACGCGATCTATCTCTATAGATCTTTATACCAAGTATATAGGCTGCTTCACCAATGTCTTTCATTGAGAAGTTACCGGATAACCATACTTTTACCGATTGTAATAGAGCAATATCATTTCCCATTAATAGTATATCGTCCACATATAGTATGAGAAATGCTATAGAGCTCCCACTTGCTTTCTTGTAAATGCAAGCTTCCTCGCAATTTTGTTCGAAACCAAATTGTTTTATGGTTTCGTCAAAATGCTTATTCTAGCTTCTAGATGCTTGCTTGAGTCCATAAATGGATCTCTGAAGTTTGCAAACTTTATTTGCATCCTTTGATATGAAACCTTCAGGTTGCATCATGTATACATCCTCAAGCAGGTTTCCGTTTAGGAAAGCTGTTTTCACATCCATTTGCCAAATCTCATAATCAAAATGAGCGGCAATTGCAAGCATGATTCTGATTGATTTGGACATAGCAACTGGAGAGAAGGTTTCGTCATAATCAACACCTTGTTTTTGACGATATCCTTTCGCTACCAACCTAGCCTTGTAGGTGCTAACCTTTCCATCCATGTCAGTCTTCCTTTTGAAGATCCACCTGCACCCGATGGGTTTTATTCCTTCGGGTGGATCAACCAAAGTCCACACTTGGTTAGTATATATGGAATCCATTTCAGAATCTATGGCCTCAAGCCATGCTTTAGAATCTGGACTAGTAAGAGCCTCTTCGTAGTTTTCGGGTTCATCGTCTAGCACGGGAACCTCGTCATCATCTCCCACTAGAAAACCATATCTAACTGGGAGTTCACGAACTCTTCGTGATCTACGAATAGGTGCCACTAGAGTCTCATCTAATGGGACTTCTTCGGGTACTTCAACCGCTTCTGTTGTTTCAGCCGGCGTCTCTTCCTCTTGAACTTCGTTAAGTTCAATCACGCTTCCCTTTTGTGTTTCTTCGAGAAACTCTTTCTCTAAGAAGGTTGCGTATCTGGATACTATTACTTTCTGATCATCTGGATGATAGAAGTAATACCCTACGGTTTCTTGGGGATATCCAATGAAGAAACATTTATCAGATTTAGAATCTAATTTGTCGGACGCAATGCGTTTGACATATGCCGAACAACCCCATACTCTCATAAATGAGAACACAGGTTTCCTACCAACGAACAATTCATATGGTGTGGAACTAGCGGATTTAGTTGGTACTCGATTTAGGGTGAAGAGGGCAGTTTCTAAGGCATAGCCCTAGAACATCTTTGGAAGTAAGACCATGCTCATCATGGACCGTACCATATCTAATAGGGTACGGTTTCTCCTCTCGGATACACCATTGTGTTGTGGTGTATAGGGAGGTGTCCATTACGAGCATATCCCACATTCAGTTAGATAATTCAGAAAATTATCAGAAAGATATTCGCCACCTCGATCGGATCGAAGCGTTTTTATTTTCTTTTCTAATTGATTTTCTACTTCATTCTTGAAGCATTTGAACTTGTCAAAAAGCTTCTGACTTGTGCTTCATCAAGTAGACATAACCATATCGAGTATGGTCATCTATGAAGCTAATGAAGTATCTGAATCCTCCTCTTGCTTGGACTGACATAGGACCACATACATCCGAATGAATGAGTCCTAGAGTGTCTGATACACGCTCACCTTTATTGCTAAAGGGTGTCTTTGTCATTTTACCTTTTAAACATGATTCGCATGTTTCCAATGATTCCGAATCAATTGAATCTATAAGCCCATCTGAATGAAGCTTTAGCATGCGTCTCTTGTTTATATGGCCTAAACGACAATGCCACAAGTAAGTTGAATTATCTAGTTTATGTCTTTTGGTATCAATTGTAAAAACAGGAGTTTTATCCCATTTTGTGATATTCCTGAAAAATAAAAGATCGAATCTTTATAAAAATTGCAACTATTGTTCTTTATTGAAATATGAAAACCGTCGTCAACAAGACAGCTAATAGAAATAATGTTACGAGACATCTCAGGAACGTATAAACAATTCTTTAATTCTATTACAAGCCCAGAGGGCAAAAGTAAAACATAATCTCCAATTGCGATGGCGGCAACTCTTGCTCCATTTCCCACTCGCAAGTTTATGCTTCCTTTCTTAAGCTCCCTAGTCTGTTTTAGCTCCTGCATATTTGTACAAATATGAGATCCACATCCGGTATCAAGTACCCAAGATTCAGACAATGAAACTGTATTTATTTCAATATAGAACATACCAGATGTAGAAGCATCGCCCTTTCCCTTCTTGAGGGTGGCTAGATACTCCTTGCAGTTTCTCTTCCAATGCCCATCTTTACCACAGAAGTGGCACTCTCCTTTGGGCTTCTTCACTTCCTTTCCCTTGGACACAGCTTTCTTACCTTTCTTGGGATGTTTAGGATTGGGAAAATTCCCTTTCCTCTTCTTTGATCCCTCAATTACAAGAGCCGGTATGGCCTTGTCTTTCTTCATATTGGGCTCAACTGACTTGAGCATGTTTGCAAGCTCTTCAAGAGAAGTTTGCAAGTCATTCATCTGATAGTTCATGATGAACTGTGAATAACTCTCTGGGAGGGATTGAAGAATCAAGTCTATACTTAATTCGTTGTCCATCACAAATCCAATACTAGAAAGTTTGGTAATGTAGCCAATCATCTTGACACAATGTGTCATGACTGATGTGCCCTCTTGCATCCGGCAACGATATAGCAATTTGGATATCTCGTAGCGTTCGCACCTGGTCTGTTTCCCAAACAGTTCCTTTAGGTGCATGATGACGGAATAGGCATCCATCTCCTCATGTTGCCTTTGTAATTCCGACATCATCGATGCAAGTATGATGCAACCGGCATGATCATCATCAGCCTTGTGCTTCTGGTAAGCATCAATTTCCTCGATGGGAGCATCATCTTCCGGGATAGGGGGTATCGATGTATCAAGTACATACCCAATTTTTTCGAACTTCAAAACAATTTTGAGGTTACGAAACCAGTCGGTGAAGTTTGAACCATTCAACTTGTTATCGGTAAGAATGTTTCGCAGATTGGTTTTAGTCATGATTTTAAGAGTATATGTTTAAACAAAAACCTGAGAGTGAGAAAGAGTAAACGTATGTTATTCATTTGTTTTAAAGTGTAACAATCTAAAATTATAGGCCTTTTAATTTATTTCAGATTGCTCCCACTATTTTGCCAAATTAATAACCCTCCATATTAATTCGAAGAATTTCACAAATCCTTTAGTGAGCTAGGATCCTAACTCCTGAGATTTCGCCTTAACTTTAGCCAACAAACTAGTCTCATTCATTAGGTAGATTCATTCAATCAATCACATCTCGAATGTGACTCCTAGGTTATTGGGTTACTAACCACATTAGTAACTAATATGTCATTCATATTAATCCCAACCATTTTGCCCATTAGTGTATGAACAACATGACTTTTGCCAACCAATTGTCATACTCTAATTTAAGTATTACCCCATATTCATGAAAGAACTATTTTCGATAATCCAGGTGTTACCATAAGACCCCGAGCTTGACTTTTGCCAACAACCCAAAGGCCCCCAGTACTGCCGGCTGAATTATAATATTAGGGAGGGGCAACCGATTTTAATAACTTATTTATTTACTTAACTTTTTAATGAGGGATTTTTATTTAAGTCTCATAATCTAACTTAGTCTTGATTTGCTTTAGCATACATCAGACATACATTCACACATACATTGGCGTTATGGACATATCATCTAAATTATTCCGTCGAGCCAGAGACGGAATAAAAGGGCAAACCTAAGGAAATACTAACTATTACATATTTCTCTTTAGGTCCTCCGTCTTCTCCATGGCGCCTTAAAAATTACACATTAATTTTCTATACTACTAAAGAAAACTTCAATTGAAAATTGAAGGGAATAGATGAGAAGAGAAATTACAATAGATAGTAGAAAGGCAGGACGCGCAGGCCCTATTTCAAAAATACCAAAAGAATAAAAGAGAGTCCAAATATGTCCATAACTCCAAACATGCAAAGACTCAATTAAATAAATTTAATTGGTTGATTACATAACTTATTTATGTAATATTTATGTTAATCAAATTAACTCATCAAATTAATTCTCATCTAATTTTACTTCTAACCGTTTTGCATCTTTATATTAATTCTTAGATTAATATAACCATACAAAACTTCAATTATGCATGTCCCAATTATTTTGATTTCAATTCATTTAACGCTTTGATTTACAACTTGGTAAAAACAAACTTTTAAACGAATTTTCATTCGATAATCAAAACAGAAAACTATTAATTTCGGAAACATGTATATATATATTTTATATTCAAAACTAATTTTAAATTTCATATATATATCAGATTTTCAATACGGTTGAAAAGCGATTTTCAGAAATAGGAAAAACTACAATAGCTTTCCATTTTATCTTTAGAATCAATAAAACTAATTTTATTAATCTAACCATAAAACTAATAGATTTTATTATAATGATTATCAACCGAAATAATTAGGAACATACGCATAATCTATTTCACTTATTTATCTTTAGAATTAATTAACCAAACAATTTGTTAATTAATCCTAACCATAAATATTCATTCAATCCTATTGAAAGCTTCTAAATTTCATATATGAAATAACGGATTTAACGATGGCTCTGATACCACTGTTGGAAATAGGGCTAAGGTATAGCAGCGGAAATATAAAAATTTTAGCCTACTTCCTTTTAACCATAGGATCCGTTAATCGTTATTTCATATAAAGAGGGATAAGAAGATATACCTTTCGATGATCAATCTACCGTTGCAAACGAAGTGCCCACAACTTCAAAGGAGATGTAAACTGTTTACCAATCTGCCCCTATTCGAAATAGACCTTCCAGACCTCCGAACGACGATCCCTTCGGTGGAAACGTGGAAGAATGTGTCTAGAAGCTACTGTCCAAAAATCGCGACGATCCGACGGTTCAATCTCCGGGAATCCTCGAAATAGTGAACTGACCTGATGTAGGCGAAGAAAAACGAATTTCTCCCTTTTGATTGTTTTTCTTCTTTCGTGAACACGGTGAGGTTAAATTAGAATCAACCCTTATGAGATGTAACCAAAATAGATTACCTCTAATTAACCAACACAAGATCAAGGAGAAAGAGGGATGAATTAGATTAATCAATCGATGGAATGCCGAATGAATTCTTGTCCACGAACTTGGGGATGAAATTCACTTTCTCTCTCTAGCTAGTAGATTTCGAAAATCACAAGGGGTGGGGCTAGAGTGTGTGTCGAAATTCACTAGGTAAGGGGTATATATATTATCTTGTCTCTAAACCCTAGTTAGATAGGATTAGGTTACTTAATAGCAATCCAATTCGGAATAGGATTTCTAATTATTATCTTACTATATATCTAATATAATTAGGATAATAATAAGTAACCTAGTTAGATAATAATAGGAGGACATTAATCCAATTAATAACTCCTAACTTGATTATCTCTTAATTAATTTAATTTCACAATCCTAATCCAATTAGGAAGAGTGGAATAAATTAATTCCCTTCCTTTAATACATATAATTTCGACCCCCCTTATCCATGGGCCTTACTGGGCTCAACTGGGCTTCCATCTATTAATCAGATCCATCTCTCTTTTGTTTCCAAGTCTTATGTGTGATCCATTAGGTCCTTACTACTTCTGGCCGTATGCAACTATTAAATTAATTTCTCCAAGAACTATATTTAATCCTTGCATAACGGAATGATGAACAAAGCATGTTATCGGCATGTCCGTAATCATTCCCCCAGAGTCCGTTAAGAAGACAGGTTGATTCTGCCGTTAACCCTTCCGTATTAGTTACAGTATAATTCGATCCTTTATCAACTACATCCTTGAACTGAATCTTATGACTATGGATGATGTCAAGTCATATATAGCGAGACGTTCGTTTTACTTGTACAGGCCGAGTCAACTCAAATAGATAGGTTAAGTGAAATCTGTATTTCTACTCTTAAGCTATCACCTTGCAAGGATTTAGAGTCGAGTCTTCCACAAGCGATCCTTGGACGTATCTCCCATTCGTCGGGAGTGATAAATGCTCAATCCAATGTATAACTACCCTGACATTACCTCCTGTGACACCCAACCTTTGCAGTTCACACCCCAGAGTCATCTCTGTTAAGGATCGTGGGACCACGCGATCAAAGTCTCACATTCAGTAATTCAGGATGACCAATTAACATTCCTTTGAGTCTGAGGATTATTTATACCTATTAATACCAATGAGATGAACAGGTGACAAGGACGAATCTACCCATCCTGTTATCTCAAATCGGATCCCCAATCCTAATGAACGACGTTTCATCGGATCTATGTAACTGTCCAGATATCTATATATGTGAAGCTTGTGAGATCAGCTTTCTGTCGGACAGAAGACATTGTTACATACAAGTCTCAACAGTGATATGTCAATCCTAAACATCTCACTTGACTTGGGGTGGTTTTAAGTTTATTAGTTTATTATAAAGTCTTGTCTCACTTCATGCTTGTATGAACACTTTATAATCACTTTAAACAAACTTACGGATTTCCTTTTATTAGACTTTATTTAGTGCTGTAAAAGGGTTTGCCTTTATATAGTTATCAAACATATATCTTATTAAAACAAATGATATAAAGAACAATTCATTTACAATAAGTTTGCATCCTACAACCATTGTCTTTAGGACATTAAACCCCAACAGAGTGACAGTAATGAGTCAACATCATCTGAAGCTGAGCAAAATGAAACAGCCAACATATGTTTTATGGCAGATGATGGAGCTGACCAATCCCAATCTGAGCATGCTAACCTCTCTGATGAAACTGACCAGGAGAATCACAACAATGAGGTAACATCCTTACTTTTGCTTAGAAACGAAATGGTAAATGCCCTGAGTGACTTATATACACTAACTAAGAAGTGTAACAAAAAGATTAAGGCACTCAGCAGGCGATGTGATGAGATTGAAGAGGTCAAGTTGAGTGACCTCCGATATCTTCTCCAGGACAACTCTAACTTGCATACCAACATGCAAATCTTACATAAGTTTGTCACGGAGGTTCAATCTGAGTCAAAGAAACTTAGAAAGGATATCACAACGTTACAGAGTAAAGAGAAGGGATCAAAAAGAAATAAAGCCCATGCTGAGTATGCAAATACTAGTCAGCATAAGCAAGTTACTCAATATGAGTGTTGTGGAAAAAGGGGACACACAAAGGATGTATGTTGGCATAACAAGCGGACTGTCCAATGTGACTTCTGCGGAAGAAAAGGACATACCACAAAAGTATATTGGCATGCCCAACACAATAATGCTGACTATACTCAGTTCAACCCACAAAGGGTACCTTTTTGTGATTTCTGTGGTAAGCCAGGCCACACCATAAAAGTATGTCGTCACAAGCTAAAATATGATTTTGCACCTGTTTATACTAACAAGAAAGGACCCAAAAGAAATTGGGTACCTAAAAATGAATAGTTTGAACTGCAGGTCAGCTTGACATGCGTGGAGAAGTCAAAACTATGGTATATAGACAGTGCATGCTCAAGGCATATGACAGGTGATGAAACTCAGTTCATCACACTAGAGCTTAAACGAGGTGGAAGTGTAAGCTTTGGAGACAACAAGAAGGGTAAGATAGTCGGATCAGGTACTATCGGAGGTAACCCAACTATTGAGTCTGTCTCCTTAGTTAAAGGTCTCAAATACAATCTGCTGAGTGTAGCTCAGCTTTGCAAGAGCGGCAAAAAGGTTGTATTTGATGATACTAAGTGTCAAATACTCGAGGGAAATACAAATGAACTGATTTTAACCGCCCCTCGTGTAGAAAATGTATATATGTTAAACTTAGAAAAACAGTTTTCTAAAAACATATGCCTAGTGTCTAAAGAGGACAACTCCTGGCTATGGCATAGAAGACTTGGGCATGTCAGCATGGACCTTCTTGCCAAATTAGCTAGAAAGCAATTAGTTGAGGGATTACCCAAATTAAAGTTTGAAAAAGATCAACTATGTAAAGCGTGTCAGCAAGGCAAACAAACTAAAAAGTCATTTCATAGCAAAAATATTGTCTCAACCAAAAGACCATTGGAATTACTACACTTGGATCTTTTCGGACCTATCCAGCCACTCAGCTTGGGAGGTAAGAAATTCTCCTTGGTTATTGTAGATGATTTCTCTCGGTACACTTGGATCATCTTGCTGAGTAGCAAGGATGAAACTTTTGAGATGTTTACCACAATGATCAAAAAGCTTGAAAATGACAAAGACCTAAGAGTAGCTCACATTAGAAGCGACAATGGTGGTGAATTCAAAAACCAACAGTTTGATGAATTCTGTGAAACCAGTGGTATTGACCACAACTTCTCTGCTCCTAGAACACCTCAATAGAATGGGGTCGTTGAAAGGAAAAATAGAACCATTGTCGAAATAGCTAGGACAATGCTGAGTGAAAATAGGCTTCCAAAGTACTTCTGGGGTGAAGCTGTTCACACAGCATGTTACATACTAAATAGGGCTCTAGTTAGACCTATACTTAAGAAAACCCCATATGAGCTTTGGAAAGGACGAAAGCCCAACATTGGATACTTTCGTGCCTTTGGGTGTAAATGCTTTATACTTAACACAAAAGACAACCTTGCTAAATTTGATGCTAAAGCTGATGAGGCGATCTTTTTAGGGTACTCAACAAACAGTAAAGCATATAGAGTATTTAATAAAAGAACTCAGGTTGTAGAAGAGTCTGTACATGTTGAGTTCGATGAAACTGACCCTACAGGTAAGTCAGCTCAGCCTGAAGAAGATGAACCAGGCTTAGCTTCCGCTGATCAACTAGAAGCCTCTGTGTCATCTATACAGGAGCTGACTCAAGGTAAGCAAGAAATTGAAATATCATTTGCTGACCAATCTATTCCTGTAGAGATTGTAGAAACACCTCTTCCAAACGACTCAACAGTGCCCAAGGAAATAAAGATCCCAAGAGGACATACAGAACAAGCTATTCTTGATGCCGCCAACAACAAATTAATGACCAGAGATCAACTTAGAAAATACCTCAGCAATGTTGCATTCGTCTCAATACATGAGCCAAAGAACTTTGCTGATGCTGAGCAAGATGAATATTGGATCAATGCTATGCAAGAAGAGCTTGACCAATTCACCAGAAATGAGGTATGGGATTTAGTACCTAAACCTAGGAATCAAAATCCCATAGGAACCAAATGGGTCTTTAGAAATAAGCTAGTTGAGCATGGAAATGTGATTAGAAACAAAGCTCGACTTGTAGCCTAAGGCTATAGTCAGCAAGAGGGTATAGACTATGGAGAAACATTTGCTCCTGTTGCTAGATTAGAAGCTATATGTATATTGTGTGCCTATGCTAGTTACATGAATTTTAAACTATACCAAATGGATGTAAAAAGTGTGTTTCTTAATGGCTTTATAAACGAAGAGGTATATGTTAATCAACCTCCTGGGTTTGAAGATTCAAAATTTCCAAACCACGTTTATAAACTCAAAAAGGCCATGTACGGTCTAAAGCAAGCTCCAAGAGCTTGGTATGAGAGGTTGACCAACTTCCTGCTGACCAGGAACTATGTCAGGGGAAAAGCTGACACAACCTTGTTTATTAAGAAAAAGGGTAAACATACCCTACTTGCGCAGATATATGTTGATGATATAATTTTTGGTGCTACTGACGAATCCTTGTGCAAAGAATTTAGCCAACAGATGCAAACTGAGTTCAAAATGTCCATGATGGGTGAACTCAACTTCTTCCTTGGACTTCAAATCAAGCAAGGAAAGAATGGCATCTTTATAAGTCAGTCTAAGTACACCAAGGAAATGTTAAAGAAATTCAGCATGGTAGATTGCAAACCAATATCAACTCCCATGGGTACTGATACTGTCCTATGCAAGGATGAAAAGAGTAAGTCAGTTGATAGTAAACTCTATCGAGGTATGATAGGTTCATTACTCTATCTCACTGCTAGTAGACCAGATATTCAATACTCAGTATGCTATTGTGCTAGATATCAAGATGACCCCAGGGAATCTCATCTAACTGCTGTAAAAAGAATTTTTAGATACTTGCAAAGCTCAGTTGATGCAGGTCTATGGTATCCAACCTCAAATGATTTCACACTCATTGGATATACTGATGCTGACTACGGACAAGATAAGCTAGAACGAAAAAGTACTTCGGGAGGATGTCATTTCCTCGGAAGCTGTCTAGTATCTTGGTTCAGCAAGAAGCAATCATCCGTAGCTCTGTCTACAACTGAAGCTGAGTACGTGGCTGCTGGAAGCTGTGTTGCACAAGTCCTATGGATAAAGCAACAGCTTGAGGATTACGGAGTCAAAACAAAGACAATAGAGATCAAATGCGACAACAAAAGTGCCATTGATCTATCTAAAAATCCAGTCCAACACAGCAGGATGAAGCATGTTAGCATAATGCATCACTTCATCAGAGACCATGTACTAAAAGATGAGATCAAGCTGACCTACGTGCCTACAAACGATCAGTTTGCAGATATCTTCACAAAGCCCTTGGCACGAGAACAATTCAACACACTAAGGGAAGCAATTGGTATGTCAAATCCACTCTAACTAAATCTGTATTGAATAAATTGTCACATGAGTTGAACTTTGAATAATTGTGCAAATGCCATGTTGAGTAAAATATCTACTCCTTACTAAGCTTGAAAATGAAAAAGCCACCATATGTTGAATTGACATATATATTGAGTGATGATACTGAGTAGGCACAAAAGCTGAGTAAACATCCTATACTGAGTAGATAAACATATTGAGTAATCACTCCATGCTGAGTGAATGCACATGCTGAGTGAGTGACGTATGTTGAGATAGAGAAATAATCTTCACAAAAGTTAGGCACTCAATATCTAGGATGTTTCGAATTCTAGTAAAACCTAGTAAAAAACCCACTTGCATAAAGTGAACCTACACGTGTAAACCTCTAACACCTTGGGAAGACGCACATTAATGGCAAATCCCATGCGCCGAAGATGTCATAATTGATAGAATTTGTGTCGGTTGAACCTCCTTAGGTAGAAACTGCTAGTTAATGATTAAGGGCCGTCGCAGATTTGTATTAAGTGGAAGAATCCCCACTCTTCATCCCTTACACATGTAATCTCCTAAAATCAAACTTTCTTCTCTCTAAAAACTTCAAAACCTTCAAAAATGGCTTCCGGCAAAAACAAATCCCCAAACTCAGCTCAGCTTCATCCGCATCGAATTTCGAACAGTGCTTCATCTGGCACATGTTGACCTACACTCCATTCAATCTTCCTGTCTTTCTAGTTGGTGCGTTTCAACGAAGTGGTAAGAAACTCCGCTTGGGATCTCTAATTACAAAGATTCTTGAAGACAAGCAGATTGAGACGAAAAGTGAAACAAGTAGCTTGGGAAGTGAAATTACTGCAGTTCTGCTGGATGGACTGTTGTACAATCAACCCTTGAAGGGATATGAAGGAGCTGGAGATGCTGAAGAAGATGAGCAACAAGAAATTGAGCCTGAAGCTGAGCCTGTAGAAGAGGTTGATGCTTATGCTGAGTCACCAGAAACAGCTCAGCCTGAGAAGAAAAAGAAGAGGAAGATTGTAGAAACCTGCTCTAAAGACATTCATGCTGTCCCAAAGAAAGTAAGGATTTCATCAAGACAGAAAGCTAAAGCCGACAAGGCTAAGGAGCATGATGAGAAAAGAAAGAGGCAAGAAGAGCCTGAGGATGAGAACGAAGAAACTCCAGAAACCCCTTTAAAGAAAAAGAAAAAGGGTAACTCTTTAAAGATAGTAGAAGCTGTCCCACTAGCCTCTACTCAACCTGAAGGTCATAGAATTGACCAAGAAGATGAGCAACACGTTGAGCAATAACAAGTTAATACTGAAGAGGAAGAATACCCCAATGATAATGCTGAGCAGCAAAAGAAAGAAAGTAACGTTGTTGAGAGCCCTGTTGAGCAACCTGTAGAAGAGGAGACAATTGCTACTGAATCCAGTGAAGGTCTTCGAACTGACCATTCACCACCAAAAACTCAGACCCGGCGAAGATTAAAGAAGAAAGCGCAAAAGCAAATTGATCTCATGGACGACTTTCCCATTGACGAGCCTGAAACTGACCTCTCCACAATCCAGTTCCAGTACTTCTCAAATGAAACTGAGTCTCTACCAGAAGATCTAGTGGAAAAGAAAGCCTCTGTTACTCAGGATGAGGAACATGCCAAAAACCTTGCAGATCCAATTCAAACGGCTCCAATTAAGCCAACTCATGTCTCAACTCCACCTTGAACACAAAATGTTGATAACTCAGCTCATCAAATCCATCAAAGTCCAGGTACCAATCAAGGTACTCAAGCTGGCAAGGAACCAACTCCTCCACCACCGTCAAATTCTGAACCAGCCTCTGAGTTCAATGCTGCTAAGATTACATACTTGAATGCTACTGAGTCTGGCCGATGGGTCATTGCTTCTGCTCAGTCCTTGCTTCAAGATTTTCATCCTACTCAAGCTGATGGTCACCACTCCACTCAAGCTGAGCCCTCTCACCTGACAGGTATTACTCAGCTTCTGAATGAACTTCGAGGCCTAAAAGATCTGGTTAACATTATCACTGCAGTCCAGACTCAGCAACCAAACCAAGAGCAAATGGCAAAACTGACTGAATCAGTACTTACAATGGCCACCCATCTGAACTCTCTTGAAGGGAAAATTCAACAACTGTCAGAAGCCAATCCAGGGTACGTCACTTCCACTGAGCTTCAAAACTGTTTTGTTAAGCTAGCAGCGGAACTGACCCCCTCTAGACCAACTACCCATACTGAATCTGCCACATCTGCTGAGTTGCAAGATTGCTTCACCAAGCTGTATGCTGAGCTAACCAAATCCAGTCCACCCAGCGATACTGAGTTTGTCACCTCTACCGAACTTCAACAATGCTTCACCAAGCTTCATGCTGAGCTAACAAGTACACATGACTTAGTATCTTTTTCTTCTCAGTGTACTATTGACCAATTAAGTGAGGCAGTCAGACTCCTGAACATTGATAGAGCCCAGATGGATGTTGATCCAGTATCCAACACAGAACTCATGAGCTTTTCACAAGCTATCATGAAGGCCATGCGGATCAACAATGCCTAGCGCATGTTTTATGATTCTGCTCTGCTAAAACTATTCCATCAATCTTATGGTCAGGTCACCAGCTCAATCTCCTGCCTGAGTAAAGCCCATGAATGTCTCCTCAGTATGATCAGCAGCTCCCTTCGGGTTCCTAGGCACGTTCAGGACGATAGCATTCCCGTCATTGACAGTTTGGGTGAAAGCACAAAAAGGCTTCATCGCTACTCTAACTATCTCTCCTCTGCCGCCAGAAATAAGACCTTCCTTTACCAACCCGATGATGGCAAAACGGGGGAGACAAGTAGAGGAGGAACTCAGCCTGCAGGAAATACCTCTGGAAGCAAAGAGAAAGGCAAAGGAATTGCCCTAGCTGAACCCTCAGCTCAGAAAAAGAAGAAGTAGAACTTGTTTAATCATGTCCAGAAATTATCCTGTCTTTAAATGTTGTTTGGGTAGATTTTTCTTTTTGGTTGTTTGTTTCTGTTGTTTAAACTCAATATTACAAATAGTTGTTTTCTTTCTGATCTGACTAATCTAGTTTGAACAGAACAAATCAAAAAGGTCAAAAACAATAAACACCAAAAATAAACTAAGAGACAACATCCTTCCAAAACTGAGTCGGTACACTCAAATGTTTTAAGTCTAAATTAGATCTTGGAAGACTTAGAATAAAGTTAAAACAAAATGTATGCAACCCTTACGGGGGAGTAATTTCAGCATAAAAAATAATTCAATCATGGGGTAACTTATAACTGAGTTCCGTAATTATGTATTTTGCCAACATCAAAATGGGGGAGTTTGTTGAAACACCTTTCCACAAGATTTTGATTTGACAAAATCATCCATGATTAAGAGGCAATTAAATTTAGATGCTTTGATTTAATTGTACTAATATGTTTGTTAAATATTGAGTGCAAAAATATATAAAGTAAAGACAGGACAAAAGTCAGCATGAACGAAGCTGAGTAGAACGGAACTCAGCATGACAGAATAGAAGCTGAGTGGAGTTAAAATTCAGAAGCAAAACGAAGCTGACTAAAGTTGAAGAATTCTTCAGGAGCGGTTAAACAGAACGGAGCTAACCTTGAAGGAACTCAGCATGAACGTTGAACATTCGAAAAGAACAAACGGAGCTGAGTAACAGTCAGGACAGCATGAAGGATTCGTTCACTAAAAGACAAAGTCTGTCAATCTTCTGCACCAATAATTTGAACCTCGAAGACACCTAAAAGACTAATTCCAAGAGTCATGGGACGTTGGATTATTGGAAATAGACAACTAGCACAAACAGACAAACCAGATGCTAGAAGACAAACCTGACGCCTGAAGAAAACAGAGAAAGGGAATGGAGGTACAGTCTGAAGCTTTCCAGAAATTGTTCCCCAAAAGAGCCGTTTTGATGTTAACGGTTAGGACATTTCAAAACGATCAAATCTACAGATTTCCTTCTATAAAAGGACAATCGAAAAACTTGGATAATAACTGAAGCATCGAAACAAAAATACAAGAGAGAAAGTTTCAAAAGCACTCAAATACAAAAAGGATCTTACACCAACTTTTCTATTCTTTGTGTAAATGCTAGATTGATTTGTAATCATCTAAAGTGTTCTTTAGTTCAAAAGGAACAAGTCTGTGATCAATAGGGATATTAAGAGTGTAAAGCTGAGTGCTTGGTTGTAAGCATTTCAGTGGTAGAGAAATCTAGGTGCTGGTTGTAGCACTTAGTAGGAGTTGAGTAGACGAATAGAGGAAGGTACTCTTGCATATTCAACTGCCTTGTAATCGGTTTGTGCTCTACCTTTAAAGAGCTTAGTATTGGATTCAAAAATCCCGGAGGACTATGGGGACTGGACGTAGGCAGAGAGGTCGAACCAGGATAAGTGATACTGAGTAATTTCTAAACTCTCTCTTATAATTGCATGTGTTGTTTACTTTATTTACTCAGCATATAAGTTGTCTAAAGCTGATCTTGAGTAAGTAAGTGGTGCTGAGTTAGAAGCTGACCTCCAAGAGTGTCAATTCTCAACTCACAAGAAAACAACTTTAGTCAACATTTGACTAAAGCTGTCTTCAAACATATCTCACCAAGCTGACCATAAGCTGAGTTAATAAACTCTTAAAATAACTTCCAGTCAGCTTAATTAAAACGAGAAAAAGTTATAATAGTTCCTAACCCCCCCTTGGAACTAATTACCAGGGACCAACAACGACGTGGTCAAGTTTCTCTTTGGTAGTCCTAAATTCCTTCCCTTTGGCTGGCAGGTTTAGCAGGGTTGCTAAATACGATGGGGTAATCGTTATTTTCTGGCCTTTGACATAGGTTGCCAGATGGTCAGCATCTTCTTCGTCAACACAAAGGTTGGAATAGAATTCCCTTACTAACCTAGGGTAAGCTTTACCAGGAAGACAAAAGAGTCCAGCCCATTCATTCTTCGAGATCCATTCACAGAATGGTTGCTCAGCTGTTACAAAGCTCGGAGAAAACCACCGACAACAAAGCACCTCATGGTTGTTAACACTTTTGTAAACTTTGAGGAAAAACTTTTCCTTGGGCTGCTTGTCCTTCTTTTTCTTCTTCTTTTTCGAAGAGGTTGCAAGGTCAGCTTGGGGGTTCTTGCTTGGAGTTTGATCATGCTGACCTTGTCCTTTGGTGGGAGTTTCGCTATACTCTTGCTGAGGGGGAGATTCAGGGTTTTCATCGGAGTGATTTCTGTCGTAATCACCGCCGGAGATATTCTGAGAGTCCGACATGGTTTTCTCAGAGATTTTCACGAGGTTTTGAGATTTAGAAAGCGAGAGAGATGAAAAATCAATTTGCCAGGGATTTCGAGTGTAAAGAGAGTTAAGTGGGAAATCTTCCACTATTTATAGAAGTTCGAATGATCCTAAACGTTTGAATCTAGCCGTTTTACCTCGAGATGATCAATCGACAAAGATCCTGGCATTTATGACATGTTCGGCGCGTTCATTATTACGATTACGTCATCCTAGGTGGCTATTTATGGCACGTGTGCTAGCATTAATTGGGCAAATGATTTTTACTCAGTTTGTTAGAATACTAAACGTTTTGTGGTACTGAGTGCACAGTTTTTACGTAGAGAGTTTTCATACTGCTTTAGTAACTCAGCCTAAAATAATCACTCAGCATGTATGTCTTACTCAGCATAGGGTAATTTTCTATACTCATATTAAGCTCAGCATGTAGAAGTTACTAATTCAGCACATATCACTCAGTATGGTAATCACTCAACATTCAATTAAGCACATAGTTCTATTGAAGAGGATTAGACATACCGATAGCTTCCCTTAGTATGTTGAATTGCTCACGAGCCAAAGGCTTGGTGAAGATATCCGCAAGATGTTCATCTATTGGAACGTAGGTCAGCTTGATCTCACCCTTGAGTACATGATCTCTAATGAAGTGATGCCTTATGCTGACATGCTTCATCCTGCTGTGTTAGATTGGATTTTTAGATAGGTCAATGGCGCTTTTGTTGTCGCATTTGACTTCAATTGTTTCTATTTTAACTCCATAATCCTCAAGTTGTTGCTTAATCCATAGGACTTGTGCAACACAGCTTCCAGCAGCTACGTACTCAGCTTCAGTTGTAGACAGGGCGACTGATGACTGCTTCTTGCTGAACCAAGATACCACACAACTTCCAAGGAAGTGACATCCTCCCGAAGTACTTTTATGTTCAAGCTTATCTCGTCCATAGTCAACATCAGTGTATCCAATGAGTGTGAAGTCATTTGAGGTTGGATACCATAAACCTGCATTAACTGAGCTCTGCAAATATCTAAAGATTCTTTTTACAGCTATAAGGTGAGATTCCTTGGGGTCAGCTTGATATCTTGCACAATAACATACTGAGTACTGAATATCAGGTCTACTAGCGGTAAGGTAAAGTAGAGAGCCAATCATACCTCGATATAGCTTGCTATCTACAGATTTACCTTTCTCATCTTTGCATAGGACAGTGTCAGTACCCATTGGGGTTGATATGGGTTTACAATCTTCCATATCAAACTTCTTTAGCATTTCTTTGGCGTATTTGGACTGACTAATGAAGATGTCGTTCTTACCTTGCTTGATTTGAAGTCCAAGGAAGAAGTTGAGTTCACCCATCATGGACATCTCGAACTCAGTTTGCATCTGTTTACTAAACTCTTTGCACAAAGATTCGTCAATAGCACCAAAGATTATATCATCTACGTAAATTTATGCCAGCAGGGTATGTTTACCCTTTTTCTTAATGAACAAGGTTGTGTCAGCTTTGCCTCTGACATAATTCCTGGTCAGCAGAAAGTTGGTCAACCTCTCATACCAAGCACGTGGTGCTTGTTTTAGGCCATACAGGGCCTTCTTGAGTTTATAAACGTGGTTTGGAAATTTTAGATCTTCAAACCCTGGAGGCTGACTAACATATACCTCTTCGTTTATAAAGCCATTAAGAAAAGAACTTTTTACATCCATTTGATATAATTTAAAATTCATATAGCTAGCATATGCACACAATATTCGTATAGCCTCTAACCTAGCAACGGGTGCAAAGGTTTCACCGTAGTCAATGCCCTCTTGCTGACTATAGCCTTGGGCTACAAGTTGGGCTTTGTTTCTGACTATGTTGCCTTGCTCATCTAGTTTATTTCTAAAGACCCACTTAGTTCCTATGGTTTTTTGGTTCCTAGGTTTTCGCACTAAATCCCATACCTCATTTCTCGTGAATTGATCAAGCTCTTCTTGCATAGCATTTATCCAATATTCATCATGCTCAGCATCGGCAAAGTTCTTTGGCTCATGTACTGAGATGAATGCGACATTGCTGAGGTATTTTCTAAGCTGATCTCTTGTCATTAGCTTGTTGTCAGCAGCATCAAGAATGGACTTCTTCGAATGTCCTCTTGGGATTTTTATTTCTTTGGGTAATGTTGAGTTGTCTGGAATAGGTGTTTCTACAATATCTGCAGGAACAAATTGGTTAGCAAAGGTAATTTTGGGTTCGTGTTTACCTTTGGCCAGTCCTTGTACTGATGACTCAGTAGCTCCTATTTCGTCAGCGGAAGCTGAGCTTGGTTCATCTTCGGCAGACTGAGTTGTTTTTCCTGCAGGGTCAGTTTCATCGAACTCTACATGGACAGACTCTTCAACAATTTGAGTTTGTTTATTATATACTCTATATGCTTTACTGTTAGTTGAGTACCCTAAAAAGATCGCTTCGTCAGCTTTAGCATCAAATTTTGCGAGGTTATCCTTTGTATTGAGTATAAAACATTTACACCCAAAGGCACGAAAGTAGCCAATGTTGGGCTTTCGTCCTTTCCAAAGTTCGTATGGGGTTTTCTTAAGAATAGGTCTAACTAAAGCCCTATTGAGTATGTAGCATGCTGTGTGGACAGCTTCACCCCAGAAGTACTTTGGAAGCCTATTTTCACTCAGCATTGTCCTAGCAATTTCGACAATTGTTTTGTTCTTCCTTTCAACAACCCCATTTTGTTGAGGCGTTCTAGGAGCAGAGAAATTGTGGTCAATACCACCAGCTTCACAGAATTCATCAAACTGTTGGTTTTTGAATTCTCCAACATTGTCGCTTCTGATATGAGCTACTTTTAGGTCTTTGTCATTTTCAAGCTTTTTAATCAATGTGGTGAACATCTCAAATGTTTCATCCTTGCTACTCAGAAAGATGATCCAAGTATACCGAGAGAAATCATCTACAATGACTAAGGAGAATTTCTTACCGCCCAAGCTGAGTGGCTGGACAGGTCCGAAAAGGTCCAAATGTAGTAATTCCAATGGTCTCTTGGTTGAGACAATGTTTTTACTTTGAAAAGACTTTTTCGTTTGTTTACCTTGCTGACAAGCATTACATAATTGATCTTTTTCAAATTTCAATTTGGGCAATCCCTCAACTAGTTGCTTTCTAGCTAATTTGGCTAGGAGGTCCATGCTTACATGACCAAGTCTCCTATGCCATAGCCAGGAGTTATCCTCTTTAGACATTAAGCATATATTTTTGGAAAACTGTTTTTCTAAACTCAACATATATACATTGTCAACATGAGGGGCAGTTAAAATCAAGTTATTTTTTTTCCCTCGAGTATCCGACACTGAGTAGCATCAAATATAACCTGTATACCGCTATCACAAAGCCGAGCTACGCTCAATAGGTTATATTTGAGACCCTTAACTAAGGAGACAGACTCAATGGTGGGGTTACCTCCGATAGTACCTGATCCTACTATCTTACCCGTCTTATTGTCTCCAAAGCTTACGTTTCCACCTCGTTTAAGCTCAAGTGTGATGAACTGAGTTTCATCACCAGTCATATGTGTTGAGCGATTTCCGAAAGTGCACGGTATACGCTTGTAGTAATAAAAGATATCGATCCCACGGGGAACGCTTTTTAAAACAAAACTTATTTATAATCGGTTAAATTTACTTTTAGGTTTATGATATGGAAAAATCGTTTAATCGGTTTTGGTTTTGAAATAGCTAGAATAAGAATTAGATTAGAATATGAAGATGTTAGAAAATATCTAATTTAAGATTGAATTTGCAAAACAGGAACGTTTTAGTACTTTTAGAAAAGTAAACAGGTATATTTGTTTGCATTAAGCAAAGAAACAACTTTAAACTTTGTACGAATTATAAAGATAAAATAAATGACGGAACCTCTAATTAATTGGCTTTGAACGCGACAAAACCCTTTCGGGATAGTTGCCCTTAATCAAATTAAAACTCTTTCGAGATGATAATTTGCCTAAGTGTTCAACAAAGTTTCCTTGTAAAGATTTGAATTAAATACGTTTTAATGAAAACACCAGCATCAATCCACTTCGGCTCATTTACCAAAGTGCTGCATAAAAATCTATCGAATAGAACGGACTTTATTAGATGAAATATAAATTGATACATGTTTACAGAGAACATGGAGCATTGAATTCTTCGACGGCGTACACGTGAACGGGTTGTCAATCCTTTCCTTGGGTTTCGTTCGAGTTTGTCAGGCTCAGGGGCGAATCCTCTACTCAATCTTCTCGTTGAATCTTCGTAATAGAGACTGGGTCGGTCTACTACCAAAATGAAAACTAAACTGGAACAATGTCTAAATGCTACTGAATTTGTTATTAATTTGTAAACAATGTGTGTACATCATATTGCTTTTTACAGAATCTAAATCTAACTTCTGAATCACTTGATTCGGAATTTCTGCATAAATTCTACACTAATCTCTTTCTTCTACACATATATCATTATATGTCATTATTCTCTCATCAACTCTCCATCAACTCTTTATTTATAGATGTTGAAGAGTCTTGATCGAAGTGTCGTGTCCGTTGCGAAAAGACGTATCCATTGTGGAGAGTCGTATACCTTGTGAAGGGACGTATACCTTGTGAAGGGACGTTCTTATCCACCCGAACGATCGCGTTCCGTCGAAAATGAAAGTGTGTATCTAGGCTTCTAAATCTCCTGCTCGTACCGAGATTTATCAAATTCACTACCGAGAATGGGGGAGCATCAATTGTACTTCGGACGAAGGGGAAAAGTGACTGGCGACGCGTGTCGCGACCGTGAAAAGGGGAAGCCGCAGTCGCGACATGGAGCTTTTTCATTTTTCAGCTCTCGTTCGTGTCCTCGACTTGGAGTTATTAATTTTCGTCGTCTTCGACTCCTTTTGTAGGGCTTTTCTTCTATTTTTGAGCTCTATTTACTCCTATTTGGATTTTACCAAATATTTATGTACCTTGCATGAAAGAAACATATTCGAGAGTAAAAGCATTCTAAATAGGTATAAATAGCATAAATTCGTAGCAATATTGATGTAATTATTGATGATATTTTAGGTATATTTTGGGCTTAACAAATCTCCACACTTAATCTTTTGCTAGTCCCGAGCAAAATTTCACTGAACTTATTCTCTAACTAATCTCTTTATAAAAATAAAACATATATCTATGTATTACCTTTTAAATTAGTTAAGCCGAAAAGACTAACTTCGCATGGCAAATTTATACGCAAAATATCAAACCAACCTAGTATAAATATGATATATCATTCGTCTTGTATTTCCAATTTTGAATTGAAGCATTCGGGACAATATAAGCACGCATGTTATTGAGTCTTTCATCTCAAGGCATTTCAAAGCACAAAATTTCCTTTCCCAAACCTAAACTAATATATAAGATATATTAAAATGAATAAGTACTTGATTTTAATCTATTTGCTTGGTTATGCCCGAAATAAGGGTGGTTTCAACCGTAACCTTATACGCTTTTATTATTACTTTGTGTTCGCTTAAGAGGTACCGACCATGCCATGGGTGGACGCAATCGTTACTTTAAACTTATACACGCTTATTATTTATTTAAACGTTCCTTTCATACCTCGATTGTGATAAGGGTGGTCGCAACCGTGGCCAAAAGTAAACGGTACTTTAATTTTCTTCCCTTTCATACCTCGATTGTGATAAGGTTGGTCTCAATCGTGGCCAAAAGTTAAGAATTCAACTAATTGATTAATTAATATGAATTATAAAATTGTAAGTTGGAAAAAAGAAAAATAGCACATTCATCCTATATTGATTTAAAATTCAACATGTATTATGGCTAAAGTTTCCTTAAAAACTTCAATTAGTGTTAATGTAAGACGAAATCAAACCGAGCTAAAAAAATTGTTAGTTCAATTTAATGCCTATAAACCTAATTGAAAATTTAAAATAAGATTTATTGAATCATGAATTGCATGATATAAAAAATAGAGATTGAATAAAGAATTTTTTTTACTTAAATACATTCACTCGAGACAATTTTACTTAAAATCGTATCGGAGATTTGTGAAAAAATTTGAAAAATATTACCCGTATAGAAATATTATTTCTATCGATAATGATAACCTAAAAATAATCATAAAAACATATATGATTATCTTTAAAAATATATGAAAATGTTAAGTTATTGTGAAAAATGTTTTGCAATATATATATGTGTTGCATTTGCATGAATATCATTCGTTGCATTTATTATTTTGTTTTGCAAAATAATATCTTTGTTGAATTTATTCGTATTTCGTATTTATGTAGAAATTGATATATGTATGTCTCCTCCCACACTTAAATTGGACCATGTCCTCAGTGGTGCAAAAATAATGGAGAAAATATAGAATACGAAATAAGGCATACGAAACAAAGATGTAAATTAAGCAAATGAAACATTCAACATAAAAAAAATATTGTACCAAACATAATAAAAGAAAAATGTATCAAACATATAACAAGATAAAAATAAAATGAAAGGAAAACAACCTAAGCATGAGGTGGTGAATCGGGAGGTGTAGGTGACGTCTCCACATTGCGGCGTCGGAAAAAGGAAAGCATCCGATGCCGAGTCGATCGATGTTCACGCCTCAAAAGATTGAGGTTGTCATTCATCACCATATTGTTTTCAACCAAATCATCAATGCGTAGATTCATTGAGCGATTGTTGGAATTGATTTGGTCCAAAATCCTCCTCAAAACTACCGGATCATCCTCCGCTTGAGGTGCTTGGGGTTGTGCTTGAGTCGGTGGTGCATCCTCCTCTCCTTCCGCATCTCCGCCACCTTCGGTACCTACAAATTGAGAACTTGAAGCGCCACCACCCATAGTGCCACGAAGATGGGCAATACGGGTAGCATAGGAAATAAAGACGGGAGGTCCTTGGGGAAGCAATAAATGAGCTCGCTCAAGAGCTGAGATGTCCAAAAGCGGAACATACCCACGGTAGGTAGACATGTCATAGTCGGCCAATTCACCCCGTGCTCCCAACACAAGACCGGTGATAAAATTACAAAGAGGGATTTGAATTGTACTAGCCCTCGAAGCACGGAACAAATTGTCAAACATGATTCCAATACTATCAATCCTCAAACCTTTAAGCAAACTATCCAAAACATACAAATCCCGAACTTGGACCTTTGAACTCTCAACACGACCAAACAAGGAGAAACTCAAAAATTTATGAAAGAAGAACACACAATTGTCCTTAATCAACTTGCTTGAAGTGTTTTTGGAATTAAAATAATCTTGATCCGAGAGAGTTTGCCAAACAGCATCATTATCAAAATCCTTAGGCTTATCATAAAAATCAAAAGTAGGGAATCCAAACATATTTCCCATTGCTTCATAATCAATGGTATAAGGTATACCATTATTCCTAAAAGAAGTTGAAGTTTTCTTCTTGTTCATGGATAAAGTGAACAAAAATTCCACAACATACTCATTAATACGCGGGAAACGCATATTAATGAACTCTTGCCAACCCAAAGCTTCAATAAAGGCATCAATTCGAGTAGAGAAATTTAATACTCTTACCGAATGGAAGTCTAAGAAGTGCATATCCACAAATTGGCGGTCGGCTTGTGAAAAATGTTTGAAACACGAGGCTTCTTCCTCCGAATAGATGTCAAAATAAGCTCCGCATTGAATCCGGAGGCGATTAGCTTCCGTAACAGCGGGCTTGTTACCAACACGCTTTGTCCTAACCATGGTGATGGTGTTTAGGGGCTTATGGTATGAGAAAAAGAAGAAGAAGAAGAAGAAGAAGAAGTGAAAGACCAAAGCTTGAAGATGAGTTTGGGGTTGTGAAATGGAAGTGATTGAAAATAGAAAATTGGATAGAAATTGGAGTGAATAAATTGGGAAGATAAAAAGTAGATTTTTGGGGAAGAGTTTAGAGTAAGGGATTGGGTAAAAATAGAGGTGATGTGAGGTGTTGTGTAAGAGGTAGGGTTATATAGGGTGATTAGGTAAGTGAATAGGTAGAAATAGAATAGGAATAGGCAAAAATATTGGCAAAATCGGATTTAATAGGGCAATCTGGACGCGTGTCGCGACCGCGGCACGCGATTTTCAGGCAATTTTTGCCCTGAAATCGGTCCAAACCTGCTGCTCATACCGAGAATTTCTTAATTCTCGATAGAGAATTGGTTGAAATAGCCAAATTTGGTTCCTTTTGACTTGGTTTGTGCATTGTTTTTGTTGAAATGGTTCCTGAACTTAATATTAATTATTCCTGTACTAAAAACGTTAAATAAATGACATTAATTGCAAGGAAAACCAAAGGTTTTACCTTAATAAATTGAATTAAAGTATAATAAATTGATTTATGAGTAATTAATGAAACTTAAATATTCATTTATGCATATAAGTTAAGAGAACCATATTAAATGCATAATAAGTGCATGTTAATACATATTTAACACATGAATTAAAATGATAAAAAGATAACTTAATTTATTGAAAATAAATTGAGTTACAAAATAAAATTAAACGTGGATAAATGTGTGGAAAAAATAAAAAAAACACATATTTAGTTCAAGTGAATCTTTTTAATCTTAATTTAAGTAAGAAAAAGTAGAAAGTACCCATATGAAATATGCTAAGTATAGATAATGGATCAAATGGATAAAAATTAAGAATTAAACTAAATAAGATTTTTATTATATAAACATATGTACAAAATAATGAAAACAAACCAATAATCAAAACAAAACAAAATATATACAAAAAAAAACAGAAACTATTCTACATATTCATCCCTATCTAACGGGATATTTCTGGCCTTAATACGATCAATTTGAAACTGCACGAAAGTTTCACGTTCCGGTGCAGACAAAAATTGAGGCCCTGCTCGAAAGACACGTTTCACAAGTCCTTCGCGCTCGAGAAATTCATAGTCAATTATCGGGAAGAATTCATCTTCACTCCAGGGAACATCAATAGTACCCTTTGAACCGAGAATTATTCCACAGATTATATTGCCGAACCCAATCTTCTTATCTTTGGATCGAGAAGCGGCGACAAGACCTTCTATCAGAATTTTGGAAGAATCCACTGCATTGCCCTGGAATATATCTCCAAGACCATACAAATCTGTGTCACGGACCACACTACTGAATGTGCGCCCGAATAAACTGTGACACAGAAATTTATGTAAATACAACATGGAGTTGGAGCGAAAAGAGTGATTATAGGCGAGTTTTGAATTGAATCGCCAGAATCCTGTAAGCATTCTCCAAATGTCCGAGGATGTCATGTCTCGTCCAGGATGACATTTGATTGTATCCCTCGGGGGAAAACCAAACCAAGCATGCAACTCGGGATAGCCGAAAGTGAAGATTTCGCCTTCTCGACGAAAACTGAGACGTACTCGTCGTTTATTAGTAAAACGCACGGTACAGAAGAATTCGAGTATCTAGTCGCCTATTATTGGAAATCGCATTTGGGAGAATTTTGTCCACCCTAGGCGCTCCATATAGCGGCTCATGTCATCAGTAATGCCTAATTGGTCGTTAAGGAATTCATCCATATACAACATTCCGGTGAAGAATTTGTAACGGTGATTCCAATAACGCCTACCTTCATCGTGGTTGAAGATAGGAAAAGGCGCCCCATATCGCTTGGATAAGTCTGGGCGTTTGTTGATTGAGGCAGCATTGTGCCTAGGTGATTTGTATTTGGTAGGCATGGTGCAAAGTTAGTGTAACTTTAGCAAAGAACGGTATTTGTGAAGAAAAATCAGAGTTCTGACAAAGATGAAAAGATTTGGAACAGAACCTGAATCCTCTAAGATTAATTTATAAGAGTTTAGGATGAAAAGAGGTATTGTTTTAATTATGAAAAGGTATATTTTGTACCTTTCTGGAATGAAGAAACTTAATGTTTCAATTGCCAAGAGGTTCATCGAAAGGGTGAGAGTGTTTCAGGCCTGATAGTGCAGGAAATACGCGTGTCGCGACCGCGAATGGCAAAGCCGCGGTCGCGACACGCTGATTTCCTTGCGGAAATCAGGCATCAAAGCCACCTCCTGATTCACGGTAGAGAATTTAAATATTCTCGGTATGACCAGAGAAATCCGAATCAACATAGACAATTCTGAAACAGAGTATTCTCGGCAGGGAATTTCCAATTCTCGGCAGAGAATTGCCTTAAACTACAAAATCATCCTAATTTCCTAAAAATTAAATCTAAAATCATGAAATAAAAATATTTACGTTACTAAATCATAACATAAAGTAATCTAATCATAAAAATGGCATTTTGAAATAAAATAAAATAAAAATAAAAATAAAAAATAAAATAAAATAAACAAAAACATAAGAAAAACAAAATAAACTGTGCAAGAAAAACTGAGTAATTTATACGTCAGATAATCTCGTTACGAACGGAATTTCAATTTGTGAAATATTTTCGTAATAGATTTTACATCGATTACCATTAACTTTGAATCGAACTCCATTAGGACCTTCTAGTTCCAAAGAACCATAATCGAATGTTTTGACGACTAAATATGGTCCTAACCATCTGGACTTAAGTTTTCCTGGAAATAAACGAAATCGTGAATTAAATAACAGCACTTTATCCCCAACATTAAAGTGTTTAACTCTAATTTTGGCATCGTGCTATTTTTTCACCTTTTCTTTATAAATCTTTGCATTTTCGTAAGATAGATGACGCAACTCATCTAACTCATTTAAATTGAGCAAACGTTTCTTACCTGCTTGATGTAAGTCAAAGTTAAGTTCTTTAATAGCCCAATAGGCTTTATGTTCTAATTCGACTGGCAAATGACATGCCTTACCATACACTAAACGGTACAGAGTCATTCCTATTGGTGTTTTAAACGCAGTACGGTATGCCCATAACGCATTATTAAGTTTAGAAGACCAATCGTTTCTAGAAGATGAGACCGTTTTCTCGAGAATCCATTTGAGTTCTCTGTTTGATATCTCTGCCTGACCATTTGACTGAGGATGGTACGGCGTTGATACGCGGTGGCGTACTCCATATTTTTTCATAAGCGTTTCAAAACTCTTGTTTATAAAATGAGCACCACCATCACTAACGATAACTCTTGGGCAACCAAATCTACAAAATATATCGTCAAGAAAATTAACGACAACCTTAGAATCACTCGTCGGGGTTGCAATTGCTTCAACCCACTTTGAAACATAATCAACGACAACTAATATGTAAGTTTTACCATTGGAAAGGGGAAAATGTCCCATGAAATCTATTCCCCACATATCGAAGACTTCAACTTCTAATACGGTTGTGAGGGGCATCTCATCTTTCCTTCCTAGATTTCCTGTTCTTTGGCACTTATCACAACGAGTAATAAATGAACGGACATCTTTAAACATCGTAGGCCAAAAGAAACCACTTTCAAATATTCTAGCTGCTGTCTTGTTAACTCCATTATGTCCTCCATAAGAGCTAGAATGACATTCTGACATTATGGATTCAAATTCATTTTCACCAACGCATCTCCTAATTATCCCGTCACCACAAGTCTTGAACAAAAAGGGATCTTCCCAAAAGTATTGTTTAATATCGAAGAAAAATTTCTTCCTTTGGTGGGAATTTAATCCTTCCAGAACAATATTGGCTGCGAGGTAATTAGCAATATCTGCATACCAAGGTGATATAAAACTTTTCATTTGATAGAGATGTTCATCAGGGAAATCATCTCGTATACCGATAGTTTCACCTATAGGACCATTTTCATCTTCAAGTCTCGATAGATGATCGGCGACAAGGTTTTCAACTCCCTTTTTGTCTTTAATTTCTATATCAAATTCTTGCAACAATAAAACCCATCTAATTAGACGTGGTTTTGCATCCTTTTTACCAAATAAATATCTTAATGCTGTATGATCAGTATAAATAATAACTTTCGAACCTAACAAGTATGACCTAAACTTGTCACATGCAAAAACTACGGCTAACATTTCTTTTTCTGTTGTGGTGTAGTTTAATTGTGCACCAGATAGTGTGTGACTTGCATAATAAATGACATGAAGTTTCTTATCCTTCCTTTGACCTAAAACACATCCGACAGCTAAATCACTTGCATCACACATGATTTCAAAGGGTAAATCCCAATCGGGTTTAGCAATAATAGGTGCACTGACTAAAGCAGTTTTCAATGTTTCGAAAGCTTTAACGCATTCTTTATTAAAATCAAAGGTTGAATCTTTCATGAGTAAATTAGTAAGTGGTTTGGAAATTACAGAAAAATTCTTAATAAATCTTCTGTAAAAACCAGCATGTCCTAAGAATGATCTTACTCCCTTTACAGTAGTTGGAGGGGGTAATTTCTCTATTACTGAGGTTTTTGCTCTATCTACTTCTAATCCTTTTTCAGAGATTTTGTGACCTAAAACAATTCATTCGTCAACCATGAAATGACATTTTTTCCAGTTTAATACCAAATTTGTTTCTTCACACCTAGACAGAACTTTATCCAAGTTTTCTAGGCATGAATCAAAAGAATCTCCATAAACTGAAAAATCGTCCATAAAAACTTTCATGATATCTTCAATGAAATCATTAAAAATCGCAGTCATACAATGTTGAAATGTTGCAGGTGCGTTACATAGACCAAAAGGCATTCTTCTATATGCAAATGTTCCATAAGGACATGTAAAAGTTGTTTTATCTTGGTCATCCGGGTAAATGTATATTTGAAAGAATCCGGAGTAACCATCAAGAAAACAGTAGAAAGCATGACCAGCTATCCTTTCGATCATTTGATCAATGAAAGGAAGAGGAAAATGATCTTTCCTAGTTGCTTTATTTAAATTTCTATAATCTATACAAACCCTCCAACCAGTGGTGGTTCGCGTAGGTATTAATTCACCTTCTTCATTCCTTACAACTGTTATGCCTCCCTTTTTAGGTACACAATGGATTGGACTAACCCATTCACTATCCGAGATAGGGTAGATGATTCCATTGTCCAGAAGTTTAGTAATCTCATTTTTTACTACTTCTTTCATGTTCGGATTTAGGCGTCTTTGCCTATCCGCTTTAGGTGGCTTATCTTCTTCTAAGTGAATTCTATGCATTACAATACTTGGATTAATACCTTTTAAGTCTGAAATTTGCCAACCCATACTTCCTATCCTATTTCTAACAACTTCTTTCAATTTCTCTTCTTGAACTTGTGTCAACTTGTTAGAGATAATTATAGGTAGAGAATCGCCTTCGCCTAAGAAAGCGTACCTCAAATGACCTGGTAATTCCTTAAGTTCTAATTTAGGTGGAACTATAGTCGAAGGCGGAACTGGTCCATCTTCTCGAATCAAAGGTTCTGGGTCCTTATCTTCTAGTTCCTCACTCATTATAGGTTCTATTATTTCTTCTTTCTGAACAATGTCATTTACACATTCTTCAATTAAATCAAGTTTCATACAAGCGAAATCCTCCATAGGATATTTCATCGCTTGATTCATGTCAAACTCAATCTTATCATCTCCTATTCGTAAAACTACTTTCCCTTCCGACACATCAACTAGAGCACGTCCCGTGTTCATGAACGGTCTACCAAAGATTAGCGGACAATTTACATCATAAGCAAAATCTAAAATAACAAAATCGGTAGGAAAAATAAATTTGTCAACTTTAACTAAAACATCCTCAATTATACCGTATGGTCTTTTAGTGGTTTGATCCGCTAATTGTAAAACCATATTGGTACGTTTGATGTCTTCTTCTAAACCTAACTTATTAAATATAGATAATGGCATCAAGTTAATGCTTGCTCCTAAATCACAAAGACAACTGGGGAATTCTATATCTCCCAATTTACACGGAATGGTAAAACATCCGGGATCTTTAAGTTTTGTGGGCAAATTGCTTGACACAATCGAACTGCAATCTTCAGTTAGTGAAATGGATGAAATTCCTTCCCAACTGATTTTCTTTGAAATTAAATCTTTGAGGAATTTACCATAATTGGGAATTTGCGTAATCGCATCCATAAACGTTAAATTAATATGCAAATTCTTAAGTTTGTCTAAAAATGTTAAAAGTTGTTTGTCATAGTCCTTGTTGCGGACTTTGTGTGGAAAAGGTGGTCTGGGTACAAAAGTTTTTGTACTAGAGTCAATTGGTGCATCTTTTTGTTTTAATGTATCCTCTTTGGGCTTCGATAAATCAGTTCCAGGTAAAGTCGAATTTCCGGGCATTTCCGGGCCTAAGTAGTTTTTCCCTGAACGAAGAGTGATAGCATTAACATGCTCTTTCGGATTTTCTTCCGTATGGCTTGGAAGACTTCCCTCTTTGCGGGATGGAATTGATTTAGCGAGTTGTCCAATTTGAATCTCCAAATTATGGATGCTGGATGATTGGTTTTTAATAAGCTGATCGAATTTATTCTCGATCCGTTTAAAACCATCGTCGTGATTACTTATTTTTCCGCTCATCGCATCAATGAATTTGTCGATTTTAGAAGATAAGGTGCTAATCGTATCTCTTGATTGATTTTGATAATTTGTAGTACGATTTTGATTAGCATTAACATTATTATTGTTATTATCTCTCCAGTTAAAGTTAGGATGATTTCTCCATCCAGGATTATATGTATTGGAATAAGGATTATTAGTTTGGTTTTGCCCTTGGACAAAATTTACCTGTTCAATTTCACTCATACCTTCGTAATCCACATCCGTTTGGATTGGTTGACCATTAGGATCACACGGTGCCATAAACCTATCAATTTTGTGTGACAAGGCAGAAAATTGGGCTTGCAACATCGCTACTGGATCAAGATTAACTATACCTTTAACTGATGATGCTGTTGAGGATGATGGTTTCGCTAATGGTAGGTGTCCACGTTCCGCGGGCCACATACTGCTGTTGATTGCCATTTCCTCCAAAAGTTCTCTCGCTTGGGCAGATGTTTTCTTCATGAATAACCCTCCAGACATAGCGTCCAATGAACCTCTAGTTGTAGGATTTAGTCCATTATAAAATGTTTGCATTAAAAGTTCAGCGGGCAATTGGTGGTGTGGGCATAAACGTTGAAGTTCTTTAAAACGTTCCCAAGCCTTATAAAGAGTTTCATTATCATTTTGAGAAAAAGATGTTAACTCTTTAATGACTCTTGCGGTTTTTGCTAAAGGGAAAAATTTTGATAAAAATGCTTGGGCTAATTGCTCCCAAGTCTCAATTGATGCGGCTGGCATAGAAGTTAACCATTCTTTGGCTCGATCCTTCAAAGTAAAAGGAAAAAGGCGAAGATTGATCGCTTCCGCAGTCACATTTGGTATTTTAAAAGTGTCACAAATTTCTAAGAAATTTGTCAAATGGGTATTAGGATTTTCGTTAGGTAACCCGTAAAACATTACATTATTTTGCAACATATTAAGCAACGCAGGCTTAATTTCAAATTGATTTGCATTGATTTGGGGTCTAACTATACTGTTTGTTACACCGGCCACTCCTGGCCTAGCGTAATCCATAAGTGTGGCCATTACTTCTGGCTCGGTAATTTTAGTTTTTATTGGGGTTTGGTTTTTCTTTTTCTTTTCTCTCTTGTTCTTTTTAAGAGTTCTTTCAATTTCTGGGTCAATAGGATCTGGTGACATGCCCGAACTTCGAGAACTGCGCATGAACTTGAAATTTCGCACGAACCGAAACTACCTACAAAACAGAACTTGAAAAATAAATAAGTTAGTAATTGAAAATAATTAAAAATATAAAAGTTTGAATAAGTATGAATAAACCTAGATTCGTAATAAAACACGAAAAATTTAAAATTTTGTCAAAAATTTTGGCGTTTCCCCGGGAACGGCGCCAAAAATTTGTTGAACGATTTCCGGAAGTGCACGGTATACGCTTGTAGTAATAAAAGATATCGATCCCACGGGGAACGCTTTTTAAAACAAAACTTATTTATAATCGGTTAAATTTACTTTAGGTTTATGATATGGAAAAATCGTTTAATCGGTTTTGGTTTTGAAATAGCTAGAATAAGAATTAGATTAGAATATGAAGATGTTAGAAAATATCTAATTTAAGATTGAATTTGCAAAACAGGAACGTTTTAGTACTTTTAGAAAAGTAAACAGGTATATTTGTTTGCATTAAGCAAAGAAACAACTTTAAACTTTGTACGAATTATAAAGATAAAATAAATGACGGAACCTCTAATTAATTGGCTTTGAACGCGACAAAACCCTTTCGGGATAGTTGCCCTTAATCAAATTAAAACTCTTTCGAGATGATAATTTGCCTAAGTGTTCAACAAAGTTTCCTTGTAAAGATTTGAATTAAATACGTTTTAATGAAAACACCAGCATCAATCCACTTCGGCTCATTTACCAAAGTGCTGCATAAAAATCTATCGAATAGAACGGACTTTATTAGATGAAATATAAATTGATACATGTTTACAGAGAACATGGAGCATTGAATTCTTCGACGGCGTACACGTGAACGGGTTGTCAATCCTTTCCTTGGGTTTCGTTCGAGTTTGTCAGGCTCAGGGGCGAATCCTCTACTCAATCTTCTCGTTGAATCTTCATAATAGAGACTGGGTCGGTCTACTACCAAAATGAAAACTAAACTGGAACAATGTCTAAACGCTACTGAATTTGTTATTAATTTGTAAACAATGTGTGTACATCATATTGCTTTTTACAGAATCTAAATCTAACTTCTGAATCACTTGATTAGGAATTTCTGCATAAATTCTACACTAATCTCTTTCTTCGACACATATATCATTATATGTCATTATTCTCTCATCAACTCTCCATCAACTCTTTATTTATAGATGTTGAAGAGTCTTGATCGAAGTGTCGTGTCCGTTGCGAAAAGACGTATCCGTTGTGGAGAGTCGTATACCTTGTGAAGGGACGTATACCTTATGAAGGGACGTTCTTATCCACCCGAATGATCATTGTAGACACCGAGTCGGAGGACCTGTGACGAAAACCTGTAAACAAGACGGTTGAAACGGTTGATTCCGGAAGTTTTAAAAACAAAAAATATAATAAGGAAGGAGAAGTTACAGTGGGTCGCGGTCGTCGATTGGACGGCTCGCGAGTGCTCAGCGACGCGGTGCGAGCGCCTAGCGGCAGCCGACGCGCGTCCAACGACAGTCGGACGCCTGCCCGGCAGTACGGGGCGCGCGCTCGACGTCCGTTGGACGCACGAGCCCGACGGCACGGAATGCGCGCTCGACGGCCCCGGGGCGTGTGCGCCCGACAGCGCGAGACGCGCCCCGGCAGGCGTCGGGCGAGCGCGCCCGACAGCCGTTGGGCGAACGCCCAACGTCGGTTGGGCGCTCGCCCAACTCTGTTGGGCTATCGCCCAACAATTGTTGGGTGATCGCCCAATAAATGTTGGGCGGCCGCCCAATTTGGGCGACGCCCGATCTTGCTCGGGCGTCGCCCATTTCTTCCGGGGATCCAATGCCTATAAAAGGCACGGATCCCCATGCATTTGGAGGAGGATTCTTTGGAGCTTTCTCACTCTAAACATTTTTAGAGAGAGAAAGTCAATTTTTTGGAGAAAATATTTTTTTCCCAAAAAAATCCAAATTTTCCCAAAGTTAAATTTTTACTAAAAAACACAAAAAAACCGGAAAATCACGACTCGTGGAATCAATCGGCTTCGACTGTCAGGTACCGAACTTAAGGTATTATCCGAGGACTAGACTCGTTTTATTTTATTTAATTTATTTCTTTTCCTTTATTTATTTTTATGTTATAATTTTATTTAGTTAGCTATTTATTTATTTACCACGTTTTATTTAATTTAGCGTATTTATTTAATTTTCGTCTCGTGTTGAATAAAATTTGGTTTTGTTTTAAAATAAAAACCTCGTTTTGATATCCCAATACGAACCGTGATCCGATAAAAAGGTAGTTCGGGTATTAAAAGACGTTGTAATTATAAGTTTCTTAAAAAGAAATTTCCAAATAATGTTTTAAAATAAAAACGTCGTTTTAGGAACTTCCGTTATTGACTATGACCCATTTTTGGTAGTTCGGAAATCCAAAACGATTGAATTAGACTTAATTTAAAGCTTTTGAATAAATCTGGAAACAATGGGAGTGCTGCTGTAATTTTCCGTTTCTGTCACTAATTGCTGTTTACCGACGCATTTTCCGTCGGTAAATCTGCTGGAATGTAAAAAATGCTATTTTGGTCCCTGTTTCTTAACTTTTAAGCTTTTGGTCCTTTGTATATATATGTGTATTTATGTAATATATATTTTCAAACTATTTTTAGACATTTGATACATATAGTTATTTAGAATGTTTATATATCATTTTTTATTTTATTTTAAATATAAGTATATGTATGTATATCTTTTCTTTTCTTTTTCCTTTACTTAAATGGTAATGAATTTCATTTTAAAATGATATTTACTTGGGTGTTTTGGGAGTGATTAATTAGTAAACATTTTGTGGATAAATGGATATTATTTTGACATTTAAATTACATTAGGTATATATATATAGTTTTGGGCTATTTGGGCTATATTAGTTATTATTAGATAAAACTATTTAGGGGACAAATGATATTTTCTTATTTAGGGGTTTTATTTGTTATTTTCACATATTTAAAGTAAAAATGTATTATATTTAGCATTTTCATATATGTATTATATAGTATCTTTTCATTAACCTTTATTTCATGTTTCTTTTTGGCTAAAATGTATATATATATATGCCTATATTATTTTCTTTATTCTTTTGGTCATTCATGGGTCCATGTTTCAAAGGGGCTTTATTTGGGAGTGAGTTTGGATTTAATATGTTTATCGTTGTAATTATGACAAGTAAAGAATCCATTGAGTGAAAAGGGAAAAATAAATCACAAAAAGAGTTTTCAATTTAATTATCTAAACTAAAGGCTTTTCTAGAGGTTCTAAAAGTGTAAATAACGTTTTCTTGACATCTTTAACTTGTTTCCCAAAACATCACGTTTTAAAACCTTAGTCCGTTCCAACGACGGATTAAGCGAACCTTGTAATTAAAATCGTTTTCATTATAAATAATAGAGTTTTTGAATCGTTTTCTTAAATGATTTATACAAAATAAATTGACTTGTATGTTTAAACCACGTTTTCTTATCAAAGGCTGTTATCCCAACATTTTCAACGCCTGAGTCGTTCCAACGGCGATTCGAGTGAACATCATTAAACGGGGTTTTGAAACGTACCTAAATCGTTCCAACGGCGATTAAGGTACGAACCATGTAAATAAACTCGTTTTGGGGAAGTGAATTAGTATAGAATTAGTATGTGACACGAAGCATAAATCACGTTACAAATAAATCAATTCTTCCTTCTCCCCCTCTCTTTCCTATGTATATCGAACTGATGTAAATGGGTGATTCCTTACTAAAATGGCTTTTCAATAATGTATGCTCAAAACGGTTTTCAAAACGAGAAAGAAAAGGTTTCAAATGAATTTTAAACTTAAAGAAATATGCGATTAGTCCGTTATCGCCTAACATGCTGAGTAGGAGGCCGGTGGTTCATAACCGGGCGATGTCGGGGTGCCTAGTAGCCTTTCTCCGGAAAGGAGCTAGCCTTCTCGGCTCGTACCTAAGTTTCCCGAACCCACACCGGTCTCCCGCAAGGGATCGGTGTTCATTTTCCCATTCGTGGGTGGCGACTCTTCCATATCTCCGAGCTCCGGTCCTGCCGAGCAGCTTGATTCCACGATTGGTTGCTTTCAGCGCTAATCACCGCTTACGTCGCCATGAGGTGTCCACCCCCCAGTCCGCCGGGGAGATTAGGCCGCGGCACCTCATTTAACAAGTGGCGACTCTGCTGGGGAAGCGAGAAATTTGATTCCGGATGGCGTGTATTAAGCCCTTAACGGGGACGGATCGTATTATTTCTTTTCGTATGCATTCATGTGCATTATTGCAAACCTTTTGGGTAATTTCCGCGAAACCTCTAGCGAGAGTCCATTCGTCGCTCGAAAGAGGCTAGTGTAAGTTCCCCCTTACAGTAAGGCGCCAAAGGGTCCCCATCCATTCGTTAGGGGCGAATTTGTGCGGTCCTGTGAGGTCCCGCGATCAGCTGTGTCAGCATATAGTAGCCTTAGAAGTTGCCATAGGATTACCCGTTACTATTTTTGGCGTGATAAATGAATCAGTTCGTGTTTTCAAATCGCCATGATACGTGTCTAAATCCTAAAGTATGTAAAGAAAATGAAATGATGCGTTAATATATACTCTTGAGTCGACATACTAATTACCCTAAAAACATCGAAATGATTTAAACTAAAGACGACTTAGTCATCTCGTATGAATGAACATGTGCGGCCCGCCTTGTCCCTTTCTGTGTCCCGACGAAGGCACATGTTCAGGAAATGCGTTACGACGTAAGCACGTATTAGTATGCGTCGGTTTGGTGTTAAGGATAGTTACATTTCGATACAAAAGACTATATTAACAGTAGCCGTTATTCACATTCTTTAAATAAATTGGGATAAAACGAGATCATAACGAAACGAAAACGAAGAACATTTCTATTTCGAACGACCCTGTCATAACGTGAAAAGTTTCACGCACGTAGCCCGTCCCTTCCGAATAAAAGACGAGCTTTTACGTTATGCCCCGTGTCGTTCTTAAGAGAAATGGACGTGTCCGCAGAAGTGACTAAGAAAAGAAAAGCGAAAAATGAACTAAACGACCAAAATCATTCCGAATTTACGATATATGTCAATCCCGAGCGTAGTTAAAGAAAATAAACCAATGTCGTTGATTACGTGCCTCGAACGAGTGTATATCCCGTTTAAAATCTCGAAGCTGAATTAAGCCAAACCATATAATTACGCTATATGGACGAGACTGCGGGTTTTGACTAACGACTCGATCATTTCTACCGTTACCAAAACTGCAAGAAATATGGCCCGATGTACGTGTTTGCTTAAATTCGTGCCTAAAGGAAAGAGAACGGTGATATCCTCGCTTCGAATAAGCATGCGATTCAATGAAACGTTGATTTTCTGTAACCACACTAAGATGATATATCCCATGGATTGGGAAGAACAACGAACTGTTGCTAGCCGAAAGATTACCGTGCGCTCAAAATAAGACTCGCCGTCTTTTCACGTAGCTAAAATGAGCAAACGGATCCTCGACGCTAAGAACAAACGCGTTACGCGATGAGTCCGTTTCCTAAAATAAAATCCAAAAGTGATTCCATCACTAAATAAACACGTGGTTACGTCTCTCGATAGATCCAAAAGATCCCGTTGTAATCCAAAAATCGAGACACGAACCCGCGCGAACAAAAGGGAACGAGTCATTGACAATAATGAACGATTAGACTAGAAGAATAACTCGTACCACGTCTAAAAACTGAGATGCGCTCAAAGGGAGTCAAAACTCGAACTAATGCGTCTCACGAAAGGACGAAAGCGAGTTATTCCGAAAGGACAATCCAACTTGGTCGATTTCTTAGTCACTGAACGTTGATACGTCAAAACGAACTGTATTGTCTGATAAATGATCTACTTTTTCGCAATAATCGACGGCATCACGCGTCCCCTGGACCGCAATGTGAGCCCCAAACCAAAATCCTAGGAAAGAGACTTGGACCATTGAGTGTGTGGAGGAATAAGGGTGGAAGAGAGATGTTGTGATACGTGTAATTAGACTAACGTTTGTTCTTCTTATCTTATATATCCGTAAATAAATAAACGCACACACCACGAATCATGCATACATACTAATGGATACCGTTCGTGCAGACGTCATCATTAAGCGATTGTGGTACCGAGAGAGCAGTCGGCTAGTTAGGCAGTTTGACCAGTTACAGATTGACAGTTCTGAATCGGCAGCTGTGGCTTCGGAATCATCTTCGTCCGAGTATACTCAGTCTTCAGCCAGTATGTCTGCGACCGACGAAAAAGTGGCCGGATTGGAAAACTCTGTGAACAACATTAATGAGCAGTTAGCGGTGATAGCGGCCCAGTTAGCTAAGCTGGCCATGAGAGATGACAAAAGTGGCAGTAAACACGCTGAGAATGAGGTGAACGATGGACCTCGCTTTGGGAATGAGGATGACTATCAAGATTATATCCGGAAGCAGCTTGAGAAAGAGAAAGCTAAGGAAGAGGAGTGGAAGCAACACATCACTCAAGAGGTGCATGATCTACGTGGGGGAAGTTCCGGGAGTCAGAACTTTTATAACTTGAAGAATTGTTTATCGGCAACGGCTTTGCCTTTGAAATTCCGGCTCCCTGACATGAAAAAGTTCTATGGAACTGGGGATCCCACTGCCCACATGAATCAGTATGTCGCTGTAATGAAGCACACGATCCTGACTGAGGATCAAGTCCTGGGGCTGTTTAACACCTATCTTGAGGGGGCTGCCCTCACATGATTTCATGCATTGCCGATGGTGAGGAAGAGGGATTGGAAAGAGTTAGCGAAGTCATTCATCGCTCAGTATAGCTTCAACACCATGCTTGAGGTCACTTTGAAGGAGCTTGAGAGCACTAAGCAGCAGACTGGGGAATCCTTCTCCGATTTTGTGAAAAGATGGAGGGCCAAGGCCGCGGTTATGAAGCAGAAGCCGCTTGAGCAGGATCAGATCCGAATGGTAGTCGGTAACACCTTGCCGTATATTAAGAATGAGTTGCGGTATATGCCTTTTACCGATTTCAATCAGATGTATAGTTGTGCCTTAACTGTTGAGGGGGATGGAGAACCAAAAAAGGCGTACACTAAATGGACGAAGTCTGGGTATAGTGCCGGAGGGCCAAGTGCGAGTGCGGAATCTCCAGCAGTGAAAGTGCTTGATCTTAATGCTATCGAAAAGAGGCAGTTCGCCAAATTTGATCAGACCTACGCAAAAGTTTTCGAACGATTGCAGAAAAAGGGGCTGCTGAAAGCTCTTACTCATTATAACAAGACCCCGCCTCCTCCGCAGATACAAGCTAGGGGATATTGCGAGTTCCACAGCAATTATGGGCACACTATTGAGAACTGTGAGAGATTGAAGCACGAAATCCAAGATTTAATCGAGGAGAAAAAGATAGCTGATCCTTCGTCAGCGAACCCTTCCACTAGGCGTAATCCATTGCCTAATCATAGGGTGAGCATGATCGGAGTTGGTTTGACAGAATGCGTAGTGATGGAATCCTTCGAGGAGAACGTAGAGGAGTTGATGGATTCCGACGAAAGGAACAATGTAGGAAATGGTCTATATGTGTCCTTCCTTGGCGAGGAACAAGAGGATGAACCGATGGGAGAGGGATTGGATGGTGGAGCCCCGTATGATGAAGATAGTGCTGAAGATACCGGAGAAGGGTCGTCTCGAACTATTGTGCCCAATTTGGGTCTGTTTAGTGGAGGGGGAAATCCTGAGGTGCACTTGCGTGAATATATGCGCGATATGTTTGTTGAATCCTTCGGGGTGGATGAGATTGCTCAGTGGTTCAACCATTCGCTGATAGGCGAGCCTTTGGGGTGGTTTCACCATTACCCGACTCTTGCAAGTATGATTGGGATCAATTGTCAGATCTATTTCTAGAAAAGTATCAAAGAGCTGAGGACATGACTGCAGAGCGCTTTGCGATGCAGATCGGACCTATCAAGCGTCCGCTACCGAGGGTCAGTAAGTATAATGGCAACAAAGATCCGATGGAGCACCTTCATTTCTACTTGTCGGCCATGGCGCCCTTGGGTTTTAAGGAAGAAGAGATCACCAGCTTGTTCTGTAATTCATTGATGGGTGAGCCGTTGATGTGGTATATGTCACTTCCGATGTATGTTAAGACCGATTGGGCGGAAATGACGAAGAGGTTTATCAAAGAGTATACGGTATGGATGTTGGCGGATCAAACCCCAGACTCCCCCTCTTATGAAACGCCCGAGGCAGTGTTGGCAATGCCTAGGTATGGTGGATACCAGGATCCTGTTGAGCATGCGAGGTTATTCCGCAACCATATGTACGACGCCGGATTCCCGCAATGTGAATTACATGAACATTTCCCGGAAACTTTAATGGGAGAAGCCTTGTTGTGGCACCAAGGCCTATCAGAGGAGGAAATGGGTCATTGGATACCGCTTAGGAGTGCTTTTGTGGCGAGATATGAGATGTATGTTCCATGGACGGGATCCCTGGAAGATCTGGATAGGATCAGGCAATTCCCCGAGGAACCATTCGTGGATTATGCTAGGAGGTGGAGGCACCGCTATGAACAGTGTCACGAAACAATGAGTGATAAGGTGCAGTTTATGTGCATACAGAGAGGAGCTATTCCGTTGGCAGGTAGAAGGATGAGCAGAGTGTCCCTCCGAGATTACAATGATCTGATAGGTTGGGCTTTGTATGGATCAGCGGATCCTTTTTATTTGAATCCGAACGTTCCTCACGTTATGGATTTAATGATTGTGGATATTTGGGAAAGTTCCTCGGATGAGGAAGATGCTAATCGGAGGATTCCTATCAATATTTGGGATGAATCGGATGATGAGCCAGAAATCGCCGTCATGACAAGGTCAGGACGAGTGGCCGAGGGAAAGGCACCTATGGTTGAGACTGAGATAGGGGAAGGGTCGGCTCTTAAGCCCGATGACCAAGTTCTTGAGCAGTTGAAGAAGACACAAGCTAAGTCCACAGTGTGGGAAGTTTTATGCCATTCCAAGTACCACCGTGAAAACCTGATGAAAGAGCTGCAGAATTTGGTTATTTCTACCGATACCGAACCGGCAGCACTAGTAGGGGCAATCATGGCTCGAAAGAAAACTGAAATCACGTTTACCGACGAGGATCTCCCAAAAGAAGGGAAGGCTCACAATAAGCCTTTGTACATCCGAGCGGAAATCAACGGGAATAAGACTAGCTGTGTGATGGTCGATGATGGATCGGCTATTAATGTCTGCCCGTTGAAACTCTTGTCTAAATTGGGAGTGGAAAGAGGAGACTTGACAGCCTCGGAAACTGTGATTAGGGCTTATGATGATAGCCGTAGGCATATTGAAGGAGTATTTAAGGCCAAGTTGAAAGTGGGGCCGCATGAAGAAGAAACTGAGTTCACGGTGCTGGATATCCCGGTAACCTTTGTGATACGGATCGGGTAACGGGCGATAGTTTTCAATCGTAAACTACCAAAGATATTCTCAAGCTAAACTTGAAGGAGCCGTGGAACCCCCAGATTTACAAGCTAAACTTGAAGGAATTAGAAATCCCCATTGTTAAGAGGGATGAACCCTAAAAAACACTCTCAAAGAGAAGATATAATTTGATTGATAAAAAGTTGTGTCATCCTTACAAAATGGGGGTTTAAATACTTCCCCTAATGATAATAAAAGACAAGGACTACCCCTACTAGGGTTACAATAAGGTTATCAATAAAAGGGTAAAATAGGTGATACGCCCCGACAATTCAGTACAAAGGTACAAGTACGGACTGTCAGGGTTGTTGGTGAATTCCTTCGGGAGGAAGTAAACCTGACGACCTGCCCAGGAATAGCTTGAGGATCCGCCTCTCGTACGCCCCAGTGATCCGCCACTCTAGTGCCCCTCTTAGGATCCGCCGGTTCTAATGAGTGATAAAGAAGGAAGACTTAAATAGGCAGAATGTATATCCTTCCTTGTTTAAGAAAGGAAAGCTTGCAACTATCTTTCCTTAAACAGGGAAGGAAAGTCCACTCCTTGTAAAGGAAGTAATCTCTAGGACCCGCCTCAGTTATTAATCCGGTATACGCCATTAGGTGCGCATGTTGTTCGTATTGCCCACATCTGAATATGATCTACCAGGATTCAATGTAGAGTGAGATCCGCCAATCTGGGTCGAAGTAGACACAATAGGTAGATCCGTCGAAGTAGATATACATCGACAGAAATACAATGAATAGATATGCCAAGGTAGATCCACTCAGGTAGATACTGGAGGTAGATACGTCGATGGGTAGATATGCCAATGTAGATATGCCGAAGTAGGTCCGCTCAACTAGATACCTGAAGGAGGTACATCAACGTAGACACATCGAAGTAGATCCGCCCAAGTAGACACCTGACGGAGATAGATTGAAGTAGATCTGCCTAAAAAGATACTTGAGGAGGATACGTCGAGGTAGATACACTGTAGTAGATACGTTGAGTAGATCCATCGAAGAGATCCGTAGAGTAGATCCGTCGAAGAGGTCCATCGAAGAGATCCTTCAAAGGAGATCCACCGAAGAGATCCATCGAAGAGATCCTTCCAAGGAGATCCGCCGAAGAGATCCATCAAAAGAGATCCGTCGAAGGAAATCGGTCAAAGGAGATCCATCAGAGAGATCCGTCAACGTAGATCCATCGGAGAGATCCGTCGAAGAGCTCCTTCAAAGGAGATCCGCCGAAGAGATCCATCAAGGAGATCCGTCGAAGGAGATTTGTCAAAGGAGATCCATCAGAGAGATCCGTCAACGTAGATCCATCGGAGAGACCCATCGAAGAGCTCCTTCAAAGGAGATCCGTCTAAGAGATCCGCCCAGGTAGATACACTTAAAAGAAAAAGATATACTAGAACTTTAAGTGTGTCTTCCTCCTCTTCTGAATCACTTTCCCCACATACCTGACGAAATTTGTTACCTTGCTACTTCCCTAACCTGGACTTGGAATTTGTTGAAAAGATGTCCGCATCATACTCTCTTTCTTAAAAAAAAAAGAAATAGGATCACACTCGCCTTTAAACACCAGCAGACCATGTGCCCTTTATCACTCGAACTGCCCTTCCCATTCGTCAAGTGTTCTATGAAGCTCTTGGTCGTCGTCATCATAGGTGTACTCATTTTGGTTCCATCCAACGTCCTCCAACTCATCATCACAGTAGAACCTATTTTCATTATCTTCATAATTAGGAGTCCCGCTTTGGTTCCACTCAATGTTCCTTGACTCATCTTCATAAGACCTACTTTCATCAACCTCATAAGTATATTCATTTTGGCACCACTCACCATCATCCAACTCATCATCACAATGAAATCTGTCCTCATCATCTTCATAAGTAGCCTCACTTGGGACCCACTCAGTGATCTGATGCGCATCTTCATCATAATAGGTTTCATCATCCTCATCATAATCAAGTTCATCCTCATGATGACGAAATCTACTTTCATCATATAACTCACCATCAAAATCACTCTCTTCCCCTTCAATCCCATTCCTGGACCCATTATCATCATACTTAAGTTCATTGTTGCTATCCAGCTCATTTTCATAATGGTCCTCCTCTCTATCAATCTTCCACTCGAGCTCACCTCCTTCATGATTATTCTCAAATTCATACAACTCCTCTTCCTCCACCCGATCCTTCCCACGACCTCTCGCTTCCATCCACTCCTTCTTATAGTTCAAGCCGACCACTCCCTTTGCCGAGTTATCTGACTTAAACGTCGTTATACATCTGAGCATCGTTGATCCACCAACATCTCTCCCATCACCATAGCCATCAACCCCCACACATAAAATAAATTCCTCATCCACCTTAAAGAGATTTGCCAGCCCAAAATCATCATCCACTTCTTTAGGATTAGGGTTATCACCCTCATTAAGCATACAAGTGAAGTTTTGCCTATGGGGCATTTCATCAAACACATAGTATGCACCCTTTTCTATTTGAACTTCTTCAAAGTTCCTACATGTTATCCCATCTTCCTCCTCATTCACAGATACATTTAAGTTCTCATCCACAAATTCGTTATCAACAACTCCACAATGAGAACTTAAATCACCAACAACATCACAAATAACCAAATCCTCACTAATAGTAGGAATATCCTTAACTTCCACATTAAGAACTGAGAGTTTCGGGTTTACCTCTTCTTGGCGCAACAGTGGACAGATTTGGCCTGAATCTTTAGGAGGTGAGATAGTGGTTTCTCCATCTTGTTTTTGTTGGGCTCGACGTTGTCGTCTCCGGCTATTTCGGCTGCTTCTGGTCCCTCTTTGCAGATTCTCCATCCTTTCTTGCTTCATGTTTTCTATTGTCTTTCTCCTTACTTCGGCATGCTTCAAATCCATCTCTTCAACCTCGGCTTGCCATTCTTCAAAACTCTTGTCAGTGGCTATCATGGTCGAAAGAAGTTTCGGATCAGGAAACGATCGGCTCTGATACCAACTGATACGGATCGGGTAACGGGCGATAGTTTTCAATCGTAAACTACCAAATATATTCTCAAGCTAAACTTGAAGGAGCCGTGGAACCCCCAGATTTACAAGATAAACTTGAAGGAATTAGAAATCCCCATTGTTAAGAGGGATGAACCCTAAAAAACACTCTCAAAGAGAAGATATAATTTGATTGATAAAAAGTTGTGTCATCCTTACAAAATGGCGGTTTAAATACTTCCCCTAATGATAATAAAAGACAAGGACTACCCCTACTAGGGTTACAATAAGGTTATCAATAAAAGGGTAAAATAGGTGATACGCCCCGACAATTCAGTACAAAGGTACAAGTACGAACTGTCAGGGTTGTTGGTGAATTCCTTCGGGAGGAAGTAAACCTGACGACCCGCCCAGGAATAGCTTGAGGATCCGCCTCTCGTACGCCCCAGTGATCCGCCACTCTAGTGCCCCTCTTAGGATCCGTCGGTTCTAATGAGTGATAAAGAAGGAAGACTTAAATAGGCAGAATGTATATCCTTCCTTGTTTAAGAAAGGAAAGCTTGCAACTATCTTTCCTTAAACAGGGAAGGAAAGTCCACTCCTTGTAAAGGAAGTAATCTCTAGGACCCGCCTCAGTTATTAATCCGGTATACGCCATTAGGTGTGCATGTTGTTCGTATTGCCCACATCTGAATATGATCTGCCAGGATTCAATGTAGAGTGAGATCCGCCAATCTGGGTCGAAGTAGACACAATAGGTAGATCCGTCGAAGTAGATATACATCGACAGAAATACAATGAATAGATATGCCAAGGTAGATCCACTCAGGTAGATACTGGAGGTAGATACGTCGATGGGTAGATACGCCAATGTAGATATGCCGAAGTAGGTCCGCTCAATTAGATACCTGAAGGAGGTACATCAACGTAGACACATCGAAGTAGATCCGCCCAAGTAGACACCTGACGGAGATAGATTGAAGTAGATCTGCCTAAGAAGATACTTGGGGAGGATACGTCGAGGTAGATACACTGTAGTAGATACGTTGAGTAGATCCATCGAAGAGATCCGTAGAGTAGATCCGTCGAAGAGGTCCATCGAAGAGATCCTTCAAAGGAGATCCACCGAAGAGATCCATCGAAGAGATCCTTCCAAGGAGATCCGCCGAAGAGATCCATCAAAGGAGATCCGTCGAAGGAAATCCGTCAAAGGAGATCCATCAGAGAGATCCATCAACATAGATTCATCGGAGAGATCCGTCGAAGAGCTCCTTCAAAGGAGATCCGCCGAAGAGATCCGTCGAAGGAGATCCATCAAAGGAGATCCATCAGAGAGATCCGTCAACGTAGATCCATCGGAGAGACCCATCGAAGAGCTCCTTCAAAGGAGATCCGTCTAAGAGATCCGCCCAGGTAGATACACTTAAAAGAAAAAGATATACTAGAACTTTAAGTGTGTCTTCCTCCTCTTCTGAATCACTTTCCCCACATACCTGACGAAATTTGTTACCTTGCTACTTCCCTAACCTGGACTTGGAATTTGTTGAAAAGATGTCCGCATCACTTTGCTGTATTGTTGGGACGCCCATGGTTCCAGAAGTTGGGAGGTGTGCCCTCCACGCTCCATCAGATGATCAAGTTCCCCTTCGGGGAGGAGATAGTGACAATTAGAGCTGAGAAATTGAGCTCGGTGGCAGCATTGGGAATTGAGCCTCAACTGTTCTCCGGATTCCAAGTTTCTGGGATCTACGAGTCTAGCATGACCACCGATGTGGTGAAAATGATGAAGGGAGGCTTCATCCCTGGTATGGGTTTGGGAGCACACCATCAAGGGCTGCCAGAATTTCCAGACTTCAAGAGTCAGAAAACCCGGAGGGGTTTAGGATATGAACAGGGAGGTCCGTCCAATGCAAGTGGTGAAGGAAAGGTGGGCCTAAGGAAGTATTTTGTGAATGAGGGGCACGGAAAGGTTTATTCGGGGACTCCCGGGTCATGGACTAGCACCGAAGGAAAGATTCTGCCAGGTTTTGAGGTCTTCAATGATGTTACTGACTGGGGCAAAGGAAAAGTGAGCTGCTTTGTCGAGGAGATTATGATGTTAGACTTGAATGCCGAGGAGAAAGTCATCACTATTGAAGCAACTGCAGGAGTGGGAAATGAGTCCAGTACCTCCAAAGCATATGAGAAGCCCGAGAACCTCGATGATGAAAATTGTATTACTGCTTTGTTTGAATCAGATAATGTACTCGCTAATACTATCAATGAAATGAATTCTGATTTTGCTTACTTGCTTGATGTTGATCGTGATCATACCATGCATTCTCATTCATATAACATGCCTACATTTGAAATCAATACAATAGAAATGTCAACTTTCAATCTTGGCACGGATGAAAATCCTAAACTTATACAAATTGCTCAAGAATTAACTATTGAAGAGAGGAAAGAATTCGAGAGAATAATTAAAAAATACGAAATAGTGTTTGCTTGGACATACGAAGACATGCCTGGAATTGATCAATCAATCGTAACTCACCGTATTCCAACATATCCCGAGGCGAGGCCCGTAAAGCAGAAGCTTCGACGCATGAGACCGGAATGGGCAGATAAGATCAGAGAGGAAGTGAAGAAACAGTTAGAAGCAGGGTTCATCGAAGTAATCGACTATCCCCCTTGGGTCGCAAATGTGGTGCCCATCGCAAAGAAGGACGGTAAAGTAAGAATGTGCGTCTATTATCGAGACCTTAACAAGGCATGCCCCAAGGATGAATTCGCATTACCTCATATTGACGTATTGATCGGCAGTGCAGCATCAAGCGTCTTACACACGAATGTGGACGGTTTCATGGGCTACATGCAAGTTCAGATGGCCGAAAAACACAAAGCAAAAACCTCATTCACAACTGAGTGGGGGACGTACTGTTACAGGGTGATGCCATTTGGTTTGAAAAATGCCGGGGCAACTTACCAGCGAATGGCCACAGCACTGTTCCATGATATGATACACAAGGAGGTAGAAGTTTATGTGGATGACATGATGGTCAAATCGGAGACAAGAGAGGGGCATTTCGCTGCACTCGAGAAGTTTTTGGCCCGAATTGCAGAATTCAAGCTAAGGTTAAATCCGAAGAAGTGCTTTTTCGGCGTTTCGTCAGGGAAAATCTTAGGCTACGTAATCGAAAATAAAGGAATTGAAGTAGATCCCGATAAAGTGAAAACTATACAGGAAATGCCGGCACCGAAGAATGAGAAAGAAGTGAGAGGGTTTCTGGGGCAGGTTCAGTATATCAGTCGGTTCATAGCAAGACTCACCGCAATCTGCGAGCCAATCTTTAAGTTGTTAAGGAAAGACCAACCCACAATCTGGAATGATAAGTGCCAGCAAGCTTTGGAGAGCGTCCGAAACTATTTGTCTAATCCGCCAGTGCTGAGACCGCCTAAACTAGGAAAGCCGCTTCTCCTCTACGTAGCGATTGAAGAGCGATCTATTGGGGCAATGCTGGCCTAAGAGGGGGACACCGGTGTGGAGCACTCGGTGTATTATCTGAGTAAGAAGTTCATGGAGTACGAGCTCAAGTACAACATGATCGAAAAGACGTGTGTGGTAGTAGTATGGCTAACGAAGAAACTACGGCATTATTTTCAATCATATAAAGTGATCATTATTTCTCGGATGGACCCCGTGAAGTATCTGTACCGAACTCCGTCTTTGACAGGGAAGTTAGCCCGATGGTTACTACTTTTATCTGAGTTTGACATTGAACATGTAACGAAGAAGGTTATCAAAGGGAGGGCCGTGGCAGAGTTTCTGGCCAACCAGCCTCTGAATGCAGAAGAGGAAGAGATAAATTATGATTTCCCCGATGAGCACTTAAACGCAATTGAAGTTATACCATGGAAAATGTTCTTCGACGGAGCAGTTAATTCGAATGGAGCCGGAGTTGGAGTACTACTTATTTCACTAGAAGGAGAAAGAATCCCGATGGCAAAGAAGTTGTCATTCCCTCTTACCAATAATATGGCCGAATATGAAGCGTGCATTTATGGCTTAGAGTCATTAGCAGCACTGGGAGCATCATATGTCGAAATTTGGGGTGACTCCAAGTTGATCATCGAACAGGCACAAGGAAACTGGGAAGTGAGGGAAGAAAGGCTACGTCCATATCTAGATCAGCTAGAAGGGTTGGCACAAGGATTCAAGGAGTGTCGTTTCTATCACATTCCTCGAGCGCAGAACCAGGCGGCGGATGCTTTGGCCACTTTGGTGTCAGTTTGGGACAACCCCCGGAACCTTGCCTCAAAACCGTTGGTATTGAGGAGGTCTCACAAACCATGCTACGAGGACGTAGTGCTGTTAGGGGCAGATGAAAAACCGTGGTATTTCGATATCGTGAACTTCATGAAGCATGGAACATATCCGGCAGAGTCAGAACCGAGGGATCAAGCTGTGATTAGAAGGTTAGCTCGGTAGTTCATCATCCACAACGACTTACTTTACAAAAGGCACATCGATGGGTTACAACTAAGGTGTTTGGATGCGGGAGAAGCCCGCGAGGCAATGGAATCGGTACACTCGGGAATTTATGGGGCCCATATGGGAGGAGCGGTGTTAGCAAAGAAAATCATAAGGCAAGGCTTCTACTGGCTCACCATGTAAAGAGATTGTAACGAATATGCGAAGAAATGTCACGATTGTCAAATCCACGGGGATTATAGTCATCTACCGGCCATGGAATTGCATGTGTTGGCACCTATTTGGCCATTCGCTGCTTGGGGCATTGACATCATTGGGGAGGTAAGGCCTAATGCTTCAAATGGGCACAAGTTTATTGCAGTCGCCATCGATTACTTCACCAAATGGGTAGAGGCAGAGTCGTTTAGCAAATTGGGATCCAAGCAGATGAGAAAGTTCATTGAGAAACACTTGATCACCAGGTTCGGAGTGCCTCATCACATGATTACGGATAATGGGGTCCAGTTTCAGGGGGAAGTAAGAAGTCTCTTCCGAGAATATGGCATTGAACATCACAGATCTTCTCCATACCGTCCACAAGCTAATGGGGCAGTAGAAGCAGCTAATAAGAATCTTAAGAGGATTCTCGTAAAAACGGTGGAATCACATCGGAATTGGCATGAGCAGCTCCTACTCGCATTATGGGCTTATCGCACGACAGTCAGAACCTCAACTGGGGCAACGCCATTCTCCTTGGTATACGGAACAGAAGCAGTCCTGCCGATTGAGATCGAAAAGCGATCGTTGAGAATCGCAGTGGAAGCAGAAATCCTCGAGACGGAATGGGTGAAGAGGCGATGTGAGCAGTTGGCTTTAGTTGACGAGAAAAGGATGGAAGCCCTTTACCATGTACATTTATATCAAAGAAGGATGGCTCGAGCTTTCAATAAAAAGGTCAAGACCAGTCCTATCAAAGAAGGAGATTTGGTGCTGAAACAGATTTGTGTGACGCACACCGACCCTAGGGGCAAGTTTAAACCTAACTGGGAAGGGCCATTCGCCGTGAAGAAGATACTAAGCAAAGGAGCGGTGAAGTTAACTACCATGGATGGCATGGAATTCTCCGAACCTACCAACCTGGATAGGCTTAAGAAATACTTTTCGTAAAAAAAAAAAGAAAGAAAAATTCCCGATAGGTCGAAAACCCGTAAAGGGCGGCCTATGCAACAATAAGGGACATCCCAGTGGGTGAAAACCCGAAAGGGCACTCATTTGAAAATTCCGGGATAGTAAAAGGAGAGGAGAAAAATCGTCGGGATCCGAAAACCGAAAGGCGGGTCCTGGTAACAGTAGTTATAACTTGAGCAATTATAAAAACAATGTATAAGAGGCTAAGTATTTCTGTTGTTTGTAAATAAATAAAGGCATGAATATATTTAACGAGAATGATTGGAATCATCATAATCTACTAAATGCATGGTAATATGAATCATGAGTTATACATTTCCTACCTTACTTTTCACAATAAAAAGCCTACATGCTATCCACCCCGATCCCTATACATCAGATATACATCGGGGTAATCCTAATAAAAAACTACTACAAAGCCATAAAGCCTAATAAGGAGGGATATCCCAGTAGTCCTCAAAATCCCTCAAGCGTGACGCCCGCTCTGCAGATAAGGCCTCCTCGGCAACTCGGAGTCTCTCCTCGGTGACTCGTGCTCTCTCCTCGACAGCAAGGCGACCCTCAGTCTCCCTCCGCATCACCTCCAACCAGTGGTCGTTCCGCTCTTGGTACACCTGGCCAACCCTGGCATCGGCCTCCCGCACCGACTCACTCCGTCTCCACTCATGGGCGTGAAGATCGCTCTAAAAAAGGAACAAAAAAAAGAAGAAAAACAGATGTGAAAAAAAAAGAAGCAGCATAGGCAAGAACAGAAATCATACATACATGCATGCATTCCACTACACTAAAATAAGGCAAGGATACATACCAGGTGGTCGGCACAGCGCAAGCTGAGGCGGTCTCTTACACCAAAGTCGTAGTTTTACTATTAACAATGCATATAGCGCACATTCTTACACAAAAGTAAACAAGTGTTACTTGTAAGTAAAGAAATTCACATTTTCTAACTAGAGTCCCCTAAGGCAATCTAAAGGTTAGCATGCAAATCATGTTCGGATAAGGATACTAAAGCCTAGAATTTGAACCAAATAACGAAAAAGTGAGAAAGTACTTACCTGGTTACAGCATGTCCAGCTCAGATGCGTCGTAGGGTCGTGGAAAGGGTCCACTCTAGCAAGGTTCACGTAAACCTCCTCCATGCCTTTCGTGCCATCGTATTCATCTAAATCCATCCCGAGAATAATCCAAATCAAAATCTAGAGAGAGAGAGAAGAAAGAGAAGGTGTGGGGTTGAAATGGAACCCCACCACCTTATATAGGAAAGAGGAATGGCATTCTCGTAAATAGCGAAAAAAGTACGATGTGACATAAAGGTAAAAAGTAAATAATTAATTACCAGGTGCACAAACCTCCGATTTGCAGTCCGTTTCAGCCTGCGCTTCTCCCAGACAGTGGCCAATTTTTACAGAACAGTGGCACCAGTTAAAATACAGACGACAGTCAACAGAAAAATAATTGACAATGTGAATCATTCCGAACCAAAAAGACATTCCTACCAAACCATTCGAACCTCCAAGACGCTAGCTCCAGTGAGAAAATACAGACAATGGTGTTTTAAAAGAATTCAGAATCGTTAGAAAGAACTTTTTTGCCCTTGAGCCACCTTACCTACGGTTCACGACCGAGGTAGCTTTTTTACGGTTCACGACCGAGGTAGCTTTTTAGCCATCTTACCTACGGTTCATGACCGAGGTAGCTTTTCAGCCATCTTACCTACGGTTCACGACCGAGGTAGCTTTTTAGCCATCTTACCTACGGTTCACGACCGAGGTAGCTTGTTAGCCATCTTACCTACGGTTCACGACCGAGGTAGCTTTTTAGCCATCTTACCTACGGTTCACGACCGAGGTAGCTTTTCAGCCATCTTACCTACGGTTCACGACCGAGGTAGCTTTTTAGCCATATTACCTACGGTTCACGACCGAGGTAGCTTTTTAGCCATCTTACCTACGGTTCACGACCGAGGTAGCTTTTTAGCCATCTTACCTACGGTTCACGACCGAGGTAGCTTTTTAGCCATCTTACCTACGGTCCACGACCGAGGTTGCTTTCGAGCCAATTTTACCCACAGTCAACGTACGCTAGGGTCCGTAAGAAGAACATCCGCCGGCAGCCGATTCCGAGGCAAGGACGGAAAGAATCGAGAACGACGCCCGAACGCGCAGCGCGAAGGTCAGGTATTCTTCCTCCTACTCTTTACGTGTCTTTTACTTTTATATGTTTTACATTGCATGTGTTGTGTTAGCAAAAAACGTTTTCAAAACACACACATCACTATCAAAATAGGAAAGTAGGGGCAACTGTAGACACCGAGTAGGAGGACCTGTGACGAAAACCTGTAAACAAGACGGTTGAAACGGTTGATTCCGGAAGTTTTAAAAACAAAAAATATAATAAGGAAGGAGAAGTTACAGTGGGTCGCGGTCGTCGATTGGACGGCTCGCGAGTGCTCAGCGGCGCGGTGCGAGCGCCTAGCGGCAGCCGACGCGCGTCCAACGACAGTCGGACGCCTGCCCGGCAGTACGGGGCGCACGCTCGACGTCCGTTGGACGCACGCGTCCGACTGCGAGTGGCGCGCGCTCGACATCCGTTGGACGCACGGGCCCGACGGCACGGAACGCGCGCTCGACGGCCCTGGGGCGTGTGCGCCCGACAGCGCGAGACGCGCCCCGGCAAGCGTCGGGCGAGCGCGCCCGGCAGCCGTTGGGCGCGCGCCCAACCGACATTGGGCGAACGCCCAACGTCGGTTGGGCGCACGCCCAACGATGGTTGGGCGCTCGCCCAACTCTGTTGGGCGGCCGCCCAACTATTGTTGGGCGATCGCCCAACAATGTTGGGCGATAGCCCAACAGAGGTTGGGCGGCCGTCCAACATGGCTTGGGCGGCCGCCCAACCCTTTTGGGCGACGCCCGATCTTGCTCGGGCATCGCCCATTTCTTCCAGGGATCCAATGCCTATAAAAGGCACGGATCCTCATGCATTTGGAGGAGGATTCTTTGGAGCTTTCTCACTCTAAACATTTTTAGAGAGAGAAAGTCAATTTTTTGGAGAAAATATTTTTTTCCCAAAAAAATCCAAATTTTCCCAAAGTTAAATTTTTACTAAAAAACACAAAAAAACCGGAAAATCACGACTCGTGGAATCAATCGGCTTCGACTGTCAGGTACCGAACTTAAGGTATTATCCGAGGACTAGACTCGTTTTATTTTATTTAATTTATTTCTTTTCCTTTATTTATTTTTATGTTATAATTTTATTTATTTAGCTATTTATTTATTTACCACGTTTTATTTAATTTAGCGTATTTATTTAATTTTCGTCTCGTGTTGAATAAAATTTGGTTTTGTTTTAAAATAAAAACCTCGTTTTGATATCCCAATACGAACCGTGATCCGATAAAAAGGTAGTTCGGGTATTAAAAGACGTTGTAATTATAAGTTTCTTAAAAAGAAATTTCCAAATAATGTTTTAAAATAAAAACGTCGTTTTAGGAACTTCCGTTATTGACTATGACCCATTTTTGGTAGTTCGAAAATCCAAAACGATTGAATTAGACTTAATTTAAAGCTTTTGAATAAATCTGGAAACAATTGGAGTGCTGCTGTAATTTTCCGTTTCTGTCACTAATTGCTATTTACCGACGGATTTTCCGACGGTAAATCTGCTGGAATGTAAAAAATGCTGTTTTGGTCCCTGTTTCTTAACTTTTAAGCTTTTGGTCCTTTGTATATATATGTGTATTTATGTAATATATATTTTCAAACTATTTTTAGACATTTGATACATATAGTTATTTAGAATGTTTATATATCATTTTTTATTTTATTTTAAATATAAGTATATGTATGTATATCTTTTCTTTTCTTTTCCCTTTACTTAAATGGTAATGAATTTTATTTTAAAATGATATTTACTTGGGTGTTTTGGGAGTGATTAATTAGTAAACATTTTGTGGATAAATGGATATTATTTTGACATTTAAATTACATTAGGTATATATATATATAGTTTTGGGCTATTTGGGCTATATTAGTTATTATTAGATAAAACTATTTAGGGGACAAATGATATTTTCTTATTTAGGGGTTTTATTTGTTATTTTCACATATTTAAAGTAAAAATGTATTATATTTAGCATTTTCATATATGTATTATATAGTATCTTTTCATTAACCTTTATTTCATGTTTCTTTTTGGCTAAAATGTATATATATATATGCCTATATTATTTTCTTTATTCTTTTGGTCATTCATGGGTCCATGTTTCAAAGGGGCTTTATTTGGGAGTGAGTTTGGATTTAATATGTTTATCATTGTAATTATGACAAGTAAAGAATCCATTGAGTGAAAATGGGAAAATAAATCACAAAAAGAGTTTTCAATTTAATTATCTAAACTAAAGGCTTTTCTAGAGGTTCTAAAAGTGTAAATAACGTTTTCTTGACATCTTTAACTTGTTTCCCAAAACATCACGTTTTAAAACCTTAGTCCGTTCCAACGACGGATTAAGCGAACCTTATAATTAAAATCGTTTTCATTATAAATAATAGAGTTTTTGAATCGTTTTCTTAAATGATTTATACAAAATAAATTGACTTGTATGTTTAAACCACGTTTTCTTATCAAAGGCTGTTATCCCAACATTTTCAACGCCCGAGTCGTTCCAACGGCGATTCGAGTGAACATCATTAAACGGGGTTTTGAAACGTACCTAAATCGTTCCAACGGCGATTAAGGTACGAACCATGTAAATAAACTCGTTTTGGGGAAGTGAATTAGTATAGAATTAGTATGTGACACGAAGCATAAATCACGTTACAAATAAATCAATTCTTCCTTCTCCCCCTCTCTTTCCTATGTATATCGAACTGATGTAAATGGGTGATTCCTTACTAAAATGGCTTTTCAATAATGTATGCTCAAAACGGTTTTCAAAACGAGAAAGAAAAGGTTTCAAATGAATTTTAAACTTAAAGAAATATGCGATTAGTCCGTTATCGCCTAACATGCTGAGTAGGAGGCCGGTGGTTCATAACCGGGCGATGTCGGGGTGCCTAGTAGCCTTTCTCCGGAAAGGAGCTAGCCTTCTCGGCTCGTACCTAAGTTTCCCGAACCCACACCGGTCTCCCGCAAGGGATCGGTGTTCATTTTCCCATTCGTGGGTGGCGACTCTTCCATATCTCCGAGCTCCGGTCCTGCCGAGCAGCTTGATTCCACGATTGGTTGCTTTCGGCGCCAATCACCGCTTACGTCGCCATGAGGTGTCCACCCCCCGGTCCGCCCGGGAGATTAGGCCGCGGCACCTCGTCTAACAATCGCGTTCCGTCGAAAACGAAAGTGTGTATCTAGGCTTCTAAATCTCTTGCTCGTACCGAGATTTATCAAATTCACTACCGAGAATGGGGGAGCATCAATTGTACTTCGGACGAAGGGGAAAAGTGACTGGCGACGCATGTCGCGGCCGTGAAAAGGAGAAGCCGCGGTCGCGGCACGGAGCTTTTTCGTTTTTCAGCTCTCGTTCGTGTCCTCGACTTGGCGTTATTAATTTTCGTCGTCTTCGACTCCTTTTGTAGGGCTTTTCTTCTATTTTTGAGCTCTATTTACTCCTATTTGGATTTTACCAAATATTTATGTACCTTGCATGAAAGAAACATATTCGAGAGTAAAAGCATTCTAAATAGGTATAAATAGCATAAATTCGTAGCAATATTGATGTAATTATTGATGATATTTTAGGTATATTTTGGGCTTAACAATATGCCTCGAGCATGCGCTGTCAATATACCACAGTTTTGAATTCTCCACGCACCTCAGGCTCACCTGCATTTTGAATCATTCATCTTTAGGTACCCAATTCTTTTTGGGTCCTCGTTTGTTAGCATAAACAGGTGCAAAGTCATATTTTAACTTGTGACGGCATACTTTTATTGTGTGGCCAGCTTTACCACAGAAGTCACAGAATGTTACCCTCTTGGGGTGACTTTGTTTTTAGTCAGCACCATTATGCTGAGCATGCCAACATACCTTAGTGGTATGTCCTTTCTTTCCGCAGAAGTCACATTGGACAATCCGCTTGTTATACCAACACACATCTCTTGTGTGTCCCCTTTTCCCACAACAGTCATATTGAGTGAACTGTCTATGCTGACTAGTACCTGGGTACTCAGCATGGGATTTATTTGAACCTTTCATTTGGTTCTGAAGGTTTGTGACATCCTTTCTCAGTTTCTTTGAATCTGATTGGACCTTCGAGACAAATTTGTGCATAATTTCCATGTTGCTATGCAAAGTTGAGTTGTCTTGGAGAAGATATCGGAGGTCACTAAGTTTGACCTTTTCAATCTCGTCACACCGCCTGCTGAGTGCCTTTATTTTCTTGTTACACTTTTTAGTTAGTGTATATAAATCACTCAGGGCGTTAATCATTTCTTTTCTAAGCAAGTGTAAGGATGTTACCTCATTTGAGTATTCCTCCTGTTCAGACTCTTCAGAGAGGTCAGCATGCTCAAATTGAGTGTGGTCAGCAGCGTCATCGGCCATGAAGCATATGTTTGCCGACTCAGTGACTTCAGCTTCTGACGATGTTGAGTCGTCACTGTCACTCCATGTGGCCACCATTGCCTTTTTGCTTCCCTTTTTGTCTTTCTTTAGATTGGGGCAGCTTGACTTAATGTGCCCAGTTTGATGGCACTCAAAGCACGTGACAGGCTTGGAGCTGTCCTTTTTGTACTTGTCACTGGACTCAGCTTTGTACCTATCACCTCTTTTGAATGGCCTCTTGCTGTTCTTTTCATTCTTTCTGAACATCTTCTTCATCTTTCTCGTGAACATGGCCATTTCCTCATCATCTGATGAGTCAGCTTCAGTTGAGTCAGCTTTCATGACAAGTGATTTTTGTTTCTTGTCTTCTGACTTTTCTTTTGTTTCAAAATTTTTCATAGAGATCTCATGAGTCAGCAGAGATCCCATCAGCTCGTCATATTTATATATGGTCAAGTCTTGAGCCTCTTCTACGGCAGTTTTCTTAGCTTGCCAGCTCTTAGGTAAGCTTCTCAGAATTTTCTTCACCTGCTCTTCTTCAGTGAAGTTCTTGCCGAGCCTCTTTAGCTCATTTATGATGTTGGTGAATTTGGCGTTCATTCCTGAGATGTCCTCATCGTCGTTCATCTTGAACAGCTCGTATAACCTCATATGTTGGTTCACCTTTGACTCCTTGACCTTGCTTGTACCTTCGTAGGTTACTTCAAGCTTCTTCCAAATATCCTGTGCTGACTCGCAACCTGAAATCTTATTGTATTCTGCAGCATCTAACGCACAGTGAATCATATTGATAGCCGAAGCATTGTTTTGTAATTTTTTAAAGTCATCTTCTGACCACTCAGTTTCACTCTTGACAACTTTCTCATTGTGAACAGTTTTATATGGCACATATGGGCCTTGAACTATTGCAAGCCATGCACTCATGTTTGTGGCTTGAATAAAGTTCTTCATCCTATTCTTCCAGAATGTATAATTGGATCCAAAGAATAGGGGAGGCCGACTAATTGATAATCCCTCTGGGAGTATCTGTGTTGTTTTGTTCCCGAGAAGGAAACGAGTGCTGTTTTCAGCCATTTATCGGGATCAGCTCAAGATTGTTAAATCTTTGAATAGTGAGCTATTTAGCTCTGATACCACTTGTTGGTCCCGTGTGATTAGTTCCAAGGGGGGGGTTAGGAACTAATACTATTTTTTCGATTTAATTAAGCTGACTTAATATAATTCTTTGAGTTGATTAACTCAGCTTTTGGTCAGCACAGCCGATTTTGTCGTAAGACAGCTTTAGTCAGATGTTGACTAGAACTGTTTTACTTGTAAGTTGGGAATTGACACTTATGTGGTCAGCTTCCAACTCAGCACACTTATTTACTCAGAGTCAGTGTGAACAATTTATATACTGAGTAAAGATAACAAGCAACACATACAGATATATATATATATATATATATATATATATATATATATATATATATATTGAGAGAGTTCAGAGATTACTCAGCACGACTTATCCTGGTTCGGCCTCTTCGCCTACGTCTAGTCCCTAGAGTCCCCCTGGGCTTTTTAAATCCAATACTGAGCTCTTTAAAGGTAGAGCACAAACCGTTTACAAGGCAGTTGAATATGCAAGAGTACCTTCCTCTGTTTGTCTACTCAACTCCTACTAAGTGCTATAACCGAACACTTAGGTTTCTCTACCACTGAGTATTTACAACCAAACACTCAGCACAATTCTCTCAATAATACAATTGATACAGACTTGTTCTTTTTCAGACAAAGAACACTTTAGATAATTACAAAAAATCACTATAGCATTTACACAAGAATAAGAAGTTGGTGTAAGATCTCTTTTTGTTTTTATGTGCTTTTTGCTTGTATTTTTCTCTCTTGTATTTTCTGTAATTCGGCAATGATTCAAGAGGTATGCTTGTCCCTTTTATAGTTGCAATCTGAAGATCAAATCATTTGAATTTGATTTGTCCGTTGAATCCAAAACGGCTCTTTTGGGAGACAAGGCTCTGGTCAGCTTCAGGCTTGCAGGCCAATCCTGTCGTCTGATTTCCTCAGGTGCCAGGCTTGTCCTTTTCTTGCAGTTTTGTCTTCTTGTACAGGTTTCGTCTTTTAGCTAACGGACGTTTGACCCATGCATCTCGAAATCATTTCTGTGCGTAATTCCGAGGTTCCTATTATTGGTTCAGACAGTTGTCGGACTTGTCTTTTAGCTAACGGATCATTGGTGTTGTCCTGAAGATCACTCGGCATGACTTTGTTATTCGTTGCCAATTCAGATACTGAGTTCTCTTTTGCTGAGCTTCCATGGTCAGCTTCGTTCTACAAGACATAGTTCTCAAGAAGATTTTTCCACTTTTGATGCTGAGTTCCGTTCCACTCAGCTTCATTGATTGACTTGATCTTTAAGCTTCTGTTCTGAAGATGACTTATCTTCTCTTAAGCTGAGTTCCACTCTACTTAGTTTGTGCTGTGATCTCATGCTGACTTCGTCCTGCCTTACTTTTTATTTCTATTTGTATTTATATTTATACTCAACATTGAACAAACATATTAGCACAATTAAATCAAAGCACTTAAATTTAATTGTCTCTTAATCATGGATTATTTTGTCAAATCAAAATCTCGTGAAAAGGTGTTTCAACATCCTCTACTTTTGATGCTGAGTTGTGTTCCACTCAGCTTCGTTGATTTGTTTGATCTTTGAGCTTCTGTTCTGAAGATCTTTTATCATGCTGAGTTACACTCCACTCAGCTTGTACTGTATTCTCATGCTGACTTCGTCCTGTCTTACTTTTTATTTCCATTTGTATTTATATTTATACTCAACATTGAACAAACATATTAGTACAATTAAATCAAAGCACTTAAATTTAATTGTTCCTTAATCATGGATTAACTTAAATAATTTTGTCAAATCAAAATCATGTGGAAAGGTGTTTCAACAATGTATTCAACCACCTTCACAAAAATTAAGTCGTGTTAGTAAGAAATGACGATCTGGCTTCACGAAAGAAGATTCCGCGAAGTCTGCGAAGAGAAATGTGCAAGAAAAAGGACGATTTTACTTTGCGAAAGAAGATTCCGCGAAGTCTGCGAAGAGAAATGTAACAGAAAAAAGACGATTTTAGTTCGTGAAACCAAATTACGTGAAGTCTGCGAAGGTAAAAATCATGAACATTTCTCTTCGCAGACTTCGCGTAATCTGTTTTCGTGAAGTAAAATCGTCCGTTTCAGTCTCTTTTTCCTTACAAACCTTCGCAAAAATCATATCGCGAAGTGATTTTCTGAAGAAAAAACGAAGAGAAAACAGTAGATACTTACATTTTTTCGCCTTTTACCATTAAAATCGTCAATAACCATATGATAAACATAGAAAAACAGTCAAAATAACGTCGAATAATGATGTCTTCGATCTGCATAAGAAGAAAGAAACCAAGAGACAAGAAGAAACAGGAAGATGAAGAACCATGGTTTAATTTTCTAGAAATGGGAAGATCAGGAATCAATAGAAAAAGAGAGGAAGAAGAGAAAGACATGGTGATGAAGAAATTGGTGCAGATTTCGCAATATAAAGGAAGAGAGGATGATCAAAGGTATGGGAATGGAAATGGGAAGAGAAACCGTAAGGAAGAGGAAGGGGAAGAGGAAGATGAAAGGTTGAGGTATTTTGTCAAACCCGACCTAAAATAAGATCAGATAAGACGGTGAGACATTACCACTGACTTATTATATAAACCAGTAGCAGTATCTCTCAAATAAGGAGAAAAATCAGGCAAAAACCAAATTCTAATGTTAAGCTCAAATGACCAACATATGTCATTTCCAGCATAACTTTTTCATACGGAGTCCGATTAAGACGATTCAAAAACCCCTGGAAATGTAAGATAATAATAAAGAACTTTCATTTAGGACTCCATGACAGACTCGGCCTATATCTGGTCGAAAAATGCATCACAAGATTCAAGTACGAATCTGATTTTCCAGCATCACCTATATAGACAAGTTATGACTTACTCATAACCCATATCACAGTATTCCACAAATTCTCAACTTCAGCTAATTATATATATACCTACATGTAGACAGTACAAACCAAACAAAAGGACACTGCCAAAAACAAGTTCTTCAAGTGTCCATATACTATCCACATATATGTACATGAACAAAATGGATGCAATACCCTAGAGACGACTTGCACCTCGTAGCTGTAACCGAACCTCGCCCTAGGATCGAGTACCCCTCTCGGTACCTTGCACTTCTTCGCCTAAAACAAAACATTAAAAACATTTGGAAAACATGAGACAAAAATCTCAATAAGAAACTATCAGCTATAGAAATCAACTTTACTTAACATAACTACTTATATATACATTTATAAAGGATTTAATCAAAACCTTGTAAAATATACTCAAAACTAAAGTTCATAATAGGATCAATGTATTAAACCAAAAACCCAAAATATATAATCTTGTATCCATTCTTGAGTTCATCCCCTGATAATTCAAATCACAATTCAAAACATGTACGAGACGTCTCTTAACATTGCCTATCCCATATGGTCTTACCCAACACTTTACTGCCATACCCAATAGGTCTTCAGACTGTGTACACAGGCCATATTTCTCACTAAATATGGTCTTTAAAATTAAATCCACCATACCGGACTACTCTCAATGGATACTAAACATTTAATTCCATATATATATAGATTGAAACCAAAAACATATATGTATATATGTATATACTTCACTTGATCATAATCAAGTTCACAAGTGTTCAATTCTCCAAAATATCAATCGTTAATCAAATAAAATTCCAAAATTAATCAACCAACGAAACCTCAAATCAATATAACCTAGTAAAAGCTGTAATTCATATTTAAACATAGTCAATAGTTCATTTGAACTATAATTTCGCAAGATTGTGAAAAACCTCAATTTTACAAAATTCCAGCATAACCCTAAAATATCAAGTTCTGGAAATTCTTTGATTATATATATATATATATCTATATACATAAAACTCAAAATATAGTTGATAGTGACTTACCTTAGCTATGAATTGAAGAAAATACACCCGTTCAATTCTCCGCTAAATCAGTCTAAGACGTTTCCCCTCCAAACACTTCCGAAATTCAGAAACTCTTCGGTTAGGATTTAGATCTATGCCTAAGGATGCTATAGTTTAAGTTTCAAGTGATTTGGACGGTCGAATCTCCGCAAATCAAAGAAACGGTGGAGAAACGGTCGAAGAACGATTAAAAGAAAAAGAAACAGAGAAGAAAAGGAAGGAAAAGACGATGATGTCGAGAGTCTGGAACATTTGGGATTTATATCCCAAATTTGTCAAATATCCCTTTTGGTCCTCCATCTTTATATAATCTTTTAATACTTACCCTAAACTTTTAATTTACACCTAAACCCATCGAATTAACTCCAAATTTTTCCTATAACACCAAATAAAAATCACATACCCCATAATTATCATATATATTAATATCTAGATATAAATTCTAGAAATTTAGACACGGACGTGACAGTCCTCCCCACCTTAAGAAATTTCGTCCACGAAATTGTACTTACCCGTCTAGGTGAATAAATGGGGATATTGTTGTCTCATATCCTCCTCTCTTTCCCAGGTTGCTTCCTCACGAGAGTGTCTGTGCCACATAATTTTAACAAGTGGTATGGTTTTGTTCCTGAGGACTTTCTGTTCTCTAGCTAGGATAGCTACTGGTTCTTCTTTATAGGACAAGTCTTCAGACAATTCAATTGGCTGCTCTTGAATAATGTGATTCGGATCACTCCTATACCTCCTTAGCATTGAAACATGGAATACATCATGTATATTAGAGAGATTCTGAGGCAATCGTAATCGATATGCAACTGGCCCAACTCTTTCCACAACTTCATACGGACCAATGAATCTAGGACTCAACTTCCCTTTCTTGCCAAATCGAAGTAAACCCTTCCACGGTGATACTTTCAGAAATACTCTGTCTCCCACATCATATTCAATTGGTCTCCGTTTCAGATCTGCATAGCTCTTTTGTCTGTCTTGTGCTTCTTTTAACTTCTGTTGTATGATTTGCACCTTTTCTGTTGTCAACTGCACTATCTCAGGCCCTAATAACTGTCTCTCGCCTACGTCAGACCAACATAATGGAGTTCTACATCTTCTTCCATATAAGGCTTCATAAGGTGCCATATCAATACTAGATTGATAACTGTTATTATATGCAAACTCCATTAAAGGCAAATGTACATCCCAACTACTTTGAAAATTCAAAATGCTAGCTCTCAGCATATCTTCCAAAGTTTGAATGGTACGCTCACTCTGACCGTCAGTCTGTGGATGGAAAGCTGTACTGAAATTCAATCTTGTGCCTAATGCATCCTGAAAACGAGGCCAAAACCTTGATGTAAAGCGAGGATCCCTGTCAGAAACAATAGAAACTGGTACACCATGAAGTCTAACAATCTCCTTGATATACAACTGTGCCAGCTTCTCTAAAGAAAAAGTCACTTTCATCGGAAGAAAGTGGGATGATTTTGTTAATCTATCCACAATTACCCATATAGAATAATTACCATGTTGTGTACGAGGTAATCCACTGACAAAATCCATTGTAATATGTTCCCACTTCCATTCAGGAATAGGAAGTGGTTGTAAAGTACCAGCAGGTCGTTGATGTTCTGCTTTGACTTGTTGGCAACTTAAACATCTACCCACATATTCAGCTATTTCCCTTTTCATTCCTTTCCACCAGAAATGCTCTCGAAGATTTCTGTACATTTTAGTACTCCCAGGGTGCATTGCATATGACGAATCATGAGCTTCTTCTAATATCTCCTTCTTGATATCGTGAACATTCGGAACACACATTCTGTCTCCAAACATTAACATGCCATCTTCTGTTACTTTATATTCAATCTTCTTCCCCTCGCTCACGTCTTTTCTGATTTGTTCTAAAAATTCATCTTGATTTTGAGCTTCTTTAATTCTGTCTCGAAGAATTGGTCTCACCTTCAACATTGCACATAATACTGCCTCATCTCCACAAACCAGTTCAACATTCAAAGCTCTCATATCAAGCAATAAAGACATTCTCACTGATTGTTTATAACTCAAACTTCCAACGTTCTTGCGACTCAAAGCATCAGCTACAACATTAGCTTTACCAGGATGGTATTCAATAGTCGGACTACTCTCAATGGATACCAAACATTTAATTCCATATATATATAGATTGAAACCAAAAACATATATGTATATATGTATATACTTCACTTGATCATAATCAAGTTCACAAGTGTTCAATTCTCCAAAATATCAATCGTTAATCAAATAAAATTCCAAAATTAATCAACTAACGAAACCTCAAATCAATATAACCTAGTAAAAGCTGTAATTCATATTTAAACATAGTCAATAGTTCATTTGAACTATAATTTCGCAAGATTGTGAAAAACCTCAATTTTACAAAATTCCAGCATAACCCTAAAATATCAAGTTCTGGAAATTCTTTGATTATATATATATATATATCTATATACATAAAACTCAAAATATAGTTGATAGTGACTTACCTTAGCTATGAATTGAAGAAAATACACCCGTTCAATTCTCCGCTAAATCGGTCTAAGACGTTTCCCCTCCAAACACTTCCGAAATTCAGAAACTCTTCGGTTAGGATTTAGATCTATGCCTAAGGATGCTATAGTTTAAGTTTCAAGTGATTTGGACGGTCGAATCTCCGCAAATCAAAGAAACGGTGGAGAAACGGTCGAAGAACGATTAAAAGAAAAAGAAACAGAGAAGAAAAGGAAGGAAAAGACGATGATGTCGAGAGTCTGGAACATTTGGGATTTATATCCCAAATTTGTCAAATATCCCTTTTGGTCCTCCATCTTTATATAATCTTTTAATACTTACCCTAAACTTTTAATTTACACCTAAACCCATCGAATTAACTCCAAATTTTTCCTATAACACCAAATAAAAATCACATACCCCATAATTATCATATATATTAATATCTAGATATAAATTCTAGAAATTTAGACACGGACGTGACAGTCCTCCCTACCTTAAGAAATTTCGTCCATGAAATTGTACTTACCCGTCTAGGTGAATAAATGGGGATATTGTTGTCTCATATCCTCCTCTCTTTCCCAGGTTGCTTCCTCACGAGAGTGTCTGTGCCACATAATTTTAACAAGTGGTATGGTTTTGTTCCTGAGGACTTTCTGTTCTCTAGCTAGGATAGCTACTGGTTCTTCTTTATAGGACAAGTCTTCAGACAATTCAATTGGCTGCTCTTGAATAATGTGATTCGGATCACTCCTATACCTCCTTAGCATTGAAACATGGAATACATCATGTATATTAGAGAGATTCTGAGGCAATCGTAATCGATATGCAACTGGCCCAACTCTTTCCACAACTTCATACGGACCAATGAATCTAGGACTCAACTTCCCTTTCTTGCCAAATCGAAGTAAACCCTTCCACGGTGATACTTTCAGAAATACTCTGTCTCCCACATCATATTCAATTGGTCTCCGTTTCAGATCTGCATAGCTCTTTTGTCTGTCTTGTGCTTCTTTTAACTTCTGTTGTATGATTTGCACCTTTTCTGTTGTCAACTGCACTATCTCAGGCCCTAATAACTGTCTCTCGCCTACGTCAGACCAACATAATGGAGTTCTACATCTTCTTCCATATAAGGCTTCATAAGGTGCCATATCAATACTAGATTGATAACTGTTATTATATGCAAACTCCATTAAAGGCAAATGTACATCCCAACTACTTTGAAAATTCAAAATGCTAGCTCTCAGCATATCTTCCAAAGTTTGAATGGTACGCTCACTCTGACCGTCAGTCTGTGGATGGAAAGCTGTACTGAAATTCAATCTTGTGCCTAATGCATCCTGAAAACGAGGCCAAAACCTTGATGTAAAGCGAGGATCCCTGTCAGAAACAATAGAAACTGGTACACCATGAAGTCTAACAATCTCCTTGATATACAACTGTGCCAGCTTCTCTAAAGAAAAAGTCACTTTCATCGGAAGAAAGTGGGATGATTTTGTTAATCTATCCACAATTACCCATATAGAATAATTACCATGTTGTGTACGAGGTAATCCACTGACAAAATCCATTGTAATATGTTCCCACTTCCATTCAGGAATAGGAAGTGGTTGTAAAGTACCAGCAGGTCGTTGATGTTCTGCTTTGACTTGTTGGCAACTTAAACATCTACCCACATATTCAGCTATTTCCCTTTTCATTCCTTTCCACCAGAAATGCTCTCGAAGATTTCTGTACATTTTAGTACTCCCAGGGTGCATTGCATATGACGAATCATGAGCTTCTTCTAATATCTCCTTCTTGATATCGTGAACATTCGGAACACACATTCTGTCTCCAAACATTAACATGCCATCTTCTGTTACTTTATATTCAATCTTCTTCCCCTCGCTCACGTCTTTTCTGATTTGTTCTAAAAATTCATCTTGATTTTGAGCTTCTTTAATTCTGTCTCGAAGAATTGGTCTCACCTTCAACATTGCACATAATACTGCCTCATCTCCACAAACCAGTTCAACATTCAAAGCTCTCATATCAAGCAATAAAGACATTCTCACTGATTGTTTATAACTCAAACTTCCAACGTTCTTGCGACTCAAAGCATCAGCTACAACATTAGCTTTACCAGGATGGTATTCAATAGTCAGGTCATAGTCTTTCAATAACTCAAGCCATCTTCTTTGCCTCAAATTCAATTCCTTCTGTGTCATTATGTATTTCAGACTTTTATGGTCAGTGAATATTAGACACTTTTCACCATAAAGATAATGTCTCCAAATCTTTAAAGCAAACACCACGGCAGCTAATTCAAGATCATGTGTCGGGTAATTCAATTCGTGTGGCCTTAATTGTCGTGACGCATAAGCAATGACATTATCATTCTGCATCAATACAATCCCGAGACCTTGCTTTGATGCATCACTGTACACTGTATAACCTTCACCCACTACAGGTAGTGCTAACACAGGAGCACTGATAAGTCTTGTCTTTAATATATCAAAACTTTCTTGACATTCAGGTGTCCACTCAAATTTAACACCCTTCCACAGTAATCGTGTCATCGGACAAGCTATAAGTGAGAATCCTTTCACAAATCTTCTGTAATAACCCGCTAATCCTAGGAAACTACGTACTTCATGTACATTCGACGGTGCTTCCCATTTAGCTACAGCTTCAACTTTCTTAGGATCAACTAAAATTCCCCTAGATGATACCACATGACCTAAAAACATCATTTCATCAAGCCAAAACTCACATTTGCTAAATTTTGCATACAATTGTTTCTCCCTTAGAATCTGCAAAACTGTTCTCAAATGCTTACTGTGATTTTCCTTATCCTTAGAATACACAAGAATATCATCGATAAACACAATCACAAATGTATCTAAGTAAGGTTTAAAAATCCTATTCATAAGGTCCATAAAAGCAGCAGGTGCATTAGTTAATCCAAATGGCATAACCAAAAATTCATAATGCCCGTATCGAGTTCTAAAAGCTGTTTTCTGAACATCCTCTTCCCTGACCTTCAATTGATGATACCCAGTTCTCAAGTCAATTTTTGAAAATATGGTTGCTCCTTGCAATTGATCAAACTAATCGTCAATTCTAGGTAATGGATACTTGTTACGAATAGTAACCTTGTTCAGTTGACGATAATCAATGCATAACCGCATTGTACCATCCTTCTTTTTTACAAACAAAACTGGAGCTCCCCATGGTGATACACTAGGTCGAATATACCCCTTATCTAATAACTCCTGCAACTGCACTTTCAATTCTTTCATTTCTGTTGGTGCCATTCTATATGGTGCAAGTGATATAGGAGCGGTACCAGGCTACAAATCAATTGCAAACTCTACTTCTCTTACTGGTGGTAACCCTGGTATTTCATCCGGAAAGACATCTGGATACTCATTCACAATTGGCACATCTTCCAATTTGGGAGATTCTTTATTACTATCTACCACATATGCCAAGAAAACGTCACATCCTTTCCTTAGCATTTTCATAGCTGTCATAACTGTGACTATACTTCTACGTACACCTCTCTCACCATGAAACACATATCCCTCTCCACTAGCTAATACTAGATTAACTTTCTTTTTCGAACAATCTACCATTGCTTGATATTTAGATAAGGAATCCATGCCTAAGATGACATCAAATGTTTGCACCATCAAAGGTATCAAATTCACATGTATAAAAGACTCCCCTAACTTCACCTCACAATTAGGATATACATGTGTACATACTAAAGATTCTCCCATAGGCATGCTAACAGTTAAATGTTCTGGCATAAGTTTTGACTCCCAAATTATATCAGACATAAATAATGGAGACACAAAAGAATGTGTAGCACCAGGATCAATAAGCAGATAAGCATCTTTTCCAAATAAAGAAATCGTACCAGTGATAACTTCTGCAGATGCAACAGCTTCTTGTGGAGTCATAGCAAAAGCTCGAGGTTGAGTTGCAGCTCTATCTGACTGATTACCCTGATTCCTAGCTCCTTGAGAAGTATTACCAGCTCCTTTTCCCATGTTATTACCTCTACCATTACCCCGATTATTTCCTCTCCCAAACAAATTACCTCTACTTCCTCTGTCAGTCTGTAATCCTCTACCCCTTCCAGCTCTATTCAGTTTAGGACATCTAGTACGTACATGTCCTTCCTCACCACACTCATAACAAACAATTCGTCTTTGTGGTTCAGTTGTCCTCCCTGAAGGACAATCCCTCCTTAAGTGACCACTTCCGCCACACTGAAAACACTGTAATGTTCTCTTTCTGCATTCACCTGAATGAAATTGCCCACACTGACTACACTTTAAAACATTACCACTACTAGCAATTGAAGGACTGTGTGAAGCTTGGCTAAAAGTATCAGGTGCTCGAAAAGTACTACGATTCACAAATGCTCCTCTTGAAGCCTGACTTTGTATCTGACTACCCTGAAACTGAGATGGTCCTCCTCTAGCAAACTTTGATCTCCCAACCTCCTCTGACTGCTTTTGACTAGTCTCTGATTCTAACTTCCCCTTTAACTTTTCTTTCTGTAATGCTTTCTCTACCCAACCACGATAATGTACACCCTCGTATAAACTCAGCTCATTCTGATAAAATGCACTCAATCCATCCTTAAATCTCTCACATTTCACTTCCTCAGTAGGAAACCACTGACTAGCATAACGGTATAAATCATCGAACTTGTCCACATACTCTTTCACAGCCAAAGTCCCCTGTTTCAAATTAAAGAACTCATTTCTCTTCGCTTTCTGGAATGTTTCAGTCAGATATTCTCTTATGAATTCACGTTTGAAAACTCCCCAATTCAAACCTTCAGGATACAAACCCCTGAATCGAGTTAACCATGCATCTGCTGGTCCATGTAATAAACCAAACACAACCCTGACTTTATCCTCATCCCGTAACTGCATAGTACTAAAGGCTTTTTCTGTAGCTTTTAACCAATTATCAGCTTCCTCAGAGTCAATGGTACCTTTGAAATCAAATGCCCCACAATTTTTGGCATCCTCAATCAGTTCACTGGGCCTTCTATGTGCTTCCCGTGTTTCCATCATGGTAACAAAAGCTTCAACTAAAGCTCGGGGTTCAAGTTGTACTACTTATGGCATTGCAGCTTGTGGAGCCACATATGGTGCAGGTTGTTCAGCTGGAAGATTAACAGGTCGACGTGGAGGCAATGGTTGTTGTTGTCTTTGAGGTTGGTTAATGGGTGGAACTCTAGCATCAGAGGCTTCACTATCCCCTATGCCCTCAAGACCCCATCCTAACTCTCTTCTTTCCTCATCTCTACCTCTACCTCTACCTCTATTTAGAGGCGGTCGGCCACGCGGTCGTCTCGGATGCATCTATATGATAAAGACACAATTATAATTATATGTAGATATATGAGATGCATGAATGTCAAGTGTGCAACACAAGAAATACAAAGAATCACATTAGATTACCTATATATCCACTTATGGATATGGATTAAACCTATGCTCTGATACCAAAATGTCAAACCCGACCTAAAATAAGATCAGATAAGACGGTGAGACATTACCACTGACTTATTATATAAACCAGTAGCAGTATCTCTCAAATAAGGAGAAAAATCAGGCAAAAACCAAATTCTAATGTTAAGCTCAAATGACCAATATATGTCATTTCCAGCATAACTTTTTCACACGGAGTCCGATTAAGACGATTCAAAAACCCCTGGAAACGTAAGATAATAATAAAGAACTTTCATTTAGGACTCCATGACAGACTCGGCCTATATCTGGTCGAAAAATGCATCACAAGATTCAAGTACGAATCTGATTTTCCAGCATCACCTATATAGACAAGTTATGACTTACTCATAACCCATATCACAGTATTCCACAAATTCTCAACTTCAGCTAATTATATATATATCTACATGTAGACAGTACAAACCAAACAAAAGGACACTGCCAAAAACAAGTTCTTCAAGTGTCCGTATACTATCCACATATATGTACATGAACAAAATGGATGCAATGCCCTAGAGACGACTTGCACCTCGTAGATGTAACCGAACCTCGCCCTAGGATCGAGTACCCCTCTCGGTACCTTGCACTTCTTCGCCTAAAACAAAACATTAAAAACATTTGGAAAACATGAGACAAAAATCTCAATAAGAAACTATCAGCTATAGAAATCAACTTTACTTAACATAACTACTTATATATACATTTATAAAGGATTTAATCAAAACCTTGTAAAATATACTCAAAACTAAAGTTCATAATAGGATCAATGTATTAAACCAAAAACCCAAAATATATAATCTTGTATCCATTCTTGAGTTCATCCCCTGATAATTCAAATCACAATTCAAAACATGTACGAGACGTCTCTTAACATTGCCTATCCCATATGGTCTTACCCAACACTTCACTGCCATACCCAATAGGTCTTCAGATTGTGTACACAGGCCATATTTCTCACTAAATATGGTCTTTAAAATTAAATCCACCATACCGGACTACTCTCAATGGATACCAAACATTTAATTCCATATATATATATATAGATTGAAACCAAAAACATATATGTATATATGTATATACTTCACTTGATCATAATCAAGTTCACAAGTGTTCAATTCTCCAAAATATCAATCGTTAATCAAATAAAATTCCAAAATTAATCAACCAACGAAACCTCAAATCAATATAACCTAGTAAAAGCTGTAATTCATATTTAAACATAGTCAATAGTTCATTTGAACTATAATTTCGCAAGATTGTGAAAAACCTTAATTTTACAAAATTCCAGCATAACCCTAAAATATCAAGTTCTGGAAATTCTTTGATTATATATATATATATCTATATACATAAAACTCAAAATATAGTTGATAGTGACTTACCTTAGCTATGAATTGAAGAAAATACACCCGTTCAATTCTCCGCTAAATCAGTCTAAGACGTTTCCCCTCCAAACACTTCCGAAATTCAGAAACTCTTCGGTTAGGATTTAGATCTATGCCTAAGGATGCTATAGTTTAAGTTTCAAGTGATTTGGACGGTCGAATCTCCGCAAATCAAAGAAACGGTGGAGAAACGGTCGAAGAACGATTAAAAGAAAAAGAAACAGAGAAGAAAAGGAAGGAAAAGACGATGATGTCGAGAGTCTGGAACATTTGAGATTTATATCCCAAATTTTTCAAATATCCCTTTTGGTCCTCCATCTTTATATAATCTTTTAATACTTACCCTAAACTTTTAATTTACACCTAAACCCATCGAATTAACTCCAAATTTTTTCTATAACACCAAATAAAAATCACATACCCCATAATTATCATATATATTAATATCTAGATATAAATTCTAGAAATTTAGACACGGACGTGACATATTTTGGGAAAATCACACAAAAATAGTCTAGATATGTAGTAGGTTGGGTAAATGGGCTAAATATATAAATTGGTTTTCCATTTGATCCAATTTTATAATTTTCCCATAAAATATAGGGTTAATTTGAAATTAAACATTGTGAGTTAGCTAAATTACATATGTTTTATTTTGTGTTTTTTGTAACAAGGATTGTGTATTCGGTAATATATAGAATTGCAAAAAATTTACCAATTTTGTTTGCTTTAATGACGTAACAGAAGGTAAATCTATCCAACAAATTTATTCGGCCCGATCAAAATTACACAAAATTTTCTTTAACTTTCTACATGTCAAAACAATTACCTACCACAAAGAAGGAGGGTTACGAGAAATAACCCCGGAATAATATATTAAGTAAGTGTTTGTTTCAGTTTTTTGAAGCAGTGTATGATATTTTATTCCAACCCGCAGAAAATATAATGTTTGGTTAGACTTAAAAAAACATCAGCTTTTACTTTTTTGATGGAAACATTTGCGTTTCGAAGCTTTTCATGAAAAAAAAATTTTGGAACTTTTCATGAACAAATTTTCAAAATTATGCTTTTTATTTCCACAAAACATGTTTATTTTTTAACATTGTTTCTATTTTTATGCTATCATTGTCGAAAGAACAAGGCTTTGCTCCGTTCAATAAATTTTTTTTTTATTTTTTTATTTTTTTAGTTATACTATTTTTTATTAATTGGTGTAATACATTTTTTATTTTATAATTTATTTGTTGATTAATTTAAACATATTCATACTAGACATTTTATATAGTACTTTGGATATGAGAACTTCAGGATGGTTTCGTCAGCTGATGCTCCTCCTGTGCCAGAAACGGTTCATAGGAACACTCCAACGATCAAGTTAGAGATTGCATGAGGTAGATTATTGTAATATATATATATATATATATATATATATATATATATATATAGAGAGAGAGAGAGAGAGAGAGAGAGAGAGAGAGTGTGTGTGTGTGTGTTGGGAGCTCTTACCAATAGTGTTAGTGCCTTATATTAGGCTTTGTGTGACTCATGGTTGCACTGGCCTGATTAAAATAAAGGTCTACTTTGTAGTGATAGGTCTACTAGATTTGGTCCACATTCCTCATCGATTAGCCTGCCATCCCGCTGAAATGTTGGGAATGTCGAACCATTATATGTGAAGGTATGGGGAATGTTCAGACTTTGGAGCCCCTCTTGCTTTACCGAAATGCGGGATTTATGGAAGCTTTGGTTAAATTGTTCAAGACTTATAAATATCTGATCAGTTGCTACTAACTGTCTGGAATTTTAAGAGGCGTGTTTTGAACACGTGCATGCATCGTTAATAGTAGCTAGGAACTGGCAGCATCTTATGAACACATGTTGTTTTTGCAAAGAGTGTTGCTTCATTGCATGGTGACATTTGGTATAGTCATATGTCGGTTATAAATAAGAGTGCTTTTGGTGTTGTATTTTTTTTTTGGCAAAGTTGCTTTGTTCCTACTTTTGAGAAAGCTTCTTTGTTCTTCTCGTTCGTGTTATGCTTTATGCATTGGTGGTTGGTGGAAACGCCAGAGTTCTCTTGATTGCCAGTTAAGTTCATTCACGAGATGAAAGGTTAGTTCTCTTTCGTATTTGTTTTTTCGAGGTTTTTCTTTGAATTTTTGCATTTTCTTGAGGCCTTCTTTCAGTCTAGTTTAAGGTGGTGGGCCACCTAGTATGTCTGGTGAGACAAGTCGGGGGAAAGCGGTTGGACTATCTGATGTAGTACTTAAGGATCCAACTTTGGTAGACACTAGTCGGGCGAGGCAACAAAAATGTAAGGTGGTGGTGATGGAGGAAGAGTGTGGTACTGAGGGAGGTGAAGTAAAGAGAGGGAGTGGTAAACCTGAAGGAAAATAGGTAATCATAGGGCAACGGAAATACAAAAAAAAAATTCACCTATTTCCTTTAACCAAGATCCCTTAATTGTTATTTCATATAAGGACGGATAGAACGAAATACCTTTATTGACAATCTATCTACAGTTGCAAACGAAGTGCCCACAACTCTTAATCCCGGATTCCACGAACACAAACAAAACAAACAATCAAACAATTAGAATCTCAACCAAAGAATAGCAATCAATAAAGATTGCCTCCAATAAATCAACACAAGATCAAAGATAAAAAGGAAGAGATAGAAATCAATCGGATGGAAGCAAGCGGAGCAAAATTCTTCAACAACTCTTGATGGCCGAATTTTCTCTCTTTCTCTGCTTAGGGTTAGCCGAAATTTACAGTTAGGGGGGGGTATAAATAGCCTATTGTATCTAAACCCTAGTTAGATAGAATTAGGTTACTTATTTAGAGTTTTATTCTAAATAATACTCTATAAATATTATCTATAATTATACCTAAATATAAAGATAATATTTAGTTGTTTGATAGAATAATAATTAGAAGAAACATAATTACATTAAACCTTCTAATTTAATTATCATATAATTAATTTAACCACAATTATAATCTAATCATAATTGTCTAAATAAATTAATCCCCACATGTATTAATACATGTAATTTTCGCCCCCTTTATATATTGGGCCTTAAAAACTATTTTGGGCTTCCATCTATTTTTTTTTTTTTTTTTTTTTTGGTAAGAAGGGAAGAAAAAAAAACAAACAAACAAAAACCTAACCCGGGATCAGTCTAGGAAGACTGACCCCAATCCTATCCTCAAGAAGAGAAGGTAACAGAAAAGAAGGAGGAACGGAAAGGGTAGAAACACCTAACATCCCCCCATGCCCAGCAGCTGCCAAGCGATCCGCCACGCGGTTTTGCTCCCTATAAATATGGGAGAAGGTAAGAGAATCGAAGGCAGGACGAAGCCTCAAGATGGCTTTAATGAGATTCTGACTCTTAAGACAAACAGCCTGTCTATCCGAAATCCTGTTGATAGCCTCCAAATTGTCAGACTCCACCGAAAGTCTTTTAACACCCATGCGAATGGCGAGTTTAATGCCAGACAAGATCCCCCAGAGCTCTGCAGTAAAGGAGGAGCCCGTACCTAAGTTATGGGTAAACCCAGCCAGCCAGGCGCCACCAGCATCCCGAAGAACTCCACCAGCAGCAATTCTGCCATTACTAAGGCAGGAGCCATCCGTATTCAACTTGACAACCCCTTCCCTGGGCTTCCTCCAACCAACTATTAATTACTATTCATTCCTCTTTTTGGTTCTAAGTCTTATGTATGACCCATTAGGTTCGTATTGCTACTAGCTGTATACAACCATTAAATTAATTTCTCAAAATTATATTTAATCTTTGCATAACGGAATGAGTGCGCGGACTGTGAATAGCAGAACCGTAAACATTCCCCCAGAGCTATAAGAAGACAGATTGATTCCGTCGTTGACCTTTTCGTATTAGGTACAGTATAATTCGATCCTTTATCAACTACATCCTTGAACTGAATCTTATGACTATGGATTATGTCAAGTCACATATAGCGAGACGTTCGTTTACTTGTACAAGCCGAGTTAACTCTGAATAGATAGATTGAAATATTTATTTCAACCCTTAATCCATCACCTTGCAAGGATTTAGAGTCAAGTCTTCCACAAGTGATCCCTGGACATATCTCCTATTTATCAGGAGTGACAAATGCTCAATCCAATATTAACTATTCTACAATTACTTCCTGTGATACCCAATGCCTGTTGGAAATTAGGCTAAGGTATAGCAGCGGAAATATAAAATTTTTAACCTATTTCCATTTAACCACAAGATCCGTTAACCGTTATTTCATATAAAGAAGGATAAGAAGAAATATCTTTTAGAAGTTCTATCTACCGTTGCAAACGAAGTGCCCACAACTTCAAAAGAGATAGAAACTGTCTACCAATCTGCCCCTATCCGAAAGAATTCCTAATTATTATCTCACTATATATCTAATATATTAAGGATAATAATAATAACCTTATTGGATAATAATAGGAGTATATTAATCTAATTAAAACTCCTAACTTAATTATCTCTTAATTAATTTAATTCATATTCCTAATCTAATTAGGATTAACAAAATCAAATTAATTATTCATGTATTCTATTACATGAATTTCGACCCCCTTATGTCCATGGGCCTTATTGGGCTCAATTGGGCTTCTATCAATTAATTAACATCTATCTCTCTTTTAGGTTCCAAGTCTTATGTGTGATCCATTAGGTTCTTATTGCTTCTAGCCGTATGCAACGTTATTAAATTAATTTTCAAAGAATTATATTTAATCTTTGCATAACGGAATGATGTACAGAGTATGTGATTAGCAAGTCCGTAATCATTCCCCCAGAGCTATAAGAAGACAGGTTGATTCTGTCGTTAACCTTTTCGTATTAGTTACAGTATAATTCGATCCTTTATCAACTACATCCTTGAACTGAATCTTATGACTATGGGTGATGTCAAGTCACATATAGCGAGACGTTCATTTTACTTGTACAGGCCGAGTCAACTCAAAAAGATAGGTTAAGTGAAATCTGTATTTCTTACTCTTAAGCTATCACCTTGCAAGGATTTAGAGTCGAGTCTTCCACAAGCGATCCATGGATGTATCTCCCATTTATCGGGAGTGATAAATGCTCAATCCAATATATAACGACTCCGTAATTACTTCATGTGATACCCAACGTCTACTGTTCACACCCCAGAGTCATCTCTGTTAAGGATCGTGTTACACCAGAGTCAAAGCATCACATTCCGTAATCCAGAATACCAATTAATATTCCTTTGAGTCTGAGGATTAGTTATACCTATTAATACCAATGAGATGAACAGGTGACAAGGATGAATCTACCCATCCTGTTATCTCAAATCGGATCCCCAATCCTAATGAACAACGTTTCATCGGATCTATGTAACTGTCCAGATATCTGTATATATGAAGCTTGTGAGATCAGCTTTCTGTCGGACAGAAGACATTGTTACATACAAGTCTCAACAGTGATATGTCAATCCCAAACATATCACTTGACTTGGGGTGGTTTTAAGTTTATCAGTTTACTATAAAGTTTTGTCTCACTTCATGCTTGTATGAACACTTTATAATCACTTTAAATAAACTTACGGATTTCCTTTTATTAGACTTTATTTAGTGCTTAAAAGGGATTGCCTTTATATAGTTATAAAACATATATCTCATTAAATAAATGATATAAAGAACAATTCATTTACATTAAGTTTGTATCCTAGAACAATTGTCTATAGGACACTAAACCCCAACATACTCCCACTTGGACTAAAGCCAATTGTTTCTAAAACTTATCCCAGTAGAAGTTAAATGACGATCATGTATTCTCTGGGTTAAAGGCTTTATCAACGGATCTGCAACGTTGTCCTCTGTAGGTACTCTTTCTATTCTCACATCTCCTCTAGCCACAATCTCTCTAATGATGTGGTATTGCTTAAGGTAATGCTTGGATCCATTATGAGACCGTGGTTCCTTTGCTTGTGCAATGGCTCTATTGTTATCATAGTACAGTGTAATGGGATTGACAATGTCAGGCACCACACCTAGTTTTGTAATGAACTTTCTAATCCAAACCGCTTCCTTTACTGCTTCCGCAGCTGCGATATACTCTGACTCGGTCGTAGAGAAAGCTACGCTTCCCTACTTGGAACTCTTCCAACTGACCGCGCCCCCATTCAAGATAAACAAGTATCCTGATTGGGATTTATAATCATTCTCATCTGTGAGATCACTTGCGTATGAAAATCCTTCTATTTTCAGATCACCTTCTCCGTACACTAGGAACATATCTTTAGTTCTTCTCAAGTACTTAAAAATGTTCTTGACGGCAATCCAATGCTCGTCTCCCGGATTCCCTTGGTAACGACTCGTTACAGATAACGCGAACGCTGTGTCAGGTCTAGTGCATAGCATAGCATACATAATCGAACCAATTGCACTGGCGTATGGGACTACAGCCATGCGTCGTTTATCATCATCGGTTTTAGGACATTGATGATTGTTTAACTTTACTCTATGTAACATGGGTAAGTTACCTCATTTCGATTCAAGCATGCTAAACCGATTTAGCACCTTTTCAGTGTATGTAGCCTGTGAAAGACCAAACAGTCTTCTCGATCTATCTCTATAGATCTTTATACCAAGTATATAAGCTGCTTCACCAAGGTCTTTTATTGAGAAGTTACCAGATAACCATACTTTCACTAACTGTAAGAGAGTAACGTCATTTCCCATTAATAATATATCGTCCACATATAGTATGAGAAATGCTATAGAGCTCCCACTTGCTTTCTTGTAAATGCAAACTTCTTCGCAATTTTGTTCAAAACCAAATTGTTTTATGGTTTCGTCAAAACGCTTATTCCAGCTTCTAGATGGTTGCTTGAGTCCATAAATGGATCTCTGAAGTTTGCAAACTTTATTTGCATCCTTCGATATGAAACCTTCAGGCTGCATCATATATACATCCTCAAGCAGGTTTCCGTTTAGGAAAGCTGTTTTCACATCCATTTGCCAAATCTCATAATCGTAGTGAGCGGCAATTGCAAGCATGATTCTGATTGATTTGGACATAGCCACAGGAGAGAAAGTTTCGTCATAATCAATTCTTTGCTTCTGACGATATCCTTTCGCTACTAACCTAGCTTTGTAGGTGCTAACCTTTCCATCCATGTCTGTCTTCTTTTTGAAGATCCACCTGCACCCAATGGGTATTATCCCTTCGGGTGGATCAACCAAAGTCCACACTTGGTTAGTATACATGGAATCCATTTCAGAATCCATGGCCTCAAGCCATGCTTTAGAATCTGGACTAGTAAGAGCCTCTTCATAGTTTTCGGGTTCGTCGTCTAACACGGGAACCTCATTATCATCTCCCACTAGAAAACCATATCTAACTGGGAGTTCATGAACTCTTTGTGATCTACGAATAGGTGGCATTGGAGTCTCATCTAATGGGACTCCTTCGGGTACCTCAACCGCCTCTGTTGTTTCAGTCGGTGTTTCTTCTTCTTGAACTTCGTCAAGTTCAATCATGCTTCCCTTTTGTGTTTCTTCGAGAAACTCTTTCTCTAAGAAGGTTGCGTGCTTGGATACGATTACTTTCTAATCATCTGGATGATAGAAGTAATATCCCATAGTTTCCTTAGGGTATCCAATGAAGAAACATTTATCAGATTTCGAATCTAGTTTGTCGGACGCAATGCGTTTGACAAAGGCTGAACAACCCCATATTCTTATAAATGAAAACACGGGTTTCCTACCAATGAACAATTCATATGGTGTGGAACTAGCGGATTTAGTTGGTACTCGATTTAGGGTGAAGAGGGCAGTTTCTAAGGCATAGCCCCAGAACGTCTTTGGAAGTAAGGTCATGCTCATCATGGATCGTACCATATCTAATAGGGTACGGTTTCTCCTCTCGGACACACCATTGTGTTGTGGTGTATAGGGAGGTGTCCATTGTGATCATATCCCACATTCAGTTAGATAATTCAGAAAATCATCTGAAAGATATTCGCCACCTCGATCAGATCGAAGCGTCTTTATTTTCTTTCCTAATTGATTTTCTACTTCATTCTTGAAGCATTTGAATTTCTCAAAAGCTTCTGACTTGTGCTTCATCAAGTAGATGTAACCATATCGGGTATGGTCATCTATGAAGCTTATGAAGAATCTGAATCCTCCTCTTGCTTGGACTGACATAGGACCACATACATCTGAATGAATGAGTCCTAGAGTGTCTGATACACGCTCACCTTTATTGCTAAAGGGTGTCTTTGTCATTTTACCTTTTAAACATGATTCGCATGTTTCCAATGATTCGGGATCGATTGGATCTATAAGCCCATCTGAATGTAGCTTTAGCATGCGTCTCTTGTTTATGTGGCCTAAACGACAATGCCACAAGTAAGTTGAATTATCTAGCTTATGTCTTTTGGTATCAATTGCAAAAGCAGGAATTTTGTTATCTAACACATAAATCCCATTTTGTGAAATTCCTGAAAAATAAAAGATCGAATCTTTATAAAAATTGCAACTCTTGTCTTTTATTGAAATATGAAAACCGTCGTCAACAAGACGGCTAATAGAAATAATGTTGCGAGACATTTGAGGAACGTATAAACAATTCCTTAATTCTATTACAAGCCCAGAGGGAAAATTTAAAACACAATCTCCAATTGCGAGGGCGGCAACTCTTGCTCCATTTCCTACTCGCAAGTTTATGCTTTCTTTCTTTAGTTCCCTAGTCTGATTTAGCTCCTGCATATTTGTACAAATATGAGATCCACATCCGGTATCTAATACCCAAGATTTAGACAGTGAAACTGTATTTATTTCAATATAAAACATACTAGATGTTGAAGCACCACCATTTCCCTTCTTGAGGGAGGCTAGGTACTCCTTGCAGTTCCTCTTCCAATGCCCGTCTTTACCACAGAAGTGGCACTCTCCTTTGGGCTTCTTCACTTCCTTTCCCTTAGCTTTGTAGGGCACGGCTTTCTTACCTTTCTTGGAATAATTAGGATTGGGATAGCTCCCTTTCCTTTTCTTTGATCCCTCAATGATAAGAGCCGGTATGGCTTTGTCTTTCTTCATATTGGGCTCAACTGACTTGAGCATATTTGCAAGCTCTTCAAGAGAGGTTTGCAAGTCATTCATCTGATAGTTCATAATGAACTGTGAATAACTTTCTGGGAGGGATTGAAGAATTAAGTCTATACTTAATTCGTTATCCATCGCAAATCCAATACTAGAAAGTTTGGTAATGTAGCCAATCATCTTGACACAATGTGTCATGACAGATGTGCCCTCTTGCATCCTACTACGATATAGCAACTTGGATATCTCGTAGCGTTCGCACCTGGTTTGTTTCCCAAACAATTCCTTTAGGTGCATGATGATGGAATAGGCATCCATTTCCTCATGTTGCCTTTGTAATTCCGGTGTCATCGATGCAAGTATGATGCATCCGGCATGATCATCATCAGCCTTATGCTTCTGGTAAGCATCAATTTCCTCAATGGGAGCATCATCAGCAGGGAGAGGGGGTATCAATGTATCAAGTACATACCCTATTTTATCGAACTTCAAAACAATTTTGAGGTTACGAAACCAGTCGGTGAAGTTTGAACCATTCAAATTGTTATCGGTAAGAATGTTTTGCAGATTGGTTTTAGTCATGATTATAAGAGTGGGTTTAATTAAACCTGAGAGTGGGAAAGAGTAAACGTATGTCATTCATTTGCTTAAAGTATATCAATCTAAAATTATAGGCCTTTTAGTTTATTTTAGATTGCTCCCACTATTTTGCCAAATTAATAGCCCTCCATATTAATTCGAAGAATTTCACAAATCCTTTAGTGAGCTAGGATCCTAACTCCTGAGATTTCGCCTTGAGTTTACTCAACAAGCTAGTCTCATTCATTAGGTAGATTCATGTAATCAATCACATCTTTAATGTGATTCCTAGGTTATTGGGTTACTAACCACATTAGTAACTAATATGCTATTCATATTAATCCCAACCGTCTTGCCCATTAGTTTATGACAACATGAGTTTACTCATCCAATTATCATAATCTAATTTAAGTATTACCCCATATTCATGAAAAATGATTTTCGATAATTCAGGTGTTACCAAAAGGACCCCGAGCTTGAGTTTACTCAACAACCCAAAGGCCCTCAGCACTGCCGGCTGAATTATAATATTAGGGAGGGGCAACCGATTTTAATAACTTGTTTATTTACTTAACTTTTTAATGAGGGATTTTATTTTAGGTCTCATAATCTAACTTAGTCTTGATTTGCTTTAACATACATCAGACACATACATTCACATACATTGGCGTTATGGACATATCATCTAAATTATTCCGTCGAGCCAGAGACGGAATAAAAGGGCAAACCTAAGGAAATACTAACTATTACATATTTCTCTTTAGGTCCTCCGTCTTCTCCATGGCGCCTTGAAATTACATATTAATTTCTATACTACTAAAGAAAACTTCAATTGAATTGAAGGGAATCAGATGAGAGGAGAAATTACAATAGATAGTAGAAAGGCAGGACTCGCATGCCCTATTTCAAAAATACCAAAAGACTAAAGAGGGTCCAAATATGTCCATAACTCCAAACATGCACAGACTCAATTAAATAAATTTAATTGGTTGATTACATAACTATCTTATGTAATATTTATGTTAATCACATTAACTTATCAATTAACTTTCATCCAATTTTACTTCTAATAGTTTCGTATCTTTTATATTAATCTTTAGATTAATATAACTATACAAAACTTTAATTATGCACGTCCCAATTATTTTGATTTTAATTCATTTAACATTTTGATTTACAAATTGGTAAAACAAACTTTTAAACAAATTAGGAACATACGCATAATCTGTTTTAATTAACAATTAATTAAAACTTATTTATCTTTAGAATTAATTAATCAAAACAATTTGTTAATTAATCCTAACTATAAATATTTATTCAATCCTATTGAAAACTTCTAAATTTTCATATATGAAATAACGGATTTAACGATGGCTCTGATACCACTGTTGGAAATTAGGCTAAGGTATAGCAGCGGAAATATAAAATTTTTAACCTATTTCCATTTAACCACAAGATCCGTTAACCGTTATTTCATATAAAGAAGGATAAGAAGAAATACCTTTTAGAAGTTCTATCTACCGTTGCAAACGAAGTGCCCACAACTTCAAAAGAGATAGAAACTGTCTACCAATCTGCCCCTATCCGAAACAGACCTTCCAGACCTCCGAACGACAATCCCTTCGGTGGAAACGTGGAAGAATATGTCTAGAAGCTCTCCACAAATCGCGACGATCCGACGGTTCAATCTCCGGGAATCCGCGAAATCGTGAACTGACCTGATGTAGGAGTAGTAAAACGAATTTCTCCCTTTTGTTTGTTTTTCTTCTTCGAGTTCCCAAACACGAAATAAAACACGGGAAGATTAATTTAGTATCAACCGTTGAATAGCAACCAAAGTAGATTGCCTCTAACTAATCAACACAAGATCAAGGATAAAAGAAATAGATGAAAATTAATTGATCAAACGAAGCCGTAGAGAAATCTCGTCCTCGAACTAGGGGTGTCGAATTTTCTCTCTCTTGGACTAGGTGAATTTCGAAAATCACAAGTAGGGTATGGCTTGCTTGGATTTCGAAAATCTCAAGGGAAGGGGTATTTATAATCTCTTGTATCTAATCCCTAGTTAGATAGAATTGGGTTACTGAATAGGAATTCCATTCGGAATAGAATTCCTAATTATTATCTCACTATATATCTAATATATTAAGGATAATAATAATAACCTTATTGGATAATAATAGGAGTATATTAATCTAATTAAAACTCCTAACTTAATTATCTCTTAATTAATTTAATTCATATTCCTAATCTAATTAGGATTAACAAAATCAAATTAATTATTCATGTATTCTATTACATGAATTTCGACCCCCTTATGTCCATGGGCCTTATTGGGCTCAATTGGGCTTCTATCAATTAATTAACATCTATCTCTCTTTTAGGTTCCAAGTCTTATGTGTGATCCATTAGGTTCTTATTGCTTCTAGCCGTATGCAACGTTATTAAATTAATTTTCAAAGAATTATATTTAATCTTTGCATAACGGAATGATGTACAGAGTATGTGATTAGCAAGTCCGTAATCATTCCCCCAGAGCTATAAGAAGACAGGTTGATTCTGTCATTAACCTTTTCGTATTAGTTACAGTATAATTCGATCCTTTATCAACTACATCCTTGAACTGAATCTTATGACTATGGGTGATGTCAAGTCACATATAGCGAGACGTTCATTTTACTTGTACAGGCCGAGTCAACTAAAAAAGATAGGTTAAGTGAAATCTATATTTCTTACTCTTAAGCTATCACCTTGCAAGGATTTAGAGTCGAGTCTTCCACAAGCGATCCATGGATGTATCTCCCATTTATCGGGAGTGATAAATGCTCAATCCAATATATAACGACTCCGCAATTACTTCTTGTGATACCCAACGTCTACTGTTCACACCCCAGAGTCATCTCTGTTAAGGATCGTGTTACACCAGAGTCAAAGCATCACATTCCGTAATCCAGAATACCAATTAATATTCCTTTGAGTCTGAGGATTAGTTATACCTATTAATACCAATGAGATGAACAGGTGACAAGGATGAATCTACCCATCATGTTATCTCAAATCGGATCCCCAATCCTAATGAACAACGTTTCATCGGATCTATGTAACTGTCCAGATATCTGTATATATGAAGCTTGTGAGATCAGCTTTCTGTCGGACAGAAGACATTGTTACATACAAGTCTCAACAGTGATATGTCAATCCCAAACATATCACTTGACTTGGGGTGGTTTTAAGTTTATCAGTTTACTATAAAGTTTTGTCTCACTTCATGCTTGTATGAACACTTTATAATCACTTTAAATAAACTTACGGATTTCCTTTTATTAGACTTTATTTAGTGCTTAAAAGGGATTGCCTTTATATAGTTATAAAACATATATCTCATTAAACAAATGATATAAAGAACAATTCATTTACATTAAGTTTGTATCCTAGAACAATTGTCTATAGGACACTAAACCCCAACAATGCATGCCCGCACACACCCTAGGGTCATCCCTGTTATGGATCGTGTTTGAACAGAGTCAAAGTATCACATTCCATAATCCAGAATCACTAATTAATATTCTTTTGAGTCTGAGGATTACTTATACCTATTAATACCAATGTGATGAACATGTGAGATAGGATAAATCCATCCATCCTGTTATCTCAAGTCGAGTCCCCAATCCTATTGAACTCCTTCATCGGATCCATGTAACTGCCCAGATATCTACATATCTGAAGCTTGTGAGATCAGCTCTCTGTTCACAACAGAAGACATTGTCACATGCAAGTCTCAACAGTATTATGTCAATCTCTATTCAAACATATTACTTGACTTGGGGTGGTTTTAAGTTTATTAGTTTATTATAATGTTTTGTCCCACTTCATGCTTGTATGAACACTTTATAATCACTTTAAATAAACTTAAGGATTTTCTTTTATTTGACTTATTTAGTTCTTAAAAGTGTTTTCCTTTATATAGTTGAAAACTATATCTTATTAAAACAAATGATATAAAAGAACAATTCATTTACAGCTGATTTATATCCTACAACAATTGATTATAGGACATTAAACCCCAATAAAACCACTTGTAAGGAAACCATCGGTGGCGAAGAGGGTGCCATTTTTACGTCGACCAACGTCTAGTGTTAGACCAAGCAACCATGAGGTGGAGGTGAGTGATAGCGATAAAATGTATTTGAACGGTATCGATCCCACAGAGACTAATTTCCTATTCCTTATTCGACTAAAATTCTATATTAACTAATGAATTGAATAAAACAATTGGTTGTTTGTTTTTTAAAAAAAAATTGCGCACAAGCGCTTACATTAAAGAAGAAAGAAAAATCCCCACCCCACCCGGATGTGATTCGAACCCATGACCTCCCAAGTCATAGGTATGCTCTCAACCACTAAGCTAAGAGCTTCACCACTGATTGTTTGTTTAATCTTACTGAAATATAAAAACAATGATTCGCTAATTGGTTGTTTTTATGAATGAATGAAAGGCTGAGATACTGGGATCCCTATGTTTATCTCCTAAAGTGTCAAGTTGTGTATGATGCAACAAAGAACTTATACTAAAAGACGGTAACTTTCCTTGAGAAGTAAATAACTTTGGCCTAAGATTATAAACTCTATTCCTAGTTTCCTTAGACCGATGCTTGGTTAGGAAAAATCTCTAAGTTATCTAGGAAGCATGAAAATTAGTGAAAGCTAAAGCTAAGCCGTGACCTATGCTACGAAGCCGCACTATCCAGTTAGGTTATAGGTGAAGTTTGGGTTTGTTTGGTTGGATTGATCGCTTGATTAGGCTACTCAATCCAACACCTATACTAATCACTTGGTTAGGTTATTTAGTATAGACAAAGTCTCCTAACTAGATCTTTTGGTTTATTTCTTTTTACAATACAAATTAAACATCATCTTGACTTAACTATAGTTCTAAACATAGTTTACCTTTAATCTCAGCCAAATAGTGGTTTAGTTCATGATAGAACTAAAACACGGATTGGGGATAAGATGGGGGGAAGAATGAGCTCATGTTCATCAATTATTTATTAAGATTCAAGATAGAAGGTTACGAGATGAGGAGAATTGAATTATAACAAGTAAGTTGATAGACTTGAGATGAAGAACAAACCAATATTGAAGTCTTACAACTAAGGGACGAATGTACATTGGTTGCTTGAGTACAAAAACGAATCTGAACTTACTCGAACGGAAATAACTAAATAAAATGCTAAATTACGACTAAAACTAAGGAAACTAAAAATAGCGATCCTCAATACAATGGTTTTGTTCCTTATTTATAGTGTTCTTATCACTATCCAAGTCTATTTAGGTCTTCCTCTGGTGATTGGATCGAATTGAAGTGTTTCTCTTTGATTTGGACTTGGACAATTAAAGTAGAATTGGAGCAGGAATCGCAAGTCAACTCGTGGAGCAGGGGATCCAACTCGCCGAGCAACTGCCCAATTTCGAGCTTCACTTGGTTGACTTTTCTCTCTTTCGTTGACTTGGATTGGTGACTGTCTGGTCACGATGAGTTAATTAGCTCGTCGAAAGGCTTCAGTAACTCGTCAAGCAGAGAGTTTCTTCAACCTTCGTTTTTGCTTCTTTTCTTCCTCTTTTGTACCCGAAACACCTCAAAGTGCACATTAAGTGTGAAATGAGGAAAACACTACCTAAACTAAGGTAAAATGATAATAATTACATATAAATGGGACCAAAACCATACTTAAGACTCTATAAAATACGGCCCTAACAACTTCCCCACACTTTAAACTTTGCTTGTCCTCAAGCAAGTCTCCAGATAAAGACAAAATCAAATCTCAGACATTCAAATCAATGCAATTTAGACAATAGGACTTATTTCACTCGACATTCCTTCATCCTTACTTGTGTAAAGCAATTTTCTATTGATAAAAGACTTGGGACTCATTTCAAACTTGTTCTAAGGGCTTTGACTTTCTCAAAATATTAACATCGTACAACTAATCCTTCCTTGAAAGTTTGGGACCAATTTCTAGAACATCACAAGGTGAACTCTCGAGGCATGATTATTTTCTGTTTTTGTGCCTTTTCAATTCTTTTCACTCAAGGGTAAGTGTTTATCATTACAAGCAATGTGTGACTAATGATGGTGCTCAATTCCTTGAATCTCCACCACTTGCTAATCTAATTTAGACTCAATCAAAAAGGTCTTTTACAAGGTTGTAATGTAGGTTTAGGTGAGGTATGGATGGGGTAAAATAGGTGTAAAGTGAATTCACATGTATCCTTGGTGCACATCTTTAAAGTAGTGTGTGAGGTGTGATGGTTGATGTAATGGACTGGAATGTAGGTTTTTGTCTTTCTTTTTCCGGGTTGGAACTTGCTTTTTGTGCTTTTGGGCCTTAGTATTTTTCTGTTTTTGCTTTGGCCTATTCTTTATTCTGTTTTTCCAGGCTTTTGCCTTAAGTCCAACCTTAGATGTAGTTCGAGATGGGACAAGACAATTTTCAGAAGTGATTTTGCTCGAAAGCTAGGGGTGCTCGGCGAGCATATGTTGTTCTCGCCGAGTAGTGACAGATGACAACAGAAATGCTGCGATTTGTGATGGTCACTGATAGGGTGTTTTTGCATTTTGTGCACACTATTCTTATTACATGCTTACTGGACTTAGTGAATTCACAGGTGTCAAAGGATTTACGAAGCTTTAGGCCTATAATGTGGTTTACTAAAAGAAAAGGATAGATGATTGGTTTCAAAGGGGCTTTACTACCATTATGTAAAAGGGATTTTTGGCTGTCAAAGAATATGTCTTAGTAACTCAAGGGGCTAAATCCTAATTCCTCTAATCATTTTGAACCTAAACTAGACGCTTGTGGCTTTGAATAAATGTAGGAAGAGCTAATTGTGTCACTATAATGCTTATAAGGCTCTCAGAAGAATGTTTGAGCATATCTCATTCTGTTTAAATGCTCTTGTGTTAGGCTCAAAATATCTCGCTTTAAGGTGGCTTTTTGTTCCATTCCTTAGTCTTACACCAACAAGTCTATCAAGGCTGACAATGCATACAATTATACTTCTCAAAGCCCAACGATCCTGTTTGAAGTTCCTAAGTGTTTTACCCTTGGTTGCTAAGCACTTGTTCGGATTTAGAAGGACTGTCAATTAATGAAATTTCGCCCTATTGACAATTGCATATGACTCAAAGCTTTAATCTAAAGTCACTTCGACCTTTCAACTATTTCAAAGATGCATATGGTTTGAAAACATGGTTCTAAAGTTAAGGCGACTCAAACAAAAATAAAACTAAGAAAGCAAGGAAATCCTAAAAACATATAAAGAAAGACATCCAGAAATTTGAAAAAAAATACAAAATTTCTATCCATGTATCCCCTCCCCACACTTTAAGCATGCATTTACTCCTAAAAATGCATGAAAGTAAAGTGAAAAGATAAAAGAAGATAGGTGGATAGAAATACTCCCTCATTCGGGCCACCGCCAGCCATATTGTTGAGCGGAGAGGTGCATGAACTGCTCCAACTGTTGGTGTCTCTCTAGTGCCTCCATCCTTATGGCTTGCACGTCATGGTTGAGACTTACAAATCTATCATTGTTTTGTTGGTGAAGAGCTATTAAGTGTGTTAGCTTCTCCTCAATTCGTGCATTGGATGCCTCTAGATTAGCAAAACGAGTGTTCAGTGCATCCATATCAAAAGTTGGAGGTGGGGCCCTTTGTGGAGGTTGTTCATTAGGCGCACCACCTTGATTTTCTGGCTCAGTATCATCCTCCCCCTCCTCTATTGGTTGGTCACCAAGGTCTCCATAGAATATCCCTTCTTTGGTTATTATTCCAGCTTTATTGAAAAAATCATGGTTAAGCAATTTACATTCAATACTACCTAGAGGACGAAGTTCTTCCTTGAGCCTAAAGAAGCGTGCAAAGCGGGTTACGAAGTGTCCGAACCTTAAACTTGTCCTCATGTTGGTCAATAAGTCATTCATCAAATAGAAAACTATCCGGGCAATATTTAAAGTTTTGCCTTTCCGGAGGCAATGGAGAATCAAGCACTCGATGTCTGAAACCTTATCACTGTCATTTTTGCTAGTGACAGTGTAACAGACAAATTTGTGCATAAAACGGAGCGTGCGGTCTCGAATATATTTATTTTTTCTGCCCTTGGACCCAAGCACTGTACTAGAGGACATGTGATACCATGCGGCCTCATCCGTTAGGTTTCCAAACCACCAATGTTTACCCCCAGATGGGAGGGAAAACATGGTGCAAAAATCAGCTTCCGTGACAATTCGATTGACATTCAAAAGTTGAAAGGTGATTTGGGCAACCTGATCCTCCACTTGGTAGTTTAGAGTTGAGAAAAACTCTAAAACTAGCATTGGATAGACCTCTAGCTGGACAATGAAATTTATTTCAATTATAAATCATGCTTTGTCATGACTAGCATTTTAAGTTTCTTTCTCATTTTTAACGATGGATTGTATATCTAATAGTGGAAGCAGAGAGAAATTAATAAGTAGAGTTTTACAGCCTTTTTTTATGAGTGTCAAAATAGTAATAAAGGAAAATTAAAATTATTATATCTAATCTAATTTATGTTTAATAGATAGAATAAAATAACTTACAAAATATCCCAACGGAAAAAATTATATAACGACAAAAAATATGTAAGAACCTATTCAAATTTCATTTATTTAACTTTAATAAATAGTATTAAAACCAATATTACTGAAAAAATTATATTTATATTTAATAGATATAATAAAATAAATTACAAAATATCCAAATGAAAAAAATTTATATAACGACAAAAAATATGCAATCATCCATTCAAATTCTCTTTATTTAACTTTAATAAATAGTATTAAAACCAATATAACTAAAAAGAAAAATATAACACATTGAAAAAAAATATGTAAGGATCCATTCAAATTTCATTCATTTAATTTTAATAAATAGCATTAAAATTAATATAACTGAAAAAAAAAATTATATTTATATTGAATAGATATCATAAAATAACTTGCAAAATATCCCAACGAAAAAAATTCTATAACGATAAAATATATGTAAAGATCCATTCAAATTTCTTTAATTTAACTTTAATAAATAGCATTAAAACCAATATAACTGAAAAAAATTATAACACATTTAATTTTTTATTGTAATAATTAACACAATATTTAAACCTCCAAACTACTATATAAACTAAATAAAATTTTAAAATAAAGACATGCTTATTTCAATTTCATAGATTTTAGAAAGCAAGAGAAAAATAATTTTGGGCAGAGTTAGAATTTGATTAAAAAAACATTGCAGCAAAGTATTGTAAATATTTTAAAATTCTAAGTTATATAAAAAAAATATATTATACAAGAACGGAAAGGAATGACCCTTTGCAAATATATCAACATGGATAATAGATTATGACTTCAACAACTTCCAAACATTATTATCAAGCAATTATAAAAGTATGTTTATTAACTTATTAACAATTTGTAAATTTAAATTATTTTAAAACAAACTATTAATATTAATATCACTATATGTAAATGATATAAAATTTTAAAAATATTAAAATATTAAATTTTTATATGAAAAATTTATCCACCCGCACAACGCACGGACACAATACTAGTAATTTATGAATTTATGAGACGTATTCTAAATTTTTGTTAAAAAACTGTTAAGGACTTTTTTTTTTGGTTTGTAGTTGTTAACGACCATTAATAAACAGCCGATGATAACATTTTTTTTCTTTTTTTTTTAATCAAAGAATGAATGAATTAATGAGCCAAATTATGGCAAAAATGTAACATAGATACAGAAATGAAACTCGGTAATGAATTAAAAAATAGTGGGCAAGTATTAAAACGAGAGGACCGAGTCAAAGCATGAGCTGCCCCGTTAGCTTGCCGCTTGATCCATTTGACTGAGTAAGAGTCGTTGGATGAAAGAAGTGATCTAATAAGTAAAATCTGGTCGCCGAATTCGGTATCATCAATTGTTGGCGAGTTAACTGCGTCCACCACCAGTTTAGCATCTACCTTAAAATCGACATTCTGAATTTGAGCATCGGCCAACCATTTGATCGCTTGAAGTAATGCCTCTGCTTCGCATTCATTGACTGGCTGTCTGGTATGCAATTTAGCACTTCGGCCCATGACGAATAATCCGCTCGAGTTTCTAACTGTTGCTCCTACTCTGACCTGACCCTCTTCCGCGAAGATAGCAGCGTCAGTGCATCAGGAAAACCGACCTACTGATGGCGGATGCCACACCGGGCAAACCCCGATACCTTGACGACTTTCGGTTCTGATCCAGGCTACGTCCGCAACAGCTCTGTTCTTCAAACTTTGTCGCCTTCAACCAATCTTGCCAAACCACGTTCGCCAATGCAGCGATGGTCTCCGTAGATCGGACCTCATGCTGCCATAATCGGGCGTTACAAGCTTTTATGAATACAAACAAATTTTCATTCCAACTATGCCTCTTTCTCTTTCTCCACTATTCTATTTATTTTAATAATAATTTATCATTTTAATATATATATATATATATATATATATATATATATATAATTGCACTAAATTTTAAAAACTATCTTAAATAGTCCTCATAATATCTATTTCATACAAAATTAATCATATAAATAATTATTAGAGATCTAATTATTTTTCCTTAAAAAATTTAATACTAAAAACTATCATAATATTAAATAAAAGATAAAATTAATTAATAGAAAGTGATATGCATTCAACTAAATTAAATGAACAGAATGCAAATTTATTTTAAAAAAAGAATAGAATGCAAACCTAAAAAATGGACAAACAACAAATAATTTGTGAGTTTGTGAGAGGTACTCTAAATTTTTGTTAAGGAACTGTTAAAGGATTTTTTTTTCTTTTTGTCGCAGTTAACGACCATTCATAAACAGCCAATTATAACACTTTTTTTTTTCTCTAAAATATCAAGTCATAATTATTTCCCTTTTATGAATGCAAACAAATTTTCATTCCAACTGCACCTCTCTCTCTTTCTCCACTTTTCTATTTAAGATATATATAATTGCACTAAATTTTAACAACCATATTAAATAGCCCTCATAATATCTATTTCTTACAAAATTAACCATATAAATAATCATTAGAGATCTAATTATTTTTCCTTAAAAAAATAATACTAACAACTATCATGCTATTAAATAAAAGATAAAATTAATTAATAGAAAGTCATATGAAAACAACTAAATAAACAAAATGCAACTTTATTAAAAAAAAAAATGCAAACCTCAAAAATCGACAAATAGCAAATAATTTATGAATTTATAAGGCGTACTCTAAATTTTTATTAAAGACTGTTAATGACTTTTTTTTCGTTTTGTTTATAGTTGTTAACGACCATTCATAAAGAGGAAATTACACCAATAATCACATATATCATTTATTTTACATTTAGTGTTGGTATTTTAGTTGCTACTGTCACACCCGATCCAAAACGGCATCGGGTATGAACGGAAAACATGATAACGAACTTATAGCAGTTTAAAAGCCAAACTTATTTTCTAATAGATAATAATTTATTCGGACTACCTAAAGTTTATTTAGTTATTTGGCTTGGACTTGATAATTCTGTCAAGCTTCCTTATGTATCCCGAACGTTTTTTAAATCTTTAAATCGGGAATCAAAGTCACGTAGTTCTACCTATTTTAGGTAGTTCTCTTAATTAATTGATACGTTGATCGACACACTAATCATTTAACTGTATATTTCACTTATTTTCACCTGTTCCGATCCGTTTCTGTGCTTGTATCACTTCTCTAGTACGAGTAATCACGAATTCTGCCTTGTCTCTTATCCCTTCCTCTTCGCCAAAAACTCACCGACTCCTCCATTTCCAAAGCCACCATAGGCACATTGCAAAAAGCATCGGCCATGGGGTTCCGCACAGTTCCTCATTGCTTTTAAGATTCATCCAAAGCCATTCTTTGCACGTTAAGCCTTTAAACCAAGCCTGACGGGACCACGGTGTCAGATTCCTCCACACTTCCGCTGCTCGTGGACAATCGCGCAAGACATGGATCTGGTCTTCTAACCTACTGCAATCGACGTAAAGTCCATAATCCGTAAGATGTCTAGCTTCCCTGTTTGCATTACACATCAACCCATTATGAATGACAAGCCATAGAAAACAGCGAACTCGTTCGGGAATCCCCAAACTCCATATCTCCCCCCAAAGATCATCCGAGTAACATTCCGTCGCTTGTGCTATCATGTGACTTCCTTCGAGTTTCTGGTCTCTTATCAGCGCGAAGCCCGTTGCAGTGGTGTAAATTCCTGTTCTTGATAGCCTCCAGCACCAATCATCCTCATTAGTCATTTCTGGGAGGAGGACAATTGAAGCAATTTTCGTCAAAGCCTCCTCGGGTAGCCAGGATTTCAACGATTGCCAGTCCCAAGAAGAATTCCGCCAGTAGTTCCTCACAGTGTGCTGCGACCAGCTATCAGGTATGGCGACTACTGCTTTGTCCCTTAATTTACCTTCCCCGCACCAAATATCCTCCCAAAAACGAGTTGTTCGCCCGTTCTGAACTGCCCTGCCCTGCCAATTCCCCCTGACAACAAACCCGCTCCATGGATAATGCTCCTCCAAGTTGTAGATTGAGAGTTCTTAGCTTTGAAAATTTCAAATCCCGATCGATTAGCTCCATATTTTGCTGTCAACATTCTGACCCATAGAGCCCCAGGTTCAGTTAGCATTCTCCAAGCAAGCTTGGCCACCATCGCCATGTTAGCTTCTTTTGTGCTTCTGATTCCTAAGCCTCCTCTTTTCTTAGGCAGACAAACCTTGCTCCAGCTAACTAGGTGAGTTTTCCTTTGCGTTGCAGACGACCCCCAAAGGAAATCTCTGTTACATCTGTCCAACTTAAGGCAGATTCCAGTAGGAAGTAGAACTGTTTGCATCGAGTATGTGGGAATGGAGGAAGTAACCGATTTAATTAGTGTAATTCTACCCGCTAGCGAGAGGCACTTTGCTTTCCAGCCCGCCAATCTTACCATGACTTTGTTTACAATGTGTCTGTAAGTTTCCTTGTTTACCCTAGCATGCAGCAGAGGCATGCCCAGATACGTTCCCAAATTCTCTGTCTTTTCAAAGCCTAGTACATCACAGATGGCCCTTTGGGATGATAAGGAAACATTAGCCGAAAAGAAGACTCTGGATTTGGGAAGACTAACTCTCTGTCCTGAGCAATCACAGAAGAAGTTCATCATATTTCTCACAATAGCAGCCTGCGCGGGGGAGGCTTCCGCAAAGACCACAATGTCGTCCGCAAAGAACATATGCGAAAGGGACGGACCCCTCCTAGATAATTTCACAGGTATCCAGTTTTTACAAACAACGGCATCCTCAATTAGATGACTTAGCCTCTCAAGACATAGAACAAAAAGATACGGAGAGAGCGGGTCTCCCTGTCGAAGACCCCGGGTGGGTTGAAATTTAGGGAGGCACTCCCCGTTCCATAGAACCTGCATCGAAGAGGCTTCTACACAGTTCATAATGAGTTTGATCCAATGCTCCCCTGGGCCTAGTACTTCTAGAGTTTCACGAAGGAAGCCCCAGCTAATGCAATCATAAGCTTTTTCAAGGTCTAATTTCAATATCATGGTTCCTTTGCGCCCTTTCTTATGTCTCAACGTGTATATTACTTATTGGACCATAATAACATTATCTGAGATGTTCCTTCCCGGGATAAAACTGCTCTGCATTGGGCTTACTAGCTTCCTCATGAGTGGTTTTAACCGATTCACTATACATTTTGTAACGGCCTTGTAGAGTACATTACATAAGCTGATAGGCCGAAACTGTGTTATATATTCCGGATGTGCAACCTTTGGTATTACGATAATGAGCATCTCACTGAGTCCAGGGTCAATTATCCCTGTATTCAAAGCTCGTAGAATATGATCACATACCTGATCCCCTATGCTGGTCCATAATTTTTGGTAGAAAATTGCCTGGTATCCGTCTGGCCCCGGTGCTTTAAGGGGAGCCATCTCGAATATTGCCTTTCTAACATCCCCTGCTTCGAAAGCTCTGTTCAGCTTTGCCATGTCTCTATCGGCGATTGCTGGGAAGCTTGCCATTGTATATAAAGGTGCTCTCTGGCTCATAGGTTCAGAATACATACCTTGGAAATAGTTTGTCACGAGAGCTTTCACCATATTCGGTTGCCAAATCCAGCTTCCATTAGTATCTCATAGTCCCTCTATTTTATTCTTCCGTCTTCTTATCATTGTGGAAAGGTGGAAAAAAGATGTGTTAGGATCGCCAGCATTAAGCCAGTTAATACGAGATTTCTGCATCCAAAACACTTCCTCCTGTAACAGTACCTCGTCCAGATCAGCCTGGAGCTTCTGTTCAAGCCGAAGTAACCCGCCAGTAACTCTGCTCGCTAAGGCTTCTTGGACCCCCTTCAACCTGCCGTAAATATCACTACACCATATATGGTCTATAGCAACACCCATTAAGTGTTGGCGTAGACTTTAAAAGTGTTGCCTTAGATAAAAAGGCAACACTTTAGGTAAAAATATTGTGTTGCCTTGTTTCGTGTTGCTATAGATGTCTATAGCAACACTTAACCGCATCTGTAGCATCACTAGTGTAAGTGTTACCATACATATCTATAGCAACACATTTTATACCCTAAGGTAACTCTATTATTAGTGTTGCCAATACCATAGATGATGTAACACTTCTCTCGAACAAAAAAAAGCAACACTTTCATACATAATTGCAACACTATTTTATGTAACACATGTTTTTTTGAAGCAACACTTTCGTACACAATTGCAACACTTTTATTTACTATTGCAACATTTTTTAATTTAACATTTTTTGTTTGAAGCAACTCTTTTATATCAATGGCAACACTTTTTATATGTAACATATAATATTAGAAGCAACACTTTTTCTTTTGAATTGTAACACTTTTATTTACAATTGCAACATTTTTTTAATTTAACATTTTTTTGTTTGAAGCAACTCTTTTATATCAATGGCAACATTTTTTATATGTAACATATAATATTAGAAGCAACACTTTTTTCTTTTGAATTATAACACTTTTTAATATAACACATTAATATATTTGCAACACATTCTTTAACATATGCAACACAAAAAAAAAATTAAAAAGCCATTTTTAATTTAAATGTGAATAATATTCTTAATTGAACCAAAATAGGTTAATATATGAACATAGAATTTAACATTGTCGTATGATCCAAAAAAATTTAACTAAAAACTAAATTAAAAGTATTATAATGTCAAAAAAACATAATATAATTTAGCCTTCCATCTCTTCATTTGAAGTACCATCTTTAGAATTGATGACAACATTGGCATTTTCACTTGATATGCCACCACAAATTTCTTCCATGTCAATTTTCAGATTGGGATTAGCTTCTACTAATTTTTTCATCATCCACAACATTTTTTGGTTCATTTTATCATCCATGTCTTCTTCAAGATTCTTTTTTTATCTCTGTTGTTACTTCCTCTACGTAGGAAGGAGAAATCTTCTTAGTTGATTGTTCCTTTGATTTTCTAGGTATTGCACGATGTCCAACAAGCCAAGAGGGTCCATGTGTTGTGTGACCACAAATAAGTTGCTCAACACTCTCATTGTTTTCTCCGGATGAACAAAGATCTTCAATTGTTGACTATAAAAACATGAGTTAGATGCATATCCATGTGCTAAAAGTAATAAAAATTTAGAAATAATATTTCATTAAAATAAACTACTTACAAGTCTATATTTGAGTATTTCAGATGACGACTTGTATTTACGCCCCTCTTTACGTTTACGGGTTTCAATAAAGATTTCAGCTTTTGACGGTTCCTCCTGATTTGGCTTTTCAAGTTGCTAGCACAGAAAAAAGAAAAAATGTAATAATAATGGTTGCTTTTAAGTATTTAGTGCAATGAACAAATTAATTATTCAAATAAAATTGAAAATTTGAAACGCTAAAAGTAGAAGCAGTATCATTTTAGTAAACTTTGCACAAATTACATGTCATTGAAAAATAGAAGCAGTATCATTATAATAAATTTTGCAGAAATTACATGTCATTGAAAAATAGAAGCAATATCATTATAGTAAAATTTGCAGAAATTACTAGTCATTGAAAAATACAAGCAATAACAATAAGAACATACACTGGAAAAGAGAGGAAATTAATATGCTTCAACGATGCCTAGGATTCACAAATTGACTGATTTCACTATAGGCGGAATTAATGGACACTTGTGAAAGCTAAAGAAGTACATGGATGAAAATTTGATTAAAAGGATTGGGATTCCACATATCCAAATGAATGTCTGATTATCTAGAAATTAAGAAATAATAATAATTCTACCAAGAGAAAAATAACGTCAAAGCTACAAATAGGTGGTCATGATTTAAAGCTATAAGCAAGTGCCAATTTGAATCTGGTTGGGAATATAACATGACTAAGTTTAATTTCCATTGCTATTATTAGCGCTATATTTGTAGAGTGATATGTAAAAACTCTTAAAAACTTTAATTACTATGCCTATTTATTGAATACCTTTCACAAAAAGAATTTATTATAGAAAAGAGAATTCAGATCTTCTCAAGCTCTTAGAGGACACATGATTGTTCATTGAAAAGATAAAGATTAGGTAATGATTTGTTGATCAGAACCATTTATAAACTTCAATGGTTTGTTGATCAGAACCATTTATAAAGTTCAACAATGAATGAGTGTTCTCCTAAGCTAGACAACATTGAGCTTTATCATGATATAGATGGTTAAGGATAAATTAGAAATGTCTAAGAATAATATTTTGGCTTTATCATTGTGTTGCCTTCTTTTGTACATTGTTGTTCTTGTTCCCTAAGAAGCAGCTATACATTGATCACTAAAATATAGTTAACTAAAATATATCAAGGTAAGTAATATATTTTTCTATTTGGAATGTGCTTTATACAGTTAACTAAAATATAAAAAAACTGCTATATATTGATAAAATCTTAACAATATCATCTAACTCCATTTCTTATTTTCAACAAAAAAAAACTTAATTGTAATCAGAGAACTATTACAACTAAATCGAATTTCAAAACAGAGTTTCTTATTTTTTTGGTCTAAACCGTACGCAGCCCCCTAAACTTGTCAATTTTGATCATTTTTCCCCCTGAACTTAAGTGACGACCTATTTGCCCCTTCAACTATTTAAGAGTGGTATTAGAAACCCCCTATTTTTATTAGGACGGAAACAAGATGAAGTTCCAACATTAGTACAAATGTTCATGGAAGAATTGGAATCAGCCTACATATATGTAACCTCATTTGGAGCTTGTTTTAGTAGTGCACAACCCTATATGCAATTTTTACAAGAAAACTTGTGTACTGTCTATACTAACTTCATTTACACCTTGTTTTAGTAGTACACAACCTTTTTTTTATCATGACCTTAGTGCGTACAATGACAACTTGTGGTAATTGTTTCCGTTCTCATAAAAATAGGGGGTTGCTAATACCACTTTTAAATAGTTGAAGGGGCAAATAGGTCGTCCTATAAGTTCAGGGGTAAAATGACCAAAAGTGACAAGTTCAGGGTATGTGAATGGTTTAAGCCTATTTTTCTTAATAAGGTAAATTTGATCAGGTAAAAAGTATGAATAAGGTAAAAAGTATGATTGAGACTTGATTTTGTTATATCTAAGGCTAACAACTATGACAATTAAGCTCATCCTCTTATCAAATCTTATTTCAATTTCAAAAGTCATATTAAGATGCCCAAAATTCTCACATGCTCATATTCACTTATGCTTCACAAACAAAACTTGTATTAAGATGAATATTATAGCATGCAATGCAATCATACGAGAACCCAAAAAAATTTCCAAACAGAGCAAACATACCAATTTCTTCCTTATTTGGGCAAAACTTCTTGGCCCAGCCGTATGTGTGTCTATTATCTTCTTTCGACTTTCTGCATTTTTCTTAGCCAATTCCTTGAAATTCAATGAAATAAAAATGTTTGAAAATGGGACAGAAAACAATTTAGTTAACTAATAGGTATGAGATTTTGCATTAACCCTATAATTATACCTGGACTTTTTTATCGGCCCAATACTGTAAGAGAGTCTTAAATTCTTCAAGTGGAATGTCCTTCGGCTTGTGTTGTATCCTTTCCTCATCATTATCATAAAGACTGTAATGTTTTTCTTTGATACGACTTTTATACACCCTCCATGCATCACGAATTGTCCTCATTACCCAAGGTTTGCCTTCCTCAGGAATAATATACTTGTCCTAAAATATATATCAAATTCAACAGTTAAATTTCAGCACACAATTAACAATAAAAGTAATACCAAGTTTCACTTCATGCCAATATTGTAATTAGTAAACTTACCTTAACAAACTCCCACATATTATCCTTGTCAGGAACCTTACGCCAATCGATGATATCAAGTGGCACATAATACCTTGCTAGTGTTCCCAAAAAATTGCTTAATTCTGGTGTTGATTTACCATCAGTTGATACAGGTTGAAAATTGTCGTTCAACACAATTACCTTCCTTTCCTCATGCCTTCTTGTATGGACAATATCCATCTTTGTTTGTCCTCTACATTTTCTTTGTTTAGCTTTAGTTATATATCATCAATTACATAGAGAATAATATGTTAACCATGGTTGGAACACGATATTTAAATATTAAATATACAAAATATTTTTTTTTAAAAGAAACATACAAAATATTATTTTACCTCTTGAAGTTTCAATTGTTTGATCTTCATTTTGAGCCATGAAGGATTCATCAACATTATTTTCCTGAGCATTCTCTACTTGAGCAAGATTTTGACGTTCCCGTAGAGCTAAAAATGCAGCCATTGACCCAATTCCTTTATTCGTCTGTCGTTGTAATTCTTTATTACAAGATAGTCTAGAAGGTGGGACTGTTTTCCCATCATCCTCCTAGTATAATAACAAAATTACCATAATATTACTTGACATACTTATTGCCATTTTATTTAATAAAACCGGCAAAAGCTAACTTGATTGGAAAAAGAAGAAAGAAAAGAAATATAATTTATTTCACATGCTCACCTCTACAACATGAGTAGCAGTAGCAAGATCTTCTTTAACCTTCTCACTAGAATTTGTCTGAAATGTCAAAGTAAACATAGTTTTTTCAGTTGGTTTTAATTTAAATTGAAGACAAAAAGCTTACAAGGAGCAAAAATAACATTAGAATCAAATAATATAACTAACTACAATCACGTTGTCCAACAATTTTTTCTGCTATGCCAACTGATGATATTTTATATTTCAGGTAGGAGAATCAACTTGTACTCGAGACAAAAAGCTTACAAGAAGAACAAGCTTCTCTATTTTTTTTATCCTCTTCGCTTATCAACTTGTACTTAAGGCAGAAAGTAAACTGATGATATGTATACACCAGGTAGGAGAATCAACTTGTACTCAACACACTGGTTTAATAATTGTTTCACCCATATTTTCCAAAAAAGGCGAAACAATAATATATAGGATAAGGTATCAAAATAGGCTTATTGTTTTTGGGGAAGTATCAATTTAGGCTTCGGTTACAAAATAGCACCAATATAGGTATAACGTTTAAAAAATGTACAAATTTAGGCATCGATAACGAAATAAGGTACAAATTTAGGCTCCATTTACAAAATTGCATACTGGCCTTTCCAGGAGCATTAATGAAAACATGCTTCTCATTTTTCTATCATCTTTTATGTTGAATGGTATTTAACCATAGATTTAAGCTAAAAGTGAATTATAAAAATTATTCCTTTTCCATCCTAGTATCACCATCTTATTATGCTTATTGTAAAAACATGTAATTTTCTTATGTTTGAGCCTATACATGTATTGAGAAAGAACTAATATAGGCAAAGCACAATGAATTAACAGCTAACTAGAGCAGTGAAAATAATTTTTGAAACTTACCAATACTCTTTAAAACAAGTATATCTAAGACTAATTTATTATTCGTTTCACCATCTAGTAAATATCAAAATTTTATATTTCGTCCAAGATTTCAAAAACAAAACAGGAAGATATTAATTTCCAATTAGTATATGGACCACTACTCATATATCACTAGTTGAACAAGGCTACTCAACAATCAAAATGAGGCTATATATATAAGTCGCTTTGAGATTAGAGCAATATTTAATGAACTATAACACTGATCCTTTAGTTTTCTTTTTATGAAGTATTAGTTAAACTTCTCTTAATCACTGATGGTCCATAAGACACATGCATGTAACATAAAAGTTTGCTTAGACAAGGCATCATAAGTTTCTATCCCTACATCCCATAAATCTTTCAACTCTGCAATTAAAGGCTGCATATACACATCAATGTTGTTCCCAGGAGAATGCGGACCTGAGATTAGTGTTGACAAAATCAAATTTTCTGGTTTCATGCTTAACCAAGGGGGAAGGTTGTAATTCACCAAAATGATAGGCCATGTGCTATGAGATATACTCATTATCCGAAATGGATTGAACCCGTCAGAAGCTAAGCCGAGTCTAACATTTCGAATTTCTGATGAGAATTGTGGATATTTGGCATCCATTGTTTTCCAGGCCTCACCATCAGCTGGATGTCTTAACTTCCCATCATTCTTTCCTTCTACAGCATGCCATATCATAAGTTGAGAGAACTCTTTACACATAAACATTCGTTGCAACCTTGGTTTTAGAGGGAAATATCGCATCACCTTTGCTGGGACTTTTGAAATATTTTCTTCGCAATTATTATCAATAGTGACCCCTTCCTTTTTCACCATTTTCCACCTTGAAGAACCACAAGTTTTGCAAACATCTTCAGCTTCATTTTCTGCCCAAAACAACATGCAATCGTTTGGACATACATGTATCTTTTGGTAATCAAGCCCTAAATCTTTAATGATATTATTTGCATCATTAAAAGATTTAGGTAGATTGACATCAGGAAAAGCCTCCTTTATCAATTCGAGTAAATCCCCAAATGCAGATTCAGTAATTCCATGGATGCACTTCAAAAGGTAAAGCCTAACTATGAAACTTAATCTTGAAAAGTTCTTGCACCCAGGATACAGAGGTTGTTTTCCCTCCTCAACAAGTCGATAAAATTTTCTTGCATCTACATTAGGCCCCATAGTAACTCCATCTTTATTTGTTTGTTCGCAATTTACCACATTCCGATAAGCATCATGCAACATCGTATCCAGATTATCTCCAAAACCCAAACTCGTTTCACAGTCCATCTCATCAGTGTTGTTTTCTGAATCTAGATATGAAACGTCATAGATCCATTGGGTACAGCTTGGAGAATGACCATTGCAAATAAGATGATCATAGATAACATCTCGACAAAGCCAATTACGATTGTGACATTTTTTACAAGGGCACCTCAATTCCTTTCCTATAGAAAAATTGGCAAATCCATTTCCAAGAAAAGAATTCACCCCATTTATATACTCGTCGCTATACTTTGGAAGTTTTAGCCACATTTTATCTTCTTCAGACATTAATACATAGTTATTCCAATAATACGAATAAAATCACAAATTAATATCCTAAACAATAAAGGTGATGGAAAAAGATTAATTCAAATTGGCAAGAACCACTGTATATGAAAATTAGGCTTTCACTGCAAGTAAATCAGTAATGATTGTAAGTAATGTATCATGATTAACATCAAATAACTATTCATGCAAATTCTTTCTTTAAGGATTAAAATAAGTATTTTCTTACATCAATAATATATTTTATATTTTTCTCTCTTATAATCTAGTTTTGTTCCATTAGCCACATTTTACCTGCTTAGAAATCGTACGAGAATCTAACAATCTACATGTCCGGTGATAAAAATGCATTCGTTGGGACATGGTTTTATCATCAAATTTCATCTTATTTTAGTATTCATAAATAAATTTGTATATGGTTACCCTTTTATACTATTTTTTTTTATTTTATTTTATGCCTATATTGATTGCATACCACTCATTCTATAGTGATAAGAAGATTCTGAAAACAAATATAAACAACAGAAACACACATCAGAAAAAATAATAACCTGTGCTTTTGCTGAAAATTCACTGAGACTATCTGCTATTCCAAAGCTCTACACAGAAACAATGTCGAGATAAGAATGTTATTTCACAAGTTGGATAAAGGGACTTACGCTTGTGCTACTTGGTGTGTTGATAGCTGAATCAGTCGCACAGCCCCATATGCAAAATGCCAATTTATTCAATTAGAAAAATGCCAAGTACTAAACTAATAAAATGCTAAATATAACAACATTTTAAATAAAGAGTTAATTACAAGTAGATGCTCTGTGGTTACACGGATTTGCAGATGGGTATCTGTGGTATTTTTCCTTACAAACGCAACCCTTTGCAAAATTTTGCTTTTTTTTACTTTTCCAAATTTGGTCGATAACGACCTCAAAATGCAAATTTTCAAGAATTAAAGTTGCTTAAAATATTATTTAACTCTTGAAAATTTTCAGTTCAAAGTCGTTATTGGCCAAATTCTGACAAAGTGAACCCAAATGCATGATCTCAACTAATGTTCACAAAAAGTTGATACATGATCTCAACTAATGTCCAAAAAGTTGTTAGGTCATGCAGCAAAAGAACAGAAGGCATAATTAAAAAGAAAAAAAAGAAAAAACCATAACAGCATAATAGTCAGCTTGTACAAGACACGTGTAGATGTCAGTGGCAAAGAGATACAAGAAAGAAATTGATTGACACTCTTAAATTTCCAAATGAAATGTACACTCTATTTATTCTCTATTTATAAGTATTAGAACCTGCTTAAGATGGCAATTAGCCTAGCCTAAATTTTAAATTTCTAATTAATGTTAGCCAAAATCAATTAGCTACCTATTCTCCTCCAATCAGAAAATTAGTTCCTAAATTTTGGCCACGCTAAGGTTCCATTTCAATTGGAAAATTATCCATATGCCACCTGAGTATATGAAGAATAAAGAGCACAAAAGGCCTTTGGAATCAGATGGAGTAACTCAGGAAAAATCTTCACAGGATATGAAGCCTCCTCAGAATGTAAACCCAAATGAATAAAAACCTAAAGAGCAACATAACTAGTTTCCACTTTACATGCAAAGCCTTCAACCTTTGTTGCAAGTTGACGATGGGAGGAGAACTCAGGATGAGCAGGATAAGGAGAGGATGCAACAATTTCCATTTCCAATAATCTGGATGCCTCCACATCATAAACAAAAAGAAGATGAGAAGGAAGAGCAAGGAATAGTATGAATGGTTCTCTAACCATTGTCAAAGATCCAATTCCTAGTAACAGTGTTTTTCCGGTAAAACTCCTCAATAATGGCCATGGCATGAGTAAAGCTCGAGAGATCGACGAGAATGTCAGTGACTAGGTTAATTCAGAGCTAAAGGAAAAAAGTACTAATCAGAGAAGCATTCTTGTGAAACAGCTGGAGGAAAAAAAGTGCTAATAAGAGAAGCATTCCTCTGAAAAAAATGGAGGTACAAAGTGCTACTCCGAGAATCATTTCTGTGAAACAAATGGAGGTGTATAAGGAAGGGGAGAATTTTGAAGGTGCTGAAAGGAGAGGAAGAACTGTTTCTCCAAAAAAGAGAGGAGATCATGAAACGGGTAAATCTTCTGGAGCTAGTGCAAGAATAGATTCTTCATCCCCTCCAAAGTCAAAGTTGCGTCCAGTTTGCCTAAGAGTTGATCCCTTACCTCGCAAAAAGAGCAGCAGCTTGATCAAGGTCTCCTAGTCCTCCAGGGAGCATAGGGAGGTCACAGCCAATTGGTGAAATTTGAAACAATTTGGGAGACGGACTTGAGGTACATTATATACAACAGGGAATGGTAATTGGATTTTTCTTATAGCATCATTTTTCTTGGATCAGATGTGACAACATAATGAGGCAACTCCTTATAATGTATATACAAATTACTTAGACTTGGATCAGATGTGACAACATAATGAGGCAACTCTTTAAAAAAGTCCATAATTTTGATAGATATCAAATATAATTACCACCAATGAATTCTTATTTGTACAAAGAGAGTTACCAATTAGTTAAATAAATGGATAGTTCTTCAATTATAATTGGCTCCTCATATTTTTAAGGGAAATAAAATTGGGATAAGGTACCAAAATAGGCCTAAGGTTTTTGGAAAATGATCAATTTAGGCTTAACGTTCAAAATAGCACCAATATAGGCTTAACATTCAAAATAGCACCAATATAGGCTTAACGTTTAATTGATATTATATTGTAAACGTTAAACTTATATTGGTGCTATTTTGAACGTTAAGCCTAAATTAACATGTGCAATAGAAACAATATTGAATATCATCCAGAGTTCATTGAAGAAATGAACATGCTGAGTTCATACCTCCCATCTCATAACTAGATCACTAGACCATATAACACCTCACAAGCAAAAAATCAAATGAAAATTAAAGCAAAGTAAAGTAAATATAGTAAAAATGCAGAAGATATCATATCAAACCCTAGAGCATCTAAATCTTCTTTTCAGCTTCTGTTTTATTAGCTTTCTTTTTCACCTACCTACCTAATCATTTGGGAAAAACAATCATGACTGGCAGCCTATTTTGACAAATCCCTATTACCGGTCCTCTAAGCAAAGGTTACCTAAAAGCTAGCTTCTTCTAACCACTCCCTAGTTCTCTTTGATAGATTGATATGGGAATAGAAAGCAAACCCTCCACTTCTATTATAGGGAATCAGACTCTACAGGGCCATTTCTTTTTTTCATTTCTTTTCTATCACTTATGCCTTTTCTCAACTTTAGTTTGAAACCCGAAAGAAACTTGAGGTAAGAACATAGATAAGAAAAGGATGCAAAAGCTACTTTCTGTAGAGAGTAAGGATGTGAAAAGCTATTAACTTATATTAGAGTTTGCTTCCTTTAGCCGAGTTATCAGAGATCGAGAGAATTACTATAAAG